>NC_072393.2:4690000-5332916 GCF_028885625.2 Pongo pygmaeus | reverse complement strand
ACAGGATCTCACTCTGTTGTCCAGGCTGGAGTGCAGTGGCGTGATCTCCATTCATTGCAACCTCTGCCTCCCAGGCTCAAGTGATCCTCCCACCTCAGCCTCCCGAGTAGCTGAGACTACAGGCATGCACCACCAAACCTGGCTAATTTTTGTAGTTTTTTTTGGTAGAGAAGGGGTTTTGCCATATCATCCAGGCTGGTCTTGAACTCCTGGGCTCAAGTGATCCTCCCACCTCAGCTTCCCAAAGTGATGGGATTACAGGCTTGAGCCACCATGCCCAGCCTGTCAATAATAACTTAATTGTACATTTTAAAATAACAAAAAGAGGCCAGGCGGGGTGGCTCACACCTGTAATCCCAGCACTTTGGGAGGCAGAGGTGGGAGGATCGCTTGAGCCCAGGAGCTCAAGAGCAGCATGGACGACATGGCGAAACCCTGTCTCTTCTAAAAATACAAAAATAAGCTGGGCGTGGTGGCGGGCACCTGTAATCCCAGCTACTTGGGAGGCTGAGGCAGGAGAATTGTGTGAAGCTGGAAGGAGGAGGTTTCAGTGACCCCAGATTGCGCCACTGCACTCCAGCCTGGACAACAGAGTGAGACTCCATCTCAAAATTAAATAAAACAAAATAAAATAACTATAAAGGTATAATTGGATTGCTCCTAACATGACAGATAAATGCTTCAGGGAATGGATACCCAATTTTTCATGATGTGATTATTACACGTTGCATGCCTGCACCAAAATAGCTCATGTACCCCATAAATATATATACACCACGATGTACCCACATAATTAAAAAGAAATACATAACAACAACAACAAAAACTGAAGGTTACAGAGCATGCGGTTCCACTAATATAGGCTTCCTGAAATGACAGAATTATAAGATGAAGAATAGGTAAGTGGTTTTCAGGTAGGAGGAAGAGAGAGATGGCTGTGATGTAAAAAAAGTGCAGCACAGAAAATCCTCGTAATGGAATGTGTTGTGTGTCCTGATTGTGAAACTACACATCTAAATGTTGCATGGACACACACACACACACACACACACACAAACGAGTGCACATAAACCAGCAAAGTCTGAATAAGGTTGATGGATTATGTTAATGTTCATTTCCCGTTTATGATATTGTAAGATGTCACCATTGGGGGAAGCTGATTAAAGGCACAAGAGATCTCTCTGTACTCATTTTTTACTTTTTTTAAAAACATCTTTATTGAAATAATTCCCATATCATACAAGTCACCCATTTGAAGTATATAATTCAGTGGTTTTTAGTATATTCACAGAGCTGAGATGATGTACAACCATCTTTACAATATAATCTTAGAATGTTCTATTTTATATTTTATTGAGACAGAGCCTCACTCTGTCACCCAGGCTGGAGTGTAGTGGCATGATCTTGGCTCACTGCAACCTCTGCCTCCCGGGTTCAAGTGATTCTCTCGATTCAGCCTCCCGAGTAGATGTAACTACAGGCACTTGCCACCATGCCCACCTAATTTTTGTATTTTTAGTAGAAACAGGGTTTCACCATGTTGGCTAGTCTAGTCTCGAACTCCTGACCCCAAGTGATCTTCCCACATTGGCCTCCCAAAGTGCTGGAATTACAGGCATGAGCCGTCATGCCCGACCTTGAATATTTTAGTCACCCTAAAAGAAACCAATTAGGGTCGGGCACAGTGGCTCACACCTGTAATCCCAGCAGTTTGGGAGGCCGAGGTGGGCAGATCATGAGGTCAAGAGATAGAGACCATCCTGGCCAACATGGTGAAACCCTGTCTTTAGTAAAAATATAAAAATTAGCTGGGCGTGGTGGCACGCACCTGTAGTCCCAGCTATTCGGGAGGCTGAGGCAGGAGAATCACTTGAACCTGGGAGGCGGAGGTTGCCGTGAGCCAAGATCGCGCCACTGCACTCCAGCCTGGATGACAGAGCGAGACTCTGTAAAAAAGAAAGAAAGGAAGGAAGGAAGGAAGGAAGGAAGGAAGGGAAAGAAAGAAACCAATTAGGCCGGGCACGGTGGCTAACGCCTGTAATCACAGCACTTTGGGAGGACGAGGCAGGTGGATCACCTGAGGTCAGGAGTTCCAGACCAGCCTGGCCAACATGGCAAAACCCCGTGTCTACTAAAAATACAAAATTAGCCAGGCGTGGTGGCGGGTTCTTTAATCCCAGCTACTTTGGAGGCTGAGGCAGGATAATTGCTTGAAGCCGGGAAGCGGAGGTTACAGTGAGCAGAGATCGTGTCACAGCACTCTAGCCTGGGCGACACAGTGAGATTCTGTCTCAAAACAAACAAACAAACAAAACAAAACAAACAAAAAAGAAACCAAATTAGTAATCACTCCCCATCTCTTCCCCAGCCCCTGGCTACCACGGATCACGAATCCACTTTCTGTCTCTGGATTTGCCCATTCTGGAAATTCCATATGAGCAAGATCATACAATATGTGGCCTTTGTGTCTGGTTTCTTTCTTTCTTTTCTTTCTTTTTTTTTTTTTTTAAAGACAGAGTCTTGCTCTGCCCAGGCTGGAGTGCAGTGGCACGCTCTCGGCTCACTGCAGCCTCCACCCCCCGGGTTCAAGCGATTTTCCTGCCTCAGCCTCCCGAGTAGCTGGGATTACAGGCACCCGCCACCACACCCGGCTAATTTTTGTATTTTTAGTAGAGACGGGGGTTTCACCATCTTGGCCAGGCTGGTATTGAACTCCTGACCTCTTGATCCACCCACCTCGGCCTTAAAAGTGCTGGGATTCCAGGCGTGAGCCACCGCTCCCAGCCTGAGCATAATGTGTTTAAGTTTCACCTACGTTGTAACCTGTACCAGGGCTTCATTCCTTTTCATGGCCATATACATTCCATTGTGTGGACGGACCACGTTTGGCTTTTCTGTTCATCAGTTGATGGAGAGTCAGATTGTTTTCACTTTTTGAATTGTTATCAATAATACTGCTATCAACATTTATCCTTAAGATTTTGCATGGGGTCAGGTGTGGCGGCTCACGCCTATAATCCCAGCACTTTGGGAGGCAGAAGCAGGTGGATCACTTGAGGTCTGGAGTTCAAGACCAGCCTGGCCAACACAGTGAAACCCTGCCTCTACTAAAAATACAAAAAATTAGCTGGTCATGGTGGAACTGATATCACACCGCTCCACTCTAGCCTGGGTGACAGAGCGAGACCCTCTCTCTAAAGAAAAGAAAAAAAGATTTGCATACACGTTTTTTTATTTTAATTTTTTTTTTGAGGAGGAGTCTCACTCTGTTGCCCAGGCTGGAGTGAAGTGGCATGATCTCGGCTCACTGCAACCTCCACCTCCTGGGTTCAAGTGATTCTCCTGCCTCAGCCTCCCGAGTAGTTGGGATTACAGGTGTGCACCACCATGCCCGGCTAATTTCTGTGTTTTTGGTGGAGACAGGATTTCACCATGTTGGCCAGGCTGGTCTCGAACTCCTGACCTCAAGTCATCTGCCCATCTTGGCCTCTCAAAGTGCTGGGACTACAGGCGTGAGCCATCGCACCAGGCCTATTGTCTGTCTTTTTAATTTTAGCAAACCTAGTGGGTGTAAAGTGGTATCTCATTGTGGTTTTGATTTGCATTTTCCTAGTGACTAATGACGTTGAGCATCTTTTCATGTGACCATTGGCCATTTGTATATTGTCTTTGGAGAAACGTTTACTCAGATCACTTGCCCATTTCAAAAACTGGGTTATTAGGCTTGGCGTGGTGGCTCAGGTCTGTAATTCCAGCATTTTGGGAGGCCGAGGTGGGCAGATCACTTGAGGCCAGAAGTTTGACACCAGCCTGGCCAACGTGGTGAAACCCCGTCCCTACTAGAAATACAAAAGTTAGCCGGGTGTGGTGGCGGGCACCTGTAGTCCCAGCTACTCGGGAGGCTGAGGCAGGAGAATCGCATGAACCTAGGAGAGGGAGGTTGCAGTGAGCTAAGATCGCACCACTGCCCTCCAACCTAGGCAACAGAGTGAGACTCCATTAAAAAAAACTGGGCTATTAATCTTTTTATTTTTGAGTTTTGAGAGTTCTTTTCACATTTGCATACAAGTTTATTTTCCCCAATTTATAGATTGTACTTTTATTTTTTAGATGGTATCAGCTGGCAACACAAAAGTTTTTAATTTTGATGTCATCCAATTAATCTGTTTTTTCTTTTATTACTGCTTTTGGTATCATATAATTGCCTAATTCAAAGTCATTAAGATTTACTGCCAGCTGGGCATGGTGGCTCATGCCTATAATTCCAGCACTTTGGGAGGCCAAGACAGGCAGATCACCTGAGGTCGGGAGTTCAAGACCAGCCTGACCAACATGGAGAAACACCCGTCTCTACTAACAGTACAAAATTAGCCAGGCATGGTGGCAAGCAACTGTAATCTCAGCTACTCAGAAGGCTGAGGCAGGAGAATCGCTTGAATCCGGGAGGCAGAGGTTGCAGTGAGCCGAGATCGTGCCATTATACTCCAGCCTGGGCAACAAGAGCGAAACTCCATCTCAAAAAAAACAGATTTACTGCCATGTTTTTCTGTATTATTTTTACAACTGCATATTGTACATTTTTCTATAAATAAAAAGTAAAAAAGTGATCTGGTGCAGTGGCTCACAGCTGTGATCTCAACACTTTGTAAGGCCGAGATGGGAGGATTGCTTGAGGCCAGGAGTTCAAGACCATCTAGGGGCACCTAGGAAGACTCCATCTCTACAAAAAATTAATAAATTAGCTGGGTGTGGTGGTGAACGCCTCAAGTCCCAGCTACTTGGGAGGCCGAGATGGGAGGATCGCTTGAGGTCAGGAGTTCAAGACAAGCCGGGGCAAAATAGTGAAACCTGATCTCAAAAAAAAAATTAGCTGGGCATAGTGGGGCGTGCCTGCCGTTCCAGCTACTGGGGAAGCTGAGGTGGGAGAATTGCTTGAGCACAAGACGTTGAGCTTACAGTGAGCTGTCCTCACACCATTGCACTCCAGCCTGGGTGACAGAGTGAGACTGTCTCGAAACAGAAGAGAAAAAAAAAAAAAACGCCAAAAAACAGGCAGATGACTTGAACAACACTTTGCCAAAGAGGATATACGGATTTCAAATAAAAACATAAAAAAGGCCAGGCACGGCCAGGCGCGGTGGCTCACGCCTGTAATTCCAGCACTTTGGGAGGCCGAGGTGGGTGGATCACGAGGTCAGGAGATCAAGACCGTCCTGGCTAACACAGTGAAACCCCGTCTCTAACAAAAATACAAAAAATTAGCCGGGCGTGGTGGCAGGCGCCTGTATTCCCAGCTACTCGGGAGGCTGAGGCAGGAAAATGGCCTGAACCCCAGGAGGCGGAGCTTGCAGTGAGTCGAGATCGCGCCACTGCACTCCAGCCTGGGCGACAGAGCGAGACTCTGTCTCAAAAAAAAAAAAAAAAAGGCCGGGCACAGTGACTCCTCCCAGCACTTTGGGAGGCTGAGATGGGTGGATCACTTGAGGTTAGGAGGTTAAGACCAGCCTGGCCAACATGACGAAACCCCGTCTCTACTAAAAATACAAAAATTAGCCGGGCATGATGGTGCCCACCTGTAGTACCAGCTGCTTGGGAGGCTGGTTGGAGAATTGCTTGAACTTGGGAGGCTAATTTTTGTATTTTTAGTAGAGACGGGGTTTCGCCATGTTGGCCAGGATGATCTCGATCTCCGGACCTCATGATCTGCCCACCTCAGCCTCCCAAAGTGCTGGGATTACAGGCGTGAGCCACGGCGCCCGGCCTTGATTCTTAAAAATTAAAAAAATTACCTTTGTAGATCATCTGAGCAAGCAAATGCAACAAATTTTGTGTCGTGGTCTTGTATCCTTCAACTTTGCTGAGCTCATTTATTTTATTTTGTTTTATTTTTTGGAGACAGAGTCTCGATCTGTTGCCCAGGCTGGAGTGCAATCATGTGATCACAGCTCACTGCAGCCTGGACTTCCCAGGCCAAGAATCAATTTTTTTTTTTAAGTGAAAAAATTTGGAAAAATAAAATTAAAAAAATAAGAAAACAAAGTTAATTGCATTTGTATATATTAGAAATGAACAATCTGAAAGTGAAATTAGGAAAATCATTATCTTTATGATAGCATCAAAAAGAACAAAATACTTAGGAGTAAATTTAACAGAAAAGTGCAAAATTTATACTCTGAGCACTATAAAATATTGTTGAAAGAAATTTAAGACCTAAATAAAAACCTCTCATATTCATGGATTAGAAAATGTAATATTGTTAATACTCCTTAACTGATCTGTAGATTCAAAACAATCCCTATTAAAACCTCAGCTTTTTTTTTTAGGAATTGATCATTCTAAAATTTATATGGAAATTCAAGGCACTTAGAGTATCCAAAATAATCTTGAAATGAAATAATGAAGTTGAAGGACTTACACTTTCTGATTAGAAACCTTACATCAACCAGGCATGGTGGCTCACACCTGTAATCCCAACACTTTGGGAGGCTGAGGTGGGTGGATCACGAGGTCAGGAGATCAAGACCATCCTGGCTAACATGGTGAAACCCCATCTTTACTAAAAATACAAAAAATTAGCTGGGTGTGGTGGTGGGTGCCTGTAGTCCCAGCTACTTGGGAGGGTGAGGCAGGAGAATGGTGTGAACCCGGGAGGCAGAGCAATGGGGTACTGGTGCAATGATAGACTTTTAGATCCATGGTAGAAAATTGAAAATCCAGAAATAAACTCTCACATTTATAGTCAATTGCTTTTCAACAAGGGCCAAGACAATCCAATGGAGAAACAAATAATCTTTTCGACAAATGATTTCAGGACAACTGGATATCCACATGCAAAAGGGTAAAGTTGAATCCCTACCTCACACCAAGCACAAAACTTAACTCAAAATACATCATAGACTTAAATGTAAGAGTTAAAACAATAAAACTCTTGGAAAAAACAAAGGGGTTTCATGATCTTGGGACTGGCAATAGTTTCTTAGACATGACACTAAGAGCGCAAACAGCCAAAGAAATACCAGATAAATAGGACTTCATCAAAATTTAAAAACGCTGTGTTTCAAAGGACACCATCCAGACAGTGAATAGACAACCCACAGGATGGAAGAAAATATTTGTAAATCATACATCTGATAAGGAACAGGTATCTAGAATACATAAAGAACACTCACAACTGTGAATTTATTACCTTATATGGCAAAAGAGATTTTGAAGGTGTGATTAAATTATAGACCTTGAGATGGGGAGATTTTCTTGGAGATTACAGATGAATCCAATGTCATCACAGGGGCCCTTATAAGAGGAAAGCAGGAGCATCAAAGAGCAAAGCCAGAAGCAGAGGTCAGAGGGATGTGAGACTGTGAATCTAGAAATGTGGTCAGCCCCTAGAACCTGGAAAAGACCAGGGAACAGCTTCCCCACTAAAGTCTTCAGAGCAAACACAACCTTCCACATTTTAGAATTCTGATCTCCAGAACTCTAGGACAATAATTTTGTGTTGTTTTAAGTCACTACATTTATGGTAATTTGTGGGGAACTAAGACGTATTTGACTTGGGAATAATACTTATCCTTTCCACCCACATCCCGTTGGTCAGAACATGTCACATGATCATACCTACTGCAAGGGCATCTGGGAAACGTAGTCCATGGGTGGGCAGCCGCTTCCCAGGGCAACTCTACGTTGTGGGAAGTGAGGCATGGATTTTTTTAATGGATGCCAAACGTTTTCTGCCACATCAGTGTGGGTCATAACGAGGTTCTCTAGAGGGAAGAAATGGCCCAGGTGACTGGCTAGAATTGGGCTTATGAGCATGGAGGGACTTGAGACAATGCGGAATCCACCATGCAGGGGAATGAGCAGTGAAGGTGGAGCATGACCCAGCTCCATGAAGAAATAAGGAATGGCTCTCAAGTCCTTTCTTCCGGGATGGAGCCCAGATTATTCATCCTCATCTTTGAGGCTCTCTGGAACCCAGCCCCTAGCCTTTTTTTTTTTTCTTCTTCTTCTTCCAGGCATCTTCTCCCTCAACCCGGTTTTCCCAGCCCCACCCACCTCTCCACCTGCCATCTTCATATTCAGCTGATTCAGTCTCAACCGTCTTGGCACCAAGTCCTTGCCCACACGGAGCTCCCTGCCAAGCACACCCTCCTACCCCACGCCCCCTCTCTAAATCCTACCACTGTGAGATCCGGGAGGCGATGTGTGAGCTGAGGCTTGAAGGATGAGAAGGAGCTCATCACGGGAGGAGTCCAGGGCAGGGCATGCTAGGAGGAGGGGGCTGCAAATGCAAAGGCTCAGGGGTGGGAAGGTGCTTGTGCATTGGAGGAGTGGCAAGGAGGCCAGTGTGGCTGGAGCAGAATGGGGCGCAGGAGAGGAGATGAAGGCTGGAAGGGGCTGGATTTTGAAGGGAAAGGGGGTCTTTTATTTTTTATAATTTTATTTGTTTTTAGAGATGCGGTCTTGCTCTGCCATCCAGGCGGGAGTGCAGTAGTGCGATCATAGCTCACTGCAGCCTCCATCTCCCGGTCTCAAGTGATTCTCCCATCTCAGCCTCCCGAGTAGCTGGAACCACAGGCATGTGCCACCACGCCTGGCTAATTTCTTGTATTTTTGATAGAGGTGGGGTTCACCATGTTGCTTAGCTGGTCTTGAACTCCTGGGCTCAAGTGATCCACCTGCCTTGGTCTCCCAGAGTGCTGGGATTACAGGCATCAACCAACACACTCGGCCCTTTTATTCTTTTTATAATTTTATTTATTTATTTATTTATTTATTTATTTATTTATTTATTTATAGAGATGCGGTCTTGCTCTGTCATCCAGGCTGGAGTGCAGTAGTGCGATCATAGCTCACTGCAGCCTCCATCTCCCAGTCTCAAGTGATCCTCCCATCTCAGCCTCCCGAGTAGCTGGAACCACAGGCATGTGCCACCACGCCTGGCTAATTTCTTGTATTTTTGATAGAGGTGGGGTTCACCATGTTGCTTAGCTGGTCTTGAACTCCTGGGCTCAAGTGATCCACCTGCCTTGGTCTCCCAGAGTGCTGGGATTACAGGCATCAACCAACACACTTGGCCCTTTTATTCTTTTTATAATTTTATTTATTTATTTATTTATTTATTTATAGAGATGAGGTCTTGCTCTGTCACCCAGGCTGGAGTGCAGTGGTGCAATCATGGCTCACTGCAGCCTTGATCTCCCAGGCTCAAGTGATCCTTTCACCTCAGCCTCCCGGGTAGCTGAAACTACAGGGATGCACCACCACGCCCAGCTAATTTTTGTAGTTTTTGTAGAGATGTGTCTTGCTGTGTTTCTCAGGCTGGTCTCAAATTCCTGGGCTCAAGCGATCCTCCCATCTCAGCCTTCCAAAGTGTTGGGATTACAGGCATGAGTCACTGCACCCGGCCTGAGGGGGTCTTTTAGGCCACGGTGGAGGGTTTGAGCTTGATTTAAGTGTAATAAAGGACCCCGGGGGAGAGTTTGAATGAGTGCATGAATGAATGAATGAGTGAATGAAACAGGACTGGCTGGGCATGGTGGCTCATGCTTGTAATCCCAGCACTTTGGGAGGCCGAGACAAGTGGATCTCTTGAGCTCAGGAGTTCGAGACCAGGCTGGGCAACATGGTGAACCCTGTCTCTACAAAAAAAAAAAAGAAAAAAAAAAAAAGAAACAGGACTAAGACAGAGCTGCAGTCTTGGCCCATTCACTGCTCACTGATTACTAAGTGGCATCCGGCCACCCTCAATATGCTTCGAGGCTGCCTTCTTCCTTCAGCCTGGCCCCAGCCATGTGCCCCCTTGGGGATGGCTCACCTTGATAGATTCCAAGATACCCTGGTGGCAGGGCCCATCCCTTGCTCTTTTTTTTTTTTTTTTTTGAGATGGAGTCTCGCTCTGTCACCCAGGCTGGAGTGCAGTGGCATGATCTCAGGTCACTGCAACCTCCGCCTCCCTGGTTCAAGTGATTCTCTTGCCTCAGCCTCCCGAATAGCTGGGACTACAGGCGCATGCCACCACGCCTGGCTAATTTTTTGTGTTTTTAGTAAAGACAAGATTTCACCGTGTTAGCCAGGCTGGTCTAGATCTCCTGACCTCAAGTGATGCACCCACCTTGGCCTCCCAAAGTGTTGGGATTACAGTCATGAGCCATCGTGCCCGGCCTTGGCTCTGTCTTAATGACACTCAAACAGCTACACAATACCAAATGACTCCTCGCAATTATTATAAAATATTAAAATGACTCACAAAATAAATTATTCACACCCCTCATGTTCCTGCTTCCAGGTGTTTGGGGGCTAATGAGGTTTGTTTTTAGGTGTGGAGCGGGGAGCGGCCCTTGGGAATCAGAGGCAGTGAGAGATCGCCTATCAATCATGTCACTGTGTAGATGGGGACAAGGGATGATGGGAGGCAGAGGCGGACTGGGGCAGGAGTTAGCCTCAAGGGCCATTTATGCCCCAAAACCCTGTCGCTTATAAGTGGTGAATGCAGGCTGGGTGAGTGGCTGGGGTCCTTCATTTTCCCTCTCCTCAGGTGGCTAGAGAAAGTTGGGCCTATTACAGGTCAGCCAGAAGGGTTTGTGGCTTTTAGAGTGGTGGAGAGGGAGAGAGAGAGCTGGAAAGAAATGCAGAGACACAGAGAAAGCCAGAAAGAGAGGAAGAGACAGAGACACACACAGAGAGACAGAAAGAGACATAGAAAGACAGGCAGGCAGAGACAGAGACAGAGACAGAGAGGTACAGAGGTGGAGAGAGACACAGACAGAGACAAATAGAGAGAAAGATAATAGAGAGATGGGCAGAGACAAAGACAGAGATAGAGACAGAGAGACAGAGGTGGGCAGAGACCCAGAGACAAATAGAAAGAATAGAGAGACAGGCAGAGACAGAGAGACGCAGAGACAGAGAAGCACAGAGACAGAGACAAAGACAAAAACAGAGAGACGGGTGGACAGAGACAGACACAGAGACAAATAGAAAGAATAGAGAGACAGGCAGAGACAGAGAGATGCAGAGACAGAGAGACAAAGACAGAAATAAAGACAGAGAGACAAGACAGAGATAGAGACAGGGAGACAGATATGCACAGTGATAGGAAGACACAGAGATGGGCAGAGACAGAAAGCCACAGAGAAAAATAGAAAATCAGAAAGAGAACAGAGAGAGAGGCAGAGACAAAGACAGATGCAAAGACAGAGACAAGGAGACAGAGAGACAGAGCACTGATTGGGTCTGTTACCCCAACAACCCAGGATCCCCTGAATTCTCATGTGGGTAGGTAGGGTTTGGGGCCAGGTGGGATTTGGGAGGCCAGTCTCCCCAGAAGGAGAGGCTCACGCCAGCAGAAGTCACCAAGCTCGGAGCCAGGGAGGTGGTTGTGTGAAAGAACCGTGCAAGTTCCTGAAAGCCCCGAATTTCACAGCCCTGCATGTGGACAGTGCAGGCTCCCTACCAAGGAGCTGCTAGCAGGGAACAGGAGATGCTCCACCCTCCTTCAAGCTGCTCCTACCCGCACCGTTCAGTACCACGGACAGCGACACATCCCTGGTGCCAGGAGAGGAAAGGAAACCCCTGGGTTTGGCCTTCTCACTCATCCTTTGTAGCAGCCAGCAGTCTTCCCCGCGAGGGAGAATGGTTGCGCTCTTCTCTCTCTCTCTCTCTCCCTCCCTCCTTTCTTTTCTTTTCTTCTTTCTTTCTTTCTTTCTTTCCCTTTCTTTCTTTCCCTTTCTTTGTTTCTTTCTTTCTCTTTCTTTCTTTCTTTCTTTCCTTCCCTTCCCTTCTCCTTCCCTTCTCCTTTCTTTCTTTCCTTCCCTTCCCTTCTCCTTCCCTTCTCCTTTCTTTCTTCCTTTCTTTCCAGCCAATCACTGAAGCCTAAACAAATTAGCTGAGCATAGTGACACATGCCTATAGTCCTAGCTACTCAGGAGGCTGAGGTAGGAGGATCACCTCAGCCTGGGAATTGAGGCTGCAGTGAGCCATGATCATGCCACTGCACTCTAGCATGGGTGACAAAGTGAGACCCTGTCTCAAAAAAAAAAAAAAAAAAAGAGATGTGGTTTTGCTCTGTCACCCAGGCTGGAGTGCAGTGATAGGATCATAGCTCATTGCAGCCTCAAATTCATCGGCTCATGAGATCCTCCTACCTCAGCCTCCCAAGTAGCCATAATTACAGGTGCAAGCCACCACACCCAGCTGTATTTTATCCTTTAGAAGAAAGGTAAGAGATTTCTCAAGGGCAGGAGTATCAGAAATGGGATCAAATGAGGACATCTTCGTAAGCTGCCCACTACAGTGCCCACTCTGAGCCTCAGTCTCTTCATCTGTGAAAGGAATAGTGAGTTCCTACTTTGCACGGTCGTGGGGAGGATGCTGTGTAATGGGACATAGAAAAGTTCTCAGCTTAGTGGGCAATCTCCAGCTCTTTCTCCTTCTGGAGACACAAGTGCAAGTTTTGGGCCTCTGAACTGGGGGATTCCCTGCACTCTGTTCCCCCATTTAGAGGTGAGGTTGGCCTGAGTTGACATGGAGCTTTGCAAAACTGTTCTGACTCCCACAGTGCAGTCATTTGTTAATTCATTGGCTTACCTGCTGTGTGAGCTTCCTGTGATCACAAACTGGTGGTTTAAATAACAGAAATGTGTCTGCCGGGCGCGGTGGCTCACGCCTGTCATCCCAGCACTTTGGGAGGCTGAGGCGGGCGGATCACGAGGTCAGGAGATCAAGACCATCCTGGCTAACACGGTGAAACCCCGTCTCTACTAAAATTACAAAAAATTAGCCGGGCGTGGTGGCGGGTGCCTGTAGTCCCAGCTACTCGGGAGGCTGAGGCAGGAGAATGGTGTGAACCCGGGAGGCAGAGCTTGCAGTGAGCCGAGATCACGCCACTGTACTCCAGCCTGGGCCATAGAGCGAGACTCCCATCTAAAACAAACAAACAAAAACAAAAAACAAAAAACAAAAAACAGAAATATGTCACAGTCCTGGAGGCTAGAAGTCTGAAACCAAGTTGCCAGCAGGGCTGGTTCTTTTTTCCTTCCTTCCTTCCTTCTTCCCTCCCTCCCCTCCCTTCCTCCCTCCCTCCCTTCTTTCCTTCCTTCCTTCCTCCCTCCCTCCCTCCCCCTCTTCCTTCTTCCCTCCCTCCCAACCCTCTCTTCCTTCCTCCCTCCCTCCCAACCCTCTCTTCCTTCTTCCCTCCCTCCCTCCTTCCCTTCCTCCCTCCCTCTCTTCCTTCCTTCCTTCCTTCCTTCCCTTTCTTTCTTTCAGTTTTCTGAGACAAGGTCTTGCTCTGTCACCCAGGCTGGAGTGCAATGATGCAATCACAGCTCACTGCAGCCTCAACCTCGTGGGCTCAAGTGATCCTCCACCTCACCTTCCCAAGTAGCCGGGACCACAAGCCTGCGCCACCACACCTGACTATTTTTTTTTTTTTTTTTTTTACTTTTAATAGAGACGAGGTCTCATTCTGTTGCCCAGGCTGGTCTTGAGCTCATGGCCTCAAGCATCCTCCCATCTCAGCCTCTGAAAAGCACTGGGATCACAGGCAGGAGCCACCATGCCTGGCCGGCTGCTGCTTCTTGAGGGATGTAAGGGAGGGATCTGTCCCAGGCCTTTCTCCTTGGTTTGTAGATGGCAACTTCATGTTCACACAGCGTTCTCCCTGCACGTATACCTGTGCCCACATTGTCCCCCTGCCCCCTTGTTTTTTTGTTTGTTTTGAGATGGAATCGTCTCACTCTGTTGCCCAGGCTGGAGAGCAATGGTATGATCTCAGCTCACTGCAACCTCTGCCTCCCAGGTTCAAGGGATTCTCCTGCCTCAGCCTCTGGAGTAGCTTGGATTACAGGCACCCACGACCACTCCCAGCTAATTTTTGTATTTTTAGTAGAGACAGGGTTTTGCCATGTTGGCCAGTCTGGTCTCGAACTCCTGACCTCAAGTGATCCCCCCCGCCTCAGCCTCCCAAAGTCCTGGGATTACAGGCATGAACAGCATTGTCCCCTTTTATAAGGACATCAGTCATATTAGATTAGAGCCCACCCTACTCCAGTTACATCTGTACCACCTCCAGTACATTTGGAGGTTGTGAGGGGTGAGGACTTCAGCACATAGGTTTTTTGGGGGAGACACGATGTAACCCATAATGCCGGCCAATGAGAGACCCTTGTCTCTTTGTCTCTCTGTCTCTGTTAGGGTCTCTCTGAGCGCCTGTGTCTGTCTCTTTGTTTCGGTCTATCTCCGATTCTGTGTGTCTCTGTCTCCAAGCTCATTCCCACCACTAGTCCTTGGTACGTGCTGTTCTCCCTGCTTGGAAACTCCTGGCTCTTTGCATATCTGGCTCCTTCTCAACTCAGATGGCCCCTCCTCAGTCACACCCTCCAATCCCCCTCTACTATCTCCTTGCTGTTTTTGTTTTTGTCTTGTTTTTTGAGACAGGGTCTCGCTCTGTCACCCAGGCTGGAGTACAGTGGCGTGACCATAGCTCACTGCAGCCTCGACTTCCTGGGCTCAAGTGATCCTCCCACATCAGCCTTGGAGTGCACTACCAGGTCTGGTTAATAAAAAAAAAAAAAAAGTATTTATATATATATTTATTTATTTATTTGAGATAGAGTCTCACTCTGTCCCCCAGGCTGGAGTGCAGTGGTGTGATTTCGGCTCACTGCAACCTCCACCTCCCAGGTTCAAACAATTCTCATGCCTCCACCTCCCAAGTAGCTGGCATTACAGGTACCTGCCACCATGCCCTGACAATTTTTTTTTTTTGTATTTTTAGTAGAGACAGAGTTTCACCATGTTGTCCAGGCTGGTCCCGAACTCCTGACCTCAGGGAATCCACCCACCTCAGCCTCTCAAAGTGCTGGGATTATAGGCATGAGCCATCACGCCTGGCCTAAATTTTTTTGTTGTTGTTGTTGAGACAGAGTCTCACTATGTTGCCCATGCTGGTCTCAAACTCCTGGCCTCAAGTGATCCTCCTGCCTTGGCCTCCCAAAGTGCTGGGATTACAGGCGTAAACCACCAGGCCTGGCCTCTTTGCTGTTTTGTAAGCATGCCCAGCATGTTCCTGCCTCGGGGGTTTTTGCCCTGGCTATTTCCCCTCAGCCAGGAACACCCTTTGGTTACATGGCTCCATCATCTTCTTCAGGTCTTAGCACAAGTGTCTGGATCACCTAAAGAGTCCTCCTGGCCAGGAGCGGTGGCTCACACCTGTAATCCCAGCACTTTGGGAGGCCGAGGCGGGTGGATCATGAGGTCAGAGGATCGAGATCATCCTGGCTAACACGGTGAAACCCCGTCTCTACTAAAAATACAAAAAATTAGCCGGGCGTGGTGGCGGGCGCCTGTAGTCCCAGCTACTCGGGAGGCTGAGGCGGGAGAATGGTGTGAACCCGGGAGGCGGAGCTGGCAGTGAGCTGAGATTGCGCCGCTGCACTCTAGCCTGGGTGACAGAGCGAGACTCCGTCTCAAAAAAAAAAAAAAAAGAGTCCTTCTCCTGCAGTCACTCCCAGAGCCCCTCCTCCTCTGCTTGCTCTCTGCCCATGGCACTGGATGGAATAACCCACCGTTGTAACTGTTTCTTTTATTTTGAGATGGAGTCTTGGTCTGTTACCCAGGCTGGAGTGCAATGGTGCCATCTTGGCTCACTGCAGCCTCTGCCTCCCAGGTTCAAGAGATTTTCCTGCCTCAGCCTCCCGAGTAGCTGAGACAACAGATGCGCACCACCACGCCTGGCTAATTTTTGCATTTTTTAATTTTTATTTTTTAGTAGGGATGGGGTTTCACCATGTTGGTCAGGCTGGTCTCGAACTCCTGACCTCAAGTGATCCACCCACCTCGACTTCCCAAAGTGCTGGAATTACAGGTATGAGCCACTACGCCTGACCCATTTTGTGTTTTGGTCCCCAGCTCCTAGAAGAGGGCCTGGCTCACAGCATGTGGGCAATAAATGTTTACAAAACTGGTCAGTCCTAGGACAAATCGAGAGATCTTAGAACGAGGGCATAGACCTGTGGCATCGTGGAAGCTTGTGAATGGCTGCTGAATCCCAGGTGTAGAGTCTTAGAACTGCCACCCAATCATACAGTCAGAAAGAAAGGAGTCTCAGGATCCCCCTACTCCAATTCCTGCATCATTTTCCTGGCATGGTTTTACAGATTGTCTTGGTTACCTCCTGTGATGGGGACCTCACTACCTCTTAGGGCAATCCATTCAGGCTTTGGACAGTTCCACAGGTGTTGAAAAATCCTTCCTTAAGAACTGACCATGCATTTTTCACTTTGGAATTCTCTCTGGTCCCAGAACCTGCCCTTCCCTGCCTCCAATCCTTCCATGTTGGCCATAATCAGTTCCTTCTTCCTCGTGGGAGTCAGTGGGGTGGAGGCGGGAAGAAGAGGAGGGATTTGAAAGCAAGAATCCTGCTTTCTGAGGCTCAGTTCTCCATTTTTCAGCTTGTCCTGAAATTTTCTGACAAAGATGATAGCTGAGGTGTTAGCTGATAAGTAAAGTGTTAGCTGATAACTTAGGTGTTAGCTGACAACTAAAGTGTAGGCTGATAACTAAAAGGTTAACTGATAAGAGAAGCCTGCCTGATAAGTGGAATGTTGGAAGATAACTTCAGTGTTAGGTAAGAATTAAAGTGTTTTGGCTGATCATCTCTTCCTCCCTGCCTCCATTCCTCCCTCCCTTGTGTCCTAAGCATTTATTAGGCACCTACTGTGTACCAGGTTCAGTGCTGGGAGTGGGTGTTATAAAATAGATCAGATGCAATCTCTCCTTCAGGGTACTCAGGCAGACACAGCTAAGATCTAAGCTCTCTTGGAAGCCCCAGAGCCAGCAGAGTCTTTAAGACACCAAGGCACGGAGTTATCATGGTGGGATGTCGGCCAGCAGGGAGATTTTCCCGCGCCCCGACCTGCCTTGCTGGCAAACGAGGTAAACCCCTCAAGCCTGTCTCTGGTGTTGGCACTTCTGGGCCGGCTCCTCTGTCTCCAGTGTGGGTGGTGAGTGACTTCATCTGGCCCCAGTAGCTGTCACTCAGCCCTAGTCGGACAGCAGACAACATAGTTGCCACGGAAACGAATATGCTTCCCCCTGGAGGCGGGGTGAGCCAGCGGGGAGGGGAACTCTACAGGAATTCGTGAATTCGGGCACAAAGTGACCCAAGGCCTGATGAATCCAGTGGGGGAGCAGTTAACTCCTTCGCTGCCACTCCCCCTCTCACTCCCTACGTTCTGGCTGCTCTCTTGGGGAGCTCAGTATCAGGATTAAAAACCTTCGTTCTGGGGTGTCAGGTGGCTAAAGCCCAGCTCTCCATCCAGGCAACTTAACCTCTCTGTGCCTCAGCTTTCTCATCTAGAAGGTGGGTATGAGGACCTACACTCATTCATTCATTCACTTATTCATTGAGGAAATTGAGCCCACAGGACATCTGTCACATGCCAGGCACTATATTCTAGCTGTGAAGAGGGTAGAAAAGACACTGGGCCCAGGCTGGGCATGGTGACTCATGCCTGTAATCCCAGCACTTTGGGAGGGAGGCAGAGGCAGGCAGATCACTTGAGGTCAGGAGTTTGAGACCAGCCAGGCCAACAGAGTGAAACCCCATCTCTACTAAAAAATACAAAAATTAGCCGGTCATGGTGGTGCGTCCCTGTAATCCCAGTTACTTGGGAGGCTGAGATGGGAGGATCACTTGAGCCCAGAAGGTGGAGGCTGCAGTGAGCCATGATCACACCACTGTACTCCAGCCTGGATGACAGAGCCAGACCCTGTCTCAAAAAAGAAGGAAAAAAAAAGAGCCTATGTTTCTGCTCACCTGGGAAACTGTTCAACAGGTGTGCTTTATCTGCAGGACTTGTCAGAGCCTTTACTCTACAAATCTGAGTCTCCAAGGTGGGGGAGGAAGGAGGTACCTTCCTAAACTTATCTGAGCCTGGAACCCTTTGTTTTCAGACACTTCTCAAGGGAGTAGATTCAGCCACTGTGGTGACATGGAAAGAGCAGGGAACCTGATGTCACAGGCCTGGATTCAAATCCTCACATTGCCGAGTGACCTTGGGGATGTGTCTGTAAAAGAGGATGAGGCAGATGCCACAGGTACCCTGCCCATGTCCCCAGATGGGTCCCAGCTGCCAGCACCTGCATCCCTCCACCCACTGGCATTCTCTGGCCTCAGGACTGCACTGGACCCACGTGTGCCAGGGACTGGCCCCTAGGAGCAGCCCTCAGACAAGGATTGGCTGGTGTTGGAGGATAAATACCCCAGTTCCCTTGCCCCTCTGCTGGGACACCTCTGAATCATGCCTCATACAGTAGTACCCAGCAGGATCAAGTTCCGGGTGCCCACGACAGTCACCTGCTCACCAATGTCCCCCATACTGGCTCCTTCTCTTGATGGTCTTTCCCTCCCCTTCTTCCTCTACCTCCCAGATAACACTTCCTCCTCCCAGACAGCCCCAGATGGTGCCTCCGGTCCCCGCTTACTCAGACCTCATTGTTCATTGGCTTTCCCCTCAACACCTCCCTTGTTGGAAAACATCAGAGAAAATCTCTCCCAGCAGCACGTCTTCTCTTCAGTCCTTCCTCCTAGCCTTTGCTTATACTGTACCCTGCTCCTGGAACCCCTTTCCTCTCCTCCTAACCAAATCCTTATTCTGTAGATCAGGATTCCCCTCACTGAGGGGGCCCAGAGTGATTTCACATCGTCCCCAAACAAGTTTCTAAATAGCATTAGCTGGCAGGGTGAGACAGCCAGCCCCTTTCCAGTCCTCTTTCCTTCCTTCTGATGATTTAAAGGACAGAGTCTCTGCCGGGTAATCAGGGGAGTTTAACCCTTTCCTAGCCCTCGCGAATCCTCTTTTTAGGCAAAGCAATCACAGGCTGCAGGCTCCCAGCCTCCAGCAGGCAGCGACACCTCACTAGAATGAAATAACCGCGTTTTGTTTCTGTCGTGTGAGTTTTACCACCCACCTTCTATTTGTGGCAGGTGCAACCGGCTCTCCATTTTCAGGGAAGCAGAGCTGCTGTTTTTAAATACACTCACTAGTGAGGACATGATTCAGTTGGGAAGAAAATGTTAAATAAATCTTGGAACAGGTGGGGCACTGATGTGGTGGCCACCCTCACCCTGGTGCTGGCTGAGGAAGCTTGGGAAATGCTCACTTCCATCAGGAAGCCCTCCAGATTTTCCCTGTCAAGCCTTCCAGACCTCTTCTTTTCTTTTCTTTTTACTTTTCTCCTTCTTCCCTTCCTCCCACCCCCCGCCCCCCACCACCCCTCTCTGATTACAGGCATGACGCACCAGGCCTGGCCCCGTTGCTTTCTTTTTTTCTTTTGAGACAGAGTCTCTCTCTGTGTCCCAGGCTGGAGTGCAGTGGCACAATCTCAGCTCACCACAACCTCCACCTCCTGGGTTCAAGTGATTCTTATGCCTCAGCCTCCCAAGAAGCTGGGATTACGGGCTCCTGATACCACGACTGGCTAAAATTTTTTTTTGTATTTTTAGTAGAATGGGATCTCACTATGTTACCCAGGCTGGTCTTGAACTCCTGGCCTCAAGCGATCCTCCCGCCTTGGTCTCCAAAAGCGCTGGGATTACAGGTGTTAGCCGCCACGCGCCCGGCCCCACTGCTTTGCTTCCTAAGACCCGGCCTTTTTCCACCGGGTCCCCCAGTGTTAACATTCTGTAGGGTGCAGTTCTCATTCCGGGAGGGCAACCTGGAGCGGATGACAGGTGTCCCTGGGCCTCAGCCTTCCTGTTTGTGCCAGAAGGAGAGCCCGGAGGTGGCGGCTGTGCCGGGACGGTGGGGAGGGAAGAGGGGCAGGCGCCTCCGTGCCAGCTGGGCCTGCCTCCCGCAGCTGCTGGCGTTGCCATGGTTACCGAGCAAGCCTCTCGCCCCCCTGCCCCCCCATTCCAGCCCCTCACCCTCAGACCAGGCCCTTCCAGGGACCGGCGGCTCCTGGGTGTCATGGAAACTGTTTCCAAGCATCCACAGTGGGCTTCCTCATTGGCTGAGGCTACAGGCAAAGGTCACCCCCGGGGTCACTTCTAGGTGTTTCTTCAAGGTCCCCGCCACCCAACACGAAGTGGGATGTCTGGAATGGGATCTTGATTTTTAATTCCTTCGTCTCTGGTGATGCTGGAGCAGCTCTAGTCGTCAGAGGGGTTCTCTTGGTGGGAGGATCTTCAGCCGCTCCCCCCCGCCCCGCCAAACTCCCCAAAGTCCACAACAAAAACCTCTGTTCTAAGTAAATACATTCGGCTCACTCTGCAAATGTGGCACGGAGAGCAGTCGCCAGGCAGCCCCTCCCCTTTCTTCCAGAACCTTCTTCCAGCAGCCGTGGCTGCTGCAGAGTAGGAGCTGAGGGGCCAAGACCCTGCACTCAGGAGCAGAGGACAGCGTGGCTGGGGTTGAGCCCTGGGAGATTGGAAAAAATAAAAATAGAATAGCAGCAGCTGATAATTCAGTGGTTTGCAACCCCCTGTTTTAGGTACATACACATATGAACTAATTTAATCCTTTAACATAAAGTGAACAGGGAGGTACCATTATGCCCATTTTATTTATGTATTTATTTATTTTAAAGACAAGGTCTCACCCTGTTGCCCAGGCTGGAGTGCAGTCCTTCAATCATAGCTCACTGCAGCCTCAACCTCTTCCCCCTAGACTCATCGATCCTCTCACCTCAGCCTCCCGAGTAGCTGGGACCACACGCATGCATCACCACGCCCAGCTAATTGAAAAAAAATGTGTTTTTTTCATAGAGATAGGGATATCACTATATTGCCCAGGCTAGTCTTGAACTCCTGGGCTCAAGCGACCCTCCTGCCTCGGCCTCCCAAAGTGCTGGGATCATGGGTGTGAGCCAGCGTGTCTGGCCTCCATTATCTCAATTTTAGAGATAGGGAAACTGAGACCCAGAGAGATCAAGATCACGCACTATGAACAAAAGCAGCAGCCTAGGATCTGAACCCAGGCCACATGGCTCCAGGATCAGTGTTAGCCACCAGGCTCGTCTTTCCCTCTGACCATGTAGTTCAATGCCCCCTGAAGTGACGTCTGCATTGGGGGATGGGAGCAGGCCACAGGGACCATGAAGGAGATACCCAGAGAGGGATGAGACCCTGGGTAGCCAGAGGGGGAGATGGGCACTGCCAAGGGGATGGTTTGGGGGGCTTTCGACCCCTTTAAAACCTTCATCAGGAACCCCAAAGCCACACCAAGGAAACTGACCATCCAAGTTTAAAAGGTGAGCCTGCCATGTAAACTCAGCTTCAAGGCAGACCCTTCATACCCCCAGCCACATCTTTCAAACAGACACTGTAGCCAACCTACTGTTTCATGGAAATTCTGGAAGGAAACTCAGGCTGAGAGGCATCTGAAAAGGAAAAGTGAATTCAGGTCAGGAAATGGTTTAAGACAGCCATTGTGTGACCAGCTGTGTACAAAGGGACCCCCAGGGGGTTCCAGGCTGCTGTGGAGACACAGCCAGACACAGACACACTCAGGCCCTTGGGATCTGGGGGAGTCTGGGGAGAGGAGCTGGGGGATGGACACTGCAGCTGGAGCTAAGAGAATAAGCAGAAATTTCCCAAGCAAAAGAGAGGAGGGTTCTGGGCAGAGGGCACAGCCCAGGCAAAGTCCCTGGGACAGGACTGTGCCTGGCGTGTTGAGGGAACAGCAAGGAGGCCCGTGCAGCTGGAGCAGAGAGGGAGAAGTTGGGGTCAGAAAGGCTATGGAGATTGAATGTGCAAGGGAAATCAGGCGGGCTTCTTGGAGGAGGTGATATTTGAACAGAGATTTGGAGGATGAGGAAGAGCAAGCCATGGGGAGATCTGGGGAGCAGATCATTCTAGGCAGAGGGAACAGCCAGTGCGAAGCCTCTGAGGCTTCCGCATACCTGGTATGTTCAAACAACAGCAGAGAGACCAGCGTGGCTGGAACAGAGTGAGTGAGGCAGGAAGAGAAAGAGGAGGCCAGGTCAGGGAAGTAGCTGAGACCTAACCAATAGGTGCTATTGCACTAGTTCAGGCAAATGATGGTGCTGGCCTGGCTGGGGCAGGGCAGTGGGAGTGAGCTGGAGCAATATGCTTGGATCCAGGGTATAATTAAGAGTGACAGCCCCAGGTCTCGATGATGTAAGGAAGTGGGGAGGGAGGGAGATGGAGAAATTAGAAATGACAGTCAGTTCTGGGTCCTTTCCTCCTTAACCCAGAGAAACCATCAGGGAATCTTTGGCCGCAGACAGATGGCGGGACCAGGAGGCGGCTCAGGGCCACCCAGCCTCCCAGAGATGTGGCTGCACTTCGCGGCATCCTGGTTCCCACCAGCTGCCAGCAACATGCGGCCCAGATGTTCCATTCTGGGGACATCTGTGCCGGGCCTTCCCCAGCATCAAGTGAGTTTCATCTGTGGCAGTAGCATCATCTGGGATGCCTCCGACAGAGAGGCAGGAAGGCAGGGCTGGAGCAAAGAAGGCACCCGTGGTCTCGGGCCAGAAGGCTGTCACGGGGAGGGGGTCACATGGGAACAGGCAGCAGTTCCCAGAGTGGCCAACACAGTGCTGGAGATGGGGTCTGTGTTGCTTGAGTGGTGAGACGTGGAAACTTAAAACTTACCATGGAACGGGAGACGGCTGGGCTCCCACTTCAGACGCTTGGAGTTCACAAGTTCCCATCACAAGTCCCCACCTCCAAGCCCTTACCCCAGCCATGCCCCTCACTAGGAGAGTCCTGTTCACTTTCACTTCTGCTTGAATTCTTCCCTTCACAAGCATGTATTGAGCACCTGCTGTGTACCAGTAAACACAAGAAGCCAAGAAAAAAAAAACCTCTGAGTTTATAGGGCTCAGTCTGGTGTGAGGGTCAGACAAATGAATAAGCTAATTTCTTTTCTTTTTCTTTTTTTGGAACAGAGTCTCACTTTATTGCCCAGAGCTGAAGTGTAGTGGTGTGATCTCAGCTCACTGCAACTTCTGCCTCCCAGATTCAAGCTAGTCTCCTGCCTCAGCGTCCTGAGTAGTTGGGATTACAGGCACCCGCCACCACACCCAGCTAATTTTTGTATTTTTAGTGGAGATGAGGTTTCACCTGTTGGCCAGCCTGGTCTCAAACTCCTCATCTCAAGTGATCCGCCCATCTTGGCCTCCCAAAGTGCTGAGATTACAGGCGTAAGCCACCACACCTGGCCTCTTTTCTTTTCTGTTTTTGAGACAGAGTCATGCTTTGTCGCCCAGGCTGTAGTGCAGTGGTGTAATCACGGCTCACTGCAGCCTCAACCTCCTGGGCTCAAGGGATCCTCCCACCTCAGCCTCCTCAGTAGCTGGGACTACAGGTGTGTACCACTACACCTGGCTAATTTTTAAATTTTTTGTGGAGATGAAGACTCAATATGTTGCCCAGGCTGGTCTTGAACTCCTGGGCTCAAGCGAGCCTCCTACCCCAGCCTTCCAAAGCGCTGAGATTATAAGCGTGAGCCCCCACACCTGGCCTAAGCTATTTTCAACTAGTGAAGTGCTGGGACAGACACAGAACATGATGTGATATGAATGGAGGGACCCAGGAGGCTTCGTTAGCCCAGGGTGGTTGCAGCAGGGTGGCTCTTTGAGGTCTTTTGAACTGACAGATGAAACAGAAAGGAGGTCTGGGTGCGGTGGCTCATGCCTGTAATCCCTGCACTTTTGGAGGCCAAGGTGGGTGGATCACAAGGTCCGGAGTTCGAGACCAGCCTGACCAACACGGTGAAACCCCATCTCTACTAAAAATACAAACACAAAATTAGTCAGGCGTGGTAATGGGCACCTGTAATCCCAGCGATTCAGAAGGCTGAGGCAGGAGAATCACTTGAACCCAGGAGGCAGAGGTTGCTGTGAGCAGAGATCGTACCATTGCACTCCATCCTGAGCAACAGAGGGAGACTCTATCTCCAAAAAAAAAAAAAAAAAAAAAAAAGGGAAGAAAGAAACAGAAAAGAAAGCAGCCCTGGAGATGGCGGGAGGACTTTCAGATGGAGGGCACCACACGTGCCAAAGCCCTTGGGCAGGACCGTGCCTGGAGTGCTGGAGGAACAGCGAGGAGGTCTGTGTGGCTGCAGCAGAGTGAGTAATGGGGAGATGGAGAGAAGGGGAGGGCAGGGAGGACAGGGTGGGGTGGGGGGACATGGAGGATTCTAAAGGGTATAGATTTTGCCATGACTAAGGAGGGCAGAACTTGGCGATGAGGCCTCTCTGTGAAGATAGAAACTCAGATCAGGGCTGGGCACGGTGGCTCACACCTGTAATCCCAGCACTTTGGGAGGCCGAGGCGGGCAGATCACCTGAGGTCAGGAGTTCGAGCCCAGCCTGGCCAACATGTGAAACCCTGTCTCTACTAAAAATACAAAAAAATTAGCCAGGCATGGTGGTGGGTGCCTGTAATCCTGGCTACTTGGGAGGCTGAGGCAGGGGAATCGCTTGAACCCAGGAGGCAGAGGTTGCAGTGAGCCGAGATCACACCATTGCACTCCAGCCTGGGCAACAAGAGCAAAACTCCATCTCAAAAAAAAAAAAAAAAAAAAAGAAACTGAAATCAGGAGTAGGTGTGTGTAGATTCTTTGCCAACAAACCTCAGAGAAGGTGAGACACTGGGCCACAGACACACAGCAGCAATTGCTGCCAATCTGGCTATTTCCCCAAAAGCCTGAGACTCAGTGGGGAAGGTAAACCCCCACAGAAACTTTTCTCCCAATGGGATAAAATAATGAAAATAAAAACAAAAAAGACCCCCTCCCCACCAGCACTCGGCCAGCCCGGTAAGATCTCCCAGCTGTTTGGAGGGTGGCAGAGGAAGAAGAGGGAGAAGAAAGAAAGAATGAATGAAAAAACAAGAGCAATATTTTTCTATTGTCCTTATCCAAATAAATTGAGATGTATTTGTGAAACTGTCAAGAAAACCGGCAGGAGCGAAACTATAAAATCACACAGCTGCTCTGAGAGCCCATGACAGACAGCTCAGATTAATGTAGCTGTATTTTTATGGTCTGTTAACAACTGATATAGGTTTTAAATATATTATCTTCCTTTGTATTGTCTGTCATTTAAAAAACTGCTCGTGTCTCCTGTGTTTGCTTTTAAAAGGTTCTTATAGAACATTCCGCCGCTGAGCTCCCAAATCTTTTTTTTTTTTTCCTTCCTGTAGATATATCATCACAGATCTTCTCCTCTCCGAGCTAGGTTTTCTCTGGTACTTTCATGGGCAATTTACCACAGAACCTATTGGAACCCCTTGAGTTTCTTAATTCACAGAGCAGCTATGGGAGTCCGGATTCCTGCCTAGCTGGAGATTTCAGAGATGTGTAGATGGGTCTGGTCCAGACGGGCTGAAAAGTGTTGAGTATGTCCCTAGCCTCCATTTTCTCATCTGTCAAAAGGAGCCTGGCCTTGGGGAACTCTCCATCAGTTGACGGAGACTTGTAGCAGTCAGTGAGCGCTGTGTTAATGCCACGTAACAAATCATTCTGAGTCTCATTGGCTTGTCACAACAAATGTTGGTTTCCTTTTTTTTTTCTTTTTTTTTTTTTTTTTGAGACAGAGTCTGACTGTGTCACCCAGGCTGGAGTGCAGTGGCGCAATTTCGGCTCACTGCAACCTCCACTTCCTGGGTTCAAGTGATTCTCAGCCTCCTGAGTAGCTGGGATTACAGGTGCGTGCCACCACACCCGGCTAATTTTTAATATTTTTAGCAGAGACGGGGTTTTGCCCTGTTGGCCAGTCTGGTCTCGAACTCCTGACCTCAGGTGATCCACTCACCTCGGCCTCCCCCAAAGTGCTGGGATTACAGGCGTGAGCCACTGCGCTGGCCCAAATGTTGGTTTCTTGCTCACAGGTCCCTGTGTATCTTTCTCTAGGCAGATGCATTTATTCCTGCAGTTTTAGGGATGGCTTTCACATCTGTGACCCTAAACCTGAGCTGGTTTCTGTGCTCCAAATCAGAAGACAACATTTGCTAGAATGAGGCTCATTTGCTCAAAGACCTGGGCGTGAGCTGCCTCTCCTCCCTCATTGTCACCCATCAATGGTCAGTACCCACATTCTGCCCATTCCTATCATCCATCCCCTCCTTTCCATTTTCATGGCCTCTGATCCCTTCAGTCCACTTTACATTCAGCTCTAGACAACAGGGATCACCTCCTCCCTGGTCTCATGGCCTCTGTTCTCTCCTCTTCCAATTTACCCTTCCTACAGCAACCAGGGTGAGCCCTTGTCCTTCCTCTTTTCCCTTCCCTTCCCTCCCATCCCCTCCCTTCCCCTCCCCTCCCTTCCCCTCCCCTCCCTTCCCCTCCCCTCCCCTTGCTTCTCCTCCCCTCCCCTCCCCTTGCCTCCCCTCCCCTCCCCTCCCCTCGCTTCCCCTCCACTTCCCTTCCCTTCCCTTCCTTCTCCAAGACACGGTCTCACTCTGTCACCTAGGCTGTAGTGCAATGGTGCAATCATGGCTCACTTCAGTCTCAACCTCCCCAGGCTCAGGTGATCCACCCACCTCAGCCTCCAGAGTAGCTGGGGCTACAGCTGTGTGCCACCACACCTAGCTAATTTTTCTTTCTTTTCTTTTCTTTTCTTTCTTTCTTTCTCTTTCTTTCTTTCTTTCTTTCTTTCTTTCTTTCTTTCTTTCTTTCTTTCTTTCTTTCTTTCTTTCTTTCTCTTTCTTTATTTCTTTCTTTCTTTCTTCCTTCCTTCCTTCTTTCTTTCTTTCTTCTTTCTTTTCTTTTCCTTCCTTCCTTCCTTCCCTCCTTCTTCCTTTCCTTTCCTTCTTTCTTTTTTGAGACAGGGTTTCAAAAAGTGGCACGATCACAGGTCACTGCAACCTCCACCTCCCAGGCTCAAGTGATCCTCCCACCTCAGCCTCCTGAGTAGGTGGGACCACAGGTGTACGTACACTACCACACCTGGCTAATTTTTCTATTTTTTGTAGAGACAAGATTTCACCATGTTGCTCAGGCTGGTGTCAAAACTCCTGGGCTCAAGCAATCTGCCCATCTCAGCCTCCCAAAGTACTGGGATTACAGGCTTGAGCTGCTGTGCCCAGCCTGATTGTTTCTTTTTTAAAAAATTTTCCATGATTAAGTCTCTCTTCCTGCTTAAATTCCGTCATAGATTCCCAGAAGATAAGATCAGAGCCCCTCAATGTAGTGTTCAAAGCCCTTTCTATGCCTTCTTTCTCCCTAAATTCACCCCGTTATAGTTCTACACTCCAGCCAGACTTTATTACTGTGTTTTACCCACTCAAACACTTAGCTCTTTCCCACATCTGAACCTTTGCATATGCTGTTCCCTCTTCTTGGAATGCTTTTCCACCTCACAAACTCCTATACATCCTGCAAAGCCCAGCTTCCATTACCTCTCTCCCAGCAGAGGACACCTTTGGTCAGTGCCCCACTCTACAACCAGGATTTGCAGCTCCCAGGAATCTTGTGTTTTTGGCCTGTCATCTTCCACACTTGACAATGACCTCCCTGGAGTCAGGGGCTGCATTTTCCTCCCTTGGACACTGCCCCAGCCCTACTGCAGGAATAAGTATGGCTGTAACTGCATAGAGAAGAAAGGAAGCCCTATCCTGAGGCATTAATTACAGAGCCTGGGCAATTAGAAGCGAGGCCGGTAGACTGCAGAAGTGCAGATGACCACAGAGCTGTATATAACGAGGTACTAATTGTGCAGGGAAGACAATTAGGAAGGGAGGTTTTGAGCCACCAGCTCCACGGTCTGGACAATTAGACACCAGGCCATATATAAGTGACGTGCTAATCGCTTGGTGCGGACGATTAACAGGGCGCCTGGGAAATAATAAAGCAAAATGCCACTGAGCAGCCAGGCACAGAGCCAGGTGGTGCCTCCTTGGGGACTAGAGTTTGGCTGTCCGGACGTGAATCCTCCTAGGAGACCTCAAACAAGAGATTTCTCCATGCTGAACCTCATTCTTCTTATCTGTAAAATGGAGATGTGTGTAGCACCTGCATGGCAGATATGGAGACCAAGGAGGAGATGGAATAAGAAGCTAATTAGGCTGGGCTCAGTGGCTCATGCCTGTAATCCCAGCATTTGGGAGGCTGAGACAGGCTGATCACCTGAGGTCAGGAGTTCAAGACCAGCCTGGCCAACATGGTGAAACCTCATCTCTCCTAAAAAATACAAAAATTAGCTGGGTGTGGTGGTAGGCGCCTGTAGTCTCAGCTACTTGGGAGGCTGAGGAAGGAGAATCGCTTGAACCTGGGAGGCAGAGGTTGCAGTGAACCAAGATCACACCATTGCACCCCAGCCTGGGTGACTCGGTCTCAAAAAAAAGAAAAAAACAAAACAAAAAAAACCCTAATTACTCGCTGCTGTGGACAAATCAGAGGAAGCCAGTGGGGTGCACCTGCCCCATTCCAGCCTTTACAACCCACCCTATGTGGATTTGTGCTTAATTGTATTCCCTGGGGACTTGAGCTAGGTGCACTTGCCTGGTAGGTATGGAGCAGACTGACCTGGGTTCGAGTCCGGGTATTGCCATTTTAGGCAGGTGCTTTCCTCTGGCTCAGCCTCAGTTTCCTCATTTGTAAAATGGTGCACCGATAATCCTCATCTCTCCAGACTCAATAAGATGTCACACATAAGGCACCTAGCACCATGCCAGGCACAAGGTAGAAAGGTGATACATGGTGGCTATTTTATAATTGTTTCTTTCTTTCTTTCTTTTTTTTGAGACGGAGTTTCACTCTTGTTGTCCAGGTTGGAGTGCAATGGTGCGATCTTGGCTCACCGCAACCTCTGCCTCCCGGGTTCAAGCGATTCTCCTGTCTCAGCCTCGCTAGTAGCTGGGATTACAGGCATGTGCCACCACACCCGGCTAGTTTTGTATTTTTAGTAGAGATGGGGTTTCTCTACGTTGGTCAGGCTGGTCTCAAACTCCCGACCTCAGGTGATCCACCCACCTTGGCCTCCCAGAGTGCTGGGATTACAGGCATGAGCCACCGCGCCTGGTCTGTTTCTTTCCTTCCTTCCTTCCTTCCTCTCTCTCTCTTTCTTTTTTTTGACGGAGTCTTGGTCTGACACCCAGGTTAGAGTGCAATGGCATGATCTTCGCTCACTGCAACCTCTGCCTCCAGACTCAAGCGATCCTCCCGCCTCAGCGTCCTGAGTATCTGGGATTACAGGAGTGTACCACCATACTCAGCTACTTTTTCTGTTGTTTGTAGAGATAGGGTTTCACCATGTTGCCCAGGCTCGTCTTGAACTCCTGAGCTCAAGGGATCTGCCTGCCTTGGCCTCCCAAAGTGCTGGGATTATAGCATGAGCCACTGTGCACGGCCTTGTGTTTTTTTTGTTTTTTTTTGTTTTTTTTTTTGTTTTTTTGAAACGGAGCCTGGCTCTGTCTACCATGCTGGAGTGCAGTGGCACGATCTCAGCTCTCTGCAACATCCTTCTCCTGGGTTCAAGCGATTCTCTTGCCTCGGCCTCCCAAGTAGCTGGGATTACAGGTGCCCGCCACCATGCCCAGCTAATTTTTTGTATTTTTAGTAGAGACGGAATCTCACCATGTTGGCCAGGCTGGTCTCAAACTCCTGACCTTGTGATCCGCCCAACTCAGCCTCCCATAGTGCTGGGATTACAGGCATGATCCACCATGCCCGGCCCACTGCCTTGTTTTGTAATTGCTGTTGACATCAGTGTAATTATTGTTTTTGTTATTGTCATCCACCTTGATTGATGTGTTCCTTGTGACTTCCCCATGGTTGTGTCTGGCATCTGCAGCAGGGCCAAAGGCAGGATTCAAGGGCATGTGGAGGGGCTTGGAATGATAGAGGTTGTCCCAGCCAGGCTAGAGTGAAATTTCTCTGGGTAGGGAGGTGATGATGCATCCTGTCCACGGTGGCAGGCGTCCAGTATCTTGGTGGAGAGCGATGGCTGGGTCAGCATGATGGTACCACAGTTAGATAAAAAGGAGCCATCCATGGAAAGATCTGGAAGACAGCATTCCAGACAGAGGGCACAGCCAGAGCAAAGGCCCTGTGGCAGGGGCCATGCCTGGTATGTTCAAAGGACAGTGAGGGGCCAGGTGCGGTGACTCATGTCTGTAATCCCAGCACTTTGGGAGGCCGAGATGGGTGGATCATCTGAGGTCAGGAGTTCGAGACCAGCCCGGGCAACATGGCAAAACCCCATCTCTACAAAAAATTAAAACATTAGCTGGGTGTGGTGGTGCACACCTATAGTCCCAGCTACTTGGGAGGCTGGCTGCAGTGAGCTATGATCACACCACTGCACTCTAGCCTGGGTGACAGAGTGAGACCCCATCTCAAGAAAAAGAAGAAGGAAAAGAGAGAGAGAGAAACAAAGGAAAGGAAAGGAAGAAAGAGAGAAAGAGAGGGAGAAACAAAGAGAGAGAAAGAAAGAGGAAGAAGAAGAGGAGGAGGAGGAAGAAGAAGAAGGAGGAGGAGGTGGAGGAGGGAGGGAAAGAAGGAAGGAAGGAAGGAAGGAAAGGAAGGGAGAGAAACTAGAGACAAAAGGACAAATATTGTATGATTCCATTTATAAGATATACCTGGAGTAATTGGCGGTGGCTCACGCCTATAATCCCAGCACTTTGGGAGGCTGAGGTGGGCAGATCACAAGGTCAGGAGATCGAGACCATCCTGGCTAACATGGTGAAATCCCATCTCTACTAAAAATACAAAAAATTAGCCAGGCGTGGTGGCGGGTGCCTGTAGTCCCAGCTACTGGGAAGGCTGGGGCAGGAGAATGGCATTAACCCAGGAGGCGGAGCTTGCAATGAGCTGAGATCCCACCACTGCACTCCAGCCTGGGCAACAGAGCGAGACTCTGTCTCAAAAAAAAAAAAAAAAAAAAAAAAAAAAGTCATAGCAACAGAAAGTCATAGAAACAGAAAATAGAAGAGAAGTTACTCGAGGTTGAGGGGAAGAGAGAATGGAGAGTTATTGCTAAACAGGTACAGAGTTTCTGCTTGGAATGATGATAAGTTCTGGAAATAGTGATGATGGCTATACCACATTGTGAGTGTACTTAACTCCATGGAATGATATAGTTAAATGGTATAGTTAAATGGTGAAAAGGGTAAATTGTATGTTATGTACATTTTACCAGTATAATAACTAAATAAACAAACCTTAATAATAATTATAATAAGAGTGCAGTGAGGAAATCTGAGTGCTGGAGAGGAGAGGACAGGTGGGGAAAGTGGGAAGTGGGAGGCTAACATGGAGGGAATTAAGTAGATCCTGAAGGATCTTGCCTGTGGTAAGAAATGGATACTTTTGTGCTAACAGCAGGAGCTATTGCAGGGTTCGGACTGAGGATGGCCATGGGGAAAATAGATCGCAGTGGGCAGAAGTGGAATAGGGGACTAGGATGTATGACAAATGATGAAGGCTTGGACCTGTGCAGTAGCAGTGAGGAAAGAGAGAGGAAGGGAGCTAGAATATATTTTGGCAGTGGAGAAAAAGGAAAGATGCACAGACAACTCCAGGTTTTGAGCTTAGACAATGGGTGCCATTTACTCAGATGGAGAAGCCTAGGGAAGATGTTCAGTTTGGGAATCAATACATGTAAGATGTTCGTTTGGCATCCACATTGAATCCACGTCTCATGACTTCTCAACACTGCCTATGGGCAAACTGATTTTTTTCCCAGTCTAATGCATTTTAAAAGTATCTCGCTGTGGCCAGGCACGGTGGCTCACGCCTGTAATCCCAGCACTTTGGGAGGCTGAGGCAGGCGGATCACAAGGTCAGGAGATCGAGACCATCCTGGCTAACACGGTGAAACCCCGTCTCTACTACAAATACAAAAAATTAGCTGGGTGTGGTTGCGGGCGCCTGTAGTTCCAGCTACTCCAGAGGCTGAGGCAGGAGAATGGCATAAACCCAGGAGGCGGAGCTTGCAGTGAGCCGAGATCGCGCCACTGCACTCCAGCCTGGGTGAAAGAGCAAGACTCCGTCTCAAAAAAAAAAAAAAAAAGTATCTTGCTGTTTATAGTCTTATTTTACTGTGACAGTAGCACCTTTTTATGTAATTTGACCATTTAATTTTTTTTTTTTTTTGATATGGAGTCTCGCTCTGTCACCCAGGCTGGAGTGCAGTGGCACAATCTCGACTCACTGCAAACTCTGCCTCCTGGGTTCAAGTGATTCTCCTGCCTCAGCCTCCTGAGTAGCTTGGATTACAGGTGCCCACGATCACACCCGGCTAATTTTTGTGTTTTTAGTAGAGACAAGGTTTCACTATGTTGGCTAGGCTGGTCTCGAACTCCTGACCTCAGGTGATCCACCTGCCTAGGCCCCCCAAAGTGCTGGGATTACAGGCGTGAGTCACCACACCCAGCTGGCCATTTGAATTTGTATTTTCATTTTTCAGAATTGCCTGTTCATGGACCGGGCGCGGTGGCTCACGCCTGTAATCCCAGCACTTTGGGAGGCCGAGGTGGGTGGATCACGAGGTCAGGAGATCAAGACCATTCTGGCTAACACAGTGAAACCTCATCTCTACTAAAAATACAAGAAAATAGCCGGGCGTGGTGGCGGATGCCTGTAGTCCCAGCTACTCGGGAGGCTGAGGCAGGAGAATGGCATGAACCTGGGAGGCAGAGCTTGCAGTGAGCCAAGATTGCGCCGCTGCACTCCAGCCGGGGGGACAGAGCAAGACTCTGTCTCAAAAAAAAAAAAAAAAAAAAAAAAAAAAAAGAATTGCCTGTTCATGTGCTTTGCCCATTTTAAATTTTTTCTTGTTGATTTGTAAGAGCTCTTTATATATTCACATCCTTTGTTATGGTTTTGACAATAATCTTCTCTCAGTTGGTCACTTGTTTTTTTCCCCCCAGGTCTTTTTTATTTTATTGTGGTAAAATATACATAAAATGAGATTTGCCACTTTAACTGTCTTTCAGTGTACCATCCAGTGGTGTTAAGCACATTCACATTGTCGTGTGACCATCACCACCACCCATCTCTTAAACTTTCTCATATTCCCAAACTGAAACTCTGTCCCCATGAAACACTCTCCTCCCCCTCCCCCAGCCCCCAGTCACCAATGTTCTACTCTCTGTCTCAGTTAGTGAACTCCTAAGAGAAACAGATACTGGAAGGATGAAGGTCTCGGAATCTGAAATTAAGTTAAATTATAGAAAATAAAGTAGCTGGCTGGGTGCAGTGGCGCATGCCTGTAATCCCATCACTTTGGGAGACTGAGGCGGGTGGATCACCTGAGGTCAGGAGTTCGAGACCAGACTGGCCAACATGGTGAAACCCCATCTCTATTAAAATACAAAAAACATTGGCTGGGAGTGGTGGTGGGTGCCTGTAATCCCAGTTACTTGGAGGCTGAGGCAGAAGAATTGCTTGAACCTGGGAGGCGGAGGTTGCAGTGAGCTGAGATCGTGCCATTGTTCTCCAGCCTGGACAACAAGAGCGAGAGTCCATCTCAAAAAAAAAAAGAAAGAAAGAAAGAAAGAAAGAAAATAAAGTAGCCATACTTCACGTTCACCTGATTTTGTGGGCTAGCTATGAATTTTATTTTTCATCTGTGAATACAAAGCTGTGTCTGTCTCCTTCACCATTGTGTCCTGGATGTCTTGAGCACAGGGCCAGGCACCTAGTAGATCAGAGGTCAGTAAATTTTTTCTGAAAAGGGCCAGACTGTTTAAAAAAAATTTTTTTTGAGAAAGGATCTCACTCTGTCTCCCAGGCTAGGGTGGAGTGGAGTGATCATGACTCACTGTCATCTCAACCTCTCAGGCTGAAGCAATCCCCCCACTTCAGCCTCCAGGGTAGCTGGGACTACAGATGCATGCCAACCTGCTGGGCTAATTTATTATTATTATTACTATTATTTGTAGAGATGGGGTCTTGTTATGTTGCCCCGGTTGGTCTTGAACTCGGGCTCAACCAATCCCCCCACCTGAGCCTCCCAAACTGTTGGGATTACAGGTGTGAGCCACTGCACCTGGCTGTAAATATTTTTCATTTTGCAGGCCACATGGTTTCCATCCCAACTATTCAACTCTGCCATATTAGCAAGAAAGCAGCCATAGACAACAGGTTAATGAGTGGACATGGCTGTGTGCCAATAAAACTTTATTTACAAAAACAAGTAGGGGGCCAGATATGGCCCACAGGGCCGTTGTTTGCAGATCCCTGAAGTAGGTGCTCCAGGAATAGTTGTTTATTGGTGGGAGCAACTTCTGGAGGGAAAGGGCTGCTTTTGGGCTCTGTATGAGTCCTCCAGGTAAGCAGGGAAGGGTATCTCAGCAGAGAAAACTGCATTCAAAGGTCTGGAGGTGGGAATATGGGTGGGTGCTAAGGGTCATTCAGGAGTTGTAGGACAAAGTCACACAGGTTCTTATGGGGTCTGTAAGGGAGAGGGTTGGATTTACTCTAGAGGGCAGTGGGAGCTATGGAATGTTATAGAGCAAGAGAGGACTTGCATATTACATTAGGAAAACACACTGGGTCTTAGTGTGAGTGTCATTCCTCTATCCTAAGCAGGGCTGTCCAAGGTCACTTTTTGCTTTTATTTTTTATTTTTATTTTTTAGACCGGGTCTCGCTCTGTCACCCAGGCTGCAGCCCACTGGTGCGATCTCGGCTCACTGCAATCTCCGCCTCCTGGGTCCAAGCAATCCTCCTGCCTCCCAAGTAGCTGGGATTACAGGCATGCACCACCATGCCTGACTAATTTTTGTATTTTTGGTAGAGACAGGGTTTCACCATGTTGCTTAGGCTGGAGTCGAACTCCTGGGCTCAAATGTTCCGCCTGCCTCGGCCTCCAAAAGTACTGGGATTACAGGCATGAGCCACTGCACCCGGCCTACTTTTTGCTTTTTAGAAGGGGTTTGAGATACTCCCTCCGACAAATAGGTGCCCTTATGAGAAGCCCTCAACATCTCACCTGCCTTGCAAGAGCCACCATTTTTTTTAATTAAAAAAAAATCTTTTTAAGAGATGGGGTCTCCCTCTGTCACCCAGGCTGGAGCACAGTGACAAAATCATAGCTCACTGCAGGCTCAATCTCCAAAAGCCAGCATTTATTAATTGCTTACTTTATACCAGGATATGCATTATCACTATGACTCTTTGCATAACCGGATGAGAGACAAACTGTTATCAACTCTATTTGAGGACCCCCCCATCCCACCTACTCAGTATCTCACATGGTTTCCTTGTGATCGTAAGATGATCAACCATCTGGTTTGCAGCTGAGTTCTCTAGGATGAGGGAATTTTGGTGCTTAAAAACAGGAAAGTCCTGGGCAAACCTGGATGAGCTGATCACCCTATATGATAGCTGGAAACAAAATCTGGAGAGATCTAATCAAAACCACAATGCGAGGCCAGGTGCAGTGGCTCACGCCTGTAATCCCAGCACTTTGGGAGGCTGAGGCAGGCAGATCACGAAGTCAGGAGATCATGATCAGTTGGAGGTTGCAGGGAGCCGAGATGGCACCACTGCACTCCAGCCTGGTGACAGAGTGAGACTCCGTCTAAAACAAACAAACAAAAAAACACACACACAATGAGATACCATCTCCCACCAGTCAGAATAGCAATTATTAAAAAGTCAAGAAACAACAGATGCTGGTGATGCTGTGGAGAAATAGGAACGTTTTCACATTGTTGGCAGGAATGTAAATTCGTTCAACCATTGAGGAAGACAGTGTGGCAATTCCTCAAGGATCTAGAATCGAAAATACTATTTGACCAAGCAATCCTATTACTGGGTATATACCCAAAGGAATACAAATCATTCTATTATAAAGATACGTGCATGTGTGTATGTTCATTGCAGCACTGTTCACAATAGCAAAGACGTGGAATCAACCCAAATGCCCATCAATGATAGACTGGATAAAGAAAATGTGGTACATATACATCATGGAATACTATGTAGCCATAAAAAGGAACGAGATCATGTCCTTTGCAGGGACATGGATGGAGCTGGAAGCCATCATCCTCAGCCAACTAACACAGGAACAGAAAACCAAACACTGCATGTTCTCACTTATAAGTGGGAGCTGAAAAATGAGAACACATGGACACAGGGAGGGGAACAACACACCCCGGGGCCTGTTGGGGGAGTCGGGGGAGGGAGAGCATCAGGATAAATAGTTAATGCATGCAGGGCTTAATACCTAGATGATGGGTTGATAGGTGCAGCAAACCACCATAGCACACATTTACCTATGTAACACACCTGCACATGTATCCTGGAACTTAAAATAAAATAAAATTTAAAAAATGTCTGGGCCACGCACAGTGGTTCATGCCTATAATCCCAGCACTTTGGGAGGCCGAGGCGGGTGGATCACCAGAGGTCAGGAGTTAGAGACCAGTCTGGCCAACATGATGAAACCCCATCTCTACTAAAAATACAAAAAATTAGCTGGGCGTGGTGACGGGCTCCTGTAATCCCAGCTACTCGGGAGGCTGAGGCAGGAGAATCGCTTGAACCCAGGAGCTGGAGGTTGCAGTGAGCTGAGACGGTGCCACTGCACTCCAGCCTGGGCAACAAGAGCAAAACTCCGTCTTAATAATAATAATAATAATAATAATAATAATAATAATAAATTAAAAAGAAATCTGAAGAGATCAAGTTCTGTGCTTTTCCCACCCAATAGTCCCCACGCCTGGGACAGCTTAGAGGAATTCCCACAGATATCATAGGGGCAGTTTGGCTAAGTGCATCTTTTTTGCTGAGCACTTGTTTTAAAAAAAGATCAATAAAAATAGTATCAGTAAACAAACTCCTAATCTTTGTCCCTGGAAGCGGTGGCAGAGCACAGCTGAGCCAGAGGGGAGGTGGCACCAAGGGCACAAGTTCTGGCTCTGCATCTAGTTCGCTGGGCGACCTGGGGGTGACACTGGACATATCTCTGGGCCTCTGAGGGCACTCCTAGCTAAGAGTTTTGCAGCTGCAGTGACTCTGGGGATTCATGAGCTTGTGATGCTGGTGGTGCTCTGGATGTGCCACTGCCCTGCAGATGAGCCACTCATGGTGGAGGGAGGTGAGGTGGAATGTGTATAACCTCATCCTCACCCCCCTTCTGTGGTGTGCACCAGGTCCAGCCCCCATCACTGCCCACCTGGACTTGTGCAGTTGCCTTAGTCCTGATTCCCCGGCTCCCACCCTCACCTGCCGCAGTCTGTCCTCCCCATTGCAGCCACCAGAGGGTGCCTGTGAGCACCTGAGTCAGGGCCTGTCCCTCCTCTGCCCGCAGCCCCCCACGGCTCCTCCCTCCTTCCTCAGGGTCAACGCCCAAGTCCCTTTTTTTTTTTTTTTTTTTTTTGAGATGGAGTCTTGCTCTGTCACCCAGGTTGGAGTGCAGTGGCAAAATCTCGGCTCACTGCAACCTGCGCCTCCTGGGTTCAAGCAATTCTCTTGCCTCAGCCTCAGGAGTAGCTGGGACTATAGGTGCCCGCCACCACACCTGGCTAATTTTTGTATTTTTCATAGAGACAGAGTTTCACCATGTTGGCCAGGCTGATCTTGAACTCCTGACCTCAAGTGATCCACCCACCTTGGCCTCCCAAGGTACTGGAATTACAGGCGTGAACCACCATGCCCGGCCCCAAGTCCTTTTTGCAACCCACAAGGCCCTGCATGACCTGTCCTCCTGCCCCTTCCCTGTCCTCCCGTCCTCCCTCTCTCCCCTTCCTCACTCTGCTCCAGCCACACAGGCCTCTTCACTGTTCCTCCAATGCCCCAGGCACTGTCCTGCCTCAGGGCCTTTGCACAGACTATTCCCTCTGCTTGGAACACCCTTCCTCCACATGTTCTCACAGCCGGCTCCTTCTCATCATTCAGGTCTCATCTCAAATGTCACCTCCTCAGAGAGGCCCTCCCTGACCACCCCAGCTAAAACTGCATCCCTCCAACCTATCACTTTTTCCCACCTCATCCAGTTTCACTTCTGTTCATCAGTTATCACTGTCTGAAATGATCATTTTCGGCTGGGTGCAGTGGCTCACGCCTGTAATCCCAGCACTTTGGGAGGCCAAAGCAGGTGGATCACTTGAGGTCAGGAGTTCAAGACCAGCCTGGCCAATGTGGTGAAACCCCATCTCTACTAAAAACACAAAAATTAGCCAGGCGTGGTTGTTCATGCCTGTAGTCCCAGCTACTCAGGAGGCTGAGGCAGGAGAATCACTTGAACCCGGGAGGTGGAGGTTGCAGTGAACCAAGATCGCGCCACTGCCTTCTAGCCTGGGTGACAGAGTGAGACTCCATCTCAAAAAAAAGAATGAAATGATCGATTTATTTTGCTTACTTGCAAATTCTGTCTCTCTCCAGCTTCCATCAGTTCCAGGAGTACAGGAAATATTCTTTCTTCATCTCTGCTGAGTCTTCAGTGTCTAGACCAGAGCCATGCACATAATGGTTGTTTAGTGAATAAACGAACAAATGAGGACAGAGAGAGTAGGAGTGCAGACATGGGCGTCAAAGAACCGGTGATTCTGCCCAGGTGCAGTGACTCTTGCCTGACATCCCAACATTTTGGGAGGCCGAGGTGGGAGGATCGCTTGGGCCCAGGAGTTTGAGATCAGCCTGGGCAACGTAGTAAGACCTTGTCCCTATAAAAAATCAGCCAGGACTGGGCTGGGCGTGGTGGCTCACACCTGTAATCCCAGCACTTTGGGAGGCCGAGGCAGGCACATCATGAGGTCAGGAGATCGAGACCATCCTGGCTAACATGGTGAAACCCTGTCTCTACTAAAAATGCAAAAAATTAGCCGGGCATGGTAGCGTGCACCTGTAGTCCCAGCTACTGCCACTGCACTCCAGCCTGGGTGACAGAGCAAGACTCCGTTTAAAAAAAAAAAAAAATTAGCCAGGCCTGGTGGTGTTCACTGGTGGTTTCAGCTACTCATCAGGCTGAGGTGGGAGGATCACTTGAGTCCAGGAGTTTGAGGCTGCAGTGAGCCAAGATCACACCAATGCATTCCAGCCTAGGTGACCTCTGGTCCTTGTCTCTAAAAAGCCCTTGCCAGGTCAGGATACATGGATCAGCCTCCCTCCTTCTCCTCCTCCTCCTCTTTCTTCTTCTTCTTCTCTCCTCCTCCTCCTCCTCTTCTTCTTCCTTCTCCTTCTTCTCCTTCTCCTTCTCCTTCTTCCTCTTCCTCTCCTCCCTCTCCCTCTTCCTCTCCTTCTCCCTCTCCCTCTCCTTCTCCTTCTCTTTCTCCTTCTCCTTCTTCTTCTCCTTCTTCTTATTTCTCTTCCTCTTGTTCTTCTGCTTTCAGACAGGGTCTCACTCTGTCACCGAGGCTGGAGTGCAGTTGTGCAATCATAGCTCACTGTAACTTTCAACTCCTGGGCTCAAGCAGTCCTCATGCATCAGCCTCCCAAGTAGCTGGGACTACAGGTGCACACCACCATGTCCGGCTGTATTTTAAAGTATATATATATATATATATTTTTAGCAGAGATGGAGTCTCGCTGTGTTGCCTAGGCTGGTCTCAAACTCCTGGCCTTAACCCATCCTCTCACCTCAGCCTCCTGAAGCACTGGGATAACAAGGCATGAGCCTCCACGCAAGGCCCCTCTTTATTTTTAACAGCTGCATATGTTTCCATAAGATGCACATTCTATAGTTTATCCACCATGACTCTGTAGGGCACATCAGCAAACAGGCATCTTTGCACACGCATGTAGATCTTCTCTGGGTTAGAGATCTGGGTAGAGTTGCTGCATCGCAGTTTTATTTGATGCTGCGAAGCCACCCACCATTCCTGGGCTCACTAGCTGTCCATGAGTCCCATTTGCCTCACCCTCATCAATAGTTAATCTCATCCATTTTCCCCCTCATTTACCCAATCTGATCAATGTGAAGCAAGATCTTGTTCTGCTTTTGATTTTCCATTTCCTTGACCACAGTAACTTTTCCCCTTCCTCTTGGCAGAATACAAGTGCCCAGGAGATGTGGCCACCGCCATCTAGAACTACACAACATGTGCTCCATCCACTTCCCGCCAGCAGGACCACCTCAGCCTGGGATTGCAGGGGCAAGGGCTAGAGAGAGGCCTCAAATGTATGTATCTGCGTTGGGGGTGCCTGAGCTGACTGTAGGGCCATTGATCACCCCGCTGTAGCCAGCGCAGGGTGTTTTAGCTAAATCAGGAAGTGCATCCCACAGAACAGCCTCTGGTGGATCAATGGTTGGAGGTCGAAGCCAGATTGCTAGCAGCAGCGTGGCAGCCCCTCAGACCTGGGGAATGAGTGGGAGGAAGAACAGGAGGGACCAGCCAACTGGGCTTGAACCCTACTTTTGCCACTGACCATTGTGGGACTTGGACTGAGTGACGTTCCTTTCCCGAACCACTGTGTTCATATCTGTGAATGGGCAGTCATAGCCTCCTACCTTCCATTATTCGTTCATTCATTCATTCATTCAACAAGTATTTTTGAGCACCTACTGTGTGCCAAGTTCTGTTCTAGGCTTTGGAATTTGCAACAGAAAGACAGGCAAAAATGTCTGCCTTCGAGTTGATGAGTCACTCACCGAGGTAGAAAATAAGGAATGGTTTTGAAAGGGTTACGAAAAAAATAATGTAGGGTGGGGGTGTAGAGAGTGGTGGAGACATGGCTTATTTAGCTAAGGTAGTCAAGGAGGGCTTCTCTGAGGAGGTGACATTTGAGCAAAGATTTGAAGAGGAGAAGGGAGGACTCAAGTGGATCGCTTGGGAGAAAAGCACTCCAGCCAGGCACGGTGGCTCACACCTGTAATCCCAGCACTTTGGGAGGCAAAGGGGGGTGGATCACTTTGAGGTCAGGAGTTCAAGACCTGCCTGACCAACATGCAGAAATCCCATCTCTACTGAAAATACAAATATTAGCTGAGTGTAGTGGTGCATGCCTGTAATCCCAGCTGCTTGGGAGGCAAAGGTGGGAGGATCGCTTAACCCGGGAGGCAGAGGTTGCAGTAAGCTGAGATCTCACCACTGCACTCCAGCCTGGGAAACAGAGCGAGACCCTGTCTCAAAAAAACAAAAACAGAAACAAAAAGGCAAGGGCAGATGATGATAAACTTTCCTCTGTTGAAAGTTAGTAGGGAGGAAATGTATTTCCATGAGGACATTACTGAATGTTAGAGGGGTATGGTCCTCTGGACCCATCCAAGTGACTTTTTTCTATTATGGCTGGGGAAACTGAGGCCCAGAGAGAGCCTTTCCAATTCTCTCCCAGGCCACACTCAAGATGAGGTGGGGGGATTTGAGAATGAGGGACAGAAGGAGGAACCCCGATACAGCCAAGTGTGGGATGTTTTCACTACAAGGATCAAGAGAGGCTTGAGTCCAATTCTCCAGGGTAAGGAGGGGAAAACGAGGCCCAGAGAAGAAGCCCACACCCACCTCACTCACCCCTCCTTGGGTCACTCACCAGCATCCTCCATGTGCCATCCATTCATCCAAGTCGAGCTCCAACTGCAGCTGAGCCCCCAGCTCCAGCTCTGCACAGACTCAGCACTCAGCCAGAGGAGCTCTCTGTGGCTGTGCTCACCCCACACGCCAGTTTACATGGGGAAAATGTGAGGCTCAGCAGGACAGATGATACACCCAAGGTCGCTCAGGCAGGGGTGGTTGAAGCTCAGGAAGGCTTGAGACCAGATCTTGTTCATTTTCCAAGTGCAGGCAGCCACTCTGGTGGAATGGGCACCTAAAGCATGAAGGCAGGTCCCAGACAGTGTGTACACAACAAACCTGTGCACACATTCATGCACAAACACGGGTGCCTACATGCAGGTAGGCATACATGCACACATGCACACAGAGACATGTGGCACATGCTCATGAGTGCACACATTCACATGAACATACATGCACACACATGCATGCACGAGACGTACATGCACATGGTTACATGTGAACATGTGTGCACAGGGACATGCACATACATGCAAACTGGCACACACATGCACATAAGCACATTGCACACATGCACACATATTCATATTCACAAATGCATACACACACAATTCACACAAACATGAACATACATGCACACACAAGCATGGACACATGGACACACATGTGTATACATGCACACACTTGCACTTAGGCATATGTGCACACAGAGACATATGTGCACACATGCATTGAACATGCCTGCACACACAGATGCGCACTCACACACTCATGCATGTAGGCAGACCTGCACACACAAGAGACACACAAGCACATAAACATGTACATACATGCAAACTCACCCATGCACACACATGCACATAAGCACGTGTGCACACATGCATATTCACAAATGCATGCACACACAAAATTCACACAAACATAAATATACATGCATACCCAAACATGGACACATGGACTCATATGTGTATACATACACACACTCTCACTTAGGCACATGTGTACACAGAGACATGTGTGCACACATGCATTGAACATGCCTGCACACACAGATGCACACTCACATACGCATGTAGGCAGACATACAGAGAGACATGTGTGCACATAGATGCACATGAACAATGACAGGCACACATGCACACAGGCACACATGCACACACAAAACATGAACATGCATGCACATGAAATGCACATATGCACATGAAATACACATATGCCTACTCACAATTCCCACAAACATGAGCTCATGTGCACAGGTGCATGCACACACAAACACAGACACATGTACACACACGTGTATCCATACAAATGCCTCGCACATGCACCTGCTGGCTGGGAGACACAGCATCCCTCAGTGCCTCTCGTCCTCTCCCTCATTCTCTCTCTCACTCCTCTCTCCCTCCCTCAGAACCATTTAAACGATTACAAAGATGCTATTTTTATCCAGAGGAAAATTCAATTATAGACATTGACCTTTAAGCTTTTTTCTAGGCTCACGTGTCGCCGGCCCAGGGTGCGAAAGGCTTGCGTGAACGTTCTCGGAAGAAAAACTTCCTCAAACTAGGGAACTGAGGGTGTGAGAGAAAGAGCAGAGCCAGGGATGGGGGCCCACGTGCAGCAAATGGGAGGCAAGGCCATGCTTCAGGATGCCTGAAGAAACTAGTGGCTCAGAGTAGGAGGCAAGGAAAGCCCAGACGGAAAGGGCTTCCTTTTTTTGTTTTTTGGGGTTTTTTTTTGGAAACAGAGTCTAACTCTGTCACCTAGGCTGGAGTGTAGTGGTATGATCATAGCTCACTCCAGCCTCAACCTCCTGGGCTCAAGTGATCCTCCAACCTCAGCCTTCCGAGCAGCTGGGATTACAGGTATGCACCACCATGCCCAGCTAATTTTTTAAAAATTTTTTAGAGATGGGGGTCTTGCTATGTTGGTCAGGCTGGTCTCAAACTCCTGGACTCAAGTGATCCTCCTGCAACATCCTCCTGCAACATCCTCCCAAAATGCAGGGATTACAGGCATGAACCACTGCAACCGGCAGATTTCCTTTTTCGTTGCCACATTTTGGAGGTGATCCGCCATTCCGAACTGGTTTGGGGTGTGGTCTCTGCATGGGTTTAGCCACATTTTGGAGGTGATCCGCCATTCTGAACTGGTTTGGGGTGTGGTCTCTGCATGGGTTTAGCCACTTTCTCTTTTTCTGGACAAGCTTTTCAACATCTGGCAATAGTGGGTGCTCAACGAATGGGTTGGGGCTTACTTTAAATATTTAATTATTCAACACCTATTAACTGAGTCAGACACTGTTCTAGGTACTGAGAGGAAATAGCAAATTCGACAGAATGAAGGTCTCTGTTTTGAATAGCTGATGTTACATGTTAACAAAGAAAACCCCCATACACAAGTAGGTGGGGCACAGCTGCTCACTCATGTGATCTCAATGCTTTGGGAGGCTGATGCAGGAGCATCACTTGAGCCCAGGAGTTTGAGACCAGCCTGGGCAACATAGCAAGATCCCATCTCTGCAAAAAAAAAAAAAAAAAAAAAAAATTAGCAGGGCATGGTGGTGTGCCTATAGTTCCAGGTACTTTAGGAGGCTGAGGAGGGAGGATTGCTGGAGCCCAGGAGTATGAGGCTGCAGTGAGCTATGATGACACCACTGCACTTCAGCCTGGGCAACAGGAGGAGACTCTGTCTAAAAACAAAAATACACAAGTGGCCAGGCGCTGTGGCTCACACCTGTAATCCCAGAACTTTGGGAGGCTGAGGCGGGTGGATCACGGGGTCAGGAGATTGAGACCATCCCAGCCAACGCGGTGAAGCCCTGTCTCTACTAAAAATACAAAAAATTAGCCGGACGTGGTGGCGGGCGCCTGTAGTCCCAGCTACTTGGGAGGCTGAGGCAGGAGAATGGCGTGAACCCGGAAGGCGGAGCTTGCAGTGAGCCGAGATTGCACCACTGCACTCCAGCCTGGGCTACAGAGCAAGACTCCGTCTCAAAAACAAAAACAAAAACAAAAACAAAAACACCACACATACAAGTAAAATATACAGTGGGTCAGATGGTGGTAAGAGCTAAGGGTGGGGGGCGGGGGGTGGGGTGGGCCGGAAACAAGCAGTAAAGAACAGACTCTGACGGAGATAAATGTGGGGAAGTGACCAGGGGAGGTCTCTGTGAGAAGTGCCATTTCAATAGAGACCAAAGGAGGTGGAGGTGGGGGAGGGAGATAGAAGGCACAGCCCACGCGGAAGCCCTGAGGCAGGACCCCACCTGGTGTGTTGGAGAAACATTGAGGAAAACCCTGTGGCTGGAGCAAAGTGAGCAAGGGAAAGAGACGGAGGAGGGGAGGGCAACGAGGTGTCAAGGCAGGTCGCGCTGAGCCTTGTGGGCCGCAGAGACGACTTGCTTTTTGACCCTGAGGGAGGTGACAGCCATGGAGGGCTGTGGGCAGAAGACGGACAGGACCTGACTCAGGTGCTCACAGGCGCCCCCTGGCTGCTGAGGGGAGAACGGTCTGATGGGTTAGTGAGTAGGGGAGGTGAGGACCAGGGCAGAAGCAACTGTACTGGTCCAGGCAGGCAATGATGGGGCTGGACCTGGGGATGTAAAAGAGGGGCGAGAAGTAGGCAGGTTGTGAATAGATTTGAAGGCAGAGCCAACAAGATTTTCTAAAGGACTGGTGGTGAAATGTGAGGAAAAGAGGTGACTTGAGATTGATTCCAGGGTTTCTGGCTTGAGCCCCTTGGAGGTTAGAGGTGCAAACTATCAGTATGAGTTTGGGAAGGATGAAAATGGATGAATAAGGATGGATGGATGGATGGATGGATGGATGGATGGATGGAAGAGTGGGTGGGTGGACGTGTTACGGATGGATAATAGATGATGAATGAATGAATTATGGATGGATGGATAAGTGAGTGGGTTGATGTGTTATAGATGGATATAGATGATGAATGAATGAATAAATTATGGATGGATGGGTGGATGGATGGATGAGTGACTGGTTGGGTGGATCGGTTATGGATAATAAGTGATGGATGGATGAGTGAATGGATGGATAGATGAATAAATGGGTGATGGATGGATAGATGGATGGATGGATGAATATGTAGGTGGGTGGGTAGGTGAGTGGTTGGGTGAATGGGTCATGGATGGATAATAGATAATGGATGGATAAATGGATGGATGGGGATGGGTGGATGAATAGATGGATGATGGATGGGTGTATGGGTGGATGGATGAGTGGATGAATGGATGGTTGAATGAGTGGATGAATGAATGGTTGGGTAGATATATTATGGATGGATGATAGAGGATGGGGTAGGAGCCACAGGATGGGGAGGGATGATGACCAAGGTGTGGCTTTGGCCTGTTAAGTTTGAGCTGCCTTTTGGGCACCTACATGTAGATGCAGAGGGGCCATTTGGATATAAGAGTCTGATGTTCCCAGAAGAGATGCCTTCTGAAGGCATAAATCTGACAGTCCATGGTACTGGGATTACAGGCGTGGGCCACCGCGCCTGGCCAAGAGCTGGCTTTTACTATCCATGGTGTTAGAATATATTCATGTCCATGGGGATGAATGAGAAGAGGGGAGAGAGACTATGTCCAAGGGCTACCCTGTGTTTAGCAGCTAAGCAGAAGAGAGAAGCTTGCAGAGAGACTGAGAAGAGTCCAACAGAGAGGAGGGTGAATGCAGGCAAATGTGGGGACCCTGGGGGCCACGTGAAGATGATGCTCCCAGGAGGAGGGACCACCCAGGGCAGATGTTGCTAGGAGCATGAGGAGGATGGGTGCTGAGAAGTGATCACTGGATTTGGACACTGGGAAGCCACCCGGACAAGGGCAATCTTAGAATAGTACTGGGAAGAGCCCACCACTGAGATTTTTTTTTTTTTTTTGAGACGGAGTCTAGCTTTGTTGCCCAGGCTGGAGTGCAGTGGCGCAATCTCAGCTCACCACAACCTCCATCTCCCAGGTTCATGCCATTCTCCTGCCTCAGCCTCCCGAGTAGCTGGGACTACAAGCATCTGCCACCACGCCCCGCTAATGTTTTCGTATTTTTAGTAGAGATGGGGTTTCATCGTGTTAGCCAGGATGGTCTCGATCTCCTGACCTCGTGATCCACCCGCCTCGGCCTCCCAAAGTGCTGGGATTACAGGTGTGAGCCACCGTGTCTGGCCACACCACTGAGATTTTAAGGAAGGGATTCAGTTATCAGAGCTCAGATACCCCGAGTGTAGAGTGAAAGCATCAGGGCCACAGCCAACCCCACACTCAGTCAGTCTGAGGATTTAGTGAAGTCATGTGCTCAGCACATATTCTTCTCAGTAAGGCAGAATTGGTATCACTGGGCTGTTGCCATTACGGTTAGTAGTGCTACCCATTTATCTATCCACCAATCCATTCATCCATTCACGCATGCTTTCATCCATCTATATACCTACCTACCCATTCATCGATCCATCATTCATTCATCCATCCATCCATCTATCCACCGTCTATCATCCAACCATAACCAATCCACCCAATCACTAATCAATCCATCCATTCATTCATATATTCATCTGTCACTCATCCATGATCTTTTATCATCCATAATCCATCCATCCATTCATTCATTTATCTACTCATTCATCCATACATCGCCAATCATCCTTCCATAACCCATCCACCCGACCATTCACCCACCTACCCATCTATCCAACCATCCATCCCTCATTCATCCATTCATCCATCTATCATCTATCATCCATCCATAACCCACCCACCCAACCACTCATCCACCTACCTATCCATCCATCCATCCATCCATCATCCATACATCGCCCATCCATGATCTATTATCCATCCATAATCCATCCACCAATCACTCATCCACCTACTCATTCATCCATCCATCGTTCACCCGTGATCTATCATCCATCTATAACCCATTCACCCACTGGCTGATCCACGTATCTACCTACTTACCCACTCATTGATCAATCACTCATCCATCCATCCATCATCCATTCTCCCATCTATCATCTATCATTCACCCATAGCAGCTGAAGCCAGGAGGCAGCACTCATCACCCATCCATAACCCATCCACCCAACCATTTATGCCTCCATCCATCCATCCATCAGTTCTAACACATCCATTCTCCTACCCATCCCTTCAGTGTTTACACATTCTAGACCCTATGCTCTGTTCTATCTCCAGGTTTGTGCTGCCATATCCACCTGCCCCTCTGGCCATTCTCTTGAGATCCTCAAGGTACTACCCAGCTTTGCCTCCTTGGTTTCTTCCTGAGCCTCCTTCCCCCTACTGCCAACACATGGCCTTGCCAGCATCATCATTAACCTGAGTTGGTTGAATGGACCAGAGCCTGTCAGGCTGTCCCTTGCTCTCCCAGGCTGTGGTTGTGCTCAGAATGGGGCAGAGCTCCTGCCAACACAGCCTTTCTCTGAGGGACTCTTATGGGGTCCAAGTCTCAGGGCCCACAACATTCACACCAGCTGAAAAAAGTCCCTTCAGGGGGCTTATCTGGCCCTGGAGCAAGGTTGGAGGACCCAACCTCCCCTTGCACCCAAAATGCTGCTTTCTGATGTCTCCTTAATCAGAAGATCCTTTAGCAGCAGCATCAATCTTGCTTTTTATTTTTTTAAATCACTACATCTTATTTCTACTTCTCTTACCCTCCCCGGAGACCTGGACAGAGATGGATAGGTGGAGAGGTAGAGACCACTGCAGAGGAGGCTTGCTATGTAACCTAAGGCAGAGCCTCTCTCTGGGCCTCAGTACCCCCAGCTTCCTCCCTTGAGAGGAGGGGTGGAGAGGGGAGGTAATACAGACGTGCTTGCTTCATAGGCTGGCCCCCAGATACTGCTTAGAGGGTGGCCTCCTTATCCTCAGGTTGGGAGGTGTTTGTGGACCGGACCCACCCCCCACCAACCAATGAACTTAGAAATGAATCATTCAGACCAGCCATAGTTGCTCATGCCTGTAATATAAGTTTGTTGAGATGCCGAGGCGAGAGGATCCCTTGAAGCCAGGAGTTTGAGACCAGCCTGGGCAATGTAGTGAGACCTCATATCTACGAAAACTTTAAAAATTCTCCAGGCATGGTTCTGTGCATCTATAGTCTCAGCTACTCAGGAGGCTGAGGAGAGAGGATCGCTTGAACCCAGGAGTTTGCGTGTGCAGTGAGCTATGATTGCACCACTGCATCCTAGCCTGGGCAGTATAGTGAAACCTCATCTCTATTAACAAAAAAAGAAAAAGAAAAGAAAAGAAAGGAAAAGAAAGTAGTAATCCACAGTCCTGTGGTGGTCCAGAGTGTCAGGAAGTTGGCCACCTGGCTTCAAATCCCAGTTACTGTCGACAAGCTGCATCCCCTCTCTGAGCCTCAGTTTCCCTATCTACACAATGGGCACAACCACTCCCAACTCAGAGTCATTGGGAGGATGAAACGTGCCAGTTATTATTAATATCGCCAGCCCCCAGACATAACCACTACTAACGTTGTGAAGTGCGTTCTTGGGATATCTTTCTACACATAGAAAAGGTTTGGGGGCCAGGTGCAGTGGCTCACACCTGTAATCCCAGCACTTTGGGAGGCCGAGGTGGGTGGATCACCTGAGGTCAGGAGCTCAAGACCAGCCTGGCCAACATGGCGAGACCCCGTCTCTACTAAAAACAATACAAAAAAAAATTAGCTGGGTGTGGTAGTGCACTCCTGTAATCTCAGTTACTCAGGAGGCTGAGGCAGGAGAATCACTTGAACCTGGGAGGCAGAGGTTGCAGTGAGCCGAGATCACACCACTGCACACCAGCTTGCATGATGGAGCAAGAAAAAAAAAGAAATAAAGAAAGAAGAAAGAGAGAGAGAAAGAAAGAAAGAGAGAGAGAAAGAAAGAAAGAGAAAGAAAGAAAAAGAAAGAAAGAAAGAAAGAAAGACAGACAGACAGACAGAAAGACAGAAAGAAAGAAAGAAAGAAAGAAGGGCCAGGTGCGGTGGCTCACGCCTGTAATCCCAGCACTTTGGGAGGCCGAGGCGGGCGGATCACGAGGTCAGGAGATTGAGACCATCTTGGCTAACACTGTGAAACCCCATCTCTACTAAAAATACAAAAAATTAGCTGGGCGCGGTGGCAGGCGCCTGTAGTCCCAGCTACTTGGGAGGCTGAGGCAGGAGAATGGCATGAACCCGGGAGGCGGAGCTTGCAGTGAGCCGAGATAGCGCTACTGTAGTCCAGCCTGGGCGAAAGAGCGAGACTCCATCTCAAAAAAAAAAAAAAAAAAAAAAAGAAAGAAAGAAAGAGAAAGAAGAAAAGTTTGGGGGTCATATTTAAAACCACTTCCTCCAAAGGAAATAATAACAACAATAGTTAAGTCTCCTAACTCAGCACTGGGCATTTTATATCCCATTAAATTCTCTCAATATTCCTAGGAAGATTTTTTAAATTAGTTTCTACTTCCCAGAAGAGGAAAAGTCTCAGATGGTGAGAAGTAAAGCTTGGACGGAAACCCAGCTTAGCCTGAGTCCAGAGCTGAGGGACTTGGCCAGGCCAGCCACTGGCAGGTGGAGAGGAATGGGGTCCCTCCTGGGGCAACCTGGGCCAGGCTCCGCCCCGGCCAGCAACTTCCTCCCGATGTCATGGCAACCAGCTCCTCTGAGATGCTAATTAAGGTGACTGGGAGACACTTCCCATCCTCATTCCACATCCCCTGAGAACAAAATGCCAGAAGGCCCTCCATCTTCCATGCAGGCAAGGTGTGGTGGGAGCACCTGTGGCCAGAGGGACTCGGTTTCCCCAGGTTGCATCACTTGCTCTGAGGCTGGGTTACTGGAGATGGTCCGGGGAAGGAGTGGAGAGGAGAAGGGGTGAGCTCACTAGCCCAGAGGCTGCAGATGCCGAACATGGGCTAAACACTCTCCATACACCCTTCGTTCCACATTCAAAAACTTTAGTCTTAGACATTTTTTTGTTTGGATAGATAAAGGCAGAAAAGAGTACACAAGTCAAGAGAAATGCTTAGATGGCACCCGTCTTATGCCAAACCCTACTTCCAGCACCCTATTAGTATTAATGCAGTACAGCCTCATCTTCATCCTTCTGAGCTGGTGTTCATCATGCTTGCTTTGTAGATAAGGACACTAAGGCACAGAGAGTTGAAGTGACCTGCCTGAGGTCACACAGCTTGTTCAAGGCAGAGCTGGCTTTTTAATTTTATTTATTTATTTATTTTGAGACGGAGTCTTACTCTGTCACCCAGGCTGGAGTGCATTGGTGCGATCTCGGCTCACTGCAACCTCTGCCTCCCAGGTTCAAGCGATTCTCCTGCCTCAGCCTCCCAAGTAGCTGGGATCACAGGCATGGGCCACCACATCCAGCTAATTTGTTTATATTTTTTGGTCGAGATGGGGTTTTATCATGTTGGCCAGGCTGGTCTTGAACTCCTGACCTCAGGGGATCCTCCCGCCTTGGCCTCCCAAAGTACTGGGATTACAGGCGTGGGCCACCGCGCCTGGCCCAGAGCTAGCTTTTACTATCATGTTTTTTTGCCTTTCAAGGTATGGGAGGGAAAAAATTCCCCTCCCTGTCCTGGCCATGATCACCCAGTAACTATCCCCAGAGGTAGCCGTTGTTATCCCATGTCCCCTGTCTCCCTTCCAGGGACAGGGTGTGTATATTTTTCTTGCCCACTTGCTTTTTTCACACACATGCATGTATACCCATAAGCTGTTCAGCACAGTGGCTCACACCTGTCATCCCAGAACGTTGGGAGGCCGAGGCTGGAGGATCACTTGAGGCCAGGGGTTCGAGGCTGCTCTGGACAACATAGCGAGACCCCCCATCTCTACTAAAAATAAAAATAAAAACTTAGCCAGGCATGGTGGTGCACCTGTAGTCCCAGCTACTCAGGAGGCGGAGGTGAGAGGAGCGCTTGAGCCCAGGAAGTCAAGGCTGCAGGGAGCCAGGATTGTGCCACTGCATTCCAGCCTGGGCGACAGAGTGAGATCCTCTCTCGAAACACAACAAAATGACTCCCAATTCTTATATAGCTGCATAGTATTCCACTGAGGGAATAAGGCAGACTATTATTTATTTATTTATTATTTTTTGAGACAGTTTAGCTCTTGTTGCCCAGGCTGGAGTGCAATGGTGCGATCTCTGCTCACTGCAACCTCTGCCTCCCGGGTTCAAGTGATTCTCCTGCCTCAGCCTCCCGAGTAGCTGGGATTACAGGCGCCCACCACCATGTCCGGCTAACTTTTGTATTATTAGTAGAGACAGGATTTCACCATGTTGGCTGGGCTGCGCTTGAACTCCTGACCTCAGGTGATCCGCCCGCCTCGGCTTCCCAAAGTGCTGGGATTACAGGCTTGAGCCACCGCGTCTGGCCCAGACTATTAATTTTTTATTGTGGTAAATTACACACATAATAGAAACTTTATTACTTTATTCATTTAAAAATGTTCAGTGGGGCTGGGTGTGGTGGCCAACATGGTGAAGCCCTGCCTCCACCAAAAATACAAAAAAATTAGCCAGGCATGGTGGTGAGCACCTGTAATCCCAGCTACTCGGGAGGCTGAAGCAGGAGAATCGCTTGAATCCAGGAGACAGAGGTCGCAGTGAGCCGAGATCGCGCCACTGCACTCCAGCCTGGGAAGCAGAGTGAGACTCTATACCAAAAAATAATAAATAAATAAATAAAATAAAAATTAAAACGTTCAATGGCATTAAAGTGCATTCACAATATTGTTCAATATCACCACCATCTACTTCCAAAACATTTTTATCAATCCAAACTCTGTACCCATGAAGCAATACCTTCCCGCTTTCCTCTCCCGAGCCTCTACACTACTGTCTGTCTTGATTAATTTGCCTGTTCTAGACATTTTCAATAACTGGAATCATATAGTCTCTGTTCTTTTGTGTCTGGCTCCTCTCACTGAGCATAACCTTCTCAAGGTTCACCCACACTGCAGTGTGGATCAGAACTTCCTTTTTTTTTTTTTGAGACAGAGTCTCACTCTTCCACCCAGGCTGGAGTGCAGTGGCACCATTTCGGTTCATTGCAACCTCTGCCTCCTGGGTTCAAGCGATTCTCCTGCCTCAGCCTCCCGAGTAGCTGGGATTACAGGCAGGCACCACTGCGCCTGGCTAATTTTTGTATTTTTAGTAGAGACAGGGTTTCGCCATGTTGGCCAGGCTGGTCTCAAACTCCTGACCTCAAGTCATCTGCCCGCCTCGGCCTCCCAAAGTGCTGGGATTACAGGCGTGAGCCACCGTGCCCGGCCAGAACTTAATTCCTTTTTATGGCTGAATATATTCCACAGCATGCATGGACCGCTTTTGCTTATTCATCCATCCGTTGATGGACTGTTAGGTTGTTTCCAGCTTCTGAAAATTGCGAATCAAGCTGTTATGAATACGTGTGTACTAGTTTTTGTTTGAACACTTGTTTGCAATTGTTTTGGGTATTATATGGAACCAGACTGGGTTTATAATTTTTTCTTTCTCTCTCTCTTTTTGCTTTGAGACAGGGTCTTTCTTTGTCACTCTCTGCTCATTACAACCTCCACTCGCCAGGCTCAAGCGATCCTCCTGCCTCAGCCTCCCGAGTAGCTGGGACCACAGGTGTGTGCCACAGTGCTTGGCTAATTTTCTTTTAATTTGTTTTAGAGATGGGGTGTTGCTATGTTGCCCAGGCTGGTCTCAAACTCCTGGCCTCAAACAACCCTCTCACCTCAGCTTCCCAAAGTGGTAGGATAACAGGTGTGAGCCACCACACCTGGTCTAATTTTTTTGTTGTTGTTGTTTTCTTGTTTAGAGACAGGGTCTGGCTCTGTTGCCCAGGCTGGAGTGCAGTGGTGCGATCACAGCTCACTGCACCCTCCAACTCCTGGACTCAAGTGATCCTCATGCCTCAGCCTCTCGAGTCACCAGGACTACAGGTGTGTGCCACTACACCCGGTTAATGTTTTAATTAAAATCAGAGTATTGGCTGGGCACGGTGGCTCACGCCTGTAATCCCACCACTTTGGGATGCCGAGGCGGGCGAATCATGAGGTCAGGAGATGGAGACCATCCTGGCTAACACAGTGAAACCCTGTCTCTACTAAAAACACAAAAATTAGCCGGGCGTGGTGGCGGGCACCTGTAGCTCTAGCTACTTGGGAGGCTGAGGCAGGAGAATGGCGAGAACCCGGGAGGCGGAGCTTGCAGTGAGCCAAGATCGCACCACTGCACTCCAGCCTGGGGGACAGAGCTAGACTCCGTCTCAAAAAAAAAAAAAAACAGAGTATTTTAATCATTCCCCATGGGTGGACATCTAGGTTGTTTCCATTTTTGCTATTGGAGACAATACTGCCATAAGCGCTCTTGGTGGCTCTGCACCTTGGGCAAGTCACTTGTGCCTCAGTTTCCCCATCTGTAAAATGGGGCTGGTAATAGGATTGTTGGAGGATTAAATGTGGAAACTGTAATAAAGGGCTCCAAATGGGGCCCATTACATATGAAGTGCTTAATTAATGTTAGTCCTCCTGCGAAATGTGGAAGCACTTCTTCCTCCCACCTTTGTCCAGAATGTTGACTTTCGTGGCAGAGAGGAGAAAACGGGTCAGGTGGGGTGGGGAGGACAAAGGCTGTTATTTCCCCTGGATGACATCAACCCAGGTGGCCACACAGGGTCTGGCACACACAGGGGAAGAGTAGCACCAACTCTTACATGTCACAGACCCGTGGATGAGTGGGCTGGGCATGTGTCCAGGCTGGGATGCGGCGGCTACGATTCATTGGACATTATGAGCCCATCTGTTTTCCCTCACAGGCTGCAGCCCAGGAGCTGCGGGGACACAGGTGGGGGACACAGAGGCCACAGTGACATCTGTACCCTGGGCCTCTGCTTAGACCCAACTCATGAATCCCAGAAACACAGAGCTCAGAGAGGCAGCCAGAGATGGACCAGGCAGGAGTCGCTGAGGCCACTGAAGGACAGAGCTGAGCCTGTAAGTGTGAAATGAATTTGCTGATTGGTTTGCTTGCTTATTCCTCCATTCATTTATTAGGCACCTGCTGTGTGTCTGGTGCTGTTCTAGGTGCTGGGGATACAGCAAGGAACAAGATGGCCAATTGTGGGCTCACAGTCTGATGGCTCATAGACCCATTTGACAGATGAACAAACTGAGGCTCAGAGATGGGCAGGGGGTCTGGGGAGGAATATGAACTTTATGGAGTGAGCACTGGAGGAGGCCCATGGAAGGGTCTGGAGAAGGGGTGGCCTGATCTGATTCCAGTTTTGTTGTTGTTGTTGTTGTTTGTTTTTGAGAGAGAGTCTCACTCTGTCACCCAGGCTGGGTTGCAGTCACGCAGTCTCAGCTCACCGCAACCTCTGCCTCCTGGGTTCTCCTGCTTCAGCCTGCAGATTCTCCTGCTTCAGCCTCCTGAGTAGCTGAAATTATAGGCACACACCATCACACCCAGCTAATTTTTTGTATTTTTAGTAGAGACAGGGTTTCACCATGTTGGCCAGGCTGGTCTTGAACTCCTGACCTCAGGTGATCTGCCCACCTCGGCCTCCCAAAGTGCTGGGATTACAGGCGTGAGCCACCGCGCCCAGCCATGTTCGTGTTTTTAAATCTTCCTCTGGCTGCTGAGTGGAGAGTACAAAGTCCGAGTGGGGTGTGGGAGTAAAGTCAGGGGGCCAGGAAGGGGCCGGAGTGTCTGGGAGGAGCACATCTCCCCCCTGGTCCCGAGGCTGAGTGAACCCTGCCTCACTCTGTAGGTTTTTTTTCTTCTGAGACAGAGTCTTGCTCTGTCGCCCAGGCTGGAGTGCAGTGGCGCGATCTTGGCTCACTGCAACCTCCACCTCCTGGGTTCAAGTAATTCTCCTGCCTCAGCCTCCTGAGTAGCTATGATTACAGGTGTATGCCACCATGCCTGGCTAATTTTTGTATTTTTAGTAGACACGGGGTTTCACCACGTTGGCCAGGTTGGTCTCAAACTCCTGACCTTGTGATCCACCCACCTCGATCTCCCAAAGTGCTGGGATTACAGGCATGAGCCACCGCGCCCAGGCCACTCTGTACTTTTATTGTTCTCCAAAGAGAAAAGTCTTTGGAGAAAAGTCTCAAGTCACCTCTCGGTCAGGCACCAGCAACATGCTGCTGAGGCATCCACTTCTCCCTCAGCTCCCCAAAGTCCCTCCAGTCCATGCCAATTCACAAAGAGGGCAGAGTGGTCCCAGCCACCTGCAGACATAAATGTTGACGGTGGGACATCAGGCCAAGTGCTGGAAGCAGCCAGGCATGGAACAGTCCCCACTCAGGCTGGCAAGAATCACCTTTGCAGGTCCAGGTGGACAGGGAGGTGAGTGGACACCAGGTGTGGGGACCTCCTCCCCAGGAGAGTTCCAAGCCAAACGGTCCCTGTGTCCATTTTGTTTCATGCATACCATCACCAAGTGGTGGCATGTCTGTGGCAGCACTGGGAACAAACCCCAGGTGCAAGATGCAGCTGAGGGTGTCTGCCAGGTCTCGAGGGCAGAATTGGAACCAACCTTGGAGCTGGAGATGGAAATAAAACTGATTTAGCTTCAGACCCTGGGCCGCAGTGAGGGGGCCCTGGAGAGGCCAATATCAACTGCAGCAGAACCCTATGGCATGCCGGATACTTAAAACTATTTGCAAAAGAACTCTGTGTGGGTGAGATTTCTGTTCCCTCTTTGCAGAGGAGAAAACATGAAGCACAGAGATGAGAAGCCACATGTCCAAAGTCACACAGCGAGAAAGCAGTCCAGCCAAGACTGGAACCCCTGACTGTCTGAGTCTGGAGCCATCCTACTGTCCTCTGTAGGAGGGTGTGGAGGATTTTCTCTGAGAAGCAGCAGCTACTTAACCAGGGGAAGGCAAACGTATAACAAACAGACCACCAGGGTCCATTCAATGGTCCATGGCAGGCATCACTAATCAATAACAGAACTCTTTCCCAGGGAGTCAAGGCCCAGGCATCACTAATAAATTGCAGCACTCCTTTCCCTGCAGAACTGAGCCACAGGCTCAGGATCCTCCTCAACGCAGCCCCAAACAGCCATTAAATCTTTCTCATCAATGAGCTGGTTGTGCCATCGGGGTCATTGGATAAATATAGGCTGACTTTTCACTTTTCAGGAAACATTGCTCCTTCATGTGCTAGATCGACCTTTTAAAGCCAGACATGGAATCCCTTCCCTGTTAAAAAAATTCCTCTGGGGCCGGGCGTGGTGGCTCTTGCCTGTAATCCCAGCACTTTGGGAGGCCGAAGTGGGTGGATCACCCAAGGTCAGGAGTTCAGACCAGCCTGGCCAACATGGTGAAACCCCATCTCTACTAAAAATACAAAAAATTTACCTGGCGTGGTGGCAGATGCCTGAAATCTCAGCTACTGGGGAGGCTGAGGCAGGAGAATCGCTTGAACCCAGGAGGCAGAGATTGCAATGAGCCGAGATGGTGCCATTGCACTCCAGCCTGGATGAGAAGAGCGAAATTCCGTCTCAAAAACAAACAAACAACAACAACAACAACAAAAAGCAAAAAACAAAGACAGAAGGAAGGGAGGGAGGGAGGAAGGAAGAAAGGAAGGAAGGAGAGAAAGAAAGAGAAGAGAGAGAAAGAAAGAAGAAGAAAGAAGGAAAGAAGGAAGGAAGGAGAGAAAGAAAGAGAAGAGAGAGAAAGAAAGAAGAAGAAAGAAGGAAAGAAGGAAGGAAGGAAAGAAAGAAAGAAGGAAAGAAGGAAGGAAGGAAGGAAAGAAAGAAAAAGAAAGAAAGAAAGAAAGAAAGAAAGAAAGAAAGAAAGAAAGAAAAAGGAGGAAAAGAAAGAAAGAATCGTATTGGCTCGGCCTGTTTGTATAACCTGGGTGGTGATAGCCACCCAGGTCCAATCTATTGAGAACAGAGGGTGGGGTCACACAGTGAGTGAGGTAGCTAGTGATGTGTCAAAGGGACAGAGGGTCAAGAAAATCCCCGATGGCTGGACAAACACCCTGGCAGGGGTATTATGGAAGCAACAATAAAAAGAGTAAGAACAGCTAATAATAACAGCAACCCATCATAGCTACTATTAGCGTGTTAAGTATTAAAATATTCTCTACATTTGGCAGATGGGGAAACTGAGGCCCAGCGAGAGGGTGACATGTGCCCAAGGTCATGCAGTGAGTACCTGGGTGTTTGCTAGAAACTTCCTTTCCCGGGAAAAGGGACATCTGTGCAAGACTTGGCTCAGACAAGACCTTTGCATGTAACAGACTAGGAAGGAGAATCCTCTTCTCATGGGGGTGGAGCCTTCCCGTGTCCTAGGAGAGTCCCAAGGACAACCCCTCCCCACAGCAGCTCGCATCCTATGTGACCTTCACTGAATCTTGGCATGACTCCTCGAACACGTTGGGCTTCAACTACGGAGCAATCAAATTCTCTTTGTAGCTGTCCTGCCCCAGCCACTCTTGAGGGCCTGGCGCTTACAGCTGTGGGTGAAGTTTGCCTGTCGAGGACAGGAAGTGTCTATCTTTATATTCCAGCATTAACAAGCCTCGATCTTATTGAGATGGCACTTTCTTTCTCCTCCTAATAAACGAGAATGTATTTTTTTTTTTTTAGCTCTTCCTCCATCACTTGATTCTCAAGTCTGAATTGTCTGAAGGCTTAAAACACTTCCGACTGCATCATCACATTTTTAACATTTTCCTCTCCTGAAGAAGAAAAGCAGAAAAAGGGAGAAAAGTGCTGATTGCATTAACAGGAGTATGGAGCGCAAAAAAAGGGAGGTGATCGTGCCACGTTCTCTGCCTGGAACCTCACTAAGAGGAGTGTGTTTGATTCAGAAAACTTGATAGATTGGAGCATAAGGAAAAAGGAAGCAGAAAAGGACATAGCATGCTCTGTTCATCCCCCCACCCCACCCCTCAGCCACCCATACAGGCATCTATTGAGCACCTAATGTGTGACAGGTGCTGTCCAAGGTGCTGGAACTACAAGCATGAACAATGTGAATAAAACTCCCCTCCCTGCCCTCTTGGCACACAGAATGCGTGGGAAGACATGTTAAGCAGCTAATGACATAACTAACTATTACAGTTCATAATTTAAATGCAAATTGTTCAACGAGGAAGAAAGCCAGGAGGCAGACTTTGTCTAATTTTTCAGTTCCACACTGGCAACAAGGTCCAGCCAAGCCCTCTCTTGAGCAGGGTTGGATTTGGGGCATACAAGGAATAATAAACGGGCCAAGAAGTGAAAGGAAAAAGAAAAGGTGCCAATATTCATTCATTTGGCAAACACTTATTGAGCAACTACTGTGTCCCAGGCCCTGAGCTAGTCACTGAGGCTACAGTGGAAACCAAGACAGGGAATATCACTTTTTTTTTAAACGGATGAGGAAATGGAGGCTCAAAGAGATGATATGACTTGCCCAGGGCTACAGAGTTTTGAGGTAGTGAAGTGTCTGACTCCAAATTCAGGGAATCATCTTTTCTATCAAGTTCTGATCCTCAGAGGAACAGCTGAAAATATTTCACGGAGGAAGAGGAGAGGAGGGGAGGAAGGGGAGGGAGAATGGAGAGGAGAAGAGAGAGGAAAGAGGGACAGGAAGGAGAAAGGGAGATGGGGGGAGGAAGAAGAGAAAGATGTGGAGGAAGAGGGAAGAAAGAGGAAGGATGGAGAAGAGGGGAAAGGAGGGGAGAGGGCGATTTTTTTCTGCGCAGCTTCCGAAGAGGAGGAGCAGGGTCAAAGGAGGGAGATTAAAGGAAGGAGAGGGAGCCCAAGTGGCTGAAAGGAAACATTGTCTAATTCTCAGCATTGTCCAAAACCAAGGCACCTCTCCTGTACAGGGAGTGAGGGTCCCATCACTGGAAGTATGCAAGTCTACTTCGTGTTGGGAAGGGAGCTCTGCTCTGAGAAATCCACTGATTACTGACCTCGCAGGCCCTTCATCTTTCCCTTGATTTGAGGGCAGAGCGGGCTCCCACCAGAGACCTAGGGACAGCCTTTGCCCAGAGACGGTTTCCAATCCTGGCTGTGTTGTGCAGGCATGGGCTGGTGCTCAGGCTTTCTGTGTCTCGCCCATAAAATGTGGCAGTAACAGCATAGACCTAGGACTGCGAGGGCAGGGGTCATTGGAAAGCCCCAGGAACAGTGCCTGGAACAGAGGCTGTGCTCGAGAAATGCTATTTCAGGCACCGCCTGCAGCCCCAGTGTCATCTGGGAACTCTGGTTGTCTTTGGATCTTGATCAGGTCTGGTGCACACTGGGAGTGGCTGGCCCTGAGAATGATGTCATCGGTGCCTCCTGCTCTGCCCTCTGGGGGCTCCTGCTAAAGTGCTCAGGGGAATGCACAGCTATGCAAAAGGGTAGAACAGGTGCCAATACACAGAGTCACTGGGGGCACAGACCGCCCGGCCTGGGGGTGGGGTGTGTCCTCCTCAACCTTGCTGCACAGGGCCTGGGGGTAGCAGCTGGAGAGGCCAGGAGACTTGGGAGTTCTGGGTACTAACTCTGATTGGTGCACACCCGTGGGTCAAATCCTGATCAGGCAGCAGCCCCCTAAACCCCCATCATCTGGGTTAATGATGAGCATGTGGCCCTCATTGGTGCCTGCAGGTTGTCCAGGCCCCAGAAAGCCTGCAAGCGGGTCAGAGGCTTGGCTGAGGGTCACTCTGTCTCTGTCTGTCCCCAGACTGGCCACTTCTCCCACTCCCTCAGCCTCTCCCTGGATCCAGCCCCAGCATTGCCCACCTGGGCCAGTGCAGTCGTCTCCACCTGGTCCCTTGAGTCCCACCCTGCCTCCTCACAGTCTGTCCTCCCCGCAACAGCAGCCAGAGGGCACCTGTGAGCATCTGAATCAGGTCCTGCTCCTCCTCTGCCTATGACCCTCCATGGCTCCCACCTCCCTCAGGGGAAAAGCCCAAGTCTTCCTGTGGCTAAGAAGGCCCTGCACACCCTGCCCTGTTCCTGCCTTTTCTACTCCCTCTTTCCCACTCCTCACTCTGCTCCAGCTACATGGGCCTCCTTGCTGATCCTCCAACATGCCAGGCACGGTCCTGCCCCAGGGCCTTTGCATGGGCTATGCCATCTGCCTGGAAAGCTCTTCTCCCACTTCATCCTGGCCTTTGTTCAAACATCACAGTGATGGGCCGGGTGCAGTGGCTCATGCCTGTAATCCCAGCACTTTGGGAGGCAAGGCGGGCAGATCGCTTGAGGCCGCGAGTTCAAGACCAGCCTGGCCAACATGGTGAAACTCTGTCTCTACTAAAAATACAAAAATTAGCCAGTGTGGTGGTGCACGCCTGGAATCCCTGCTACTCAGGAGGCCGAGGCAAGGAGGATTGCTTGAATCCGGGAGGTGGAGGTTGTAGTGAGCTGAGATTGTGCCACTGCCCTCCAACCTGGGTGACAGAGTGAGATGCTGTCTCGAAAAAAAAAAATAATAATAATAAACAAACAAAAAACCCATCACAGTGAGGCTTTCTGTGACCACCTATGTATAATTACACCCCCAACCCTTCCCATTTCCTGTTCCATGTTCCTCCCTGGTATGTCCCATCTGACCCAAGGTACATTTTTTTTTTTTTTTAAATCTGGTTCATCTCCCCCATTAAAAAAGTCAGCACATGAGGGCTGAAGATATTGCCCTATTTTGTTCCCTGCTTTTTCCTGGTGCCTAGAACAGTGCCTGGCACTTGGTAGTTGCTCAGTAAATATCCGTTGGACGCATACATGAATTAAGGAATGAGCTGGAGTCAGACCTAAGGCTGGAAGCCCAGCCCTGCCTCTCCCAAGCTATTGGAGGGTCAGTACCACCCTTCCCTCTCTGAGCCTCAGTTTGCTCAGCTGCAAAAAGGGAACAAAAATAATCAGTCTGATCTCATAGCGTGGATTTTTGCTGCCCAGCTGCCTGGGAAGGTCTTGGCCCACAGCACATAACAGGTGATCATTCGATGTAAGTTTCTGTTGTTCTATGTCAGGGCCTTCCCAGCTCAGAAACATCCCAGTATTTGGGTTTCTTTCTGTTCCCTCCCTCCCAAAAAAAAGTTATGACAATATTGGGGGACAAGGACAGGGACCACAGGCTGGGGGACTCGTGTGCTGCATCTGAAATGCTGCAGCAGCCCTGAGCCTCTCGGGCATCAGAAAAACTCCCCTCTCCAGGGCCCCAGAGTGCCAGGCACAGGCAGAGGAGTTTGAGCGGGTAATTGGGACACATCTAGAGCAGATTTATTTAGCCCTTCCCGTTTTATCCTGAGCAACATCTCTGCTGCCAGGACGATCCCACTCGCCGCCTCATGGTCTCAGCCTCCTGGTCTAAGCCATTCTCTGTGGGCCAGGGTGGGTGGGAGTCAGCGAGGGTGGCAGCAGGAGGGTTAAGTTCACATCCACGCCTGCTGTCTCCTCTGAAGGTGTGAAATAACAATATCGGCCGGGCACGGTGGCTCACGCCTGTAATCCCAACACTAGGAGGCCAAGGCCGGTGGATCACCTGAGGTCAGGACTTCGAGACCAGCCTGGCCAACATGGCAAAACCTCGTCTCTACTAAAAATACAAAAATTAGCCAGGCATGGTGGTGTGGCCCTACGTAGTCCCAGCTACTCGGGAGGCTGAGGCAGGACAGTCGCTTGAACCCGAGAGGCGGAGGTTGCAGGGAGCCAAGTTCGCGCCACTGCACTCCAGCCTGGGTGAAATAGCGAGACTCCGTCTTAAAAGAAAACCAAAAAAATTGTGACATCTATTAAGTGCCTGCTATGTGCCATGTGCTGCTCTAAGAACTGCATGTGTGATTAAACTCAACTAGAAGCTGCTCATGGATATTTGTTGATTGACTTACATGCTGGTCTGCATAGTGGTTAACACGGAGTGGGTTGAATCACCCATTAGGATTGCTGTTTGCTCAACTTTCAGAAGGATGTGCTATGTGTCCGATGTGCATAAACCAAGATTAACCTTATTATAGTCTGAGGTAAAAATATGGAAAATTTGCAAAAAAATAAAAATTAGTGTGCTATGGGAAGAAGAATATCATTCTAAGTGGCCCCACAACAGTTAGGGTGATCTGTGCCTTACATCCTTTCTCCTCCCCCAGCTCAGGATCCTCTAGTTTTGCCCAGAATAAGCCCTTTCCCCTTCATCCACCCCTCCAGGGTATCTGCAAGTCCCCTTCCTCTCTTCAATTATGCTGCAGTATATTCCCAAGACGAATCTGGGCACAGTATGCAAATGAAGTGAGTTAACCCTTTTCACGCCAATGCAAGGTCTCACAAACTCAACAGGTATCCAGCCAGCTCCATGGTGTGCTCCCTTCTGTGGGACAGGTGGATAAGCCCCTGACTGTGCCAGACCCCAGCCCAGCTGTCATAGTGATGAAAGACCCAGGGGCAATGGGCTGGAAGAGTCAGGAGGGCTTCCTGGAGGTGGCAGGGGCAAAAAGTGGCAGAGATGGGCAGAGGAAAAGCCAGGTGGTTGGAACAGTTCGAGAAAACATCCAGAAGCAGGACCGCCAGGGAAGGAAAGAGCACAGCTTCTGTAGTAGGGCTGACCTGTGTTCCAAACATGTCCCTGGGCCAGTGACTCCACCTCCCCAAGCCTCAGTTTCTTCCACTGTAAAATGGGTCTATGAAAGCCCACGCTGCCTGGGTGTCAGCACATTTCAAGGAGGTGATTCAACCTGTCCTCACTTTAGTCCTCCTCAAAAAACTTCCTCCTGTGCTGTGCATATCATCAGTTACTTAATATTTTATTTACATCTGCTTGTTTTCCTCTAGTAACTAATATGGTTTGGCCATGTCCCCACTCAAATCTCAACTTGAATTGTGTATGTGTGTGTGTATGTGTGTGTGTCTGTGTGTGTGTGTTGAGACAGGGTCTCACTTCATCACTCAGGCTGGAGTTCAGTGGCATGATCCCAGCTCACTGCAACCTCTACCTCCTGAGTTCAATCAATTCTCCCACCTCAGCCTCTTGAGTAGCTGGGACCACAGGTGCACGCCAGCATGCCCAGCTAATTATTATTATTTTTTTTGGTAGAGACGGGGTTTCACCATGTTGGCCAGGCTGGTCTTGAACTCCTGACCTCAGGTGATCCATCTGCCTTAACCTCCCAAAGTGCTGGGATGACAGGTGTGAGCCATTACCTGACCTCATCTTGAATTGTAATCCCCACAATCCCCATCTGTCATGGCAGGCACCCGGTGGGAAGTGATTGGATCATGGGGACGGTTTCCCCACACTGTTCTCCTGATAGTGAGTGAGTTCTCACGAGATCTGATAGTTTTATAAATGTTTGGCAAGTTTCTCCCTCTCTCAGTCTCTCTCCTGCCACCCTGTGAAGAGGTGCCTTCCACCATGATCGTAAGTTTCCTGAGGCCTTCCCAGCTGTGTGGAACTGTGAGTCAATTAAAGCTCTTTTCTTTATAAATTACCCAGCCTTGGGTATTTCCTTATAGCAATGTGAGAATGGACTAATACAATAACTAAATGTCTCATTTTATTTTTTATTTATTTATTGAGACAGGGTCTCACCCTGTCGCCCAGGCTGGAGTGCAGTGGTGCAGTCTCAGCTCACTGCAATCTCTGCTTCCTGGGCTCAAGCTATTCTCCTGCCTCAGCTTCCGGAGTAGCTGGGATTACAGGTGGGCGTTACCACACCTGGCTAATTTTTGTATTTTTAGTAGAGATGAGGTTTCAGCGTGTTGGCCAGGTCCCAAACTCCTGACCTCAGGTGATCTGTCTGCCTCGGCCCCCCAAAGTGCTGGGATTATAGGTATGAGCCACCACACCTGGCCTAAATGTCTCTTTTTCTTCTTCTCTCTTTTTTTTTTTTTTTTTTTTTTTTGAGATGGAGTCTCTCCTGTCAAAGTGTCGAAGGCTGGAGTGCAGTGGCATGATCTCAGCTCACTGCAACCTCCACCTCCCAGGTTCAAGTGATTCTCCTGCTTCAGCCTCCCAATTAGCTGGGATTACAGGCATATGCCACCACACCCGGCTAATTTTCGTATTTTTAGTAGACATGGGATTTCACCATGTTAGCCAGGCTGGTCTTGAACTCCTGAGTTCAGGCAATCCACCCACCTTGGTCTCCCAAAGTGCTGGGATTACAGGCGTGAGCCACCGCGCCCAGTTTAAAGAAACTTCAGGTCATGTGTCCAGCGCTGGATGCAAGTACCAATGGAATTAAAACACGAGTGCAAGTAACAATGTAACAAGTCAAATGAATAAGGAAGACAAAAAAGTTACAAAGAAAAACAATGAAGACCCAGTCATGATATTAACAAATCCTAGGGACATTAACAAGTTCAAGGGGAATCATCTGTTCTTAGAGGTGAGTAATTTTGGCAGGCAACGATACCACAGTGTTTCATGCTCAGTGTGTAGAACTTAAAATCACTTTGTGAGGCCAGTGTGGTGGCCCACATCCGTAATCCCAGGGCTCCAGGAGGCCGAGGAGGGAGGACCACTTGAGGCCAGGAGTTTGAGACCAGCCTGGGCAACACAATGAGACCCCATGTTTACAAAAAAAAAAAAAAATTTTTTTTAATTAACTGGGCATAGTGGCACATGTCTATAGTCCCAGCGACTCAGGAGGCTGAGGTGTCAGGATCACTTGAGCCCAGGAGTTCCAGACCAACCTGGGCAACATGGTGAAACCCCCATTGCTACAAAAAAATACAAAATGCATTTCGGGAGCCCGAAGTGAGTGGATCATTAGGTCAAGAGATTGAGACTATTCTGGCCAACAAGGTGAAACCTCGTCTCTACTAAAAATACAAAAATTAGCTGGGCGTGGTGGCATGCACCTGTAGTCCCAGCTACTTGGGAGGCCAAGGCAGGAGAATCACTTGAACTCGGGAGGCAGAGGTTGCAGTGAGCCGAGATCATGCCACTGCACTCCAGCCTGGCGACAGAACGAGACTCCGTCTGAAAAAAAAACAAAAACAGAAATGAGACGGGTGGGCTGGTGCACACCTGTAATCCCAGCTACTTGGAGACTGAGGTGGGAGGATTGTTTGAGTACAAGAGTTTGAGGCTGCAGTGAGCTATGATCATGCAACTACACTCCAGCCTGAGTGACAGAGTGAGACTGTCTTAAAAAATAATAAAAAATAAGTTGTAGCCTCTCAAATGTTCAAGTACCACACTCAGGGCCCACACTGATGGCACTGGAAGGCCCTTGGTTTGGTGAGGCTTGTGGCAGGGGTCCTGATGACATTGCCAGGCATGTCCCTCTGACTCTACACACAATACCCAGCACAGACCCCACCTGGTGGAGAATCCAAGCCTTTCTCCTTGAGAAGGGATGAACCAAGAGGCCCCGTCTGCATCGCCAGCTGGCAGGAGACAACGGAGGCCTGATCTGAATTTGTCATTGCGTCCCCCAGGGAGAGTGGGAGAATAAAGCCCCTTGATCTTTTCATGTGCCAGCCAGGCCCCAGAGCTGGGAGGCTGGCTGCATGGCATCCCGTTGCCTCTCCCAAAACCTGGATCTTATTGCAATCAACAAAGGGTGCTCATGATTTATGGGCTAGGGTCTAGTATCTCTTGTCATATGTCATGGGGATGTCAAGCTCCTTGTCCAGGAGTAGGTAAAGTCCTTGAGGGGTATCAGTGAAGCCACTGTCAGGGAAAGGGTCTTTTATGGGGTTGAACTGCATTCCCCCAAAAGAGATGTTGAAGTCCTAACCCCTAGGACCTCAGAATGTGACCTTATTTGGAAATAGGGTCTTTACAGAAGTAAAGTTAAAATGAGGGCATTAGGGCGGGTCCCGATCCAATATGATGGGTGTCCTTATACAAAGGGGAAATTTGGACACAGAGACATACCCACATAGAGGGGAAATGATGTGAAGAAGAGATACAAGGAGAAGGTGGCCGTCTGCAAGCCAAGCAGTGAGGCCTCAGAAGTAACCAATCCTGGGCAGGCGTGGTGGCTCATGCTTATAATCCCAGCACTTTGGGAGGCCCAGGTGGGTGGATCACCTGAGGTCAGAAGTTCAAGACCAGCCTGGCCAACATGGCAAAACCAATTTTTTTTTGGAGACGGAGTTTCACTCTTGTTGCCTAGGCTGGAGTGCAATAACATGGTCTCAGCTCACTGCGACCTCCACCTCCCAGGATCAAGCAATTCTCCTGCCTCAGCCTCCTGAGTAGCTGGGATTACAGGTGCCCACCACTACCCACACCTGGCTAATTTTTTGTATTTTTTTTAGTAGAGATGGGGTTTCTCCATGTTGGCCAAGCTGGTCTCAAACTCCTTACCTCAGGCGATCCACCCGCCTTGGCCTCCCAAATGGCTGGGATTACAGGCATGAGCCACCGCACCCAGCCAGGATTGGTTACTTCCGAGGCCTCGCTCCTTGGCTTGCAGACAGCCGCCTTCTCCCTGTGTCTTTTCTTCACATCATCTCCCCTCTATGTGGGTCTGTCTCTGTGTCCAAATTTCCCCTTTGTATAAGGGACATCATCACCACCAATCATCCACATTTTCGAACATTTTTAAACATTTTTATTTTATTTTAGAATATTTTTAACATTTTAATTTTAGAACATTTTAATCACCTGGAAAGAAACCTCAAAAGAATCCATTGCCTAATTCAAGATCATTAAGATTTATTCCTCTGCATTTTTTCCTAAGAGTTTTATAGTTTAAGCTCTTCCATTTAGGTCTATCATCCATGTTGAGTTGATTTTTGTATATGGTGTGAGGTGGGGATTCAACTTCATTCTTTTGCATGTGACTATGGAATTGTCCTGGCCTCACTTGTTGAAAAGACTATTCTTTCTCCACTGAATTGACAACTTGATGGAAATCAATTGACCATAGATATGAGGGTTTATTCTGCACTTTCAATTCTACCCCATTGATCTGAATGTCTATTCTTATGCCAGTACGTCATTGTCCTGGTTACAGTAGGTTTGTAATAAGTTTTGAAATTGGGAAGTCCGAGTCCTCCAACTTTGTTCTTTTTCAAGATTGTTTTGGCTGTTCTAAGTTCCTTGAACATTTTCACATGAATTTTAGGATCAGCTTGCCAATTTCTGCAAAGAAGCTAACTGAAATTTTGATAGGGATTGGGTTTAATCTTTAGATCAATTTGGGGAGTATAGACATCTTAACAATATTATTCTTCCAATCCATGAGCATGGGATGTCTTTCCGTTTATTTAAGCCTTCTTTAATTTAATCTTTCAACCTTTTGTTATTTTTTATAGTATAAGCTTTGCACTTCTTTTGGAAATATATTCCTAAGTATTCTTTTTCATCAATTGTAAATGGAATTGTTTTCTTAATTTCATTTCGTTTGTTCATTGCCACTGCATAGGAAATACAATGGATTTTTGTGTATTGATTTCATATCTTGCCACCTTGATGAATTCATTTACTAGTTTTAATAGGTTTTTAGTGGATCCCTTAGGATTTTCTACATGCAATATGATGTCATATGCAAATAGAGATAGTTTAATTTCTTCCTTTCCAATATGAATGCCTTTTATTTTATTTTCTCACCTAGTTGCCTGGTTATGGGCTTCAGTACAATGTTGAATAGAAGTGGTGGGAGGGAGCATTCTCATCTTGTTCCTGATCTTAGGGGAAAAACACCCAGTTTTTCACCATAAAGTTTGATGTTGACTGTAGATGCCTTTTATTAGGTTGAGAAAGTTTCATTCTATGCCTAGTTGTTGAGTGTTTTACTAATCCATGCCTCCCCAAATCCTCCAACGCTTACCCAATCAGCTAAATCAGGGGACCCCCAAGTGAACCCCACATGGAGCCCAGCACAGAGCAGGTGTGCAGCAAATAGGATGTTCCTATCTGCTCCTCTTCCCTTTGGCGTTTGAAGTGAATTTGTGAGGAGAAAGAGACAGAGGAGCAGAAAGAACAACATTTAATTTGAAGTAACGTGCAATGATAGTGGAACTCTGGCATAGGCAAAGTTTAGGGGAGATGTTTTGGACCTGTCTCACAGGAATTTAAGGCTGAGTTCTTTGCAGACAATCCTGAACTTGGTATGAAGAGTCCTGTTTGTACACAGTGATGGGCGGCCGATGGTTCCCCTGGAGTTATCTCAACAAAACCACAATGGAGCTAATTACCAGGTTCTGGGAGGCTCCTAGGCAGAGGTTGGTCTGGCAGAAAAGGAAGAGGAGGGTGGGAGAGTGGGAAGAGCCCCCCCTCCCCCACAACACTCCTGAAGAAGAAGCAAATGTTCATTGACTGAACTTTTCACCCAACAATGACTCACACCCTCAGTGTGCGTGCCAGTCACCACGATCAGCAGACAGGAGACCGAGAACCCACCATGTCCTACCTCCCAATCTGAGTGTTTTTCACAGTGTGGAACTTGGAGGGTTGAGGCATGCCCCTGGGGACAACATTCTCTCCTTGGTTCTCTTCAAGTCTTGGCCTGCAGGAAGGCTTAGTTTGGTGCTATTGTGTCTTTAACACCTTTCTAACACGTGTCAATTTCCTGGGGCTGTCCAGAGGCTGCAATAGCATCAGACTAGAATGTTCTATTCTTGGCTTGGCCGCACGCAGTGGCTCACACCTATAATCCCAGCACTTTGGGAGGGGGAGGTGGGAGGGTCATTTAAGCCCAGGAGTTTGAGACCAGGCTGGGTAACACAGGGAGAGCCTGTCTCTACAAAAAATTGAAAAATTAGCCAGGTGTAGTGGTCTGTGCCTTTCGTCCCAGCTACCTGGGTAGCTGAGCTGGGAGGATCACCTGAGCCCCAGGAGGTCGAGACTGCAGTGAGCTGTGATTGTGCCATTGCACTCCAGCCTGGGTAACAGAGTGAGGCCCTGTCTTGGAAAAAAAAAAAAGAATTTTATAATTTTCTGTTCTTGTTGTATCAACTTGTAGGATCATCTTTTGTTTCTGGCTAGGGAACGATAGTTTTCTCATTTACAGTGACCACATTTTTTTTTTTCTCTAGACAGAGTTTGTTTCCTATTGCCCAGGCTGGAGTGCAATGGCGCGATCTCGGCTTACTGCAACCTCCACCCACCGGGTTCAAGCGATTCTTCTGCCCCAGCCTCCCAAGTAGCTGGGATTATAGGCACCCGCCACCACGCCTGGCTAATTTTTTTGTATTTTTAGTAGACACAGGGTTTCACCATGTTGGACAGGCTGGTCTCGAACTCCTGGCCTCAGGTGATCTGCCAACCTTGGCCTCCCAAAGTGCTGGGATGACAGGTGTGAGCCACCGCGCCCAGCCTACAGTGACCACACTTACCAGAAATCCTTTTTTGAGTCTGCACCTGGTGGCAGGTGGTTGACATAGTGTGATTCATTTCACCCTCCAGACAGCCCTAAGGGACCAATATTATTATTTTTTTATTTTTTATTTTTTTGAGACAGAGTCTTGCTCTGTCGCCCAGGCAGGAGTGCAGTGGTGTGATCTCAGCTCACTGCAAGCTCTACCTCCTGGGTTCATGCCATTTTCCTGCCTCAGCCTCCCGAGTAGCTGGGACTACAGGCGCCCGCCACCTCGCCTGGATAATTTTTTGTATTTTTAGTAGAGATGGGGTTTCACTGCGTTAGCCAGGATGGTCTCGATCTCCTGACCTCGTGATCTGCCCGCCTCGGCCTCCCAAAGTGCTGGGATTACAGGTGTGAGCCACCATGCCCAGCAGGGACCAAGATTATTATTATCCCCATTTACAGACTGGCCAACTGAGGCACAGCTGGAGTAGGGAGACACGCAGGAAACAAACAAACCGGCCAAAATATAAAATCATTCCAAATCATGATAAATAATCTGATACTGAAGTGAAGATCATCATGTGGCCACCTCAGTGAGATGGTCTGGGAGGGTCTCCCAGAGACTCGAAGAACAAGGAGGAACAACTGGCCTTGAGAAAAGCAGGAGGAACAGCATCCTGGTCAGAGGGAACAGACAGTGCAAAGGCTCTGTGGCAGGACCTTACCTGGTGTGTTGGAGGCACAGCAAGGAGGCCCGAGTGACTGGAGCAGAGTGAGCGAGGGTGAGAGAGGCAGGGGAAGGGGGTAGGTTATGCAGAGCTTGATGAGCTGTGGGAAGAGCTTAAGCTTTTACTCTAAGTAAGATATTTCCTATCTCCTCCCAGCACTATTAACTCCAGGAATTTTTGCTCTGTTGCCCAGGCTGGAGTGCAGTGGCATGATTAGAGTTCACTGCAGCCTCAACCTCTCACATCCAAGCGATCCTCCTACCTCAACCTCCCAGGTAGCTGGGATCACAGATGTGCATCACCATGCCCAGCTAACTTCTAAAACTTTCTGTAGAGACAGGGTCTCCCTATGTTGCCCAGGCTAGTCCCAAATACCTGGGCTCAAGCCATCTTCCCACCTCAGCCTCCTAAAGTGCTGGGCCAAAGTGCCTGGCGAACTCCAGGGATTTTAAAGACTGTTTTGTTTACTTCTGTTGTCCACAGCACTTCAAACAACCTGGGACGGGGGCCGAATGCATGGCCTGAACGGATGGGCTTCCCAAGCACATGCTAGAATGTACTTTTTTTTTTTTTGAGACAAAGTCTCACTCTGTTGCCAGGCTGGAGTGCAATGGCGCTCAGCTCACTACAAATCTGCCTCCCGGGTAGAAGCGATTCTCCTGCCTTCTGAGTAGCTGGGACTACAGGCACGCGCCACCACGCCCAGCTAATTTCTGTATTTTTAGTAGAGATGGGGTTTCACCATGTTAGCCAGGCTGGTCTCAAACTCCTGAGCTCAGGCAATCCACCTGCCTCGGCCTCCCAAAGTGCTGGGATTACAGACGTGAGCCACCGCACCTGGCCAATGTATTTTTTATTTGAGAGGGAGTCTCACTCTGTTGCCCAGGCTGGAGTGCAGTGGTGTGATCTCAGCTCACTGCAACCTCCGCCTCCCAGGTTCAAGCAATTCTCTTGCCTCAGCCTCCTGAGTAGCTGGGACTACAGGCATGCACCATCACACCTGGCTAATTTTTGTATTTTTAGTAGAGACAGGGTTTTGCCATGTTGGCCAGGCTGGTCTCGAACTCCTGACCTCAGGTGATCCACCTGCCCTGGCCTCCCAAAGTGCTGGGATTACTGGCGTGAGCCACCGCGCCCAGCTGCTACAATGTATTTTAATTCTGTTTTTGATGTATTTAATCTGTTTTCTTTGACTGCTCACAAAATCCCTCAGAGGTACTAGTGGTTGTCCCCCTTTTCCAGATGGGGACAGCTAGGCTTACAGTGTTGCGGCCACTCGTTCAAGGTCACTCCCCAAACAGGTCACTGGGCTGGGGTTCGTGCCATGATCAGCCCCTCCACGATCAGCCATCTCATTTTACCGTGTCTCCACCAACTATGCAAGGCTTGAGCACCCACTGTGCATGTGAAACCACGCTAAGCATTTGTGCACAGACAGCCCCATTTGATCCTTCAAGATGTGTTCCCATTGCTTGGATGAGAAAACTGAGGCCAGATTGTAAACGGTCAGGTCAGGGTCACCCCGCCAGGAAGAAAAACAAAGTAGGCTCTGCAAACCTGGCCGCTGCACTGGCCGCTGGGAAACTCCGAGCTTAATTTAGGTTCCTTGTTAAATTATTCATTATCTCCTCTCTCTTCTCCTGTTTATGACTTCCGCCTTATCATTTTGTTCCCTGGGTTAATGCTTTTTGTTTATCTGCATCTTTGGCCCGCAATGAATGAATCAACAATTTTGGAGGAAAAGAAAAACCAATTCTAAAGTTGAGTTCCTCCGTTGGGCACCAGGCCTTCTCCAAATATGTTCCTTGAGGAAATAAATGCTTTCGACATGATCAAAACACAAGGACTGATGTGCAATCTTGCTTGGTGGCTGTGAGCCCTCCAACCCCCTTACCTTTGTCAATATCCCCCTTTTATTTTTCACTTCCGCTGTTTTTTTTCTTCCCCCTTATTTTTGAGAGTCTCACTCTGTCGCCCAGGCTAGAGTGTGCAGTGGCGTGATATCGGTTCACTACAACCTCCGCCTCCCGGGTTCAAGAGTTTCTCCTGCCTCAGCCTCCCGACTAGGTGAGACTACAAGCACCTGCCACCATGCTTGGCTAATTTTTGTATTTTTAGTAGAGATGGGGTTTCGCCATGTCGGCCAGCCTGGTCTCGAACTCCTGACCTCAAGTGATCTGCCCACCTTGGCTTCCCAAAGTGCTGGGATTACAGGCATGAGTCACCGGGCCCAGCCTCTTTTTTCTTATTATTCCATCTTCAGGCACCAACGGCAGCCAGGCAGCCACATTATAGCAATTCATCATCACACCCTCCTTAGGAGCAGGGGCTACCTTGCCCCATTTTACAGATGAGAGCTGAGATCCAGAGGCAAATCCATTCTACAGATGGGGAAAGTGAGGCTCAGGGCCTCACACAGCAAGTCAGTGTTTTAGCTGGGTTCCAACTGTGGCTCGTCCTGACTCCAGGGAAGCAGGGGATGGTAATTAGGTGAGACCTGTGTAAAATGCTTACTCTATAAGAAGTGCTCCATCATCCATTCATTCATGTGTTCAACCTACACATAGGGATCTCTGGAGCCACACCGTAGTCCGTAGTGTAATTAGAATAAAAACGGGATAATGGAACCAGGCGCGGTGGCTCACGCCTGTAATCCCAGCACTTTGGGAGGCCGAGGTGGACGGATCACCTGAGGTCAGGAGTTCAAGACCAGCCTGGCCAACATGGTGAAACACCGTCTCTAACAAAAATACAAAAATTAGCCAGGCGTGGTGACAGCATGCCTGTAATTCCAGCTACCCCGGAGGCTGAGACAGGAGAATAGCTTGAATCCAGGAGGCGGAGGTTACAGTGAGCCGCGATCACGCCACTGCATTCCAGCCTGGGCGACAGAGTGAGACTCCAACTCAAAAACAAACAAACAAAAACCCAACAACAACAAAAAACCGGGATAATGGGATAGAGTGGAGTGGGGCGTGGCTGGTAGCTGTTGTCAGGGAAGGCTTCTCCCAGGCGCTGCTTATTTGAGCAGAAATTGGAAAGATGAGAAGGGGAAGATCTTGGATGCTCAAGTTAGAGGAACTGTAAGAAGCTGGCTGAGGCGGGAGGATCACCTGAGCCCAACTACTCAGGAGGCTGAGGCGGGAGGATCACCTGAGCCCAGGAGTTTGAAGCTGCAGTGAGCTATGATCATACCACTGTACTGAGGCCTACGTGGCAGACCCCATCTCTTAAAAAGCAAAGAAGGAGCAGCTGGTTTTTCTGGAGCATTGACATGGTGGGGGGGAGGGGACAGGGTAGTGGGCGCTAATGTGAAACGGGGAGCTGCAGAGAGGAGGCGGGATTTTATTCCAAGGGTACTGGGGAGCCCTGGCACAGTTTAGAGCAGCACACAGAAAGTGCCATGCCCTTTGCACCCAGGACGTTGGGGCTCACGCACGGACAGTAGCCCCAGGGGCCCTTCCCGCCACCACCAACGCCGCCGCCGCCGCCGCCGCCGCCACCACTGCAGCCACCCACGTGTCCCGCGAAGACCCGCGCCCCACGTGCTCCCGCGGCCCTTTAAACCCCCCGGGGCCACGTGACCGCGCTGCGCCGCCCCATTGGCCGGGGGGCGTGGCGGCCGCGCGGCTGCGCAGTGACGCGCACGGGCCGGCCCTGCCCGCGGCGGCGGCGGCGGCGCTGGCGGAAGGGATGACGTCACCGGCTGGGGGGGCGCGCGAGCCGGCGCGAGGGGAGCGCGAGCCGCAGTGAGTGTCCTCGCGCCGCCCGCCCGGCAGCCCGGCCGGCGCGCGCACGCCGCGAGCCGCTGGCGCTCGGGCTCCGCTCGGATCCCATGCAACAGCCAGGATGTGAAGCGGGGCAGAGCCGGGGGAGCCCAGCCCAGCCAGCCTCCAGGTAAAGCCAAAAAAAAAAATCATGGATTCGAGGAAAAAAAAAATGCAGGCGCTCCAAGGGGGGTCTCGGAGGCAGCCGAGTGGGCAGCGCGCCGGCTTTGTGCCGGGGAAGCCTTCACGGCCATTGTGCTCGGAGGATGCTCGGCTGCAGCCAGTTGCACGCCCAGCCGCTGCGCCCCGGTAGCTGCGCCCGGACAATGCCCCGAGAGACTGGGCCGGGGCCGCTTTGGGGGCGCTCGGCAGGCGGGGCTGGGGGGCTTCGTCCGCGGCGTGGGAGGGGGCTGGGCTGGAAGCGCCCGGAGCGCGGCGTTGGAAGCTGCCCAGCGCCGCCGGCTGCACCACCCCGGGCTGCGGGCGGGGCAGAGGAGCGGAGGGGGGCGCGCGTGTGTGCGGAGCGGGTGCCGGCCCCGGCGGCGCCCGGCCTGGGTCCCCGGGCGGGTCCTGGAGGCAGGGGGCGCTGTGCCGGGGGATGGGGGGCGTGCGGGCGCCCCGGAGCGGAGAGGAGCCGGGACGGGTGGCTCGAGGCGGGGTGGCTCCAGGGCTGCTGCGCCCGCCGCCTTCCCTTTCCGGGTCCCCCTCCCCTGGGGACCCCCGAGTCTACGCCGTCTCCCCTGGCACACTCCGGGCCCTGTCGTTGCCTTATGGGAGGTCGCCCCTCCGGCACTAGGGCATTGCCCCACCCTTCTGCGGCCCCGGCGCCCCCTTCCAGCTTCCCTACCCAGGGGCGAGCCTCAGCCCCCAGCCCCAGGGGCTCTGGCGGGCAGACGCGCACGCCCAGCACCCCAGTCTCCCCTCCGCGCTGGGGGCCCCATGGGGATCCCGAGAGTGGGGAAGCCGCCCCTGGAACCGCCAGCCCCGCGGTTTCCGCACGCCCCGGGAGCCCCCTGGGGGCTGCGGGGGGAGGGGCGGTGACGTCATCCCGGGGGCAGGGCCGTCGGCACCGGGTTAAAGGGGGCGCGGGGCGTGACCTGAGGGGAGCCCCCCCAGGTTAGAGTGTCCGCGCTGTGGGTGCGAGGGTTCGGCCAGGCTGCGGCCAAGTTCACCTCTCTTTTTGGGAATCTCTCCTAAAATTAAGATCCTCCCCTTCGGACCTCCCCCTACAAATCCTGGACATTTCCCACCAATTCCCCCCCTTCCCAAATTGGGGAACTCCCCTTCGGCCGCTTTCTCTCCAGAATCCTCAAATCAGGGAACCTTTCCCACAAACTGGGATTCTTTTTTTCAACCACACCCCCCGCCCCAAATCTGGGACCTCCTTCTTCGGTTGACCCTCTTTCCCCAATCTCAAATCGTCTTCTTGTGGGTCCCTAAATATTCAGCTTCCAAGAACGCCTCTTCCTCTGCAACCCTTCCTCAAATCTAGCCACCTCCTGGGACCTCATTCCCCCAAATTAACAAACCTCCCAGAGCCTCATGGGGGTGCCTTGCCTCCCCCTTCTGGGCTCAGCTGGGATTCCCCTGTCCCCCCCCGTCACAATCTAGGGGAGCCCCCTTCTGAGCATGGGGTCCTCCTGCCTCTGGCCGAGACCCTAAAAACACATCCCGGCAGCCGCGACTAGTGAAGCGGATGTCCGGGGTGTCCGAGTTGTCCGAGTCCCGGCTGAGCAGTAGGGATGATACCTAGAAGCCGGAGGAGGCAGGAAGAGACTCCTAGGGTCCCAAGGACAGGGACCCACACGCTCCGGGCTCCCGTCCGCCACCACCCGGACTTTGGTTGCTGGGATTCTGGCCTCCTCTGGGTGCCCCCCTATCGCTGCTGTCCTTGGGGTGCGGGGGGTGACGGCGCCTCTTTGTCTGGGGCGCCCTTCTTCCCTCTTTCTGCCGCCTTTCACCCGGGAGAAGGAAGCCAGCCCGCGCCTCTGCTCCTGCGATACCAGCGGCAGCTGCTGGAGCGTTTATTAATGGCCCAGGGACTTGGTCGAATCTGCCATTTGCATAAGTCCCCTCCCCCTCCCAGGGTCCCTTCCTTTGTGCCCCCTCCCCCTGCCAGTCGCGCCTGCCTTCTGTCCCTCTGCTCTTTCTTTGCCAGCTGATATTTTGGCGGTGGAAGGCAGGCAGCTGGGGCTGGGGGCGGCTGCTTCCCGCCCTCAAATCCCACAGCCCCCCAGCTTGGGCCTGACTGAGTCCCCACCTGGGCATCCCTCCCCTACCCCCCCCCCGCTGCCCTCCACAAAGCCTTCGGTGGGGCATCTCTTTCTGGCTGGCAGGCTGGCAGAGTCTTCATTCTTCCCCTCCGGAAAGCAGGGTCCTGCCCTGTTCCCCAGGCCCGGGGGACACCCTCATCATGACGGTGCACTTCTGCATGGGGGCTAGGCCTCCCAGCCCCATGGGGGCCACCGCCCGCCATACTCCATCACCCTGAGAGTTGTTCTAATTGGTCTCAGGCAAACAAAACGTCGCGGGAGACCCAGGCTGCCTGGTGAGCTCACGCACTTTTCTATTTCTGCCACCCTGGCCGATGACATCGCCCCTAACCCCCCAGGGGGTGACAGAGACTGGTACTGTCAGTGGCTGTCCAGAGATGCCGTCCCGAGAGGCGGTGGACTGGCCCACTCCCCACTCCCCGCAGGAGATGGGTGACAGGTCATTTCGGTGTGGCCCAGCTGTGGCGCTGGAGGGTGCTACTGGTTGGCAGGTCAGCTCCAGGGACGATTTCCCCCTCTCCAGGAAACCTTGAGAGCCTCTGAAGTCTGCATGAGGTGGCGGCGCAGAAGGGGACATTCAAACCCCAGGTTCGTGCTTGCTGCCAGCAGAGAAAAAAAAAAAAAAATCACTCCTTATACCCCGGTTGAGCGTTCAGTGCGCCTTTTTTCCCTGCCTCCCAGGGGATTTCAGGCATCGTCCAGTGTCCATGGACCCTGCTTGGAGACACAAGTCCATTTTCCCCCAACTTCCACTATGGAACGGGGGGAAGCTTCGTGGATGCCAGGGATTTCGTAGTAGCATCTGGGTGGGCAGACCTGGAGCCATCACTGTGCACCCATTTTTTTCTTCTTTGGGGCGCACAGAGCCTGGGGCTCTGCCTGGGTTTCCCCAGACCTGGTACCAGTCTGGAGGCAAATCTATCTCTGCTCATCAAACGTCTTTCTGGGAGGTGACTTGGTTTCCCCTTCTGCCTTCGGGGTTGGCGTTGAACAGCAGTTCACAGATGTCTGAGGGCAGCGCACACCTCCACTTGCCAAGATGGGGAGACCTGTGGCTTCGCTGATTATTCCAGCGGCTGCATGGCCCCAATACAGTAGTTAGCGGGATGGCCGGAGAGGGACGGGCAGGGACGGTGTGACTTGGTGGCGCGACGTGGCATTTCTACCCGAGCGCCCCGTGGCCCCGCGTTCACCTGCTTTCTGTGACGGTGCAGCCGCCGTGTGCGTGGGGGAAGAAGCGGGGCGTGGAGAGAGTTCGGGATGGGGGCGAGCGGGAGGGAAAACCCTAAAAATAAAAAGGGATATTTATAAACCCAGCGGGTTTGGGGGATAATTGACAAAGCTTAATGTTTTCGGCTGAGAGCAAGTCCTTCCCCCTGCTACCCATTAGGCTCCATTTGCAGAGTCGGTTGGAGCCACGGGAAGATCTTGAGATGAGCTTTAGGTTTGGCGGGCGCGGTGGCGACCGCTGTGGCCCCCTTCTGGGAGGGTCTCGTGCTTTCTGGAAGGAGGCAGGGGTCCCAGAAAGGGGCACTCCCCAGCTCTCCTCTGCATCCAGGGCAGGCTCCTGGCTCACCTTCCAATGGGTGGGCGTCCTCTTAGAATTTGCAAGGAGGATGAGAACCCCTCTCGGGCAAAGCCTGTGCAGGTTGCCCTTCCTCCGTCCTTCCCTGCGGCAAAAGATGCCCGGGGAGGGGAATTTGAAGAGAGACCCCCCCCCCTCCTGCCGCCCCACCCTCCAACCGCTCACCAGGCAGAGTGGCTCAGCCTCCGGTGGGGACAGGAGGAGAGGAGATTAAGACATAACTGCTGTTCCTCGCAGGATTCGTGTGGTAAGCTGATACAAAACAAAACAAAACAAAAAACCCAAAAATTCACCATGGATTCACAGACAAAGGCACGTATCAGGGGCTTGAAGGTTTCAAGGGCTTTTAAAACTGTGAATTTTGTCATCTTCACACCTTACCTTGCTCTGGAATCGGAAAGTTGCCAGCTTGTGGCTTTCAGGACAGAGGAGAGGGGGTGCTGGAAGGGGGTTGAGGCTTAAATGCATGTCATCTTATCACCAGGTGACATTCTGAGTTGAGGAAGGGGATCCACGGAGAGAGGAAGTGAAGCGTAGGGGATGTGATCGAGGGAAAGGGTGGCTGTTGTCTCACGCAGAGAGTGGCAGCCCCAAAATGTCTGGGAAACAGGTGACACCCGGGTCTCTCTAACCTTGAGGTTCAAGAGTGTGGAGTGTGTGGTTTCCCCCTGCCCCCCCTTTTCCTTTAAGGAAAGAAAAGACTCTCAACCAAAAAGGGAAGAAAAAAAAAAAAACCTGACGTACCATTTCTGTCTTGTCTCTGGCTGATATTTGAGAAGCGTTGGGGAGGGGGTTGTGTGTGGGGAATTTGAAAAATCAATTGGCTTACACTTCTGCAAAGGCGAAAATTAACGGGTAGGAGTGATTCACGGACAGGCCCTCCACTTTCACATCGCTTTATTTTTGTCTCTCTCTTTTTTTTTCCTCCTCCTCCATGGAGCTGCCGGTCCCCCAACATCGTGGCCTGGCCAGACTGGACCTGGGGGCTGGTGCTATTCTGGGCTAGCCGTGGAATCCCCTCTTCTGTTCCCCGGAATCAAGGCACCCTCGGCGCCCCGCGGAGGCCGAGGGGATATTCCACATCTGAAAATAAACCCAGATTTCTGTGCAGCTTCCTGTTTCCTTCTGATTTCCGCGGATCCCACCCTGGTTGGGGGTTCAGAGCTTGGATTTTTGGATCATGGGGACTCCCTCCTCCCATCCCCATCGCCGTAACTGGGGCTGGATCACAAATGTCCCGTTTCATGGGGACAGATTTCGTCTCATACTCTTTATGTTACCTGGGTGGCCTTGTTCCTTTTAAGTTGTTTTTGATCTTTGCTATAAGCCCCTTGTAGGAAGGGCCGGGTGTTTCCTGTTCCCCCCACCTGGAGAACTGAAAATTCCCCTTTTTCTCCTAGATCTCACCTGCCTGCCTGCCTGCCTGCCTTCCTTCCTTCCTTCCTGGATGACTTCCCCTCTTTCCTTTCAGTTCTCCGTGCAGGAGCTTCCTCACTTACAGAATGAGGTTACCCCTCTGGGTTCCAGGTCAGAGCCCTGACTTGAGCCACCCGCCCCACTTGAGCTGTGCAAACTAGGGCGGGTTGCCTGACCTCTCTGTGTTCTCTCATCTCTAAGATCAGTACAGTCGCAGTCCGCGTCGCGGCGAGCCTTGACATGAGATGCTGTGGGTAATGCGCCTCTGCTGGCTCTCAACGCGTCCGCTGTCAGTCGCGTGTGTCCTTCCTTCCGCTCCTGGACACCCAGACGGGTATCCGGCAGGCAGAGAAGCCACGGCTCTGGAAGCCTGGGACCCTCGGATGAGGCAGGCTGTGGGGAGAGAGGCAGGGAGGATGGCCCATCGTCGCGCTGTCACGTGGGTAATTGAGAGTTAGCGGAAATTCAGGGGTTCTGGGGAAGCGAGGTTGGCGCGTCTGTGTGTGTATAATTTAATGCCGCTTATAATTAACCCCCGTGATCAGCAAATGAGGGGATGTCGGGGGGATAATAACAGCTGCTCCGACTATTTAGAGTTGGCGCCCCGTGCCAGGCCCTCTGCTAAGTAAGCAAGTCAGTAGCATCCTCGTCTCCTCCAACCTGCCATCCCCTGTCAGCGGAGTTGCTGTGATCTGAGCCCTATTTTGCAGAGAGGGAAACTGAGGCACAGGGAGGTGCCTCCACTGGCCTGAGGTCACTTCACACAGCCCACAAGCTGTTGGCTGCTACAACCTGGATTCCTAATGCCTGGAAGGAGCTCTGCCCGATTGTCAGGGATGTTTGTTTGGACAGCAGTCCATCTGCTGGGGGGGGCCACCTGAATTGCTACAGAGACACCCCCCCCACACACACACCCCAGGGCTCTCGACTGTCTTTTCTCAGAGGTTAAGAGCAAGGATGCTGGACTGAGGCTGCATGGGGTTCAAATCCCGGCTCTGCCGACTTGTTGGCTGTGTGACCTGGGGCAAGTTGCTCAACCTCTCTGTGCTTCCGTTTTCCTCATATGTCTATTGAGAACAGTAACAGTGCCCACCTTGAGGGACTGTTAGGAGGAAGAAATGAGTTAACTTGTGTAAGCACAAATTCAGAACGTCACCTAGAATGTAGTCGCCGCCTCTACTCTGTTTTTGTTATTACTTTTGACAACATGGGAGCTACATTGATATGTTGAAGGACCTGCCCAAGAGGGGCTCTCCAGTGTCCGCCCCCGCCCCGCTACCCTGCCCTCAGCCCCCTGATGGGGTCCAGCACCAGGGAGATGTCAGGATGACTCAGTCGCTGCAAACTGGGGCGTTCCCCTTCACTGGCTGCTTAATCAAGGGCGCCCCACTTCTGCGGCAGGACTGGGTGCCTGGCGGGAGCTGAACTATAGGGGGCCCGGATGGTGGACAGGGAGGACACGTGGCTGCCTTGGGAGCTCCGGGCACTCCAGAGACTCCAGATGTGGCTCCCAACTTCCAGAGCCCCTGGTGGGCCCGAGTGATCACCAAAGGGGGGAGTTTGGGGGGGATTTGGGGCTTTGACAGCAGTCATTTAGTGGGCACTCAGGAAGGTGATCAGTTGACAAGCATGGTGTGAGAGCGAGCATGCATGCATTCATTCGAATATTCACCAGTTCATTCATTCATTCCATCAGGATTGCTGGAAACCTGCTGCTAAGGAACTTGGGAGCCAGAATCTAAGCAGCTGTGGGGCTTGGGCTAGTAATAAAGCTGTTCTGTGCCTCAGTTTCCTGATCTGTAAAATGGGTGCTTTGACGTTGCCTCTATCATGAGTGGAGACAGATGAACAGGTGTGGGGGGCACCAAGGACAGAGACTGAGAGTGGCACCTACTGCTTTGTGGCTGGAGGTGAGGGGGGTGGAAACAAGAAGAGAAGAGTTGACTTTAGCTGGGGAAGACCATACAGGACCCCCCACCCCAAGGAGTTCGAATCACATTGTGTGTGTGTGTGTGTGTGTGTGTGTGTGTGTGTGTGTGTGTGTGTGTGACAGGACTCACACTGTTGCTCAGGCTGGAGTGCAGTGATGCCATCATGGCTCACTGCAGTGTCTTAACTCCTGGGCTCAAGCAATCCTCCCACCTCAGCCTCCCAAGTAGCTGGGGACTATAGGCGTCCACCAGCACGCCCAGCTGACTTTTGTATTATTATTATTTTTTTTTTTTTGTAGAGATGGGTTTCACCATATTGCTCAGGCTGGTCTCGAACTCCTGGGCTCAAGCTATCTGCCTGCCTTGGCCTGGGAAATGCTGGGATTCCAGGTGTGAGCCACCACGCCTGGCGAATTGGCATTTTTATTTTATTTTATTTTATTTTATTTATTTGAGACAATCTTGCTCTGTCACCAGGCTGGAGTGCAGCAGCGTGATCTCAGCTCAGTGCAATTTCTGCCTCCCGGGTTCAAGTGGTTCTCCTGCCTCAGCCTTCCGAGTAGCTGGGATTACAGGCACCCACCACCACATCTGGCTAATTTCTGTATTTTTGGTAGAGATGGGGTTTTACTCTGTTGGCCAGGCTGGTCTCAAACTCCTGACCTCGAGTGATCCGCCTGCCTTGGCCTCCCAAAGTGCTGGGATTACAGGCGTGAGCCACTGCGTCTAACAAATTGCATTTTTTAGATGTGCAGCCAGAGTTCTCTGAAAGTCCCCAGAGTTGGGCTGCCAACATCAGGATCAACAGAAAACCTGGAACGTTGGAAATGCGTCTTGGAACGGCTGTCAGGCCAAGGCCCAGAGAGGGAGAGCAACTTGCCCAAGACCACACAGCCATGCCTGCCTGCCTGCTGCTGGGCCTTGCACAGGAGGATGGACAAGGACCCCTTTCACCAGTCCAAAGGGAGAAACTGAGGCAGGAAGCCATGGCAGGTGTGTGATTCTCAAACCATAACACCTGTCAGGGCTGGAGTGTCCACTTCAGTGGGTCATATGGGCCAAAAAGGCTCCTTCAACCTCCAAGGAAGCCCTGAATGGCTCCAGGGCCAGATCCGTTGGTTTTTCCAAAGAAAAGCAGAAATCTAGATTTTAAGTAAAATTGCCCAATTTTGGCTGGGCATGATGGCTCACGCCTGTAATCCCAGCACTTTGGGAGACCAAGGCAGGCAGATCACCTAAGGTCAGAAGTTTGAGACCAGCCTGGCCAACATGGTGAAACCCCGCCTCTACTAAAAATACAAAAATTATCTGGGCATGGTGGTGCATACCTGTAATTGCAGCTACTTGGGAGGCTGAGACAGGAGAATCGCTTGAACCTGGGAGGCGGAGGTTGCAGTGAGCTGAGATCATGCCACTGCGCTCCAGCCTGGGCGATAGAGTGAGACTCTGTCTCAAAAAAAAAAAAAAATTACCCTATTTTAACATCCTTGGGTTAAAACATCTTAACATGGCACAGTACAGAAATCCAGGGCCACCGTGGACTTTGACCCCTTCCCCAACAATTAAAAGTTGCGCGACCTCTGACACCTCCATTGCCGTCCACGGGCCTCAGTTTCTGGGCCTGTGAAATGGGTTTAAGACTCCCAGCCACCTCCGCGGTTCTTTAGAGGCACCAGTGTGATAGCTTACAGAGAGTGCTGAGAACAGGGCCTGGGCCAGCGTCCGCGCTCGATAAACGTTGGCTCTGATTATATTAATATTGGTCATAATGATAAACTTGACTTAAATTAAATGCTGCGTAGAAGGAAGCCGGCTGTCCCACGGGGCAGGGCTGTGAATTATCTACGGCGGCAGGACCTGCTTCTCCATCCCTCGTTCTTTCTGTAGCGTACTCGTTTGCTCTCAGGGCTGGAGCCCCCGGGTTACCAATATTATTCATTGAGTGTACTGCTGTGGTTCTCAACCAGGGTCACTTTTGCTCCCCTGGGCACACTTGGCGACATCTGGGGACATTTTTGAGTGTCATGTCCAGGGGGGTGCTGCTGGTATGGAGTGGGTGGAAGCCAGAGATGCTACTTAACTCCGTGTAATGGCCAGGATGACCCCATCCCAGAGAATGACCCCACCCTCATGTCCACTGTGCTGAGGTTTAGAAACCCTGATTTTGCCAGGCATGGTGGCTCACGTCCGTAATCCCAACACTTTGGGAGGCTAAAGCGGGAGGATTGCTTGAGCCTAGGAGTTCAAGACCAGACTGGGCAACATAGTGAGACCGCATCTCCACAAAAAACTTTAAAAAAAATCAGCCGAGGGTTGGGGTGCACACGTATGGTCCCAGCTACTGGGGAGGCTGAGGTGGGAGGATTGCTTGAGCCTAAGAGTTTGAGGCTTTAGTGAGCTATGATTGCACCACTCCACTCCAGCCTGGGCAACAGAGCAAGGCCTTCTCTTTTTTTTTTTTTTTTTTTTTTTTTTTAAAAAAAGAAGCCCTGACTTATGCTCAAGACCCAAGACAGCGAGAGAAATCAGGCAGATGGTGCCTTTGTCCCTGAGCGTCCACCCCACACACTCCCTGACGTCTCGCAGGGCCAGAACACTTAGATTGCTAATGGGTTCCCTCTGCACATCTGTCCTGGTTCCACCGCCCCATTGATTATTGGAAGTGGGTAATTGCCCCTGTCGGATGAATTCTAGAGAGTGTGAACTGCTGGGGTTTCCGGCGACAGTGCTGGCTTCACCTCCCAGATATCAGCAGGGTGCAGAGAGGCTGCCAGGTCCCAGGACTTTTTCTTTTGGCCCCACCTGGCCCTGGGAGCCCAGACTCCGGCCCGGCTGGGGAAGGGCACTGGGGGTCTGAACGCCCCAGGTTCGGATCCTGACAAAGGCCCTCCCTGGCTGTGTGAGATGACCTCATTATTTCCTTCCCCTGAGCCTCAGTTTTCTCATCTGTGAAATGGGGACAAGTCTTGCCTACCGCATCACTGGGAATTCAGTGGTGTCATGTTGATAATGGGGCCAGGAGCCCGAGGTGCACAGGAGGAGCTGAATGAGTCTACCCTCCCTCCCCCCAGCTTCGTGAACCGTTAGGGGTGATGAGGTTGGAACCTCAAACCCACATTCTCCAAACAGCTGCAACAGAGGAGAACTAACCCAAGCGGGTGGAAAGTCCTCCGTGGTGGGGGCCGTTAATGCTCTGCTGCCAGTACCAGTGTGCCTGGCCCTGTGTTTTCTCATTTCATCCTCAGAACTGCCCTGAGAGGTGGCAGGTGTCCCCTTGTCTTGCAGATGGGGAAACTGAGGCACAAAGGAGGGTTGAGAACTGGGAATGACAAGCCCTTTCTTAGGTTTACAGAGGTGTTGTTTCTGGATAGGATGCCGTTTCTACACTCATGGAGGCTGCACCCAGGCCCAGCTTGGCGGGGCCCCTGCAGTCATTCGGGGGCCCACGATCAGAAGGGGCTGTGTTTAGATGAACGCTCTGTTGATGCCATCTGGAAATTCTTAATAATTTTTTTTTCATTTTTTGAGATGGAGTCTTGCTCTGTCACCCAGGCTGGAGTGCAATGGCGTGATCTCGGCTCACTGCAACCTCCACCTCCTGGGGTCAAGAGATTCTGCCTCAGCCTTCCGAGTAGCTGGGATTACAGGCATGTGCCACCATGCTTGGCGGCTAGTTTTTGTATTTTTAGTAGAGACAGGGTTTCAGCATGTTGGCCAGACTGGCCTTGAACTCCTGAGATCAGGTGATCCACACACCTCGGCCTCTCAAAGTGCTGGGATTCCAGGCGTGAGCCACCATGCCCGACCTGGAAATTCTTAATTTTTTTTTTTTAAGAGATGGAGTCTCGCTCTGTTGCCCGGGCTGGAGTGCAGTGGCGTGATCTCGGCTCACTGCCAGCTCCGCCTCCCGGGTTCACACCATTCTCCTTCCTCAGCCTCCCGACTAGCTGAGACTACAGGCGCCCACCACCACTCCTGGCTAATTTTTTGTATTTTTAGTAGAGACAGGGTTTCACTGTGATAGCCAGGATGGTCTCGATCTCCTGACCTCGTGATCTGCCCGCCTCAGCCTCCCGAAGTGCTGGGATTCCAGGCGTGAGCCACCACACCTGGCCTTAATAATTTTTAAACAAGGAAAACCCCACGGTTTCATTTTGCACTGGGGGCTGCAATTCTGTAGCTGGATTATTAGCCACGATATAGCCAGAGCCACTTCCCACAGTGGTTGGGAGCAAAGATGCTATCGGCCAGGATGTGTTTTTGCCCCTTACGAGCTGTGTGACTTTGGGGAAGTCACTTTCCCTCTCTGGATGGCACCCTCAGACTCCTGTCTGTGGCCCGCTGGCCTCATCTCTCCTCCTCTTCCCCTCCCCTTTGTCCGTTCCATTCCATGTACACCTATCCTTCTCCTGTTCCCACCTCCAGGCCTTTGTCCTTGCTCTGCCGGGAGCTCTGTTTCTGGCCAGGCCAACCCTACCCCGCAATTGCCTCCAGCACCCCGTTTTGTTTTCCCTCACGATTTCGCTCTGTCTGCAACCCCTCTAGGACCTAAGCTCCGCCACACTTCACCCGCCCCTCCAGATCAGCCCTTCTGGCTCCTGGGAGCTGCCGCCTGGCCTGCATGTACCAGCATTGCCGCGTCTAATGACCTCGATCAGGCAGGTAATGACGGGGAAAGCCCCGCCTAGGCAGCTCACAGCAGGAGCCCCCTGGTCCTGCTCTGAGAGTACTCGGAGTGGGTGATGTTGCAGGGAGAGGCAGCCACAGTGACCTCAACCTCCTGAGTAGCTGGGATTACTGGCACGCACCATCACAGCTGGCTGTATTTTTAGTAGGGATGGGGTTTCACCATGTTGGCCAGGCTGGTCTCGAACTCCTGACCTCAGGTGATCCACCTGCCTCGGCCTCCCAAAGTGTTGGGATTACAGGCGTGAACCACCGTGCCCGGCCCTTACCACTTCTTGCCAGACACTATGGATATTCATATGGTGGATCACCTGAGGTCAGGAGTTTGAGACCAGCCTGGCCAACATGGTGAAACCCAGTCTCTACTAAAAATACAGCCGGCCAGCCGTGGTGGTGTGTGCCAGTAATCCCAGCTACTCAGGAGGTTGAGTCAGTAGAATCGCTTGAACCCGGGTGGCAGAGGTTGCAGTGAGCCAAGATTGTGCCATTGCACTCTAGCCTGGGCAATCGAGTGAGACGCTGTCTCAAAACAAAAACAAAAAAAGCAAAAGAAGTAGTGAGGAATGGCTTTGAGGATGATGTCTCTGAGTAATTGGCTACAAGCCAGGAGTCTGAGGACCAGTGTCAGGAGGTCAGGGAACTCTAAAACAGTCTGTGAGATTTCCTGTCTCCTGGGGAGAAGGTGAGAGGCCCAAAGGGGCTGGGGACCCCCAGAAAGTGTGCAGTGGTTGGGCCAGATGATTTTAAGAGTCAACCAGTACCCGGGCATGGTGACTCATGGCTGTAATCCCAACACTTTGGGAGGCTGAAAATGAGAGGATTGCTTGAGGCTAGGAGATCGAGTCCAACCTGGGCAACATAGGAAGACCCCATCTCTATAAAAAGTAAAAAAATTAGCCGGGTGTGGTGGTGTGCACCTGTAATCCCAGCTACTCAGGAGGCTGAGGTGGGAGGATCGCTTGAGCCCAGGAGTTTGAGGCTGCAGTGAGCTAGGATCATGTCCCATTGCACTCTGGGTAACAGAGCGAGACCCTGTCTCTAAAAACAAAAAGAACTGAGCCAGGCCTGATGGATGTTGGGCACCCTGTGTGTCTGGCCAGACAGGTGGAGAAGTTACTGAGGAGCTCACCAGGAATGGGCCAGGGGATCTTTGGGGGATCCGGTTTAGCATTTGAACAGTGCAAGTTTGAATCATGTGTGAGCTGCTTGTTCAGTGTGACCCTGCGGCAGTGGTTTCACCCTCCAGTGCCTCAGTTTTCTCATCTGCAAAATGGGGGTGAGGCTGTCTCTTGGGTAGAAGGGTCTTGGTATTGGAAGGATCTATGCTAAACATGCTTGGAGTAAGCCCCAAACTGGCTATCATAAAATACAGCTTGATGATCAGTGCCCTCTGGAAGCAAGGTCACAGGACCTGCATATGGGGCTTGGGGGCACTGGGGAATGGCTGTGTCCGGGGTATTGAGTTGCGCTTGGAGCGTGCCCACCGCAGTGTGGAGAGCAGATTGGCGGGCACCTACGGCAAGCCCTGGGTAGACCAAGTCGCAGGGCAGGCTGCCAGGCTGGCAGGACCTGGGCTGGGAGTATTGGCGGGGCTACCCTTGGACCACCTCAGCCTCAGTGGGGAAACCGAGTCATGTCAATGTGGACAGAACCCTCAGCAGGTGTGGAGGGTCAGTTCTGACTCTCTAGGTCTGTGCCAAGGTCACTCTGCAGGGTCTTTGGACTCTATATCTGGTGCTTTGCTGCTCCATCGCCTAAGGACTACCTAGCTTGCTTGCTTGCTTGCTTCCTTCCTTCTTTCCTTCCTTCCTTCCTTTTTCTTTTTTTCTTTCTCTCTTGTTCTTTCTTTCCTTCTTTTCTCCCTCCCTCCCTCCCTTCCTTTTCTTTCTCTCTTGTTCTTTCGTTACTTCTGTCCTCCCTCCCTCCTTCCTTCTCTTCCCTTCCTTTCTCCTTCCTTCTTGCTCTTTTTCTCTTTCTCTTCTCTTCGTTTCTTTTCTTCGTTTTGTTTCTTTTTCTTTCTTTCTTTTTCTTTTGACAGCATCTCACTCTGTCACCCAGGCTGGAGTACAGTGGCACGATCATAGCTCACTGCAGCCCCAAGCTCCTGGGCTCAGGTGATCCTCCCGCCTCAGCCTCGCAAAGCGCTGGGATTATAGGCACAAGCCGCTGTGCCCGGTCAGTACTTGATATGTTTTGTTTAAACCCATTCTCTTTTAAAACGTAAAAGAGAAAACTTTGTCTTGCTCTTGTGAACGGAAACCTGGTATGTCCTTGAAGGTACAACCTTAAAAATAAATGTGATGAGAGCAAAACAAGGGCATTAAATTCTTGCTGCTTTTGTCTCTGTCTGTTCCAGGCTGAAAGCTGAGGCCTGAGCACCCCTGAGGTGTTTAAGATATCCTAGCACCCACCTGAGGCTTTTAGCCTTAAGCCCAGCACAGAATGACCCCCTTGCTGGTTGAGTCAGTATTTTGTTTTGTTTTCTTGAGATGGAGTCTCACTCTCTTGCCCACGCTGGAGTGCAATGGCCCGATCTCGGCTCACTGCAACCCCTACCTCCCGGGTTCAAGCGATTCTCCTGCCTCAGCCTCCCGAGATGCTGGGATTACAGGTGTGCGCCACCACATATGGCTAATTTTTGTATTTTTGGTAGTGACAGGGTTTCACCGTGTTGGCCAGCCTGGTTTCGAATTCCTGACCTCAAGTGATCTGCCTCCCCCAGCCTCCCCAGGTGCTGGGATTACAGGTGTGAGCCACCACGCCTGTCCCAGTGTTATTGAATGTGGCTAGAACTGTTTGGGGCATCTCCTGGACTTTCTGGGAGGCTGAGCCTCTTCTGCCTTCGGCCTGAATTTCTTGAACTGAGCGTTGCTTCCCCATGGTCTGGGGAGAAGGTGATTTCTCCCTGAATTCAATTAATGAGCCTATTAAAAACTATTTATTTTCCCTGGCAGTTGTTTACTGAGGAGAAGGAGATGAATTGGCCGGTGTCCTCGCCAGGCAGGAAGGAGACTGAATGGGGGTGCCTGGTGGCTCAGCCCCAGTGCTTGGGGAGCACAGATTGCCGGTGGGGGCCTGTCCTTGTGGACGCCTTGGGCAGAGCCTGTGCTTGGGTCGTGGCCACTGCTCCTGACCTTGGAGTCTTTTGGGAGGTGGATGTTGGGATGAGTGAAACTGTCATGGTGTGGAGGCAGGGGACCGGCCCCGATGACTTCTCTCTTCTCTTTCTAGGTTAAAATGTCTCAGATGCACTGGTTTGAGACCTAAGACCTGGCCCCATGGCCCACATGGGATGTTGTGGCGGGATCTCCCAATATCCCATGATATCCCCCCACTCCGTATCAGTTGAACTTTACAATTTTTATCTGGGCACATGGCCACCTGGGGGAAAGAAAACATTTCTCGGTGCACCTTGCAGCTGTCTGTGCCATATGATTCAGTGCTGACCCGTGGTGTAAATAAGCAGGATTTTCTGGAAATGCCTTTCAAGAGAAGTGGCACATGCTCCTCTCTGCCTGTCATATGGAGATGATGGAATATGGAGATGATGGCAAGTGCTCAGGCAGCCATATTGGACCATGAGGCAGGTGTCATAGATAAGAATGGGGGATCAAAGAGATGGAAGGGGCCTGGGCCCCAGTGATTGTCGGGGAGGGCAAAATAACCCTGAATGGCCAACCTGGCAGCTTCCCTTAGGTGAAAAGAGAAATCACTCCTTGCTCGTGCTTTTTCTGGCATTTGCAATTCAACTGGATCCAAACGGTGGCAGGACATGAACCTTGGGACACCTTCTGGGGATGTGGCTCCCCTGGGGATGTGGCTCTTCTTGCCCCTGTGCTCCAGAGACCCCAGACTCGAAGTTTTCCAGTGTGAGGGTGAGGAGGATGGTGAACGACCAAGTGTGATGGATGCTGACATGGCTCCCAACTCTAGCTGAGTGCCTCGTGGTCCTGTTGAATCTGCACAGCCCTGTGAGAAGCCTACAGCCACTGCCCCACTTTCGCAGATAAGGAAACCGAGGCTCGGAGAGGGGATGTGACTTGTGCAGGGTCACACAGCAAGTAGAGTTGAGCTAGGATTGGGCTGACCCCACGCTTTGTGGCAGGGCTGCATCCTGACATGCCTGAGGGCCTCCCCCGCTTTAACCCGTGGGTCACTACCTCCTTCTCCTCTCCTCCTCCATTGCAACCATCAGATCTGGCCCTGGTCTGATCAGCTGCCTCCAGCCTGGGACAGGCCAGTAGGGACATGAGAGTGAAAACGGTGTCCCCTTCCATACACAGAACGCTCCCAGGTACAGGGGTCACTGTCTTTTCCTGGGTCTCCCCAGGTTCCTGCCAGGGGAAGTGGGTTTCAGGTTCAGAGTACAGAGCCTAAGACCCTAAAAATAATACAAGCCAATGTATGCTGAGCACTTACTGTGCTCAGCGGACCGTGCGCTGAGTACTGTACACAGGCCAGCTTGGTTTCCCTTTTTTTTTTTTCTTTCTTTTTTTTTTTTTTTTTGAGGCAGGATCTCGCTCTGTCGCCCAGGCTGGAGTGCAGTGGCGTAATCTTGGCTCATCACAGCCTCTGTCTCCTGGGTTCAAGCGATTCTCCTGCCTCAGCCTCCCGAGTAGCTGGAATGACAGGCGCGTGCCACCATGCTGGCTAATTTTTGTACAGATGGGGTTTCACCATGTTGGCCAGGCTGGTCTTGAACTTCTGAGCTTAAGCGATCCACCCACCTTGGCCTCCCAAAATGCTGGGATTACAGGCATGAGCCACTGCACGTAGCCTTCATTTTTCCATTTTTGTTCTATCCTCTGCCTCCACCTGGTCCAGCTCCCATCATCACCTGGACCAGTACGGTCATCTCTGCTCTGGTGTGACCCCAGCCCTCATTCCCACAGTCTGTCTTCCCACAATGACATCTTTCAGTTCTTGAGTCAGGTCCCATCCTTCCTCTGCCTATAGCCCTCTATGGCTCTCACCTCTTGGGGGAAAACCCCAAGTCCTCCCTGTAGCCCACCAGGCCTTGCACAACCTGTTCCGTCCCTTCCCTGCCGTCCCCTCCTTCCTCTCTCCCCGTCCTCACTCTGCTCCAGCCACACAGGCCTCCTCGCTGTTCCTCCAATACTCCAGGCATGGTCCCGCCCCAGGGCCTTTGCACGGTCTGTGCCCTCTGCCTGGAATGCTTTTCCCCAAACAGCTCCCTCCCTGACTTCCTTCACGTCTCAGATCACTTTTAAATGAGGCCTCCCTGATAACCCTATTTAAACTTGCAGCCTGCCCCACCACCTAGTTTCCTATCTTCCCCCTTCTGCTCTCTTTGACTCAAAGCCCTTGCCACCATCTCTCTGTCGAATGCTTTTTTGTTTGTTTGTTTTTTTGAGACGGAGTTTCACTCTGCCACCCAGGCGGGAGTGCAGTGGTGTGATCTTGGTTCATGCAACCTCTGCCTCCCGAGTTGAAGCAATTCTCCTGCCTCTCAGCCTCCTGAGTAGCTGGGATTACAGGCATGTGCCACTACGCCCAGCTAATTTTTTTGTATTTTTAGTAGAAATGGGGTTTTGCCATGTTGGTCAGGCTGGTCTCAAACTCCTGACCTCAAATGATCTGCCCGCCTCGGCCTCCCAAAGTGCCAGGATTAGAGGCATGAGCCACCGCTCCCAGCCTTGAATGCTTCATACTCGTTATCTGCTTCTCTCCTCCTCTACCATGTGCATGGCAGCATCTGCACACAGTAGGGCTCCAGGCATACATTTTGCCTAAACAGCTCTTCCTTCCCAGGGGAAGAAATGAGGCTCTGAAATGCATGAGGTCTGTTTTTTCTTTTTCTTTTTCTTTTTTTTCTTTTGAGACGGAGTTTCACTCTTGTTGCCCAGGCTAGAGTGCAATGGTACAATCACGGCTCACTGCAACCTCCACCTCCTGGGTTCAAGCGATTCTCCTGCCTCAGCCTCTCGAGTAGCTGGGATTATAGGCGCGTGCCACCACACCTGGCTAATTTTGTATTTTTAGTAGATATGGGGTTTCACCATGTTGGTCAGGCTGGTCTCGAACTCCCTGCCTCAGGTGATCCGCCTGCCTCAGCCTCCTAAAGTGCTGGGATTGCAGGCGTGAGCACTGCGCCCGGCCGCCTGAGGTCTTTCTGCCAGCTGGAGGCAGTGCTTGCGGGGAGCAGGTGACTTCCACGTTCTCGCTCTTAACCACCCCCAACCCGGGAGTCGGCCAGTCGGGGCGGGCTCGAGTCGGTCCCCGCGGCTGCTTCTTCCTCCCACCCCCGCATTCTCACCTCAGCCTCCAGAAATAGCCCCTTTAAAATAGCCACGTCCTCGAGTTCCGGGGCCTCTGCCTGCCCACGGACGTGGTGCTGCGCTGACGGGCCAGCCTCCTGAGTGCTGTGGGGTTTTTAAAAATATAGCTGGCGTTAGGTGATTTTACCTCCCTTTTAAGCCTGAAAAAGCCCAGCCACCAACAGGGCTGTGTGTCACTGTGGATACTCCAGCAAGGCACGGCCGCGAGGGTGTCTGCTGTGCAGAGCTGGGGAGGGCTTCCGCTAAAGGCTCACGCCAGCTCAGGCGGGGACCGTGGGGCCCGCAGTTCCCTGTCAGTTCAGGAAGCCTCAGATTTGAGGCTCAGTGCTGCCTCTTGCCGGCTGTGTGACCTCTGGCAACTGTTGAAACCTCTCTGAGCCTCAGTTTACCCAAATGGAAATAGGGACAATTTCAGGGTTTGGATAAATGGTTAAATTTCTCTGAGCCTCAGTTTACTTGTGAAATGGGGACATCTCAGGGTTTGGGCAAATAGCTGAACTCAGCCTCAGTTTACCCATGTGGAAATGAAGACAGTTTTGGGGCTTGGATTAATGGTTCTATTTCTCTGAGCCTCAGTTTACCTGTTTGTAAAATTAGGACCTCTCGGGTCTTGGGCACATAGCGGAACTTCCCAGCCTCAGTTTACCCATCTGGAAATGGAGACAATTTTGGTGCTTGGATAAATGGTTCTATTTCTCTGAGCCTCAGTTTACCTGTTTGTAAAATGGGGACATCTCAGGGCTTGGGCAAATAGCTGAACTTCTCAGTCTCAGTTTACTTGTCTGGAAATGAGACATCTGAGGCTTTTCCCCCCTGGCCTGGCACACAGTGGGTACTCATGAGGCACGAGCCAAACTCCGTACAGCACTGAGGCCCCTACGAAATGACCCTGTCATTGATCTGGGTAAGGGTTTAGTGAATTTAGCATTAGCTCTGAGCCTGCCACTTCTAGGTGGTAGATCCTTCAGGAAATCACTTCCCCCTCGAGGGACTCAGTTTTCCTCATCCCTAAAATGGGCCCATGTCACTGGGTCTGGAGACGTCAGGGAGATGAAGCATAGCTGCCTTTTTCCCCAGGTCGGAATGCTCCGTAGACGTGACTCACATTTCCCTGTTACCTTGATTTATTCTTTTTATTTTTCTTTGTTGAGACAGGGTCTTGCTCTGTTGCCCAGGCTGGAGTACAGTGGCGTGATCATAGCTCACTGCAGCCTTGACCTCCCAGGCTCAGGTGACCTTCCTGCCTCAGCCCCCCGAGCAGCTGGGACTATAGGTGCACACCACCATGCCTGGCTAATTTTGTTGTTGTTGCTTAATTTTTTGTACAGACAAGGTCTTGTTATGTTGTCCAGGCTGGTCTCGAACTCCTGGGCTGAAGTGGTCCTCCTGCCTCGGCCTCCTACGGTGCTGGGATTACAGGCATGAGCCAGCACCGGGCCCTTGTTTTATTCTTCTCATTTATTGAGACTGTGTCGATTAGTGGCCAAAAACCAGATTCTAGGGCCAGATGGCCCTGTCCCTTAGTAGCAATGACTCCATCTCTCTGGGCCTCAGTTTCCTTATCTGGAAAATGAGGATAATGATGACCCCAACCGCCCAGGCTCCTGGGGAGGATCTAGTGAGTTCATAGGGTGAAGCCCTCAAATCAGGGCTGGGCTCAAACTTGAGAGCGGTGTGACGATTGTAAAGAAATCCAGGCCAGACGCAGTGGCTCATGCCTGTAATCCCAGCACTTTGGGAAGCTGAGGTGGGCAGATCGCCTGAGGTCAGGAGTTCAAGACCAGCCTGATCAACATGGCGAAACCCCGTCTTTACTAAAAAAATACAAAAATGAGCCGAGCATGGTGGCATGCACCTGTAATCCCCGCTACTTGGGAGGCTGAGGCAGGAGAATCATTTGAGGCAGAGTTTGCAGTGAGCCAAGATCACGCCACTGCACTCCAGCCTGGGTGACAGAGCGAACGCCGTCTTAATTAAAAAAGAAAAAATCCATTTATTTGCTAGATGTTTATCAGGCTGTCCCCACACTGGCCACTTCGCGGGAGCCGGATAAGCCAAGTAGACAGTGCTTGTGTCAGCCTGTGTGTTTGGCTTCAAGGTCCGTGTATCCCCCTCTCCCACTGGGGCAGGGATTAAACCTGCCGGAGGGACCTGTCCGGCCAAGACCACGGGCACTGGCTGCCGCCCCTGCTTCCTGCTGTGTCACAGCAGGTGTTGAGCTGCCAGATGGCAGAGGGCAGGGGCCTGGCTCGCCAACAGGGACAGGAAGGCCCCAGCTGGAGTAGGCGTGGAGGCTTCCGCCGTCAGCCTCCGGGGTCTCAGCGGCTGCTTTGGCTGCAGCCACTGCCTCCAATTTTGAGCTTTCCATCATCTGGGGGGATTGCTGGGATGCCTCCTGTCCACCAGGCTCTGTGCCGGGACCCTGCAGGAATAAAAGGGATGATTTTGTGGATCAGGGAGAGAGATGATAGGCAAAATACGATATATAGCACATCAGGGGTGATTAGAGAAAGCAGTAAAGGAGCAAAGGGGACTTGGGAGGGAGGCATGAGGGTTGCCATTTTTAATGGGGTTGTAGGGACAGCTTCATTGAGGAGGTGATGTTTGAGCAAAGCCCTGATGGAGGTGAGGAGGAACCAAGTAGATACATGGGGGAAGAGCATTCCAGGCAGACGGCACAGTGTGTGCAAAGGCCCTGGGGCAGGAGCACACCTGGCGTGTTGGAGGAACAGCGAGGAGGCCTGTGTGGCTGGATCCCAGTGAGTGATGGGGAGGGGAGAGGAGGCGATAGGTCATGTAGGGCTTTGTGGGCTGCAGGGAGAACCCTGGGCTTTGAGCCCGAGAGAGGTGGGAGCTATGGAGGGCTGTGGGCAGAGGAGGGACAGGACCTGACTCAGATACTCATGGTCGATGCCAGGGATGGACCAGGTGGAGGCAAAGGTGGGTGGTGGGAAGAAGAAGCAAGTGGATTTGGGATGGCTTTTTTTTTTTTAGGAAAAAAAAAAAAAAAAAAAAAAAGACAAGGTCTGGCTCTGTCATCCAGGCTGGACTGCAGTGGTGCAATCTTAGCTCACTGCAACCTCCACCTCCTGGGCTCAAGTGATCCTTTTACCTCAGCCTCCCAAGTAGCTGGAACTACAGGCACACACCACCACACTTGGCTAATTTTTTAATTTTTAGTAGTGATGAGGTTTTGCAATGTTGGTCAGGCTGGTCTCGAGCTCCTGACCTCAGGGGATCTGCCCACTTTGGCTTCCCAAAGTGCTGGGATCCCAGATGTGAGCCACTGCACCCAGCCTTGGGATGGCTTTTGAAGGTAGAGTATCCCTCCTTTTTTTCTTTCCATGTCTGGGGTTAGTGGCCAGGCTGAGCTGATGCTTTCTCTTCGATCCTTCCATTAGAAGTTTCCAGAACTCAGAATTTCAGGGACAAATATGGAGGGGAGGGCAGGCCAGGCCCTTGCCCTCCAGGGACTCACTGTCTGTTAAATGGAGAATACAAACAGATGAAGAGATTGCAGTGTGGGCCTCTCACTTAGCAATGTCAAGGGGAATAGGGTGCTAGATACCCTGACAGGCTAGGCCAGGAAAAACTTTTTTAAAAATAACATCAGCTGGGCCCAGTGGCTCATGCCTGTAATCCCAGCACTTTGGGAAGTTGAGACGGGAGGATCGCTTGAGCCCAGGAGTTTGAGGCTGCAGTGAGCTATGATCTCACCATTGTACTCTAGTCTGGGTGACAGAGCGAGACCCTGTCTTTCAAAATAAAAACAAATAATAACAACCACCACCAAAATAATAATATCTGCAGTCTATCAGCTGCTTCTCAGGTGGTGTGAACAGCTCTGTGTGCCTTTCGATTCAGTCTTCACAGCAGCCAGGTGAGGGGAGGAAGAGACTTTTATACCCATTTTACAGATGGGGAAACTGAGGCCTGCAGAGTCGAGTCACCTGCCCAGGGTCACACAGCATGTCCAGACTGCCTTGCTGTTGGGCCTAGCTGGGGTGCAGCCTGTTCTGTCCCGTCCTCATTCCATCTCGCAGCATTTCACAGTCATTATTCCATCATTCCTTCTTCTTTTTGTTTTGAGACAGTCTCACCTTGTTGCCCAGGCTGGAATGCAGTGGCACGATCTTGCGCACTGCAACCTCCACCTCCTGGGTTCAGGCGATTTTCCTGCCTCAGCCTCTAGAGTAGCTGGGACTACAGGCAGGCGCCACCACACTTGGCTAATTTTCGTGTTTTTTTTTTTGTGGAGACGGAGTCTTGCTCTGTTGCCTAGGCTGGAGTGCAGTGGCGTGATCTTGGCTCACTGCAACCTCCACCTCCTGGGTTCATGTCACTCTCCCTCAGCCTCCTGAGTAGCTGGGACTACAGGCACCTGCCACCACGCCCAGCTAATTTTTTGTATTTTTAGTAGAGACGGGGTTTCACCGTGTTAACCAGGATGGTCTCGATTTCCTGACCTCATGGTCCGCCCACCTCGGCCTCCCAAAGTGCTGGGATCGCAGGCGTGAGCCACCGCGCCTGGCCTAATTTTCGTATTTTTAATGGAGACGGGGTTTCACCATGTTGGCCAGGGTGGTCCCGAACTCCTGAGTGCAGGTGATCCACCTGTCTTAGCCTCAGTGCTGGGATTACAGGCATGAACCACTGCACCTGGCCCCTTACTAATTTCTAAGTGGACCACGCACCCCACCCTCTTACTTTAAAGATCTATGTGAGTTTGGGTTCTCTTATTTGAGATGTTTGCTTGGGCCCTGCCCTGCCCTGTCCTATTTTAGGAAAATTTGTGCTGTCAGGAGCCACCTGGACCAGTGGAAACTCTAGGATTCTGTTAGTCCTGGATTCAAATCCTGCCCTCACCTCTTCCCTAGCTGTGTGATTTTGCGGCCATTGCCCAACCTCTCTGATTGCTCATTTCCTGTGCAATGTTTTGTGTTTTTTTGTTTTTGAGACAGAGTCTTGCTCTGTCTCCCAGTCTGGAGTGCAGTGGCACAATCTCGACTCACTGCAACCTGCACCTCCCGGGTTCAAGTGATTCTCCTGCCTCAGCCTCCCGAGTAGTTGGGATTACAGGCGCATGCCACCACGCCCAGCTAATTTTTATATTTTTACTAGAGACGGTCTGAGGCCGGGCTGGTCTCAGACTCTTGACCTCAAGTAATCCACCCACCTCTGCCTCCCAAAGTGCCGGGATTATAGGCGTGAGCCACTGCCCCTGGCCAGGCTCAGCTATTTATTTGTTTACCCAAGTAATATTTTCTCAGTGCCTGCTCTGCATGAGGCATCGTTTTGGGTAGAGTGGTTTTTCCTGATGTCCTGCCATGGCCACTCCAGCCCTCAAAATGTGAGTTGACAAACCCTGATGTTTGGGCCGTGGGAAGGTGAGCAGGAGCCCCAGCCATAGTCGGTATCCTTCGTGGTTCCCTCAGAACAGATGTCTCAGTGTGGCTGGGAGGAAAATCCTGGGGCAGTGGGGCAGCCGCCCACGGGAGATGCGAGGTCCCTGGTGCCTGGGAGTGCAAGCAGTAGTGCTTTGTGTGCAGAACCCCAAATCACAGCCGGGTACCAGAACCCCAAATCTCAGCCAGGTGCGGTGGCTCACACCTGTAATCCCAGCACTTTGAGAGGCCAAGGCGGGCGGATCACTTGAGGTCAGGAGTTCGAGACCTGCCTGGCCAACATGGTGAAACCTCTTCTCTACTAAAAATACAAAAATTAGCCGGGCGTGGTGGCGTGAGTCTGTGGTCCCAGCTACTTGGAAGGCTCAGGCAGGAGAATTGCTTGAATCTGGGAGGCCGAGGTTGCGGTGAGCCAGGATCACAGCACTGCACTCCAGCCTCGGTGACAGAGCAAGACTCCGTCTCAAAAGAAAAAAGAAAGAAAAAAAAAAAAACCCAATCAGCAAATCTGGGGCAAGAAGCATTCAGGAGAGCTGCACTCGGGACACAGGACTTTTCAGGAAACATGAACCATTTATTTGACTTACATTTTCCATTTATGTATGTAGTTCAGGAAAGAAAAGTGTTCAAAATCTATGTCCAAAAGAGTATTCAAAAGCCCTTTTTCACAGTGGCTAATCTGTAATCCCAGCACTTTGGGAGGCCGACGCTGGAGGATCGCTTGGGGCCAGGTTCCAAATCAGGTAGGGTAGTATAGCAAGACCCTGTCTCTGCAAAAAATTTAAAAAAATAGCCAGGCGTGATGGCGTGTGCCTGTGGTCCCAGCTACTGAGGAGGCTGAGGTGGGAGGGATCGCTTGAGGCCAGGAGCTCCAGACCAGGCAGGACAAGATAGGACGACCCCCCTGGCCCCAGATCTGTGCAAAATTTTAAAAAAATTAACCAGGTGTAATGGCGTACACCTGTGGTCCCAGCTACTCGGGAGGCTGAGGTGGGAGGATCGCTTGGGGCCAGGAGTTCCAGATCAGGCAGGGCAACATAGCAAGACCCCATCTCTGCAAAAAGTTAAAAAAAAAAAAATTAGCCAGGTGTGATGGCGTATGCCTGTGTTCCGAGCTCCTCAGAAGACTGAGATGGGAGGATTGCTTGGGACCAGGAGTTCCAGATCAGGTGGGGCAACATGGCAAGACGCCATCTCTGCAAAAAACTAGCCAGGTGTGATGGCTTACGCCTATTGTCCCAGCTACTCAGGAGGCTGAGGTGGGAGGATCACTTGGGGCCTGGAGTTCCAGATCAGGTGGGGCAACATAGCAAGACCCCATCTCTGTAAAAAATTTAAAAAATTAGCCAAGTATGATGGTGTAACCTGTGGCCGCAGCTACTCAGGAGGCTGAGGCAAGAGAATTGCTTGAGGCCAGGAGGTCAAGGCTGTGGTGAGCCATGATTGTGCCACTGCATTCCAGCCTGGGTGATGGAGTGAGACTCTGTCTCAAAAAAAAAAAGCCTTTTCACATAAAAATTCTCCATGAAAAGAAAATTCAGACCAGTTTAAGTGGCAGTGTTTTTTATTTCTACTTTTGCAATAAAATATGGAAATTGCTGGAGATTGATAAGGGAGAGGAATAGAGAATGGGAGGCTCTGGGCGTGAATGATGGGAGGAGAAGTCAGGGAAGGCTTCCTGGAGGAGGTGGCAGTGACTGATCCAAGAAGTGAAGGTAGAGTAGGAGTTAACTGGGCAGTGAGGGGAGGGAAGAGTGTTCTAGGCAGATGGAACAGCATGGGCAAAAGCTTCCCACACAAGGTCTTTGTGAAGCATCAGTTGTTTCACTTTGTGGCCTGCACTGGGCCTAGTGCATAGTAGGTGCTCACTAAATGCATCATGGTAGATATTCAGTTGGTGGGAACTGTCCTCAGTCCCATATCTGAATGACGCCATGTGGTGTTGCTTTCCAGCAACCACATTTTGAATGACCCAAGGCTCAGAGGTTTGAGGTTCATCTGAAGCCCCTGATCTAATTGCCTGTTGAGCAGGGATAACCTGTGATGTCTCGAATCTTCAGCTCCCTGCCCCGGCTACTAACAAGGCTCTGTCCTCAGGCACACAGTGGGCTTCAAAGGTGGAGAAACAGCTTGAAAGGTGGAGAAACAGCTGGGTGTGGTGATTCGTGCCTGCAATCCCAGGCTCTTTGGGAGGCCAAGGCAGGAGGATCGCATGAGCCCAGGAGTTCAGGACCAGCCTAGGCAACATAGTGAAATGCTGTTTCAAAAAAAAAAAATTTTTTTTTTTAAATAAATAAATAAATAAGAAAGGTGGAGAAACCCACATCAAACTGACATTAGTGAAAAGCTGGGGAGTTGATCGGCTCTTGAACCAAAAAGGCTGATGTTAGAATGGACCACCTTCAGGCATAGTAGGATCCAGGGGCTCAAACAAGATAAGCAAATCCAGAGAGATTGAGCCATTTATACCTGAGGCTGCGCAGCTAAGAGGAGGCCAAATCACGATGCAGACTCTGGGTTGCTTTGAATCCAAAGTTCATGCTGCTCGGTATGACTCAGAAGGTTGACCCAGGTCAGGGAGGTCACGACCCTATCTTACTGAGGTTCATGGAAAGGAAATGACATGCTTAAGGTCACACAGTGTTCAAGGAGCAGAGACTGGCACTGAACTCATGCTGAACCTGTGGTCTTGATTGATTGATAGAGACAGGATCTCGCTCTGTTGCCCAGGCTGGAATGCAGTGGCTGTGATCGTAGCTCACTGCAGCCTCGACCTCCTGGGCTCAAGCGATCCTTCCACCTTAGCCCACTGAGTAGCTGGGACTACAGACACACGCCACCATGCCTGGCTAATTTTTTTATTTTTATTTTTTATTTTTATTATTTTTTGGTGTGTGTGTGGAGAGAGAGAGAGAGTCTTGCTGTGTTGCCCAGGCTGGTCTTGAACTGCTGGGCTCAAGCAGTCCGCCTGCCTCAGGCTCCCAAAATGCTGGGATTACAGGTGTGAGACACTGCGTGCTCAAGAAACCTGTGGTCTTAGAGCCACGTCGTAGGGTTTCTCCTTAAGCATGGATTGAACGGTGGGTTGGTTCCGCTGAGGCAGGAAGGAGAAAAGGCTCTCCAGGGGCCGCCTTGACCTTGGGCCAGGCCCTCCCTACTCCATCTAAGAAGTGCCCACCCCAGTACTCCTGCCGCCTGCCCCCGATGGTCATGACATTTCCCGTCCTCTTGATAAACACATCACACGGAGACAGATAGGGAGGTCCCCGCTGACTCTGGCTCAGTGCCAGCCGTGGGCCCCGGCCAGGCCTGCCCATCTCTGTCGCAGGAGGAAATGAGACTGGCAGCGATTTGTTCTCCGACGAGCCAGCCACCTCGCTCCCCAACAGCCGGTTTCCTATGTGTGTGTGCTGACTGCATGGATTCCCCAGTGAGCATTGTCCAACCCATCCCTGTGCAATGGACCACTCTCTAAGTCTCACCATCTCTTCCTGGGCACACCCCTGTCTCTGCTCACTTTGCCCTTGAGCATCTCAGGGGCATTTATTAGGCGTCCACTGTTTTTACCAGGGATCGGGCGTAGGCTGTCAGTGAGCGTTGTCACTAAATCCCAGGCCAGGACCAGGCGTGGTGGCTCATGCCTGTCATCCCAGCACTTTGGGAGGCTGAGTTGGGCAGATCACCTGAGGTCAGGAGTTTGAGACCAGCCTGGCCAACATGGTGAAACCCTGTCTCTGCTAAAAATACAAAAAATTAGCTGGAGGTGGTGGCGTGCACCTGTAGTCCCAGCTACTTGGGAGGCTGAGGCAGGAGAATCGCTTGAACCCAGGAGGTGGAGGTTGCAGTAAGCCTAGATCGTGCCTCTGCACTTCAGCCTGGGCGACAGAGTGAGACTCTGTCTAAATAAATAAATAAATCCTAGGCCAGGTTTTGGGGCTCAGCAGCCTGGACTCATGTTCCCCCTCTGCTGCCGCCATGCTGTGTGACCTTGGACAAGTGTTTTGACCTCTCTGATGCTCAGTTGCCTCATCTGTAAAATGGAGACAATTCAAATTCAATGAGATATTATGTGTAAAAGACTTTTGAACCATGCCTCGCACGCAGTATGTGACTATGAATATTAGCAGTTATTGTTACTATTGCTATTTATTTTTATTTTTAATTTTTTTAGAGACAGGGTCTTCTCTGTCACCCAGACTGAAGTGCAGTGGTGTGATCATAGCTCACTGCCATCTCCATCTCCTAGGCTCAAGCAGTCCTCCTGCCTTGGCCTCTCAAGTGGCTGGGACTACAGGCATGCGCCACCACACCTGGCTAATTTTGGTATTTTTTTGTAGAGATAAAGTCTCATTATGTTGGCCAGGCTCGTCTCAAACTCCTGGGCTCAAGCAATCCTCCTGCCTCAGCCTCCCAAAGCACTGGGATACAGGTGTGAGCCACCATGCCTGGCCCTGCTGCGATTATTTTCGCATCTGTAAATATTGGCATATTGTGCTCGTCTTCTCATCCCACACATCCTATGCCTGCTGTCCCTGCCATGCTCTTTCACTGACAGTACCAGGACGCACACAGCCAGGGACGTCTTTTTCAAGGCTGTGTACTATGCATTCTTTTTCAGGGCTGTGTAGTATGCCATCTACGTGCCCAGCCCCTCCTGACCGATGTACCCATTTTTCTCTCTCTTTTGCTTTCCTATGAGATGTGTTGCAGGGCTTGTTCACACACAGGCCTCACGCACAACCGGGAGATGTCACGTGGGATGCGTATTTCTTTTTTTTTTTTTTTTTTTGAGACGGAGTCTTGCTCTGTCTCCCAGGCTGGAGTGCAGTGGCGCAATCTTGGCTCACTGCAAGCTCTGCCTCCCGGGTTCACGCCATTCTCCTACCTCAGCCTCCCGAGTAGCTGGGACCACAGGAACCCACCACCACGCCCGGCTAATTTTTTGTGTTTTTAGTAGAGACGGGATTTCACCATGTTAGCCAGGATGGTCTTGATCTCCTGACCTCGTGATCCGCCCGCCTCGGCCTCCCAAAGTGCTGGGATTACAGGTGGGAGTCACTGTGTGCAGCCAAGGGCATTTCAATCTTCACTCCCTCTTGCCCAGTTATCCTGCAGAGAGCATCTGCCATCTCCACCCCAGCCACCAGCCAGGGAGCTCGGGTCTCCCCTGAACAGCTTTGATGAGACAGGAATGTTCTTTTTCTTTCCTTGGCTGCTCCCAAGATACTTATATCCCCACCCCCAGCCTCCACCCAGGGGATGGTTTCAGGTCTAAAATTTTCCTTCAGACCCCAAGGAAAGCTTCTGTGGGTTCAGAAAACAACCGTCGTGTCCTTTCTGGGCCCAGGACCCTGCTGGGGGCCTAGAGCTCCATCACTGGATACTTATTGAGCACCTCCTGTATACCAGGCCCTGATCCTCACGGGGTCAGGTGTTGGGAACAGAGTGACGGAGAAGACAGAGGGAAAAACCCTTCCCTCGTGGAATGCATCAGAAGGACAATAAACAAATAGGGGCCGGGCACGGTGGCTCAGTCTATAATCCCAGCACTTTAGGAGGCCAAGACGGGCAGATCACCTGAGGTCAGGAGTTCGAGACCAGCCTGGCCAACATGGTGAAATCTCATCTCTACTAAAACTACAAAATGCTGGGCGCAGTGGTTCATGCCTGTAATCCCAGCACTTTGGGAGGCCGAGTCGGACGGATCACGAGGTCAGGAGATCGAGACCATCCTGGCCAACATGGTGAAACCCTGTCTCTACTTAAATAAAAAAAATTAGCCGGGCGTGGTGGCGTGCACCTGTAGTCCCAGCTACTCGGGAGGCTGAGGCAGGGGAATCACTTGAACCCAGGAGGCAGAGGTTGCAGTGAGATCGTGCCACTGCACTCCACCCTGGCAACAGAGTGAGACTTGGTCTCATCATCATAATAATAATAATAATAAAATACAAAAATTAGCCAGGTGTGGTGGTACAAGCCTATAGTCCCAGCTACTCAGGAGGCTGAGGTGGGAGGATCACTTGAGCCGAGGAGTTCAAGGCTGCAGTGAGCTGAGATTGTGTCACTGCATTCTAGCCTGGGTGACAGAGTGAGACCCTGCCTCAAAAAACAAAAACAAGAAACACCCAAAAAAACAAAAACCATAAAGCAAATAGATTAAATATGTGTTAAGGATTGACTATATGCCATGCCTTTAAGAGAAATAACGTTGGCCAGGCGCAGTGGCTCATGCCTGTAATCCTAGCACTTTGGGAGGCTGAGGCGAGCAGATCACTTGAGGTCAGGAGTTCGAAACCAGCCTGGCCAACATGGTGAAACCCTGTCTGTACTAAAAATACAAAAATTAGTTGAGTATGGTGATGGGCGCCTGTAATCCCAGCTACTCGGTAGGCTGAGGCAGGAGAATTGCTTGAACAGGGGAAGCAGAGGTTGTAATGAGCCAAGATTGCACCACTGCAGTCCAGCCTGGGCGATAGAGTAAGACTCCATCTCAAAAAAAAAAAAAAGAAAGAAAAGAAAAAAGCCAGAGGAATTGGTTGGTGGCAGGGAGGGGCTGTTTTAGCTACAGAATCAAGACAGGCCTCACAGAAGAGGTGACATTTCAGTAAGACCAGCAGGAATAAGAGAATGATGTTTGCTGACATCTGAGGGGAGGGTGTTCCAGGCAGAGGGCATAGCCCTTGCAAAGGCCCTGAGGCAGGACCGCACCTGGCATGTTGGAGGAACAGCGAGGAGGCCCGTGTGGCTGGAGCAGAGTGAGGAGGGGGAGGAGGGGGAGGAGGGGAGGGGAGGGCAGGGAGAGGACAGGGCAGGTTGTGCAGGCCCTTGTGGGGCACCAGGAGGACTTGGGCGTTTACTCTGAGGGAGGTGGGAGCCATGGAGGGCTATGGGCAAAGGAGGAACCAGCCCTGACCGACGTGTTCAAAGGCGACCCCTGGCTGTTGCAGAAAGGACAGACTGTGGGGGATGAGTGCAGACGCTGGCGGACCAGAGCAGAGGGGACGGCACAGATCCAGGCGAGGGATGATGGGGGTGGACCAGGCAGGGGCGGAGGAGGGGTTGTATTCTAGAAGGATTTTGCAGAAGGGTAGGGTTGAGATGAGTCAAGAACGACTCCCAGGCCTCTGTCCTGAACATCGGTAAAGACGGAGAAGATGAGCTGAGGTGGCAAAGATGGTGAGAGAGGCAGGCATGGAAACGCCCCCGTTAGCAGGACGCCTGCGGAGGTTCCCAGGAAGTGGTGGGCTGGTTCTGCCTGGAGACGTGGAGTTGGCAGCTCCTGACTTAGCCCGTGGGGGGTTTTCAGGTGCTATAAGCAACCCAGTGGCCCTGGGCAAGGCACATCCTATCCTCAGCCTCAGTTTCCCCATCTGAGATAAATAACTGGCACAACAAAACGAGTTAATATGTGTCAAGCCCTTAGAGGGTGGCCTGCGTAGACAGGGCCCTGGGAGGGGCTGTGGGCTACACACTTGGGGCTGGATGGGGCTAGAGGTTGGGACAGGAGGGGAGGTCTAATTGCAGACCAGGGGCTGAAGCCCAGAGAGGTTAAGACACTTGCCCAATGCCACACAGCATGTGGCACAGGCTCAACCCCACTAAGGGGCCCGCACACTCTGCTCACCACCAGAGCCAGCCAAACCCCCCTTCCTCCCTTCTTCGCTCTCCGCCCCCGGAGCTGCCAGCTCCAGTTTTTGGTGGTTTCCAGGCTCCCCTTAGTTCCCACTTGGCACTCACCTCCCACCTCCACACACTCTGAGCCCAGGGCCCAGTGCCAGGTAGGCTGCAGGGCCAGGGGGTCTTGGTGAGCATCCTCCACTTTTACAACCAGGGTTCCTTTTGCCTCCCTGCCCCGTACCCCACCCGTGCTCCTGCTAATGAAGGGAGAGGAACGGGAGGGAGCGAGCAAAATTATATACACACGAACATACAAAAATTAGTTTAGGATCCGGGCCAAGAACCACTTGCGCTTGGCCAGGCATTGTGGGTAATTCATTGCTGATTACCATAAAAGCCATAGCCCGGCTGACAGGCGGCTGCGGGGCTTTTGTTTAAGATTCTGATGAATACATAATCTCTCCCGCCTGGAGCCCACAGTTCCCCTACCCCCAAGGCTGCCAGGTCCCTGCCCACCCTGCTCGCTTCCCCCACTGCTGAACGTGAGTCTGCAGGTTCCCCGAGGGGCTGGCAGCCACCTCTGCCCCATGGAGTCTGCCCCTGTGACTGCGTCGGTGAAGCTTGGCTTGGCACTCGATGCTCACCACCAGCCACAACTAGCCCAGGCCTGATTCCCTCTCTTCTGTGTGGATGTACTGGGCTTCAGCTGTTTGCTTGGCCCCATGCTAGGACTGGGGACACTATAGTGACTGATGCAGATAGAATCCTTGCCCTTAAGGAGTCTGGGGGGACAATGGATGATTAGACGGGCATTTATCCATAGTTAAAGAGTTCCCATCTCCTGCCCAGGAGATGCAAATTAAAACAAGATATCATTTCTCGCCCATCCATTTAGCAAAACTGTTTGAAGTGTGGTATTATCCAGGGTGGCAGCGTTGAGGGGAACCAGGCCTTCCGGGCATGGCTGGCAGGAGATGAAATCGGCATCTCTGTGACACCACGTCTTTTATTTTTAATATGTTGTTCTGGCCAGATAATGCATACACATGGGATACAATTCAGGATGCAGAGAAAAATGCATGGTGGAGAATCTCCGGATCCCCTCCCCTCTCTCCTTCCCCAGTAGCAGTCTTTTCCCAGAACAGGGTCAGTAGAGTTTTTCCATAAAGGGCCACCTTGTAAATCTTCCCAGCTTTGCCGGCCGGATGATCTCTGTCTACTACTCAACCCCGCCATTGGAGCATAAAAGCAGCCATAGACAAATACATAAACTGGTGGGCGTGGCTATGTGCTGATAAAGCTTTATTTATAAAAACAAACGGTGGGCCGGATTTGGCCCCCGATGTGGCAATGATAAAAATGGTCTCCGTCTACGCACCGTGGTACAGTCGCCCTGAGCCGAATGTGGCTATTGAGCGTTTGAAATGTGTCCAGTGCAACCGAGGAACTGAATTTTAAATTTTATTCCATTTTATTCCATTTAAATTTAAACAGCCACATACGGCTCGTGGCTACCGTTTTGAAGAGCGCAGTTTATCTAGAAATCTTCTGTGAACATTTAGTAGGCGGCTGGATTTATATTCCTTTGTTTAACCAAATGGCAGCATCTTTTACATGCTGTTCTGTACCTTGTTTTTTTTTCCCCCACTTAAAAATATAGTATCTTAAAAGTAATTTTATAATTGTACATCTGGTATTCTCATTCCTTTTCACAGCTGTGATACTGATCTCATAACACTAAGAGATACTGATCTCATAAAACTAAGAGATACTAATCTCTTCGATCATTATTTGACCCCTTGTACTGTTATTTTTATTTATTTATTTATTCATTCATTCATTTATGTATTTATATTTTTGAGATGGAGTTTCGCTTTTATTGCCCAGGCTAGAGTGCAGTGGCATGATCTCAGCTCACTATAGCCTCTGCCTCCTGAGTTCAAGCAATTCTCCTGCCTCAGCATCCCGAGTTGCTGGGATTACAGGTGCCGGCCACCACACCTGGCTAATTTTTTTGTATTTTTAGTAGAGACAGAGTTTTGCCATGTTGGCCAGGCTGGTCGCAAACTCTTGACCTCAGGTGACCTTCCTGCTTCAGCCTCCCAAAGTGCTGGGATTGCAGGCGTGAGCCACTGTGCCTGGCCCCCTTGTACTGTTCTTTACTTAACCAATCTCCTATCGATAGACATTTAGGTTGCTTCAAGACTTTTGCCGTGAGGACTTTCTCCACGTGTCATTTCAAGGGAAAGTGTCTGCCGGGTAGATTTCTAGAGGTGGTGTTATCAGGCCTAAAGGGAATGTATAAACTTAACTTCGGAAGATAATAGCCAATTGTCACCTCGGGGACTATTAGGACCTACTCATTTCCGACTGTGTAGGAGGGGAACCTGCTTGTTTAGAACAAGCTGTAACCCAACCTTCCACCCCAGCTGCCCTTCTCTGGACACCAGTGAGAGACAAAAATGCTTTCCCAGGGGGACCTGGGAGATGTCAGCATGGAGATTCATAAAGGGCCACCTTGCATTGGGTGAGGTTGGGAAAAAATGGAGGCAATGGAAGTGTCCACAGGGAATTGGGTGATACGCGCCCAAGGCACAGCCTTGTCATGGAAGATGGAAGATCCTACCACAGGCAAGAAGAGGTCTGGGCTGCGTGTGCTCAGTAGTTACAAGTCATGTGAGGAACAGCCATGATTCAAACAATATCATTTTCACATACAAAAAAAAAATCACCCTGGGCCAGGTGTGGTAGCTGATGCCTGTAATCCCAGCACTTTGGGAGGCCGAGGCCAGCGTTATCGCTTGAGGTCAGGAGTGCGAGACCAGCCTGGCCAACATGGTGAAACCCCGTCTCTACTAAAAATACAAAAATTAGCCGGGCCTGGTGGCGGGCGCCTGTAATCCCAGCTACTCGGGAGGCTGAGGCAGGAGAATCACTGGAACCCAGGAAGCGGAGGTTGCAGTGGGCTGAGATTGCGCCGCTGTACTCCAGCCTGGGTGACTGAGTGAGACTCCGTATCAAAAAAAAATCACCCTGTATTCTAGAGTTATCTTTGATCAATAAATATATGAGAAAAAGACACAAAGATAGATGCTAATGGCAGAGGTTGCTTCTAGGGGAGCATTAGAGGGACTCCCTCCCTTCCTCAAGTATTTGTACCTACTGTGTTGCTGGTTCTCTCTGTTCCAGGCAAGAGGAATTCGCCCCCCCGCCTTTTTTTTTTTTTTTGAGATAGAGTCTTGCTCTGTCGCCCAGGCTAGAGTGCAGTGGTGCGATCTCGGCTTACTGCAACCTCCGCCTTCTGGGTTCACGCCATTCTCCTGCCTCAGCCTCCCAAGCAGCTGGGACCACAGGTGCCTGCCACCACGCCCGGCTAATTGGAATTTGCCTTTAAAAAATATATATATATATATATGTATGTGTATATATATATTTATTTATTTATTTATTTATTTATTTATTTTTTAGAGACGGGGTCTCCCTCTGTCACCCAGGCTGGAGTGCAGTGGCAGGATCATCACTCACTGCAGCCTCAAACTCCTGGGCTCAAGTTGTCCTACCACTTCAGCCTCCCAAAGTGCCAGGATTAGAGGCATGAGCCACCGTGTCCAGCTTCTAGGCATAAGGATTTTTTTTTTTTTTTTGAGATAGGGTCTCATTCTGTCACCCAGGCTGGAGTGCAGTGGCACTATTATAGCTCACTGCAGCCTCGACCTCCAAGGCTCAAGTCATCCTCCTGCTTCAGCCTCCTGAGTAGCTACAACCACAGGCATGCCTCACCCCGCCTGGCTAATTTTTGTATTTTTTTTTTGTAGAGACAGGGTCTCGCTGTTTTGCCCAGCTTGGTCTTCAACTCCTGGCCTCAAGTGGTTCTCCTTCCTCAGCCTCCCAAAATTCTGGGATCACAGGCATGAGCCACCATGCTTGGCAAATAATAGCAGTTTTGAGGAGATTTAGTAAGTGTAACTGGATGGTGGGAAAAGCCTGGAATAATAGCCAGTGTGCTCACTGAGCACCTGCTGTATGCCCAGCTCAGTTCTGAGTGCTTTGCCCCTGCTAAGTGCTTGATAGGGGTTTTTATGTCTTGGGGAGATGGGGTTGGATGTAGATCCTAACACCTGTTCAGAGAGACCACCTTCTCCTACCCAGGACCTGAGAGCTTGGGGAGCCACCTAGAGAGGTCATGCCCCCACCTGAGCTCTGGGGGGGTAGTGGGAAGTTCTGCCACCCCACCTCCCCTCAGCAGCCCCCCATGTCCCTCAGTTGCCTCTCCTGTGGGATGGGACCTGACCCAGGGTCCCCACCCTCTCCTTTTCTGTTTTGTTCAGGGCTAGTTAGGTTTCCTCTTCCACACCTCTCTTGCCTCCAGACCTTGGCATACGCTGTTCTTTCTTCCTGGGACACCCTTCCTGCTCCCCAACCTCCCTGCCCCAGCCCAGCGCAATTTCTCCTGTCCTTCTCATCTTAGACATCACCTCTTCCTGGAAGCCTTGCGACATCCCCCATTACACCCCTGATCTCTTTTTGTTTTTTGTTTTTAGAAACGGAGTCTCCCCCTATCACCCAGACTGGAGAGCAGTGGCATGATCGCAGCTCACTGCAACCTCCACCTCCCGGGTTCAAGTGATTCTCTCACCTTAGCCTCCTGAGTAGCTGGGACTACAGGCATGTACCACCATGCCTGGCTAATTTTTGTATTTTTATTTTATTTTTTTGAGACAGAGTTTCTTTATTTTCGCCCAGGCTGGAGTGTAGTGGTGTGATCTCGGCTCGCAACCTCTACCTCCCAGATTCAAGCTATTCTCCTGCCTCAGCCTCCCGAGTAGCTGGGATTACAGGTGCGTACCACCACACCCAGCTAATTTTTTGTATTTTTAGTAGAGACAGGGTTTCACCATGCTGGCCAGGCTGGTCTTGAACTACTGACCTCAAGTGATCCACCTGCCTTGGTCTCCCAAAGTGCTGGGATTGCAGGCGTGAGCCACCGCGGTCCTCACTCCTATTACCCCTCAAATCCTGCCCCTGCTTACTCGCTCTGCCCCCTCTCTGGACCAGCCCCCCTCTCTGCACCAGCCCCCCTCTCTTTTTCCAGAACTTAGTGTGTTCATTCCCACCTCGGGGCTTTTGCACGTGCTGTGTCTTCTGCCCCTGTCCTCTGTCCCCTTCTGTCGCTGTCTCCCCAGAACAGAAGCCCTGAGAGGTTATCTGTCTTGATCTGTCCTGTGTGCCCAGCACTCAAGACAGCTCTAGCACACAGTAGGTGCTGGAGTTTCAGCTGTGACCAAAACCAGATCCCACCCTTGTGTGCGGGGACCAGGAGGAATTAGGAGCTACACCAAGCCCTGCCTTGGGGACCTCCCTGGTTTGTGCCTCGGTTTCCTTGATCTTTACAGACTTCAAACCCACAAAAATCAGCCCCGGGCACCAAGAGCCCATTTTCCCTGGTGCTTAGATGGGGAAACTGAGTCCCAGAGAGTGGTGAGGACTGGTTCAGGCCCACACAGCTCCCTTGGGAAGAGAACCTGGGCTTCCTACCTCCCGTGAGCCATGGTTTTTTTTGTTTTGTTTTGTTTTTTGTTTTTGTTTTTGTTTTGAGATGGAGTCTCGCTCTGTCGCCCGGGCTGGAGTGCAGTGGCACAATCTTGGCTCACTGCAAGCTCCGCCTCCTGGGTTCACGCCATTCTCCTGCCTCAGCCTCCCTCCCGAGTAGCTGGGACTACAGGTGCCTGCCACCACACCCGGCTAATTTTTTTGTTTGTTTGTTTGTTTTTGTATTTTTAGTAGAGATGGGATTTCACCATGTTAGCCAGGATGGTCTCGATCTCCTGACCTCGCAATCCGCCCGCCTCGGCCTCCCAAAGTGCTGGGATTACAGGCGTGAGCCACCGCGCCCGGCCGAGCCATGGTTTTTGAAGTCAGGAACGTACCCCTAGGATAGGGCTGTTTGGGGGTGGCCTCTGGAGGAGGCATCCGGCAGCCCAGAGCTGCACACACCAGCAATGACTCCCTTTCAGCTCCTAACACGTCAGGGAAGAAAGCCCAGGGAGATTCAGGGTGATCTTAGACACTAACACCTGCCAATCTCCTTGTAACAAAATCCCATCCGGCTGCTGGTGCTCGCAACAGTATCCAGTGGCCATGGGATAACTGGGTACTATTTTCATTGTAACAATGTTTCTGGTGACTTTCAAGGCAGGGCAGAATCTTCTGGGTCTTCCTTAGAGATATGCGATACTATTGAATTAATTTCTAAAGTAAATTGGTTTAAGGAAAAGACGGGAGGGAGACAGTCGCACGAAAGTTGCTGTTTCTAGACAGGGCCTCCCTCTGTCACCCAAGCTGGTATTTAGTGGCGGGATCTTAGCTCACCTGCAACCTCAAACTCCTGGTCACAAGCAGTCCTCCTGCCTCAGCCTCCCAAGTAGTTGGGAGTACAGACACATGGGAGTAGTTGGGAGTACTGCCATGCCCAGCTAATTTTTTATTTTTTTTAGAGACGGGGGTCTCTCTTTGTTGCCCAGGTTGGTCTTAAGTTCTGGCTCAAGCAATCTTCCCACCGTGGCCTCCCAAGGCTGGCCGTGCCCAGCCTACATGAATGATTCAATCGGGGGCCAAGTGTGTTGGCTCACACCTGTAATCCTAGCACTTTGGGGGGCCAAGGCAAGGCGGATCATTTGAGGTCAGGAGTTCAAGACCAGCCTTGCCAACATGGTGAAACCCCGTCTCTACTAAAAATACAAAAATTAGCCGGGTATGGTGGTGTGTACCTATAACCCCAGCTACTCAGGAGGCTGAAGTGGGAGAATCACTTGAACCCAGGAAGCGGAGGTTGCAGTGAGCCGAGATTGCCCCACTACACTCCAGCCTGAGCGACAAAGTGAGACTCCATCCATCATCCAATCAATGAGGGGTATTGGGACATGGCAGAGTCATGAGCAAGGAGGGGAGGATTGGGGGGAGACCGTGATCACCCTTCCTGGGGACTGGTGGGTGCAGAGGGGGAGGATGCGCTTGAACGAGAGACCAGCGGGCATCTTGCAGAGAGGATGTGGCCAGATCCATTAAATGCATTTGCAGCCAGGTGCGGAGGCTCACACATGTAATCCCGGCACTTTGGGAGGCTGAGGCGGGTGGATCACCTGAGGTCAGGAGTTCAAGACCAGTCTGACCAATATGGTAAAACCCTGTCTCTACTAAAAATACAAAAAATAGCTGAGCATGGTGGTGGGCACCTGTAATCCCAGCTAATTGGGAGGCTGAGGCAGGAGAATCGATTGAACATGGGAGGCAGAGGGTGCAGTGAGCCGAGATCGCGCCACTGTACTCCAGCCTGGGTAGCAGAGCGAGACTCTGTCTCAAAACAAAAACAAAAACAAAAAAAACCCAGCAACAACTTTAATACACCTGACGCTGGCTCAAGGTGGGAGACGGTGGGCCTGGCAGGGGCCCAGGCTGGCAATGGGGCCTGGCAGGGGGACCGGCCATTCTGTCCCTCCTCCGTCCCCCACTTTTGGCTGAGTCAGCACGTTGGCGCTGCAGAGCTGACTCCGGCTGTGGCCTGAAAGCCTTTTCCAAGTTTCTGCCCTTGGGGCTGGAGCAGGAGCTTCCAGAGGATGCTTTGCTGGCCAGCCAGGGAGATCCAGGTTCAAAGCCCAGCAGTGTGGCTTTTGCTTTCTGGCTTTCCATGTCCCTGTGTTGGAAACGTGGAGTTTGGATACCCTAACGTGGCTGCCCAGGGAGTGAGAGTGGCCAGGGGACTGTGGCTACAGATGGCACCTGCTGACCTCTGTGCTATTGGCCAGCACCTCCGGCCTCTGCAAGGCCTCTGAGCCATTGATGTCTTCACTCTTTCATATCTGTATTTTTTATGGAAATTCTTTTGTTATATATATTTTGCCACTTTTTCTTTCTTTTTTTTTTTTTAGACAGAGTCTCGCTCTATCACCTAGGCTGGAGTGCAGTGGCACAATTTCAGCTCACTGCAGCCTCTACCTCTTGGGCTCAAGCAATCCTGCCTCAGCCTCCCAAGTAGCTGGGATTACAGGCATGCACCACCATGTCCGGCTAATTTTGGTATTTTTTGTTGAGATGGGGTCTCACTATGTTGCCCAGGCTGGTCACAAAAACCCAGGCTCAAGTCATCTGTCCACCTTGGCCTCCCAAAGTGTTGGGATTACAGGTGTAAGCCACCACACCCACCCCACTTCTTCATTTAGAAAGCATTTATTGAGCATATATACTGTGTACTCGACCCTGGCAGTGACCAAGACTGACCTGGCCCCATTCTCCCTGGCAGAGCTGGCCACAGAACTTTCTGCAGTGATGGAAGTGTGCTATGTGGGTTTCAATACTCTGACAATGAGCCACACTGGAAATGTGGCCGGTGTGACTTGAGGAGCAGAATTTTAAATTTTATTTAATTTTTCTTTTTCCTTTTTTTTTTTTTTGAGATGGAGTCTCGATCTGTTGCCCAGGCTGTAGTGCTGTGGCATGATCTCAGGGTCACTGCAGTGTCCACCTCCTGGGTTCTAGCAGTTCTCGTGCCTCAGCCTCCCGCGTAGCTAAGGCTACAGGTGTGCACCACCACACCCAGCTAATTTTTGTGTTTTTAGTAGAGATGGGGTTTTGCCATGTTGTCCAGGCTGGTCTCAAACTCCTGGCATCAAGCAATCCACCCACTTTGGCCTCCCAAAGTGCTGGGATTACAGGTGGGAGCCATGGCACCTGGCCTATTTATTCATTTTTCTTCATTTAAGTTTAATGAGTCACATGTGGCTAGTGGTCCTTTTTCTTTTTATTTTATTTTATTTTATTTTGAGGCAGAGTTTCACTCTTGTTGCCCAGGCTAGAGTGCAATGGCGTGATCTCAGCTCACTGCAACCTCCGCCTCCCAGGTTCAAGCGATTCTCCTGCCTCAGCCTCCTGAGTAGCTGAGATTACAGGTGCGTACCACCATGCCCAGCTAATTTTTGTATTTTTAGTAGAGATGGGGTTTCACCGTGTTGGCCAGGCTGGTCTCAAACTCCTGACCTCAGATGATCCACCCATCTTGGCCTCCCAAAGTGCTGGGACTACAGGCGTGAGCTACCACACCCAGCCGCTAGTGGTTCTTGTATTTGATAACTCAGACCCAGACAGTAAGTAAAGATAGAGAATTTCAGGTGACAGTAAAATAATGGGTGATGGATGGTGCTTGAGCCAGGTGGTCAGCCAGGGCATTTCTGAGGAGGTGATCCTTGAGGGAGAATGGAAGGGTGAGAAGAAAAGTGGCAAGAAAATGTAGAGGAACAGTGTTCCAGGCAGAGGCATAGCCTGTGCAAAGGCCCTGAGGCAGGACTGCACTTGGGGTGCTGGAGGAACAGCGAGGAGGCCCGTGTAGCTAGAGCAGAGTGAGGGGGAGAGAGGGAGGAACGGAGGGCAGGGAGGAGATGGGGTAGGTCATGCATGGCCTTGTGGGCCACCAGGAGGACTTGGACTTTGACCCTGAGGGAGGTGGGAGCCATGGAGGGCTGTGGGCAGAGGAGGGACCGGACCTGACTCGTGTTCACTGGCACCATGTAGTAGGTGCTGTGGGGAGGACAGACTGTGGAGGGTGAGGGTGGGAGGCTGGGGACCAGGGCAGAGGTGACTGTGCTGGTCCAAGCAGGCAATAATTGGGCTGGATGGGTTGGGAAGGGAATATGGAGACAGATGGACAAAGTGAGTAGAAATTTAGGAGAGAAACGTGAGAGTATTTCCAGACCAACAGCATATGGGATGAGGGAGGAAAAGTAGCCAGGGCCAGCTTCCAGGTTCTAGCTTGAGCCCCTGGAAGGACGGAGCTGCCATCAACAGAGTTGGGGAAGACATGGGAGGAATGGCTTTGCTGGATCCAGCCACGCCTGAAGGTGTCTCAGATTTTCCAGGAAGGGGAAGGTAGCCTGGCCTGCGGGGGCGGACAGGTGAAAAAGGCAGACATGGAGCTGGGGTGTGCCTGTGGTGGGCATCGTGCCTGCTGCGGTGTGGCTGGCAGGTAGACCCGGCGCCAGGGCTGTGATGTGAACATGGGTGAGGCGGGCTCCTGGCTGGTTGGCACCCGCCCATGCCCCAGGTCATGAATGCTGTGCTAGGTAGGAGGCGGGAGCCTTGGGCATGGGCAAGACCAGGGCAGGGAAGCCGAGAGGAAGCTGCCCAGCCAGTTTCTCTCTGGCTCTCGCAGCCAAGAGAACAGAGTTTGTACCTAAATGAAATGTCCGGGGGTTTTGGTGCCAAATATGAAGGAGGTGGGACAGACAGGCTGGGGGAGGGGGTCCTGCCCTGGTCAAGGGTATGGTTTTATCTGAGGGGCCCCATCAGGGAAGGTTTAAAAGGCTTGAGAACATCCCAATGCAGTCACCCCTGCTTTGGAAGTTTCTTCAGGAGACGAAGGGACACAGCTGTGTCTAAGGATGTCCCTCACAGTGTTGTTTATAAGGGACATAATGGGATAAACAAGTGGGAATTGATTAAATTCTGTGAGCTGGACACTGGAACATGGTCTCCTAATGGTGATACCCATCGAACGAAAGAAAAGCACCCATTTGTATGCATAGGAGAAAGACTGCAAGGAGGCCGGGCGCGGTGGCTCACGCCTGTAATCCCAGCACTTTGGGAGGCCGAGGCAGGCGGATCATGAGGTCAGGAGTTCGAGACCAGTCTGGCCAACATAGTGAAACCCTGCCTCTACTAAAAATACACAAAAAAATTAGCCGGGCGTGGTGGTGTGCGCCTGTAATCCCAGCTACCCAGGAGGCTGAGGCAGGAGAATTGTGTGAACCTGGGAGGCGGAGGTTGCAGTGAGCCAAGATCGTGCCACTGTACTCCAGCCTGGGCGACGGAACGAGACTGTCTCAAAAAAAAAAAAAAAAAAAAAAAAGAGAAGAAAGACTGGAAGGAAATGGTTAGCCTCAGGGCCATCGTATTTGCTGTTCCTCCTGCCTGCAACTCTGTTGTCATAGGTGTTTGTATGTCTGATTTGCTCTCTTCCTCCAGGTCTAAATGCAATTATCACCACTTCTAAGAGGCTCCCCCAGGGACCCCTCAGTTTTTGCAGCCTTGCAGTGTGGTTTATTTATTTATTTTTGGCATATCTTAGCACTGCCCAGCCTTATGTTATTGACAGTGTTTGTTTTTCTGTGGGTGTCCATCCCCCCTGCAACTTGTCTGTGCCCCCCTACAAGGTCAGGAGTGCTGGTTCCATCATGCTTACCACTGTGTCCTCAGCACAGCACACAGTAGGTGCTTAGCACATGTACAGGGAAAGAATGAATGAGAACGGCCGCATGAAACAGTTTCTCTCTAGGCGAGGGATGGATTGTGGGTAACTTTTATTTTCTTCTTTATGCTGATTTTACCTAATTTTCTGCTGCACGCGCCTATTTTATAATTAGAAGAAAAGTTATTTTGAAAAAAATTACCCCCCAACGTCCCAGCTGTGGGAGCTGACGTGATCCAGCCCTGTGTTCCTCCCCAAGGGCAGCCGCCTCCTGGGTGTATACAGAGGACATATCAATAGAACGTTTTTGGAGGGGCTCCGGGGGTCAGCCCTCAAGGGCACGGGGTAGGCGGGGCAATCAGGGAGGGCTTCCTGGAGGTGGTCACCCTTAACCTTTAGGGTGCTCAGGCCAAAAACCCAGAAGTCATCCTTGAGTCCCCTCTTTTCTGTATGTCCCTGAATGAGCCGTTTAGAAAATTCTATTGGGTCTGCCTAGAATGTGCCCTTCTCCCCCATCCTCTACCCAGTCCAGCCCCATCATTGCCCACCTTGACCCCAGCCTAGTCATCCCCCACAGTCTGCCCTCCCCACAGCAGCTGAGCATGTCTGTGAGTACCTGAGTCAGGGCCTTCCTCTACCCACAGCCCTCCATGGCTCCCACCTTCCTCAGGGTCAAAGCCCAATTCTTCCTGGAGGCCTCTGAGGCTGTGCACGTCTTGTCCTCATTCCCTCCCTCCCCTCCCCTCCTCTTTGTCTCCCTTTCCTCACTCTGCTCCAGCAACACTGGCCTCCTCGCCATTCCTCCAACACGCCAGGTGCAGTGCTGCCCCGGGGCCTTTGCATGGCTGAGCTCTCTGCCTGGAATCCTCTTTCGCTTTCTCTCACCTTCTTCTGGTCTTTGTTCGTATGTCACCTCCTGTCTCTCCTATCCTGTATTTATTTTATTTTACATTTTTTTTAGAGATAGAGTCTCGCTCTGTCGCCCAGGCTGGACTTCAGTGGCACCATCATAGCTCAGTGCAGCCTCAACTTCCTGGCCTCAAGCGAGGCTCCCGCCCTCAGCCTCCCAAGTAGCTGGGACCACGGTCATGCGCCACCAGGCCCAGCTAATTTTTAAAAGTTTTTGTAGAGATGATGGGCTATATTGCCCAGGCTGGTCTCAAAATCCTGGCCTCAGGCGATCCTCCCACCTCATCCCACAACCCCCAACCCAATCATCCTCAGAGCCCTTACCACCATCTGACCCACAGTGGATTTTATTTCTTTTGTTTCTCATGTGTCACCCTCATTAGAGCATCCACACCCTGAGGACAGGGATCTTTGTCAGTCTTGGTCACTGTGTCTAGAATTGTGCTTGGCATAGGTGCTTGGAAATGTTTGTTTAGAAAAGGGTAGGCTGGGCTTAACCTTATTACAGGCTCATGTCTGTGATCCCAGTGCTTTGGGAGGCTGAGGCAGGAGGTTCACTTGAGTCTAGGAGTTCGAGACCAGTCTGGGCAACATGGGGAGATCCTATGTCTACAAAAAAATCCAAAAATTAGCCAGACGTGGTGGCACGTGCCTGTAGTCCAAGCTACTCAGGAGGCTGAGGTGGGAGGATCACTTGAGCCCAGGAGGTTGAGCCCAGGAGGTTGAGGCTAGAGTGAGCCATAATGGTGCCACTGCACTCCAGCCTGAGCAACAGAGCGAGACCCCGTCTTGAAAAAAGGGTAGGTGAAGATGCCTGCTTCATGACAAGGGCACACACAGTGTGGCCTTTGGAGGAGAATAAGGTTGGAGGGGCTCTCCTGGGTGAGGCTGGGCCTGATTGTGCAAATGTTTGCTGAGAACCTCGTTTGTACTGTGGACCTGTGCTAGGTGCTGGGGACACTGGGTGACCGAGACAAACCCTGCTCTGCCTCCCGAGGTCACAGTCTGGTGGGAGAGGCAGACCCGGGACTAGTCGCATTTAGGGCTCTGTGCTGATGGGGCCACCCAGCCAAGGGGGAGGGCACCTGGCCCACCTCCCCCAGCCCCTCGGGGGCGGCTGTGTCCCCTGCCAACTGCAGTCACCACTGTGGAATAGGGGCAAGAGTCTGTCTCCACAGAGACATGGACAAGAGGCCCAGAGAGGGCAGGACTGGCTGGGAAGGGGCTGGCAAGCCCTTGTCTGCCATCCCGAGTCCTGGGCAGCCCAGAGCCAGGCCTGTATGCCGCAGGTCATGCAGCCCTGAGCCTCCTGACAGTGTGGATTTATTGAGCACCTGTTCAGTGCTTGGCTTATGTGGCAGATGGGGAAACTGTCGGACCGAGAGGTACGGGTCCTTTCTTGACACACAGGGCATCCCTGGATTCAAACTGGAGTCTGTATGAGCCCCGTGCCTTGCCACAGATACCAGCAAGGTGCCTACTCTGCTCCTGAGGGCCCACTGTGTGCCCAGCCGAGTTGGGGAGGTCATGCTGGTTGCTCCTACACCTACATTGACACAGGGCACCTCCTGTGTGCCTCTGGTGGTGCTGGGGCAGGCAGCCTCCTCCATGAAGCACCTACTGTGTACCTCGTCGAGGATGGGGGGACGTCATGGCATCCTGTGTTTAGCACCTACTGTGTGCTCTGTGTCAAAGGGGCAGGCAGGGAGCCTGTGTGCAGACACAGACCACCTACTGTGTGCATGGTGCTTTGTGGACTAGGCCACCTAGTGTTGGAGATGGGGCAGGGGGATTCCATGCTCCATTTTGCAGAGGGGGGAAACTGAGGCATGGTAAGGAAAAGGGGCAGTGTGGGATCCCCCAGTGAGGGAGGCATTTATTCGATGTTTGAAGGAGATGGGAGCCAGCCACTGAGGTAGCAGTGGGAGGGCATGGACGGGAGCCGTGGGAGCGGAGTTGTTTCTGCTGGGCTCTCACAGCCTCCTGTGTGTCTCCCATCAAAGCCCACGTCCTTTGCCCCACTGAGTAATGGCTTCTAGAGAGTGGGGTGTCTGTCTCCAGGATGGCCCTGTCCCTAGATCAACCTAAAGGGCTTGAAATTATTCGTGATATATCCTCAGTTCCAGGGGCCCCAGGCCTCCGGCAGCGCTGTGGTGAGAGCTCCGCCTCTGGACCCAAACCCTGGTTCCAATCCCTGCCCTTCCCGGCCGTGGGCAGCCGTTTCTCTCTCTTTGTCGGCTCCATTCTTTGCAGAATGGGGGTGATGGTGGGGCCTGCCTCCTAGAGCCGTGGCCGGTGGCCTGAGGAAGCACAGCTGATGACAGCTGAGCGCCCAGGACATCCCGTTGGCGTTGGCGTTCGGGCTTCATCCTCAGCACGAATGCTGGGAAGAGAGGCGTTTTTTCCAGGGATGGGAGCCGACGCGGGAGCCCTTGGGTCTCCATCCCGGCCCCTGCCCCGTCCTCAGATCCCCAGGTCCCGCTGGGCTTCTGCATTCCGGGCCTCTCCGGTGGAGTTTTCAAACCCGCACCCCGGGCGCAACGCTGGCTCGGATTGGCCGCCCGGACAGGTTTGCCCCTCCCCCTCCCTCCTACTCTCCCTCTGCTCCGGTGTCGCGGGTCTGGCACGGCGGCCCCATCTGTTTCCAATCTGGCCCTATGCTCTCCGCCCCCTCCTCAGGCTTGTGGCGAGGGTGGGGGCCTCTGCCACGGTGTCCCCCCATTCATTCCCCTGGACCTCCAGCGGGAGGGAAACCTCTGCGCCCGTGCCTCTCCCCCACCCTCTGGTCTAGGAGGGGGAAGAGGGGACCCCCCCCCCGCCACCACTGGGCCTCCGGTTCCACCCAGACTGGGAGGGGAACTCTGCCTGTTCTCCGACCTCCTGTATTTGGGTGTGTTTGGGGAGCCCTCCGCCGCCCTGTCCGGCATCCAGCCTCCTCATCCGTTGTCATGGCCACGATCAGAGCTGGGGAAGCGGGGAGCAGGAGAGAGGCTCCCCGTGAGACCAGTCTTCGGGAGGGAGGGGTCTTGGGTCGTGCCCTCCCTGGGGCGCCCCTTCGCTCAATGTTTCATGGACCCCTGCGGAGGCTCTCCGCGCCTCCAGATGGGGCTCCGCTCTGGTCCCCCCGCCCCACTTCCGGCCGGGGCCCCGCCCTGCCCTGCCCCCCCAATCCCCCTCCTCGGGGCCCGTCCCCTGCAGCCCCGCCCACTGCAACCCCGCCCCCACGGCCCCGCCCCTTTCCCCGCCCCCAGGCCGAGCTCCCCAGGCCGAGGCCTCTCCCGAGTCTTCGCTGCGCGCCGCGCTCCGGGAGGACCGAGGGACGCGGGGACCGGCTGCGGCGGGCCCTGTGGAGGCCTCGCGGGGCCCGGGCCCGATCTCCGAGCCGCGGGGTGAGTGCGCCCGGGACCCCCTTCCACCCCGAGGCCTGGGCCGCGCCGGGCTTTGTCCCTCTCCTCGCGCCCCCTCCAGGCTCCGAGGCTGGGGGACACGGGGGTCTCCACAGCCCAGCGCGGGCCTGACCGGGCCGGCCGCCCTCCAGGGCCAGCTTGGGCCTGCTGCTGCCTGGCGCCCCCCCATTCAGGCCCGTCGCTTGCACTTTGGAAAACTCCAGACCGTTACGCTCCGCAGGGTCCCCTCCCCCGCCTGGCCCCCAGCCCGACCTCCTCCCCCCACCCCCTCTCCTCCCCCACTTCTCGGGGGCGGAGCCGGGCGCGGGGTAGCCTTCGCTGCCAGCCTGGGGGAGCTCTGATTGGGGACTTCGCAGAAGGCGGAGGAGGTAACAGGACCGCAGAGTGGGCAGGTAGCGGTGGGGGGTGCATGGCAGGAATCCCTGCTCTTAGCCACCCCCGAAAATCGCGGGAAGTTTACCTCCATCCATTTGTTTCCGCTCCTCTCGGGCCTGTGGACTCCACGTTGCCTCTGTGCTTTGTTGGGGGGCTTTAAGAAACTGGGGGGCTTGGCCTCAGGGAGGGGCCTGTGGTGTTGTCTTCTGAGACGATCAGGGCAGCTCGTACCTTTCCTTTACCCATACCCGTCCCTGGGCTCTAAGCCATTCCAGGACCGGAGTCCTGAGCGGACGGAGTTTGGTAACCCTCCCCAAGGGGCCTCCTGCAGACCCCAGGCTGGCCTCAGCTGTCTGCTCCTTCCAGAGCCTCACCCCCACCCTTTAAGTCTCGGCCAGACCCCCTAGGGTGGATGTGAGGCTGTCCCCGTCTCGGCCTCCATTGCCTGGGGTGGTCTCTGTCTATGGTCTCAGTTTCCACCTCTGAAACCCACGTGACCCCAGGGATGATGTGGATAAAGTGCCAGGTGGAGCTGGTTATGCAGCAGGCATCCAGTGCATGCAGGGGCTTTGCCACGTTCCTGGGGTGGGAAGAGGGCTTCCATCCAGGGGGTTGACAGACCCACAGTGGGAGCACAGCTGTGATGGGGTAGCCCACAATGGGTCTTGATCCAACTTGGGGCATCCAGGAGGGCTTCCTGGAGGAGGTGACAGCTCAGCTGAGACCTGAGGACAAGTGTGAGGGCTGAGATTTGATGGGGATGTGGAAGGGTATGCTGGGTGGAAGGAACAGTGTGTGTAAATACCCCTATGGGAGCCAGGGGCCACAAGTGGGGGGATCAAGGTGGCAAGGGAAGCCTGGCATAGGGGGTTGTGGCGTGATGGGGTCAGCAGAGGCCGGGCTGGCAGCTCTGGAGGCTGCTGAGGTAGCAGTCTGGGTTTTAATACGTGTTGATGGGAGCCATGGAGGGTTTTAGAGCAGAGGAGGAACGGGGCTCAGCTTGGAGTGGAGGCATCTCGTGGCTGCTGCAGCTTACAGGATGAACTGACCATGGGCCAGCTGGGGAAGGGTGTGCCAGGTGGGGGACCTGCATGGGAGGAGGCTCAGAGGCCTGAGGCAGTGTATTCTGAGAACTGCAGGACCTTTCGGGAAGAGGGGGTAGGGAAGAGGATGGATGCAGTCACATCAAGAAGGGTCCAGAATGCCAAGCACAAGAGCTGGGAGCCCCTGTGGGTGTGTGAGCAGAAGCAGGGGTGCCCCCAGATCTTGGCGTCTCAAGTTGTTCCATGAAGCCAGCATGGGGGACACACTGACGGGGCGATTTTGGCAGCCTGGGCGCCCGGAGGATGTGGACCCTGGGCTGGACTGAGAGCTGGGCTCTGGCCTCAAATCCTAACCCAGCCCAGCCCCCTCCTCCATGCAGGACCCTTGGTGAGCCTCGGTTCCCTAATCTGTTAAACAGCAGAAAACACAGAGAACATTTAATGGGGCTCAGCACCCCAGGGGCACCCAGTGGACTTTAATGATTTCCCTCTCCAGGGCTGGGCCTGGTCCCTGTCTGCCCCACCCATCCACTCCTGGCCACCAGGACCCCTGGGGACAGTGCCCTGAGCCTTCATGTCCTCCCAATACAAATCAATAGTCAATTAAAGCCAGGTCCCCGGACTTCAGTTCCGGGAAGGGCCAGTCCCACCCAGCCCCTCCCTGAGCCCGTTTCCTGATAGGGAGATAATGGCGCCCTGGGAGGGACAGTGGCTTGGCCAGAGCTGACTTGAGCCCACCAGTGGCCACAGAGCCTGGGCTTGCTGCCCAGGGGGCCCTCGCTGCTTGTCCCTGCTTGAGTGGATGTGGGAGTGACCCAGGTGTCCAGGGAGGCTGGAGGCCAGGGTCCAGTCCTGGAAATGGCGTTCCAGGCGGTGGCACGGGAGAGGTGTGGGTGGGGGGTGGATGTGAAGGTGGAGAGGTTGTGCAGGGTCAGGGGTCTTTTCCCTGAGTCCCACTGCTGGCATAATCAGCCTCAGCTTCTCCTGCCCTGGGGCCATGGGATGGCCCCTGAGGGTTAGGATTAGGCCCCCAGACTCCCGCCCCAGGACAGGGCAGGGTAGACTCTACAGCCGGAGCCGGGGCTGGGAGAGGCACCCGGAGCCTCCTCCGGCCCGAGGAGCCCCCGCCTCGTGCGGGTGACACAGCCTGTTTGCTGCCCGGCATGGGTCATAATCACCCCTTTATGCTTCCTGGACCGCGTAGGCACACAAAGCCGGCTCCCAGATCGCATGACCCACGCCCCAGCGCCTGGTTGGAATGAGTGCCCGCTCGCCCCCTGTTAGCACCACGGGGGAGCCCCCAGAGGCGGCCAGCGGGCTATACCAGGCCCAGAGAAAGTTGTCCAGAGATCCCGCAGTGGCCAGAGAAAGACACAGTCACAAGATTAAACATGGGCTCTAGACCCGAGTCCCACCCCAGCTGGGGACCTTGGCCGAGTCCCTGTTCTTCTGTGAGCCTCAGTTTCCTCGTCGGTAAAAGGCAAGCGCCTGCCTCCGACCAGCTGCCGCGAGCTAGTGGTGGGCAGTCCAGCCCCTGAGAGCCAGGTAGGGCAGGCAGAGACCCTCCTTGAGCCCCACGTGGGTTCAGGGTCCAGCGGTCACTCCCTCCCCTTCTCCCTAGCCCTGGCTCAGCCTCGCTGGCCACCATGGGCTGCCATGCTTTTCCTCACAGCCGTGTCATTTACTGGGAGCTTGCAGATTACTGCACCTGACTTAGTTTCCCTTTCTTGGCAGTGGCAAGGCTGGTGGCCCAGGCTGCGTTTTGCAAGAGGACATGGTGGAGGGTTGGCCTGGCACCAACCTGGCCATGTCCCTCCCTGTCCAGGGCCACATAGGGTTCCTGGCTGCTCTGTGGGTCTAGTCTGTGTGCACCTCTCTGTCCTCATCTCTCCCCTTCTCTCTCCTAGGACCTCTGGGTGCTGCCCCCTTGCCCTTCTTCATGCTGTTCCTAGTGCAAAGACACCCTTACCCCCAATTCCCATTCACCTTTTGGTGCTCAGCCAATATTAAATCCAGGAATGGCCCATGCAAAGACCTGGGGGCAGAACTGGACTGCACTTGGGGTGTTGGAGGAACAGCAAGGAGGCCCATGCGGCTGGAGCAGAGGGAGGAGGGGGAGAGAGGGAGGAGGGGAGGGCAGGGAGGGGACAGGGCAGGTCGTGCAGGACCTGGTGGGTCTCAGGAAGGACTTGGGCTTTGACCCGAGGTAGGTGGGAGCCATGGAGGGCTGTGGGCAGAGGAAGGACGGGCCCTGACTCAGGTGCTCGCAGATGCTTTCTGGTTTCTGTGGGTGGAACAGATCAAGGGACAAGGGTGGGAGCTGGGAGACCAGGGTGGAGGTGACGACGTCTGTCCAGGTCGGTGACAATGGGGCTGGAAGAAGTGGAGGCAGAAGAATGAGTAGGAAGTGGGCAGGTTGGGGACAGATTCTGAAGGCAGAGCTGATGGGACCTAGGGATCTTCTCTCCCAAATCCTCACAGAGGACCCCACGCCTGGGGTTTTCGTGGAAGCAAGAGTCGGTGGGAGGATCGTGGGTGTGCAGGGTCCTATCCCCATCATGGGAGGTTCCCCCAGGGAGGATTGGCACCTAAGGGACCCTGGAATGTTTTGTCTTTGGTAGTGTCTGAACCCCACTCCCGGGGCCCCTCCCACCACCCTATTCCTGACGCATCATCCATGCCTCAAATGCCCCTGTTGCTGTAGCCCCTCGTCCCTGCCCCTGACAGGCTGGAGTGGCAGATCTCGGGGGAGTCCATGGCCAGGCCCTGCCTGCCTGTGCCTGGCTCAGCCCCGTCCCACGCAGACATCGGGGAGGTGTGGGCCCAACATGGCTTCTGCCGTGGGAGCCAGGGCGTAATTAGGGCTGCCCAGTTTAGAAGGTGGCTGCCCTGAGGTCCTCATGGGATGTGGGAGAGCCAGCTGTGGCTGGGGCCCTCCATACGTGTGCCCCACCTGGGCTCTCTGTGCAAGTGACTCCTTCCCATGCTGTCTGAGCTTCAGGTTTGCTATGCTGCCTCAGTTTCCCCAGAGGCTCTCTGCAGGCCTGCCCAGCTGCTCAAAGTGGTCTGGGACTGACCTCGCCCCCTCAGTGTGGCCAAGCAGATGTGCATTTCTGGGCAGGGCCAGCTGCTGTGGTCACCCTAGCCCCAGCTGGCCACAGGCTGTTTTCTCCATCTGGGGCCACCGCCTTCGTTGTTGGCGCCTTTTGCTCTTAAAGGGCTAGGGCAGGGACTCAGAGTAAGGGACTGTGCTCTAGGCTTTATTTCCTTCATCTTCCCAGTCCCCAACTGGTTGTGTGCAAGGTGTATCTAGAGTCTGACTGTGCGTGTGCGTGTCTGTGTAGCCTGGCTGTGTGCACATATGTGTGTAGGAAGGGAATCTGACTTTGCATGTCTCTATTTGGCTGGCTGGCGCATGCACCTGTGGTCTGCTGACTGAGTGGCCTATCTATAGTCTGACAGTGTGCCGGCACCTGTGTCTGCGTGTGACGTTGATCGGCTTGTGCACCTGTAGGTATCCCTTATCTAACTGCATGTTTGCAGTTCCGTGTAACCCAACTGTGTACTTGTACTGCCTGCCCCACCGTGACCCCGTATGTGTATCTTTTCTGGCTTGGTGTATGTCTGTGGTCTGATTTTGGGCCTGTCTGTGTTTGTGGTCTGACTGTGTGCAAGTTTTATTTGCCTGATTGTGTGTGTGTGTGTGTGTACCCGTCTCTGCTGCCTGACTGTGTGAATGCATTTGTTTCTTTGTCTCTTGCAGATACACAACCACTTGCAGTCTGACTGTGTGTCAGTGTGTATCGGTGGTTTGACTGTGTGTATCTGTGTATGTCTGTGGCCTGATTTAGCAGGCATCATTCTCTGTGCCTGGTCTGACTGTGTGCCTGTGGCCTAACTATGTATACTGAGGCCCCCCGAATCCCGTTCCTCACCCTAGGCTGTGACCCGGCCACTACCCACCCATCCTTCCCCTGGGACCGCCCCAGGGCTGGGCGAGGTGACCGCAGCTGGGTATTTTGGGAGTCAGAATCACAGGGGCTGCCCCGTTATTATGAGCCACCAGTTCCTGTGGCCACGGCCTGGACCCGCCCAGGGCATGGGCTGGCATGGGTGCCAGCCTGACTAGGCAACAAAGATCTTATCCTTGGGCCTCTTCCTTCCCCTCCCTGGCCCTCTGACCTGGCTCTGGACAGAGTGGAGATTGGGGAGATGGGGAGGGGGCCATTCCAGGGTTCAAGGTATGTGATGAGGGACCCTTCTGCCCTGGAGGAGTTGAGGTTCTTGTGGGAGAAACGTGCTGAATGATTAACATCTTTTCATTTAATTTGGGAGCCAGGGTGAGTACCATGGAGGATAACCTTAGTCATATGTGACGCTCCGGGATGTAGAATTTAGGGGGAATTGACCTTTGAGGGGCAGAGAAGGGCTTCCTGAGGAAGTGACAGCTGAGCTGAGACCTGTCATGTGGTGGGGGACAGCATTCCAGGCAGAGGGCACAGCGGAAGCAAAGGCTTGGAGGTGGAACTGAGCTTGGCTGGCCTGGCTGTACCTCCAAGCGAGAGGAAACAGTGAAGTCAGCAGGAGTGGCTTCCCCTGGGGGCTCCGGGAGCCATGGGAGGTCTTAGAGCAGGGCAGGGACAGGCAGGTGTGTGGGAGAGATTCGTCTTATAACCTGGGGGATCAGGTTTTAGAGCCAGACAGCAGCATAGTCTGGAGTCCCCTCCTTCCTGAGAAGCAGCCTGTGAGTTGGAGAAAACTGGGGCTCAGCACCCCTCAGTCCTGGTGTGGGGCTTGGTCTGAGTCAGGGGCCCAGGTCCTCAGTCCTGGTGTGGGGCTTGGTCTGAGTCAGGGGCCCAGCCTGGGTTGGGGACTCATGCTGGGGTTGGGGTTTAGCTGGTGGTTGGAGGCTGTCTTAGTCCATTTGGGCTGCTATAGCCAAATACCACAGACCGAGTGGCTTATAAATGACAGAAATTGGTACCTCACAGTTCTAGAGGCTGGGAAGTCCAAGATCAAAGCAACACAGATTTGGTGTCTGGTGAGGGCTATCTTCTGGTTCATGGAAGCCATCTTCTCCCTGTGTCCTCAGGTGGCAGAAAGGGCAAGGGAGCTTTCTGGGAGATCCTTTATGACACTAATCCCATTCATGAGGTCTCTGCTCTCATGACCTAGTCACTTCCCAAAGACTCCACCTCCTATTACCATCATAGTGGGGACTAGGTTTCAACATATGATTTTTTGGGGGAGGAGACACCCTAATTCTATAGCAAGGGCCCAGCACTTTCATTCCATCCCATCACCCCATGATCCTTCCCCATTGTCCCATGACCAGCCCCCGCAGGACCCTCCCCTGCTCCATGTGACCCTCCCTCTGCCTCCTCCATGAAGGTCTCCTGGATTTCCCCACTCGCCTCTCACAGCCCTCCACTGTCTCTGCAGACGCTGCCCCATCTGACACTCGGCTCGAGGCCTCTCTGTGAGGGACCGGGGGGCCATCCCCCTCCAGGGCGGAGATCGGAGGTCGCTGCCAAGCATGGCGCCCACCTGGGGCCCTGGCATGGTGTCTGTGGTTGGTCCCATGGGCCTCCTTGTGGTCCTGCTCGTTGGAGGCTGTGCAGCAGAAGGTAAGAAGCCGGCACGGGGTGTGCAGGGGTCCGCGTGTTTGTTTACCTGTGTGCATTTATGGCTGTGTGTGTGTGAGCACACTCCCCATCTCCTCCCTGGGGCCCTCCATTTTGCCAAATGGAACTTTTATTATGCGCCACAAATGAGACTGAATGCGGAGGACTGTGTGCTGAGCCCTAAGAGATTCAGAGATAAATAATAATGCTGGTATTCATAAAGTAATAACCGTAATGATGATGACGGCGTCTGTTTCCCCAGCATCGATTCAGCCCCAGGCTCCATGCTAAGCATGGATTTTACCTGCTTCCTCTCCCTTGAGCCTGACAAAACCCAGTGTGCCGGTTCTGTTACCTTCCACGTTTCCTGATGAGGGAAAACGAGGCAAGGACTTATTTGAGATCACTGCTTAGTGAGCCACAGAGTTCACCTTCCCTTGCTGTGGGCAGTACCTACACCTGGTGGCAGACACACAGGCAGACAAACTGTCTCAGGCAGAGCCAGGGGAGGCTTCTTGGGAAAAAGGGCATTGGGACTGGGGTTTTGTGGGTGTATAGGAGTTCGCCGATAGAAAAGCCATTCCTCGTCAGGATGACAGCACCCGGGAAGGCCTGCAGATGAAAGAGGTTGGTATAGTTTAGAGATGGGCAAGGCAGCATTTCTGGCTGTAATGTAAAGAGGATGAGGGTCCATCTGGGGCCCAATGCCAAGACTCACCCCACCATGAAGGACCTGGAGAAGGCATCACTCAGGCCCATGAGGACACGGGATGAGGGCAGTAGGGCAAGAGACTGGGTTCTGCAGTCAGGCTGGGTTTGAATCCTGGCTCTGCTGCCAACCTGCTGCACAACCTCGGACTAGTGGCTCAGCTTCCCTTACCCACCGTCACAGAGCTCACATCATTATCCCACATCCAGCATTCTTGCGACGTGGACGTATCATAAGTCCCTGCCTGCTGCTAGGGACATAGCAGGCCGGCAATCCTGCTGGTTAACAAACTGGAGACATACACCCCTGCCTTATTCATTTGCGCTTTTTCTTATTTTCATGCTGCTTTTTTTATTGTTGTTTTTTCCTTTTGAGATGGGGTCTCACTGTGTCACCCAGGCTGGAGTGCAGTGGCAGCATCTCAGCTCACTGCAACCTGCACTTCTCAGGCTCAAGCAATCCTCCCACCTCAGCCTCACAGGTAGCTGGGACTACAGGCATGGGCCACCATGCCGGCTAATTTTTTAAATTTTTTGTAGAGATGAGGTTTCACTGTGTTGCCCAGGCTGGTCTCGAACTCCTGAGCTCAAGCAATCCACCTGCCTCCGCCTCCCAAAGTGCTAGAATTATGGTGTGAGCCAGCCACGGGATCCGGCCTCATGCTGTTTTTTAGCAAATGCCCCTATACATTCAGATCAGCTGCCATACCCTGATGAGGTGAATGCGATTATCAGCATCCCCGTTGTACAACTACGGGAACTGATTGCACCGCTGCACTCAGCCTGGGCAACAGAGCCAGACCTTGTCTCAGAAAAAAAAGAAAAGAGATGGGCTGAAGCGCCTTGGCCTCCCAAAGTGCTGGGATTGCAGGCATGAGCCACTGTGCCTGACCTGGCTAATTTTTATTTATTTATTTATTTATTTTAATTAATTAATTAATTAATTAATTTTTTGTGACGGAGTCTCGCTCTGTTGCCCAGGCTGGAGTGCAGTGGCGCAATCTCGGCTCACTGCAACCTCCGTCTCCCAGATTCAAGCTATTCTCCTGCCTCAGCCTCCCGAGTAGCTGGGATTACAGATGCCAGCCAGCACACCCAGCTAATTTTTTGTATTTTTAGTAGAGACGGGGTTTCACCATGTTAGCCAGGGTGGTCTCAATCTCCTGACCTCATGATCCTCCTGCCTCGGCCTCCAAAGTGCTGGGATTACAGGCATGAGCCACTGAGCCCGGCCGGCCTGGCTAATTTTTTAAATTTCTTGTAGAGATGGAGTTCTTACTGTGTTGCCCGGACTGGTCTCAAACTCGTGGGCTTAAGCAATCCTCCCACCTCAGCCTCCCAAAGTACTGGGATTATAGGCGTGAGCCCCAGTGCCTGGCCTGGCTAAGTTTTTAAATTTCTTACAGAGACGGAGTTTTTACTATGTTGCCCAGGCTGTTCTCAAACTCCTAGATTTAAGCGATCCTCCCAACTCAGCCTCCCAAAGTGCTGGGATTACAAGCGTGAGCCACTGTGCCCAACCAGAAGTGGCCATTTGAACCTGAGCTGCCTGGTCCCACAGGCCAAGTTCCCAATGACCACACTCCCTCAGGGACCAGAAGCCAGGTATAGCTGCGCCGTGATCTGTCCGGCTGCCTCCAGGGCCTGAGTCTTCCTGGCCTGTCTCCCCTGCACTGGGGATGTCTGGCCTTCAGTACTGACCCCTTTCAGTTCTTCTTTTCTTTTGTTTTTTTTGAGATGGAGTCTCCCTCTGTCATCCAGGCTGGAGTGCAGTGGTGCGACCTCGGCTCACTGCAACCTCTGCCTCCCAGGTTCAAGTGATTCTCATGCCTCAGCCTCCCGAGTAGCTGGGATTACTGGCGCCCGCCACCATGCCCTGCTAATTTTTGTATTTTTAGTAGAGATGGGGTTTCACCCCATTGGCCAGGCTGGTCTAGAACTCCTGACCTCAGGTGGTCTGCCCACCTCGGCCTCCCAAAGTGCTGGGATTACAGGCGAAAGTGCTGGGATTACAGGCATAGGGGAACAATTTCTGCTCTAGAAACCACTTCAGGTCCAGTGGGGCCTTCCCAGGATGCCATGGGGCTGGCCCTGGGCAGGGTTGGAGGGGACAGGGTGGGTGGGTCACCAGCTCTGGCACTGGATTCTTGTCTGCAGAATCTGAAATGGAAAAACAGAGATGGGGCCAAGCCAGGCCACGGAGCGGGAGGCTCAGGCGCGTTGCCTCCAGAGAGAGCTGGGTTCCCTTCCCAGCTTTTTTGATATTGGCAATAATACCGCATGAACTTCTGTCCTTTCATCTAAGAGACAGGGACATCCACAGTACTTGTGGTCAGTAAAGACCCACAACCCCATTTATCCAGCCTGCATTATTTTCAAGGCACTGGAGCCAGGTAGGCCTGGGTTGGAATCGTGTCTCTCTGCCCATCACACGCCATGTGACCAAAGGCAGGTCCCTTCTTTTTTTTTTTTTTTTTTTTTTTTGGGGATGAAGTCTTGTTCTGTTGCTCTGTTGCCCAGGCTGGAGTGCAGTGGCACGATCTCGGCTCCCACTGCAGCCTCTGCCTCCCTGGTTCAAGCAGTTCTCCTGCCTCAGCCTCCAAGTAGCTGGGATTACAGGCGTGCACCACCAGGCCTGGCTAATTTTTGTATTTTTGGTAGAGATGGGGTTTTGCCATGTTACCCGGGCTGGTCTTGAACTCCTGACCTCAGGTGATCTGCCTGCCTCAGCCTCCCAAAGTGCTGGGATTATAGGTGTGAGCCACTGTGCCAGGCCTCTTCACCTTTCTGAGCCTCAGTTTTGCTTCTCCTGGCCACAGGCATAAAGCTTAGCACATGGCGTGTCTTTGTGCCTCTCGAGCTGCTGGCGTGGCGCTCTCAAGCCCCAGAGGTGTCCTTCTTGTGTCTCTGCCCCTTTGCTGAGAAAAAGGTGGGGAAGCTTCGTCCAAAGGAGAGATTGCAAGCATTCGCAAGACATTTTCTAACGGGGGACACAGTGGGCAGGGACAGCTCTTCCAGGCTGGCTCAGATCCCAAAGCTGCCTGGAGAAGACCGAGAGGGTATCTGCTCTGCAGTGGTGGGGGTGCTTCCGAGAGGTAGAACCCCTCCAAATCTGAGAGCAGGCGGTGATGTTGGGAGCTCCGTTTTCTCAAGGGTCACCAGACACCAAGAAGAAGTCTGAGGTCCCAGGGAACCGAAGCTGTCCCTTGGCCTTTGTGCTGAGAGCCACATAAGCAGGTATTTCAGCCCAGTGTTCTGGGGACGCCCAGGCTGCGGTGGGGGCATAAGGGACTCCTGACCGGGCCTGTAGTAATCCAAGAAGGCTCCCCAGGGGAGGTGCTGGCCGAGCTGAGGTTGAAGCTGCCAGATGAGAGGAGGAGGACGGGACCCTGGGAGGAAGGAACAGCACAGACAGTGGCTGATTGTAGCACCCACCCGCCCGGTCTTGCTCGCTGGATTGGAGGGGGCAAGGGTTGTGTTCTGGCTCTAGGTCAGACAGGCAGCTGGATGCGTCTCTACCCTCAGCCAGCTTCTGCCCTTCCTTCCAGCAGCTCCAGAGGGAGGGATTTTTACCAGAAGTAACATTCTTGACCCGGCCACAGTGACTTTTCCTCATGTCCTTGGCTGAGGGCGCATGGCCCCGGGTCACCATTCCTGAGGCCAGAAGGAGGGGGCAGGCCCAGCCTTAATGTGGAGCAAAACATCTGCCCTAATCAGGCTCAAGGTCTGGATGTGGAAGCGAGAGGAAGATGTTGACTTTGGAGGCAGAAACCCGGGTTCAAATTCCAGTGCTGTTATTTCTGAGCTCTGTGATCTTTTTTGTGGTGCTTTGTTTTTTGAGACAGAGTCTTGCCCTGTCCCCCAGGCTGGAGTGCAATGGCGTGATCTCAGCTCACTGCAACCTCTGCCTCCTGGATTCAAGCAATTCTCCTGCCTCAGCCTCCCGAGTAGCTGGGATTACAGGCATGCGCCACCATGCCGGGCTAATTTTTATATTTTTAGTAGAGATGGGGTTTCACCATGTTGTTCAAGCTGGTCTCGAACTCCTGACCTCAGTTGATCCTCCCACTTTGGCCTCCCAAACTGCTGGGATTGCAGGTGTGAGCTACCATGCCCAGCTTCTGAGCTCTGTGAACCCATTACCATTCCTGAATCTGTACAGTGGGATTGGCTGTTGCTGCAACAGAGGGATAAATAAGAGTTGAGGGGCCAGGTGCAGCGCCTCATACCTGTAATCCCAGCACTTTGGGAGGCTGAGGTGGGTGGATCATTTGAGGTCAGGAGTAGGAGACCAGCCTGGCCAACATGCTGAAACCCTGTCTCTACTAAAAATACTAAAATCAGCTGGGCTTGATGGTGGATTCCTGTAATCCCAGCTACTTGGGAGGCTAAGTTAGGAGAACCACTTGAACCTGGGAGGCGGAGGTTGCAGTGAGCCAAGATTACGCCACTGCATTCCAGCCTGGGCAACAAAGCAAGACGCCATCTCAAAAAACAAACAAAAAAAAAAAGTTAAGGGAGGCCGTGCATTCCTGTACATGGTGGGTCTAGTGATTTTTTTGTTTTGTTTTGTTTTGGAGACAGAGTTTTGCTTTTGTCACCCAGGCTGGAATGCAATGGCACGATGTCAGCCTTCTGCACCCTCTGCCTCCTGGGTTCAAACGATTCTCCTGCCTCAGCCTCCCAAGTAGCTGGCATTACAGGCACCCACCACCATGCCTGACTGATTTTTGTGTTTTTTTAGTAGAGATGGGGTTTCATCATGTTGGCCAGGCTGGTCCTGAACTCCTGACCTCAGGTAATCCATCCGCCTCAGCCTCCCAAAGTGCTGGGATTACAGGCGTGAGACACCACGCCCGGCCACGTCTAGTGACTTTTGGGACAGATGCTCAAAGCAGACACATATGGTCATATCAATAGGAGCAGAGCCTTGAGTGAGGGAGGTTAGGCTGGTCAGGCCACTGGGGCGGGAACTCTGTTTTGTTTAAAGCCCAGCCTTGAGCCATGGATGGGTAGTCGTTGGGGCCCACAGGGACCTACACTTGGAACCTCAGGCCTTCTTAAGGCCTCTCTGGGCTTCTGAATAGCTGGAACTTTCCAGAACTTTTCTGGTCAACCTGTGTGGCCCCTGGACTCACTCTACCCTTTTCCAGCTGGTCGTGGAGGCTCAAAGTCCTAGCGTTGCTCAAGTTTGAGTTGTTAGACCTCAGCCTCTCCTCAGACCCCAAACTTTTCCTTAAAACAAAGTTTTGCTCCATTTTTTCTTTAATCAGCTCACTTTTTTATTTAAGCAATTTTATGTTTTAAAATAACTTCAGGCTGGGCGTGGTGGCTCACGCCTGTAATCCCAGCACTTTGGGAGGCCAAGGTGGGTGGATCACGAGGTCAGGAGATCGAGACCATCCTGGCTAACACGGTGAAACCCCGTCTCTACTAAAAATACAAAAAAATTAGCCAGGCATGGTGGCAAGTGCCTTTAGTCCCAGCTACTTGGGAGGCTGAGGCAGGAGAATGGCATGAATCCGGAAGGTGAAGCTTGCAGTGAGCCAAGATCACGCCACAGCACTCCAGCCTGGGTGACAGAGTGAGACTGTGTCTCAAAAAAATAAAAATAAAAATAGATAACTTCAGCTGGGCACGGTGGCTCACACTGCTAATCCCAGAGCCTTGAGAGACCAAGATGGGAGGTTCACTTGAGCCCAGGAGTTCCAGACCAGCCTGGGAAACATAGTGAGACCCTGTCTCTACAAAAGATTAAAAATTAGCCACATGTGATAGCAAGCGCCTGTGGTCCCAATTACTCAGGAGACTGAGGCCAGAGGATCCCTGGAGCCCAGGAGTTTGAGGCTGCAGTGAGCTATGATTGCACCACTGCACTCCAGCCTTAGGTGAGAGTGAGACCCTGTCTCTGCCAAAAAAAAATAATAGTAATAAGAAAAAATAAAAATAATAAAAATAACTTCTTCAATTTGTCTTTAGTTCTACATCTAAAAAGCTACCAAAGTAGAAGTCTCTGTCCCTATGTCCAGCTACTTAGCTCCCTGGGGGCAACACTGTTTCTACACATACATACAATCTTTCCCTTTTTTCTTTTTTTTTTTTTTTGAGACAGAGTTTTGGTCTGTCACCCAGGCTGGAGTGCAGTGGTGCAATCTGAGCTCACTGCAGCCTCCACCTCCTGGGTTCAAGCGATTCTCCTGCCTCAGCCTCCTGAGTAGCTGGGATTACAGGCACACACTACCACACCTGGCTAATTTTTGTATTTTTAGTAGAGACGGGGTTTCACCATGTTGGTCAGGCTGGCCTCAAACTCCTGACCTAGTGAGCCTGCCCCAGCCTCTCAAAGTGCTGGGATTACAGGTATGAGCCACCACGCCCAGTCCCTTTTTTCATTTTAAAAAATCGTACAACAGTACCATTTGCTACACTTTATTACCTCTTGCTTATACACACCCCCTCCATTTAATAGTATATCTTCTTGTTCCTATCCTAGTAGTTTATTTTAAAAAGCATCCTGGCTGGGCAGGGTGGCTCACGCCTGTAATCCCAGCACTTTGGGAGGCTGAGGTGGGTGGATCACCTGAGGCCAAGAGTTCGAGACCAGCCTGGCCAACATGGGGAAACCCTGTCTCTACTAAAAATACAAAAATTAGCCGGGCGTGATGTGCGCCTGTAATCCCAGCTACTTGGGCGGCTGAGGCAGAAGAGTCCACTTGAACCCAGGAGGCGGAGGTTGCAGTGAGCCAAGATCGCGCTCTGCACTTGAGCCTGGGTGACGGAGTGAGACCCTGCCACAAAAATAAATAAATAAATAAGTAATCAAAAAGCATCTCAAGGTAAGAGGATCGCTTGAGGACAGGAGTTCGAGACCAGCCTGGGCAACATGGCAAAACTCAGTACAAAAATTAGCTGGGCGTGATGGCATGTGACTGTAGTCCCAGTTACTCAGGAGGCTGAGTTGGGAGGATCGCTTGAGCCTGGGAGATTGAGGCTGCAGTGAGGTATGTTCGTGCCACTGAACTCCAGCCTGAGCAAAATAGCGAGTCCCTGTCTGAAACAAAAAAGCATCCTTCCCCGCACCCCCCCCCTTTTTTTTTTTTGGCAGTTTCTACATTTATTTAAACACAAAACATGCACATGAGCTGACTACTCATTTTCTTCACTGCGCAGCCTGGCATTGGGGTTGGTGACTCTGATGGCAGCTGGGCGGCCCTTTCCACGATGGTTTTGCATTTCTTGGAGGAAACACTGTGAGCGATCTCAGCACAGGGAGATCTGTTGCACGTCAGCAGCACTTCCAGCTCCTTGACGTTGGGGACCAGGAACTTCCGGAAGCCACTGGGCAGCATGTGCTTTGGTTTTTTGTTTCTCCCATAACCACTGTTGGGCATCAAGATCTGGCCCTTGAACCTTTTGCGAACCCTGTTGTCAATACCTCTGGGTTTCCACCAGTTATGCTTAATTTTGACATATTGGTCTGACTGGTGCCAGATGAACTCCTTGATACTCTTTTTGATGATCTTGGGCTTCACGAGGAGTCTGAGGGCGGCCATGATGCCGAGGAGGAGACAGCTGCCACCTCCATAGGCAGCGCCGAGGAAGAGGGGCTTTTCCTCGTTTTTTTTTTTTTTTTTTGAGATGGAGTCTCGCTCTGTCGCCCAGGCTGGAGTGCAGTGGCATGATCTCGGCTCACTGCAAGCTCCGCCTCCCAGGTTCACGCCTTTCTCCTGCCTCAGCCTCCCGAGTAGCTGGGACTACAGGTGCCCGCCACCTCGCCCGGCTAATTTTTTTGTATTTTTAGTAGAGATGGGGTTTTCACCATGTTAGCCAGGATAGTCTCGATCTCCTGACCTCGTGATCCGCCTGCCTCAGCCTCCCAAAGTGCTGGGATTACAGGCGTGAGCCACCGCACCTGGCCTTTTCCCTGTTTTTATACTTATGTAGTATTCCGCTGCGTAGATAGCTTGGCATTCACTTGATCAATTCCTTTTTATTGGATATATAGGCTGCTTCCTGAGGGCTCTTGTAAGTATGTTGCAGCCCTCGGGGGAAAAAAAAAAAATTAGCCAGGCGTGGCTGTGGGTACCTGTTGTCCCAGCTACTCAGGAGGCTGAGGCAGGAGAATGGCATGAACCCAGGAGGCGGAGCTTGCAGTGAGCCGAGATCGTGCCACTGCACTCCAGCCTGCTCGACAGACTCCAGACTCCGTCTCTTAAAAAAAACAAAAAAAAACTCAGCAGTAGCTCCATTCATCTTAGGGGATACATTGTAACATTACTGTGTACTGTGACCGGAAATCTAGTGTCCCTCTGGGAGATGCAAAGGTTACTGTAAAAATAGTCAATAAAAAGGAAACAATTGTTAATGAATTCTCCACAGATACTGTAGCCTGTCCCAGGTGCAGCTTGATGAGGTTGCTCTAGGATGTTAAAACAGGCATACTCAGCTGCGTGGTGGCTCACGCCTGTAATCCCAGCACTTTGGGAGGCTGAGGTGGGCAGATCACGAGATCAGGAGATCGAGACCATCCTGGCTAACACGGTGAAACCCCCATCTCTACTAAAAATACAAAAAAATTAGCCGGGCGTGGTGGCGGGCACCTGTAGTCCCAGCTACTTGGGAGGCTGGGGAAGGAGACTGGCGTGAACCTGGGAGGCGGAGCTTGAAGTGAGCCGAGATTGCTCCACTGCACTCCAGCCTGGGCAACAGAGTGAGATTCTGTCTCAAAAAAACAAAAACAGAAAAAAAAACACGTACTCCAGGCCAGGCGCAGTGGCTCACACCTGTAATCCCAGCACTTTGGGAGGCCAAGGTAGGTGGATCACTTGAGGTCAAGAGTTCAAGACCACCTTGGCCAACATGGTGAAACCCCATCTCTACTAAAAATACAAAAATTAGCCAGGCGTGATGGTGTGTGCCTGTAATCTCAGCTACTTGGGAAGTAGAGGCAGGAGAATCACTTGAACCTGGGAGGCGGAGGTTGCATTGAGCCGAGATCACGCCACTGCACTCTGGCCTGGTGACAGAGCAAGATTTCATCTCAAAACAAAAAAAACCACTCCTACTCCCGACTTTATTGCAGAGACTGAATGAATACATCAGATCGTCATGGAGGGTGAAGAATGTGGGTGTGAAAGGCAGCCTGGTTCAAAGGAGCATGTTCAGCTCAGCCACCGCCTGGCTGTGCACGTCCAGCCAAAGCAAGTCCCTTGCCTGGTTTGTGTCTCAGTTTCCTCACATGTAAAATGGGGATTGCAGAGCCGGGTATGGTGGTTCACGCCTATAAATCCAGCAGCTTGGGAGGCTGAAGTGGGAGGATTGCTCGAGGCTAGGAGTTTGAGACTAGGCTAGACAACATAGCTACTTGGGAGGCCAAGGTGGGAGGATCACTTGAGGCCAGGAGTTCCAGACCAGCCTGGGCAACATAGTGAGACCCCAGGCTGGGTTTTGGGTTTTTTTTTTTTTTTTTTTTTGAGACGGAGTCTCACTCTGTTGCCCAGGTTGAAGTGCAGTGCCGTGATCTTGGCTCACTGCAGCCTCCATCTCCCAGGTTCAAGCAGTTCTTCTGCCTCAGCCTGCCAAGTAGTTGGGATTACAGGTGCCCACCGCTATGTCTGGCTAATTCTTGTTTCTTTAGTAGAGACGGGGTTTCACCATGTTGGCCAGGCTGGTCTCCAACTGCTGACCTCAGGTGATCCTCCGGCCTCAGCCTCCCAAAGTGCTGGGGTTACAGATGTGATGGCCTTCACCTGTAGTCCCAGCTACTTGGGAGGCCAAGGTGGGACGATTGCTTGAGCGCCTGGGAGGTCTAGGCTGCAGTGAGCCAAGACTGTGCCACTGCACTCCAGCCTGGGTGACAGAGTGAATCCCTATCTCTTAGGGAAAAAAAAAAAAGAAAAAGAAAAGAAGGCTGGGTGCAGCGGCTCGTGCCTGTAATCCCAGCACTTTGGGAGGCTGAGGCAGGCAGATCACGAGGTCAGGAGACCAAGACCATCCTGGCTAACATGGTAAAGCCCCATCTCTACTAAAAATAGAAAAAGTTAGCTGGGCATGGTGGTGGGCACCTGTAGTCCCAGCTACTCGTGAGGCTGAGGCAGGAGAATCGCTTGAACCTGGGAGGCAGAGGTTGCAGCGAGCCGAGATCACACCACTGCACTCTAGCCTGGGCAACAGAGTGAGACACTGTATGAAAAAAAAAAAAAAAGAAAAGAAAATGACAATCAGGATGGCACTGCCCCTCCATGCTGTTGGAGAGGTTAAATATTAAATATTAAATATTACTCCCCCTTTCTGAGCTCCTGCCTCCAGCTCAGACCACTCTCCTGGGCACTGACCACTCATGTCCAGCCACCTCCTGGATGCCTCCCAAGAAGCTGGAGCTCTGGGTTCAAATGCTGGCTCTGGCCTCATGTCCCATGATCACCACCCCCCCACCATGCTGGGTGCCGCAGTTTTCCCACATGTCTCACCAGGAAATTAGACCAAGTTATTCTGGCAAGTGCTTTCAGGGCCCTCCAGGGTTTGGCTGGTCACCGTGGAGGGGGGGTTCAGGTACTGAATTTAGGGACCCCAGCATCTCATGGGTCTCCCCTTCCATCTTTCCCAGTGGCACTGTGTCTGAGCAGGTGTGCCCAGGTGAGGTTGTATCCACTGTGTGTGAGCACGTGTGCCCAGGTGAGGTTGTATCCACTGTGTGTGAGCACGTGTGCCCAGGTGAGGTTGTATCCACTGTGTGTGAGCAGGTGTGCCCAGGTGAGGTTGTATCCACTGTGTCTGAGCACGTGTGCCCAGGTGAGGTTGTATCCACTGTGTCTGAGCACATGTGCCCAGGTGAGGTTGTATCCACTGTGTCTGAGCACATGTGCCTAGGTGAGGTTGTATCCACTGTGTGTGAGCAGGTGTGCCCAGGTGAGGTTGTATCCACTGTGTCTGAGCAGGTGTGCCCAGGTGAGGTTGTATCCACTGTGTGTGAGGAGGTGTGCCCAGGTGAGGTTGTATCCACTGTGTGTGAGGAGGTGTGCCCAGGTGAGGTTGTGTCCACTGTGTGTAAGCAGGTGTGGCTGTTGCAGGTGGAAGTGGGGATATGTGGGCACCTGGGTGCCATGGTGGGGGGCGAGGTGGGAGGGTGTTGGTTGTCATCCTTGCTTTCCTCCTCCTCTCTTCGTTGGCCACATGGCACTTCCGTGGGCAGGGCGTGGAGGGCAGGTTTTCGTGGCTCCTTGGTATCCTTGCCAGATGCCTGGACCCACCAGCTCCCCCCTTTCTTTCCACTGTATCCCCAGAGCCCCCCAGGTTTATCAAAGAACCCAAGGACCAGATTGGCGTGTCGGGGGGGGTGGCCTCTTTCGTGTGTCAGGCCACAGGTGACCCCAAGCCACGAGTGACCTGGAACAAGAAGGGCAAGAAGGTCAACTCTCAGCGCTTTGAGGTGAGTTGGGGTGGGGGGAGGCAGCCTGGGGTCAACGCTCCCCCAAGGCAGGGCCACAGCACCTCAGCCACAGTGAACGTCGTGGACACGTTCCCCAGGTGGAGCACCATCTGTGGCCAGGCAAGCGTGGCTGCGCAGCCTCCAGCTGGGGCCCTGCCCGCCTTACTTGCTCTACCAGCTCCATGCTGTGTGTCCTCAAGCAAAGCCCTGCCCTCTCTGAGTCTTCTTCACAGCGCAGTGTACACAGCACCACTGCACACAGAAGGAACTTTACAACTCTCATTACACGCACATGATCACGCGTGCACATTGCCACATTCCGCATGTCTTCACACGCCTTTGCATGCCTGTCACATGGGCTTGCAGACATTTGTCACCCTCACACATGCACACAACACCCTGTTCTTATATGTACCCAAATCTGATCCCTGTCTGCGGCGGATTTATACTGGACACCGACACACGTACACATTCAGCCTCCAGCTCTTCTCCCAGTCACCCCCAGGATCATGGGGCTGACTGCCATTCCCCTACAGCCCAGCCTAGCCCAGCCTAGACAGGAACCTTCCTGGGACCCCAGCCTCACCCTGTTCTTTTTCCCCCTGCGCATGGCAGACGATTGAGTTTGATGAGAGTGCAGGGGCAGTGCTGAGGATCCAGCCGCTGAGGACACCACGGGATGAAAACGTGTACGAGTGTGTGGCCCAGAACTCGGTTGGGGAGATCACAGTCCATGCCAAGCTCACTGTCCTCCGAGGTATTGGGCTCCCCAGGGCGGGCGGAGGATAAACCGGGCCCTGGGCTTTCGGGACAAGCATGAAAGGAATACATGAAAGTTACCCCAAACCCTCCTGCTTTGTGTTTTTTGGGAGGACCTTGATCTCCCTTCTCCATCCAGTAACAGTCTCAGGTCCCAGAGCCTACTGGTGGAGATCTATTGTGCCTTTGCAAAAAAGAAAGGAATTGAGAGACTAGAATCATCCTAATTTATAATCTTCATCATGTGCTTCTGATGACAAGACGCTGATCCAACTCAGATGGGTTCAAGCGAGAAAGATAATTGATGTGCAGAATTAAAATTCCACAGAGTGGCTGGCTTCAGGTTCAGTTGGATCCAGGGGCTCATTGAATTTTCTCAGAGCTCACTCTCTGTCTCTTGGCTTTGTTTCCTTCTGTATTGATGATATCCTTAGTGAGACTTCCCCCCACCCCCAATGAACTTGGATCCCATGCCCCTCCCTGAACTAATCACTGTGGCTCAGGAGGAACAAACACTCTGGACTCCTACCTGGAGCCAAGAGTGAGTATGGTTCCCCCAAAGGAATAAAGATAAACAGGGTTGGGCATGGTGGCTCACACCTGCAATCCCAGCACTTTGGGAGGCTGAGGTGGGAGGATCACGTGTGAGACCAGACTGGGCAACATAGCGAGACCCCATCTCTGCAAAAAATAAAGGATGAACGGATGCTAGGCAGGCAGAAACAGCTGCCTCACTTCCCCAGACATTCACACGGGCCTGAGGCGCTGCTTGATGGCCTTGTTTAGGTGTAATTCTTTTTTTTATTTGAGACAGTCTTGCTTTGTTGCCCTGGCCGGAGTGCAGTGGCATTATCTCGGCTCACTGCAACCTCTGCCTCCCAGGTTCAGCGATTCTCCTGCCTCAGCCTCCCAAGTAGCTGGGATTACAGGCACATGCCACCACATCCAGCTAATTTTTGTATTTTTAGTAGAGACAGGGTTTCACCATGTTGGCCAGGGTGGTCTCAAACTCCTGACCTCAAGTGATCTGCCCGCCTCAGCCTCCCAAAGTGCTGTGATTACAGGCATCAGCCACTGCATGCACCCTAAAAGCATTTTTTGAACAAGTCGCAAGGGGTTTTAGGGGGCTGTCTGAGTGATGCTGTTTTATAATGAGGAAACAATTTTGTGAACAAATTCTTGTTCAGCATCATTTCAAACAGCCGCCTACAAACCCTTGCCCAACCACTCTGTGCTGCCTTCTCCACTGCAATTTGGTCTTAGCATTCGGCCCAGCGTGTGGAGCTCAAGTCCTGGCTGTCACTTGGTTGCTGTGTGACCTAGGGCAAGTTAATGAACCTCTCTGAGCTGCAATTTTCTCATCTCTAAAGTCGGGCTGAGTGCAGGGGCTCATGTCTGTAATCCCAGCACTTTGGGAGGCCGAGGCGGGTGAATCACCTGAAGTCAGGAGTTAAGACCAGCCTGGCCAACATGGTAAAACCCCGTCTCTATTAAAAATACAAAAATTAGCTGGGTGAGGTGACGTGCACCTGTAATCCCAGCTGCTCAGGAGGCTGAGGCAGGAGAATCGCTTGAACCCAAGAGGCGGAGGTTGCAGTGAGCTAAGATCACACCATTGCACTCCAGCCTGGGCGACAAGAGTGAAACTCTGTCTCAAAATGAATGAATGAATAAAAATGAAATGGCTGGGCGCGATAGCTCACGCCTGTAATCCCAGCACTTTGGGAGGCCAAGGCGGGCGGATCGCGAGGTCAGGAGTTCGAGACCAGCCTGGCCAACATGGTGAAACCCTGTCTGTACTAAAAATACAAAAATTAGCTGGACATGATGGTGGGCACCTGTAATCCCAGCTACTCGGGAGGCTGAGGCAGGAGAATCGTTTAAACCCGGGAGGTGGAGGTTGCAGTGAGCCGAGATCATGCCACTGCACTCCAGCCTGGGCGACCAGGGCAAGACTCCGTCTCAGGAAAAAAAAAAAAAAAAATCGGGTAATGGTTCTCACCACAAGGGGTAATTCCGTGAACCAGATGAGTGAGTGATACAGGGAGAGAGATTAGCACAATGCCATATTTGGTCAATTGTACTTCCCCGTTATTATGTTCATCACTGTTGTGACTCTGGTTTAGTAAGATGCTTGTTACCCATCTTTCTGCAGCCCTCAGGTGAGTGGGTTCCACCTGTCACCTGCAGAGACGTCCCAGTCATGTATATGAGCCACTGCCAGCCATTAGCTGGGAGATGACCCCGCATATGGCTTCCCAAGATGAGGCTATTCCAGTGTCCTCCAGGGCAGCCCAGCTGTGACCCGCTTGGAGCCCTGGGAGGGGGTATCACAGAGGCCCTAGGGGTACTCGATTTCAGACTCTGGTCCCATGAAACTGGGACTGGCATCACAGGCAAGTGACCTGTACAGTCATCCAGGATCCCTCCCTCAGAAAGGCCCTGTGCTTTGGCATGTAACCCCAGCACTTTGGGAGGCTGAGGCAAGTGAACAACTTGAGGTCAGGAGTTTGAGACCAGCCTGGCCAACATGGTGAAACCCCAAATCTACTAAAAATACAAAAATTAGCCAGGCATGGTGGTGTGCACCTGTCATCCTAGCTCCCGGATTCTTGGGAGGCTGAGGTAGGAGGATTGCTTGAACCCGGGAGGCGGAGGCTGCAGTGAGCTGAGATTGCACCACTGTACTCCAGCCTGGGTGACAGAGGGAGACTCCATATCAAAAGAAAAAAAAACAGCCCCGTGCTTTTTAAAGCTCTGCTGTTGGCCACGTGCTGTGGCTTACACCTGTAATCCCAACACTTTGGGAGGCCAAGGCAGGAGGATCACTTGAGCCCAGGAGTTTGAGACTAGCCTGGGCAACATGGAGACCCCATGCCTCACTGTCCGAATCTCTACAAAAAAAAAAAAAATGTAAAACTTAGCCTGGTGTAGTGGTGTCTGCCTATAGTCCCAAGTACTTAGGAGGCTGAGGCAGGAGGATTGCCTGAGCCTCGGAGTTCAAGGCTACAGTGGGCTATGATCATGCCACTGCACCCCAGTCTGGGTGACAGAGCAAGACCCTGTCTCTAAAAGGGGGGCGGGGAGAGGGGGAAGAAAAGGTAAAAGCTCTGCTATTGCAGTCTGGAAAGTCTTAATACTTTTCTAACAAGAGACCCCACAATTTCATTTGCGTGGGTCCTGGAGCCTGTCCTGCTGGGGGATGGAGGAAGGAGCGGGGTCGGAGTCAGGCCCACCGTGGCCCGCCCTGCTCTTCCCAGCAGATAATTTTGCCCTGACCTTTCCCGGGCTTAGACAGAACAGCCTGCCTCCTCTTGCCCCAAGCCAGCCTCCACTCTGAGCACTCAGAGTATTAAAAGGACAAGCTGTGAAGCCATCAACTGCCCGGTCCCCCGGAGTCTGGGAAAAAATGCCCCCGCGCCCATCCACACTGTTTTTTTTTTTTGAGACGGAGTTTTGCTCTTGTTGCCAGGCTGGAGTGCAATGGTGTGATCTTGGCTCACTGCAACCTCCGCGTCCCGGGTTCAGGCGATTCTCCTGTCTCAGCCTCCTGAGTAGCTGGGACTACAGGCGCCCACTAGCACACCCAGCTAATTTTTGTATTTTTAGTAGACACAGGGTTTCGCCATGTTGGTCAGACTGGTCTCGAACTCCTGGCCTCAGGTGATCCACCACCTCAGCCTCCCAAAGTGCTGGGATTACAGGCGTCAGCCACTGCGCCCAGCCCACACTCTTTTTCTCTCTCCTCTCCGGCTGCCTGGAAGGGCCTGCTTGGGTTGGGAGCTCATCCTTCCTGCTGGGGCCCGGAGCCTCGGATACCCTGACCCGACCCCACCCACCTTGCCACCAGCCCTGAGCTCCGGGCACCTCCGGCCAGTCACTGGCAGTTGGTGGGGGACCATCTGGACTGCCAGGGCCACTCCCTGCCTCCCTCCTCCTCTGCCATCTGATTGTGGACCCCGCACACACCTCCCGCACTGTTGTTTTAATTAAACTCCGAGGAACTGGGCAGAGTGTGGTTCGCGATGTACATTTTTGTTTAATTAGGTGTTCTTGGTAGCATCAGGCGGCCGAGACCTCCCCCTGCACCCTGGCTGGCTGCTGCCCACACACGCTTATGGGGACCCCTGCGGGGCCACATACACACGGGAATTGCTTACGCGTGGACACGTGGGCACAGGGGCAAGCGTGAGCACATACATGCGGCACACGTGTACTGACGCGTGAACGAAATACAGGGTTCTCCTGCTCATCAAAGCCACCCTCGTAGGCACACGGGGATGCCCACAGACCCAGCTGTGGGCACCAAGACCAATTGAGTGAGGCCCAGTCATTTTGGCCCTCATCTCCGATGATGTCACCAGTAGCCAATCAGAGCCACTTTCAAGGTTGTCCAGGTCCCTGGCCCAGTAAAGACGGACAAGAGGCCTGAATCACCTCAGACAGCGTCCAGCCACGCCCCCTTCAGGGCCCCTGGTTGGGTGGAGGGCTTTTGCAGCCGGTCCCGCTCAGCTTCTTCTGAGCTCAGCCAGGCCTGGGTTCAAATCCTTGCTACATGCTGTGGCTGTATGACCTGGGACAAGTGTGTGCCTGCCTGTGCCTCCATTTCCCCCTCTGTGGAAAAGGCTTGGAGGAGATCACAGGTTCCGCTGCCTGCGCAGCGCCTGGGATGCTGTTAGCGCTCCGGGCTTTTTCCCACCCAAGCAGTGACCCCCGGGCTGGAACTGCCGCTCTCTTGTAATCCTGGGGAGGCAGGGATTGATTCTGGCTTCACCTCCCTGGATCCTGCCCACCTCTCCCTTGCCCCATCTTGGCCTCCTGCCCTCCTGCAGCCTGCTTGGGGGCTCAGTTTCCTCCCAAGATGGTAGCCTCCTGCCCACCTGTGTCCGCAGCCACCCACCGCTGTGCCCCATGTCCCATCTGGGCCTTTGTAAGCAAATGCGTGTGTATTCTTTAAACAAACAGCAACATTATCTACACCAGGAAGCAGCATGCTTTTTCTCCAGAGCACCAGGAAGTAAATATTTTTGGCTCTACAGGCCGGGTGGTCTCTGTCGCAGCAACAACCCAAAACTCTGCCATTGTGGTGAGAAAGCTGAGAAACGAATGGGCGTGGCTGTGTGCCAATAAAACTTTATTTATTTATTTATTTAGAGACGGAGTCTCGCTCTGTCGCCCAGGCTGGAGTGCAGTGGCACGATCTCTGCTCACTGCAAACTCTGCCTCCCGGCTTCACGCCATTCTCCTGCCTCAGCCTCCCGAGTAGCTGGGACTACAGGCACCCGCCACCAAGCCCGGCTAATCTTTTTTGTATTTTAGTAGAGATAGGGTTTCACCGTGTTCGCCAGGATGGTCTCGATCTCCTGACCTCGTGACCCACCTGCCTCGCCCTCTCAAACTGCTGGGATTATAGGCGTGAGCCACTGTGCCCGGCCGATAAAACTTAATTAGCAAAAACAGCTACAGGGCTGTTTTTGCAGCCTTTTACCCCCTCCACTCCAGCATTCCTACCAGATGCAGACGAGCTGCCTATTTCTTGGTCTTAACAGCACTGCGATTCATCACTTTTTTGTCACTTGTCCATTGGAGTGGAGTTGGGTGGGTGGGGGGGCACGATTATTAGTCTGCCCTACATGGCTGTTTCCTAATCTCTTTTTTTTTTTTTTTTTTTTTTTTGAGACAGTCTTGCTCTGTTGCCCAGGCTGGAGTGCAGTGGCACGATCTCGGCTCACTGCAACCTCCTCCTCCTGGGTTTAAGCGATTCTTCTGCCTCAGCCTCCCAAGGAGCTGGGATTACAGGTGCCCGCCACCACGCCTGGCTAATTTCTGTATTTTTAGTAGAGACGGGGTTTCACCATGTTGGCCAGGCTGGTCTCGAACTCCTGACCTCAGGTGATTTACCTGCCTTGGCCTCCCAAAGTGCTGGGATTACAGGTGTGAGCCTCCACGGCCGGCCCATCTTGGTTTGTAGAGCACCCTGGATGCAAGGCAGCCTGTCACTTAGCCGGCTCACCTCATCACCTCAGCCCAGAAGCACATTCCCACCGCTCAGGGAGCTCTGGGACCAGGAGATTCCAGGGACCTGAGTTTCTCCTCCTTGTCCCCGCCACCCCCGCCCCCCCACCGCCCCCACATCACCACCGGTCTCCATTTGCCGTGAAGGAGCTAGAACCTCACCACCCAAGAGGGATACCGAGCGCTGGAGACCTGGTGCCACTCACTCACCTGGTGCTGGAGGATTGAGTACTCAACCAGGATTGCGTTGTTTGTTCATTGATTGAGCTCCTGCTGTATGCCCGGTTCTGCACTGGGTGCTAGGGACGCTGTGGTGACGCAGATGCACCGTTACAGATAGAGTTTCCTGCTGCAGAGAGGACAGTGAGGAGTGTGGGGGCATTTAGAGCAAGGGAGTTGGAGCTAGTCCCAGGTGGTGTTCTGATCAGTAGACAGATGTGGGAACGGGGATTCCAGGCTGAGGGAACAGAACAGGTGACCCGAGGGAGGGGGCTTGATGACTTTGAGAGCCGTGGAGGCCAGGGTGACTGGGCCAGAGAGAAAAAGAGGAGGGAAGGTGGCAGGGGCCAGCAGCGGGCAAGCAGGCGGGGTTCCTTCTCAGGGTGGCCCGACCACAGAAGGGTGTACAGCGGGGGAGCAGTGTGGTTTATGTTTAGAAAGGCAGGTGGGCACGGTGGCTCACACCTGTAATCCAGGCACTTTGGGAGGCCACGGCAGGTGGATGATGAGGTCAGGAGTTTGAGACCAGCCTGGCCAACATGGCAAAACCCCTTCTGTACTAAAAGTACAGAAATTAGCCGGGCGTGGAGTGCATGGCACTGCCTTCCAGCCTGGCCGACAGAGTGAGACTCCATCTCAAAAAACAAACAAACAAACAAACACAAAACAAAAACGGTGTCCTCTGGGCCAGGCGCAGTGGCTCATACCTGTAAAATACCTGTAATCCCAGAGCTTCGGGAGGCCAAGGTGGGAGGATTCCTTGAGCCCAGGAGGTCGAGACCAATCTGGGCAACATAGTGAGACCCTATCTCTACATTTTGTTTATTTTATTTTTATTTTTAGTTTGATATTTTTGAGACCGAGTCTCGCTCTGTCGCCCAGGCTAGAGTGCAGTGGCGTGATCTCGGCTCACCACAACCTCCGTCGCCCGGGTTCAAGTGATTTTTCTGCCTCAGTCTCCCGGGTAGCTGGGATTACAAGCATGCACCATCACGCCTGGCTAATTTTTGTTTTTAATAGAGACAGTGTTTCACCATGTGGGCCAGGCTGGGTCTTAAACCCCTAGCCTTAAGCGATCCGCCTGCCTCGGCCTCCCAGAGTGCTGGAATTACAGGCATGAGCCACCGCGTCCAGCTGATTTACATATATATATCTCTCTCTGTTTAAAAATTTTTTAAAAGAAAGGCGTCCTCAGGCTGCTGTAAATGAACCCACTCAGCACTGTGGACCCTGGGGCCAGGTTTGTGCTTATATGTAGCAGGGTGTAGAGCATCTCTCAGCCCCACCCAGTCCATTCCAGGAGCACCCACCCCCAAATTGTGACAACCTCAGATAATCCCCAGACATCGCCCAGTGTCTCCCAGGGCAGCAGAGTCAGCTCCTAGTGAGAAATATCGTTCTCGCCTGCTCAGCTCCCTCACACAAGCCTCCCCCTTGTACAGAAGAGGGACCCAGCCAGGTGCAGTGGCTCATGCCTGCAATCCCAGTGCTTTGGGAGGCAGAAGTGGGAGGATTGTTTGGGGCCAGGAGTTTGAGACCGGCCTGGACAACACAGCGAGACCCCCTCTCTACAAAAATTTTAAAAATTAGCCAGGCGTGGTGGCGCATGCTTGTAGTCCCAGCTACTCAGGAGGCTGAGTCAGGAGGATCACTTAAGCCCAGGTTGTTGAGACTGCAGTGAGCTATGATCGTGCCACTGTACTCCAGCCTGGGCAACAGAGCAAGACCCTGTCTCAAAAAAAAGAGAGAACTGGCTGTAAAGGATGGCACCCAGGGCTGAGGTCACGCAGCCAGGGAGGAGCTGGACCCGTGGCTGGGCAGTCCCTGAGCCCCAGGCTGAGGGGTGGCCGTGCAGTGCTCAGAACCATGCCCATTTCTCTCCCGTCTCTGCCCTCAGAGGACCAGCTGCCCTCCGGCTTCCCCAACATCGACATGGGCCCACAGTTGAAGGTGGTGGAGCGGACACGGACAGCCACCATGCTCTGTGCGGCCAGCGGCAACCCTGACCCTGAGATCACCTGGTTCAAGGACTTCCTGCCTGTGGATCCTAGTGCCAGCAATGGACGCATCAAACAGCTGCGATCGGGTGAGTGAGGGTGGCTGACAGGACGTGGGAGCCTTGGAGGGCAGCAGGGGGCGGGGAGCATCTCCAGGCCCCAAGTTCTGGGGACTACTGGAGGACAGACAGAGACAGTGTGCGGCCGTGGCAGGTGTTGGCTGTGGGGGAGTGGGGGCAAATGTCTTCAAAGCCGCATGCTGAGGATATTAGGGGGCACAGATGGGCATGAGTACTGGGGAGCTATAGAGGGTGGTAGAAGAATAGTGCTTCAACACCTGGCCAGTGAACATATGATGGATGCAGACACGCACAAGGATGGGGAGCTGTATAGGGCCATGGGCGGTGAAAGTGTCTCCCATGCTCAGGCAGTGAGATCACAACTGTCACCCACAGACAGTTGTGGGTGATAGGAAGCCACTGAGGGGGCTGGGCGCAGTGGCTTATGCCTGTAATCCGAGCTCTTTGGGAGGCCAAGGCAGAAGGCTTGCTTGAGGCCAGGAGTTTGAGACCAGCATGGGTAATGTAGCAAGACCCTCATCTCCGAAAAGAAAGAAAGAAAGAAAGCCGCCAAGGATGGTGGGTATCGGCGGTGCCCAAGCAATGGGAGACAGACAGGCAGAAGTGTCGGTGGGCCATGGAGGGTGACAAGGGGAGACCAGCTTCAATGGGTATGTAATAGGGAGCTATGGGAGGTGGCAGAGAGAGAGCATCCTCTACAGAAGCAGTAGGCACGTCCAGTGAGAAGACAGTGGGGCCCAGACAGGCAGGAGTAGCGGAAACTGTGTAAGGCAATGGCAGGTGTCCAGAGGTGACAAGTAAGGTGATGGGGAGCCATAGAAAACTATAGGGAGAGAGTCTCTCCAAGGCTGAGCAGTAAGAACATCATGGAACAAAGACAAGCAGAGGTGATGGCGGGGCTTCAGGTCTCTAATGGGGCACAGATGGGCAGTCCAGCCTGTCCGTTCAGGCCCTGGCTGGGCTAAGGAGACTTGGGACAGACAGAGCCTTGGAGATGGGCGGTTCCACCATTGTGTCTCCACAAAGCACCCACATGGCCCATCTGCGGGTCCAGCTGTCTGGGGGGCTGTGTCTGCGTGTGTGTCGTCCCCCCGCTTCACGACATGTCCACGTGTGCATGTCTGAGCTCCCTGTACCGGCCTGGCCTGCCTCCCGCGTGTGGGCACAGGTGTGCAGGCCTGGCTGCTATCACACACGGGCCTCCCTTCCCCCGCCCGGAGCAAAGTGTCCGCCTGCATCTCGGCCACACGTGCACCCACGTTGCAGTCACTCCCGTGCCTGTGCACACAGGGCGGTGATCTGCACACGCGCCCCTCCTCAGCCCGCACCTCCCTAGTGCTCGTGCGTGGGGACACACGTGGTGGGGATGTGTCTCCATACATTGGGAGCACACGTGTGGCTGCACATGCATGTTTGTCTGTGTCATGGATTTACTGTTTTCAGTTGTGCCGGGCTTGACGCCCTGCCTTCGTTGAGGTCACTGTTGAGGTCACCCGGCACCTCCACACACCCCTCTTTTTGCTTTCTCTCTCCCATTCCTCGGAGGATCCCGCCACGGAGCCCCCCTTGCAGCAGTCCCTCCCCGAATCATCCCCAGCGCCCCGCACTCACTGCCCATCCTTGCCCCCCACCAAAGAGCCTACCTACCCATTCTCCGCTTTCTGCTCCTCCTCCTCAGTGAAAACCAAGCCCCAAAAAAGATCAGACGTGGAGCCCAGAATCTCTTCCCTGGAGAGACTCAGACCTCACACTGGGGGGACAAATCGCCTCCTCTCTCCTAGCCTGGCTGAGGTTGTTTGCAGCTCACAGGCCTCTGCAAGGAGGGGAGCGATGGCCTCAGTTTCCCCATAAAACATGCCTATTTCCTTGTGTTCTGGTGACCTCTCCAGGATGGAATGTCTAGCGCCTGCTAGGTGCTCAGTGAACATAAGCCACTTTAGGAACCATAAGAAATGTTATTATTATTATTTTGAGCGTCCCCCTCCCCTTCCCCGCCCTCCCCTCCTCGATGAGGACACAGGATTCTTCGTAACCACCCATTAACGTTCCTGTTCTCTTTTCTTATTCTCCTGTTGTAAACGTTCAGAAACCTTTGGTAAGTCTGATTTCATCACCATGTCAACAACTAACGCCCCATCCCCTTTGTGCCCCTTCTGCCCCCTTCTCCTCACCAAACTAACAGCCACCGTGTTGGTAATTGTGACCCACTCTGCCTGGTATGTTTACTAACGCCCTCTCCCTCCTCCCGGCGACCGGCCCCTCAGCCCTCCCCAGCTGGGCACTAGTGTGCGGCAGAGAAAGAAACCCAAAGGAAAAGAGGAAAAGAGACAAGTCCACCCAAAGGAAAGAGGAAAAGAGACAAGGCCGGGCAGACCTCAAAGTGGAGGCTGAGGGGGGTTCAGAGGCATCCTCAGGCTCATGGAACTTCGCACCTAACAACATTTCCTCCCGCACTTTCTTCTTGGCCTTAGCCCTGCTGGAAAAGGATTTAATTACAGAAGTTTGGGGGCTGGGGCTGGGCGTGGAGTGGAGATTTTTCCAGCCTAGCTGCTGCTGGGCACTTCTCATCCACTTTTCTCAGCATTCAGCCTGAATCTCCTGAAATCAGTTGTGGGACTAATTGATACTAAAGTGAGAGTGACTGATATCAGCCTATAATATCAGTCCCTTCATCTCTCTCAGGGTGGGAAGCGGAACACCTTTTAATGGCTGAGGGATACATTGTTTCCACTTGATGGAATAGCCCTGAGTGATTTGGCCAACTTGAAAAGACTTCTTTTTTTTGAGACAGTCTTAATCTGTTACCCAGGCTGGAGTGCAGTGGCACCATCTCGGCTCACTAAAGCCTCCGCATTCCCGATTCAAGCAATTCTCCTGCCTCAGTCTCCTGAGTAGCAGGGATTACAGGCACCCGCCACCACACCCGGCTAATTTTTGTATTTTTTAGTAGAGAGGGGGTTTCACCATGTTGGCCAGGCTGGTCCCAAACTCCTGACCTCAGGTGATCCACCTGCCTCGGCTTCCCAAAGTGCTAGGATTACAGGTGTGAGCCACTGGGCCGGCCTGAAAAGACTTTCTTTAACCCTGACTTCCACCATCGTCATCCCAGTGTCCTAGCAAAGGCCAGCCTGGATTTCCACTGACTCGGGTTCCAGTTCTCCAGGGTGTAACTTTAGGCAAATTTCCATTTGCTCCCCTGTAAAGGGTGCAGAGTGGCCTCACGAGGATACCTCGAAAGATAATTCAGGGACCCTGAAAAGTTCAGGCCAGAAGCTCCTCATCCCAGGAGGCCGGAGAGCTAGGCTCAGTACCCACCCCTGCCTCATGATGGGACCTCAGAGATTCCCATCTGAGCCTCAGTTGGCCCGTCTGTAAAATGGGTTTGGGCCACGCAGAAGGAGCTGCTTTTTCACGTGTCTGGGCACTCCTGGCAGATCCAGGTCTTGGGATCTTCTTGGCCCCAGCCAGCCGAGTTATCAAGTTATTGGCCATCAGCAGCAGAGAGAAGGGGGCCCAAAACTTCTCCCTGGATCATGAGCAGAGGGGGTAACGTTCCAGCCCTGAGCCGCCTTTTCCTGCTTTGCAGTTAACCGTCCCTGCCTCCAAGACCCAGAGAAACAGGTCTTTCCTCTTTTCCTCTTGGTAAGAAGGCTGCCAGACTCTCCCCGTCCCTCCTACTCGGCCTGTCTGTGACACCCTTCCTTGGCTGTATTAATGCCCGGTCCTGGGGCGCTAACCCCACCCACCTCCCTGTCTCTAACAAGATAATTCCTGTTGCTCCTTGTCCCCTCCTAGTCTGGACTTGAAAGCAGTCCCTTGCTGGGCTCCCTAAGAAGGAAAGAAGGAAGGGGGGGTGATGAACCTCCCTCCCTCAGCCCAGAGGGAAGGCCACCAAAGGGCCAGGCTGACAGACCTTCCCTGGGCATAGAGACGCCCCTCACCCGTCCAGAGAGGCTTCTAGACTCCATCCCTCCACCCCCAGAGATTCCCGCCTTCTACAGGAAGCCCTCCTGCTTTGACAAGCCCTCAGACCTCACCCTGCTCCTAGGAGGCCTCTCCCAGCTTCCTCAGCAAAGCCTGCAGGGTCCGTATGCCCAGGGCTGGCTCGATCCCCTCCCTGGGGCAGAGTGCAGAGGCCTGGCTTATGGCCCAGCCCAGCTTCCCTGGGGCCCCCCGGCCCCCCACGACCGCCTTGTGACATTCACCTGGTTCTCTCTGCTTCCCTTACAGAAAGCACTCCGATTCGAGGTAAGAGGCTCCTCACTCACCCACCCACTCACGCTCGCTCTCGCTGCCCACTCAGCCCCTCAGGCTCCACAGGGCCTGCCCCCAGGCCCCCTCCATGCGTGTCCACCCTGCCACCACCTTTGTTCCACCCAGCGTTAGTCCAGTCTCTGCGTCTGTGTCTGTGTCTGTGGCCAGGGGGCTGAATGTGGCCGAGGTGACTCCTCAGGTCACCTGGCTGTGGAAGGCGGGGGGCTCTCTCCCCCTCTGGGAAGGACCCTACCTGGCAAGACCCCCAAAGTGCTGGGAGCCCCATGTGGTTTAGCCACCTCTAAAATGAGCATGCAGGCCGGGTGCGGTGGTTCACGCCTGTAATCCCAGCACTGTGGGAGGCCGAGGCAGGTGAATCACCTGAGGTCAGGAGCTCAAGACCAGCCTGGGCAGCATGGGCAAACCCCATCTCTACTAAAAACACAAAAATTAGCCGGGCATGGTGGTGGGCGCCTGTAATCCCTGCTACTCAGGAGGCTGAGGCAGGAGAATCACTTGAACCTGGGAGGCAGAGGTTGCAGTCAGCCACTAGGATCGTGCCACTGCACTCCAGCCTGGGTGACAGAGTGAGACTCCTTCTCAAAAAAAAAAAAAAAAGAAACAAAACGAACATGCAAAGTGATCCTTCCAGCTCCACAGTTCTTTCTGATCTGGAGGTTCTAACCCAAGGACACATAGAGACACGCACTCTCAGGTCGGTCTGCTCCATCCCTTACCCCCCACCCAACTGCTGCCTCAGAGAAGAGCCAACATAAGGCCTGAGTGGGAACCCTGGGGAAGAATCAGTGTCCAGCCCTACCTTTGCTACAAATGCTGTGTGACCTAGACAGTCTTCTGACCCTCTCTGGGCCTCCTTAGTGATGGAGATACTGCCTGCTTCCCAGAACCTCGAGGTCAAGGGAGAACAGGCAGTGTTCTATAGGGGCAGAGTCTTTATCCATGACCTTCGGAGAGAATCCCCCAATCTGTGGTTCCGTGTCATTTCTGTGGGATAATCACAAACAAGGCTGGAAAGCTCAGTCTGGATTTTTGGACCCCTGGTACCATAGGCTCTGATTGAAGCCTGTGATTCAAACCCATTTGGGGATATTCACTCATCTTCATTTACTCATGGTTGACAGGCACTTGGGTCCAGGCCTGTGATTCAAACACACTTAGATATGTTACACTAAGTTTTATTTACTTATGAAAATAAGGACTTTGATCCAGGCCTGTGATTACAAACATACGTGTGGAAACTTTTGCCTTATTTTTTATTTGTGGGCACTCAAGTTTTTATCAAGGCCTATAATTTCAGACATACTCAGCTTCATTTACTTGTGAAAATGAGGGACTTGTTTCAGGCATGTGGTTTCAGATATCTTTGGGGAAATCTTGGCCTCATTTTCATTTTCTCATGGGCACAGTAGTGTTTGATCAAGGTCTGTGATTTCAGATATTCTTAAGAAGGTTCATTCATTTTTATATGTTCATGGAAAGTGAAGTCTTTGATTTGGGCCTGTGATTTCAAATGTATTGAGGGGAAATCAGTCCTATTTTCATCTACTCATGAGCACCAAGACCTTGGATTTGGGCCTGTGATTTTAAATATGCTTGAAAAATTGCCCTCTTCCTTATATCTTTATTTACTCATGACTAACAAATTCTTTGATCCAGGCTTGGGGCATTTTAGCCTCAACTTTACTTGTGAGTATAAGAGGCTTTCAATCAGACCCCTGATTTCAAATACTTTTGAAAATTTAATCTAATCCTGTATACCTATGAGCATCATAGAATTGGGTCTAGGACCATAATTTCAAACACACTTGAAGAAGTCCATTCAGTTACTCATGAGCACCAGGATATTGACTTCAGGCCTGTGGTTTTAAACACAAGCAGGTAAATTCAGACTTTTACTTAGATGACTTAAAATACTTGGGGAAATTCTGACTTCTCTTCAATCAGTTTCAGGCCAGAAGGCTTGGATTCATGGCTTTGATCTCAAACATACTTGATACACACCATCCTCAACGTTTTTAACTTTAGCTGCCTCAGGGTATAACCTAATCCTGAAATTTCAAACACAGCTGAAGAAGTACAACCCTGTCTCCATTTACTTACGGGCGTTGAGGACTTTGAGGACTAGGATTCCAAACACAATTGAGGAACCCAGACCCATGTTCATTTACTCACGGGCACTTAATGAAACAAAGCAACCACCAGCTCCCTGAATTTTCACATGATTTGTGGTGGGCCCCCTCAGGTCCCTGGATCTATCAAATGATGGTTATGAGTTGTGAATGCCAACCCACTCTTTCCTTCTGGCCGGGAGAGCATCACTTAGTGCTTTCTCAAACACGCTTTTCTCCAGCTTTGTAATTCAACTTGGCAGTCATGAAGCAGCAGTCTCATTACCAGCTGCTTTTCCACTGTGAGTGGAGAATTTGCTGGGGAATCTGGTGTGTCCAGGCCCTAGTGGGGCTAGATGTGGGGGTGGAGGTTATACAAGGCCTGGCTGAGCTAGGGCTTCCAGGTTTTCTCACCTCTTATCTGCCTCTCTGGCCCAGCCAGCACAGGAGACAGGCCAGAGAGCACTCTGGTGGGGGAGCTTTCCCTGTTCACTCCTGGGCCCCCCTCTAACGGACCAAGCTTTCTCCCCTCTTCCCACAGGAGCCCTGCAGATTGAAAGCAGTGAGGAAACCGACCAGGGCAAATATGAGTGTGTGGCCACCAACAGCGCCGGTGTGCGCTACTCCTCACCAGCCAACCTCTACGTGCGAGGTAGGGAACGCCGTGTCCAGGTCAAAGGCAGGGACCCGCCCCATCCCATCCCCCTCCCTCCTCGGGCTCACTGCCTCCGGGCTCCCCCGTCCCCTGCACACCCAAGCAGGAAGGCCCCTCCCCGGTCGCGGTGGGACCTTGGCCAAGGCGGCGTCCCTCTCTGGGCCTTAGTTTCCTTGCCTGTAGAATGGGGGCAGCTTAAATTCCCTTCCTCGTGCCTTGCGAGAGATGCCCCGTGGGCAGCAGGCTCTTGGGAGGCAGTGATGGTGGGGTAGGAAGGCGTGGGGCAGGGTGAGGGGGTCAGTCTTGGGCCTACAGGGCCAGGGGAGCCTGCAGGCCTCTGCCCCGCCCCACCCCACCCGCCTGCCCACCCGAGTTGGCTTCTGTGGTGTGTCGTGCCTTCCCGTGCTGTGTGCTGGCTTTGCTTCTCCCAACTTTGTGGCCTCGTAGCTCCCCGCTTCACTGCCCCCCCTAATGCAGGGCCCTCAATCTAGAAGTTGGGGAGGGGTCTTCGAGGCTGCCCCTCCCACCCCCCCACCAGCTGGTCCGGAGCCCGGCGCCTTCTGCCTCTTCCTAATGACTCTCGGAGAAGGGCAGTCCAGGCCGATGGGAGGCTGGGGCACAGGCACCCGGGGGGCTCGGTAGTTGCACCGAGCTGGGGCAGGCACGGCACCCAGTGAAGCTTGTTACTCTCAGTTTCCAATTCCCACTCAGTCATGCCCAGCAGCGTGGGGGCCTCGCCCCAGCACCTCCCCGCTCCCCTGCCCCAAGGAAGCTTCCTTCCTTGTGGGTCCCTTGGTGCTGCCTCAAAGGTGCCAGGGGGCTCCCTTGCCCCCAGATGCCTCTGCTGGCCTCCTCTTATCTCGTGTGTTGGCTCTTGGGTCTTTTCAGAAGTTGTAGTCTTCCTCCTCCTCCTCCCTTTCACCTCCTAGTAGCTGTTTCTGATCAGATTTGTGGTAGAAACAGCTTCTGCCAGGATGCCAGGGCGCCATTCAATCCCTAGGGCTGCCCTAGTTAGCGCTGTGTAATTGACTCAATCACATCCTTCTCTGGGCCTCAGTTTCCCCCATGCGAAGTGCCAAGCCCTAGTCGTTCTCCATCCAGGAGGCCATGTGGCTCATCCCTTACCCACAGACCCTCACTCACCACCTTCGTCCCCACCATCCACAGCACCCGCTGGCCCTGAAGTGACTCCTTGGTCCTGGACCTGGGGTTTTGCATTTTGTCTCTGAGGAGGAGGTCGCATGGAGTGGGAGGGGATGGGGATGTGGGTGTATGGACGGGTGGTGGGTAGGGGCACGTCTGATCCGCTGTCACGGCACCTCTGGTGAGTTGTAATGCGTTCGTGACTCCAACTGACTGGTCTTCACCTAACCTGCTTATTTCTCTGCCAACACCTGGGATGGGGGTTTGTAAATCCAGCAGGGCTCAAAAGAATGTGGACAGCAGGTGTGGGGCAGGGAGCCGGGTGGGGACTTTAGTGAAGGTGCAAGAAGGGAGGGGGGCTTCTGTGTCCTCATCCCCCAGAGGTGGGGTCCCCAGCATGAGCCTCCATCCTCTTGGGGGCAGTTGAGGGGGTGAGGTTCCATTTCCTCATCTTTGCCTGGGTCTTAGATGCTCCAGAATCAAGCTTAGAAAAGAATGGAGAAAGGCAAATGTAGTAGATCTTGTATGTCGAGGGCAGAGTGGAGAAAAGACAAAAAGGTCATTGCTGTTCTTTTTATTTTTTAATTTTAATTTTTTTTTTTGGTTTAAAGAAAAAAAAACAACAAACTATTGCAGCTTTTAGCCTTGGGAAGTCCTCTTTTTACTCTCTGTATCTCCCCTATTTTTTCTCTTCTTCCCATGTCATTGTGTTCTGCATCAAACCCCCTTTACATCCCTCAGAGCTTCGAGAAGGTTGGTGTGTTTTTTTCTTTTTTACTTTCTTTACCCACATTTTTACATTCTGAAAATGACACGCACACACACAAAACACATGTAGACACCACACGGACACACACTGACACGCACACGGAAAAAAATAGAAAAATGAACAACAATTTTAAAAGATGGAATATGAATCATAAGCACAAAGCAAACTAAACAAAAAAAAACCGCCAAGCGAGAGCAAAACCCAGAAAGACACGAAAATCTCAGCCGCGCCCAGCCCGGCCTAGGGCCGGCCGCACACATGCGATGCTTGCATTATGGTCGCCTCTGCATCCGTTGGTAATGTTGTTGCTAAGTTTTTTGCACTCCTCGTCGTCATGGTAACTTGGGCCTGATGCATGCTGGGAGAATGTAAAAATTTCTCTGCATGCCTCTCTTGTCGGTTTGGTTTGGTGAATTCCCAGCGCCTTCTGTTGGAGTGTTTCTTGTCTTCCGTTCCGTTTTTCTCTTTTGGTTTTCTTTTTTCCTTTTTCTTTTTTTTTTTTTCTTTTTTTCTTTGGTTTTGTTTCGTTTTGGGGGGGAAAATCAAATGTTTATTTTTTCCCCTCCCATTCCCTTCACCTGGTCCTCTTCTCCCCCAAAGCGACTCGTCTTTGGTTCTGTCTTGTGTCTGTGCTATTTGGTTTTGGTTTCTTGGGTTGAGCTGTTCTGTGGTTGTTCTCCAAACGCATTGTGATTTAAAAGCCAGTGTTCCTGTCCCAGCTATCATCCAGGAGGGCAGAAGGGGTCCCACAGCTGGGATGCCAGGGCAGAAAGTGACCACTTAGGCACAAGGGAGGTGGCACAGACAGATGGCAGGAGGTCAGAACATGGGTGGGGTGTGTGGAGAGAGCAGCCCAATTTTCCTGACCTCACTGGCCAGCCCCTCTTTCCCCAGAGGTAGTAACTCAGCTCCCTGCCTCCAGGCAGCCATGTTGGAAGGAAGCTTAAGCAGGCATGTTCCCATCCTTCTACCTCAGAATGAGACTGCCTCCTGCGCTCCCAAATAAGCCCAAACCCAGGCATTTGAAGTACTGCTGAATGTGCACTAGCATTTTGAGTTCTTATTCATTTTAGTGACATATCCAAATATGGATTATGGTCAGTTTTAAATGAGGGGAGAGGGCAATAACAGCACCATTTTCACAGGACTGTGCATACTCGGTGTGTAATTGGCACTCAAAACGGCAGCTGCTGTGATGACTGTATGCATTCTGGCTGGGTACCAATCCAGAAGTGCCCATTAGGAAATGTAGCCGGACAGACTTTGGAAGAAAGACTTGGCCAATTATCTGACCTGGAACACTATGTCTCTGCCTCCCAGGCAGCACTGGCTGCTTCCCCCATCCCCTCTCAGACTCTGAGCCCAGTCACAGGCGTCTTTTGTCCAGCAACACAGCATGGTCACTTTCTGAGTACCTGAGCATCAGAGCTGTGGAATTCTGGAAAAAGCCCAGGGGAACCTTGGACACAGCCTCTCCCCTGCTCTCTCTGCCTCCCCAACTCTCCCTCTGCTTCTGTTTCTCTTTTTCAACTCTCTTTCTCTCTGTGTGTCTCTCACTCTTGCAAATCTTCAGAGATGCACACCCCCATCTTCTGCTCCCCTCCCCAAGAAAAGGCATGCCCTTGAGAGTCTTACTCCAACCCCCAATAAAAACACCCCCCAATAAAATATCCATGTAGATTTTTAACCACCAACCCCAGCTGACTACCCAGTTTAGACGATGTTGAGGACAGAAGCCAGACTTTGGAATCACCTTTTCCCCCTCTTGTCCCTCACTCACCTTCTCCAAACTTGCCAATTACTAAATCCTGGACCAAGTTGGCAAGAGGACTTTAGATGCAGTAAGATTTGCTTATTAACCCAGCATGCAAGCTGCCAGGCTGACCCTCAGAGCAGTGCCAAAAGATGGCAGAAAGGGGTCTCCCAGCCCCTCCACCAAAGCTAGGTCCTGGTGCATTGGAACTGAGTGAACAGAGGGTCTCTGAAGACCACTTGGACTTTCTGGGCAGTACAGCCCAGAAAGTGATGAGAGCATAGGCTCTGGACTCTGGCAGACCTGGATTCCAGTCTTGTCTGTGCCCCTCCCTGGCTACGTGACCTTGAACTAGTCATTTGACCACTTGGAGTCCCCACTTCCTCATCTGAACAGTAGGGACCATAAATGAACCTTGATCCCAGGGTAGGTGAAAGGATTTCATTGAACTAAGCGCTTGTCAAGTGCTCTGTGTAACAAGCATTGCCAGTAGGATTGTTGTAAATAAAGGATTCAAGCAAATGATCTGGGCAAGTCACTTCCCTTCTTTGTGGGTTTTAGTTTCCCTGTTATGTACTTCACATGTCCACTGTTTGAATAAGATGGCATATGGGAAACTTTTAAAAATAATTGTAGGGCAGAAGCTAATTCATTTGCTCAGACCTCATTTTTCGCTAGTGCTTTCCTGAGCTCATCTCACGATCTCATTTTCTCCTGACTCCAACCCCATCCCCATGAGATCAGCGGACTGCAGAGCCATAACTCATTTTCCCCACTGTCATTTCCTAGGAAGTTCTGTGGCCACAGAAAGGGACAACAAAGGCCCATGTTAAATACAAGGCTACCCTTGCAGATAAGTACCAGCCCGCCAGAAGAGATGGGCTACCTGGCATGTTCTGAAAGCTACAAGTATTTACATTGTTGCCAGAGCAGCCAGTCACAGGAATTAATTGGAAAAAGGAGAAAAAATGCAACCCCTAATCTCACTCTTATTTATTTTTAAACTGACAAATCTCCAGCTTTGGCTGACTCTGGGTGGTACAGGGGGTAAAATATTCAGGCTTGCCCTTCTTCTCCTGAAATTTATCTCTGGGATCCAAAGGGCTTAAGTCAAAATTGTGTCCGTTTTTAAAAATACAGCTGGCAGCTCCACTCCCAGCTGTAGTTGAATTCTCCCTCCTCCGGCTTTTCACAAGGTGGGAAGATGATCAGATTATATTCTCCCTGACTGTGAATGTTCTTTTCTGGTTCTTTAAAACTCTAAGCCTTTAGAGTATGAGTTAGTGGCTAAAGGTAGTGTCTTTACTACCTGGTCTAGCAACATAGCATTATTGAAACGTAGTGCACAGGACCCACGTAAATGGTTTGCCATCCTCTGATGCCAGGAGAACTTGGAACAAGCTAGAGACATCGGGAGGAATTTTCTCTTTCTTTTTTTCTTTTTTGAGACAGAGTTTCACTCTTGTCGCTCAGGCTGAGTACAGTGATGTGATCTCGGCTCACTGCAACCTCTGCCTCCTGGGTTCAAGTGATTCTCCTGCCTTAGCCTCCCAAGTAGCTGGGATTACAGTTGCCCTCCACCACGCCTGGCTAATTTTTGTATTTTTATTAGAGACAGGGTTTTGCCATGTTGGCCAGGCTGGTCTCCTGACCTCAGGTAATCTACCTGCCTTGGCCTCCCAAAGTGCTGGGATTACAGGTGTGAGCCACCACACTCGGCCCTTTTTTTTTTGACAGAGTCTCACTCTGTTGCCCAGGCTGAAGTACAGTGGCGCAATCTTGGCTCACTGCAACCTCCGCCTCCTGGGTTCAAGTGATTCTCCTGCCACAGTCCCCTGAGTAGCTGGGATTACAGGCACCTGGCACCACGCTCGAATAATTTTTGTATTTTTTGGTAGAGACAGGGTTTCACCTTGTTGGCCAGGCTGGTCTCAAACTCCTGACCTCAGGTGATTCACCCACCTCAGCCTCCCAAAGTGCTGGGATTGCAGGCGTGAGCCACCGCACCCTGCCAGTTGAACAATGTTCTACCTTGAAGGGACTGAGGATATCTTCAAGGTTTTGGAAGAGGCCAATGGGACTGGCATAATTTAACGCAGAGTCTCGAGTGCTAAGCTAAGAAACCAGTACCTGCTGCGTGACACCAGCAAGGCCTAGATTGCCCAATTTCCAGGTCTTCTTTTTCAATATTTGTGACCTGTCCCCAGGCCTTTTCAGATCAACCCATGTATGCAAATTTATGGGGAAAAATTGTTTTTTAAATTAAATTTCCAATACCCAAGCCCTAACATTGATGGATGTGACCCCCAGGTGTTCCCCTTACCTCCTGGCCCCCCAAAACAGGGACAGACATAGATGGTGGGCTGGAACACTCCTCACCTCCTATATTCCCAGAAAGGCTCGCATTGGGGTGTGTTGGCCAGCTCTCTAGTTCGTGCTTACTATACCTGGCCATGCCTTCCTACTTAAGGCCGCTGGCTTGACCCTAGGGGGGCAGGCAGTGTTAGATCAGGACCCAGACCTTCTCATCCCACCCTCATCACATGGGGGAGAGGGGACTCCAGGGGTGGGAAGGCAGGCGTCCCCCCATTTGGGCAGGGTGGGCGGCGAGGAGGGGGTCACTCTGCAGGAACACTGAGCTCTGAACACCTCTCGCCTGCTGCCTGCCTCACACCCTCTGCATTCGCTGTTTCCTCTGTTGGGGGAGGGGGTTTGTGAGGGGAATATTAGATTACACCTTGTCATTTGGAAAGCCCCGTGTCTCCGGCGGCCACAGCGAGGTGGGGCGGGGGGGGGGGGTGGTGAGGGAAGTCCATAGATTGGCCAGAACTGGGGGAAAAACAAAAAGAAAAATGAGAGAAAGAGAGAGCGGGTACCAAAAATAAATAAATAAATAAATAAAAGTAAAAAGTATCTAGAGCGCATCCAAACGTCCAGCTCAAAATACCAATGACTTGCCAAGGCCGCTGGTCAGCCCGTGGGCCAGGGAGCCAGCCAGGTCCCTCCGGGCCTTGCACGCAACCTCAGTGGCGGAGGGAGCTGGCGGTGGGCGGGGAGAGGAGGGAGGGAGGGAGGGAGGGAGGCACAGCAAAATGATGGAGAAGGATAGCAGAAAATACACAGGTGGGCTGAGGGGCGGTGCCCACCCTCCTTGGGCTACAGGCTGGAGTTCAAAGGAGAGGACAAGAAGTGGGCTATGGAATTAGGAATGTTTCCAACCCCTCCCTTCCCCCCCCGACAGGTGTAATCTAAGCTTAAATAAACCCCCCGGAGGCTGCACAGTTTCTTGGCATCTCTCCCCTGCCCTCTCCATCCGCATATTCATTTTGGAGTTTGGAGAAGTATCTAGAATCTTCTCCCACCCCAAAATGCCCAGCAGAGCACCCCCCCCGCCCCGCCCCCGCATCCCTTGGAGCTGCGGCTTGCTGAATCGTTGAGATGTCTGACACTGTCGGGGTTCCCTACCTAGTGCTTCAACCAGATCACCTCACTTTTGAGTTTCCTTCCTCCCCTTTACCCTCGCCCCCACTCCCAACCCCCTTTTTTGGTTTTTGTGTTTCTGCCTCTTCCTGCCTGGGGGAGGGGTCGTCTCCTGGTTGCTTTGACGGTTTTTGAGTTGTTTTTCCATGTGAATCGGGGTTTGAAGCGACCACCCCCCACAACCTGCCACCCCCCCACCCCACCGCCCACCCTCCCGACCCCCTCGCCCAAGCGGGTCCCCCCCGCTGGGACCCCCCGGCTACTCGGTGACGAGAAGAGCTGGAAACCAGAGCCAGCTGGAGCGTGCTGAGGACCAAGGCTGGTGTGGTCCCCTTATAACCTGCCTGGACCCTCCATTCAGGTCGGTAATTGGGGGCGGGGGTCCCGCGGGGCCTCTCCGTCCCGTGGGCTCCGTGCCCACCTTACTTTCTAACCTGCACCTCAAGCTTGCAGCCGGGGGTGGAAAGATGACGTGGGTGGGTGCCAGCACCAAACCGGGCAGAACACAGCGTCAGTCACCCGCCCTTGCCAGTTGGGAGGATGCCCAGAGGCCTTACAAGGTCCCCAGGGAGGGGGTGATCTGAGCCACCTAGTGCCAATGGGCATGATCCTCCCTTAAACTCGTGGCAAACCAGCCCTCTTCCTAGAGCACACCCTGTGAAACAAATGAGGTGGGTGAGAAAGCAAGTGGGCAAGTTTCTTAGGTGTCAGAGGAGCCGTTATAATTTATTGGCAGGTCCATTTAACTGATGGTTGCTGGCCATGTTGGGGATTGTGAGCCCTAAAATTACTGCTGTTGGTAAATGCCCTCCCACATTTAACTGATTTATAGTTAACCCTGTACTGCAAGTCTTTTATATATTCAACAGGTATCCCCTTGTCTCTACTTCTAAAAAAAGAGGTACCTTGCAAATTATGACATCCCTATGGAGAGATATTTTAAAATAAGATCAAACAGGAACAGGGTCTTTTGGATAAGATGTTGACCCTTACAGAATAGATAAATTGGCCTGGCACTTAACCTTTAGATCCTAAAGCTAGATCTTATTCCCTTTGATGTTCCAACAGTTCCTTTGAGTATAAGCCTTTTACTGATGGCTTCTGGACATTTATTATGATGGCTACTGGATATTATTCAACCAGTGGCAACTGGCCATTACATGGAGTTTGGTATAGGTGATGGGTACTTTTTTCCTCTTTGGTGTCCCCAGTGGGTCAGGAAACACAGGTTTGAAAGAGCTAGATGCCAAGAATTAATACTTGGCTGTAATCCTCGTTACTCACTGTGGTGAGAAAAGCCTTGTTTTCTCTGAGAGGCAGGAACCAGGCTGGCCTGGCTTTGAGCTCTGGCTACACTACTTCCTTTCTGTGAGTTCCATCTAGTCTTGTCACCTCTCTGAGTCTCTGTTCCCTCATCTGCAAAATGAGCATAAGGACGTTTGCCTCTCAAAATTGTTAGAAGGAAGAAAGTAAGATGGGGATTCAGTAGAAATTCTTACTGTTTCCATTTCCTTTTTATATTTATTTATTTATTTCTTTATTTGGAGATGGAGTGTCTCTCTGTCGCCCAGGCTGGAGTGCAGTGGCACAATCTCGGTTCACTGCAACCTCTGCCTCCCGGGTTCCAGCAGTTCTCCTGCCTCAGCCTCCAGAGTAACTGGGACTACAGGCACCCGCCGCCACGCCTGGCTGATTTTTGTATTTTTAGTAGAGACGGGATTTTGCCATGTTGGCCAGGCTGGTCTCCAACTCTTGATCTCAGGTGATCCACCTGCCTCAGCCTCCCAAAGTGCTGGGATTACAGGCATGAGCCACCGCGCCTGCCTCCATTTCCTTTTTATAATTCATCGCTGAACTCCCATTAGGTAGAGAAGCTGTTTGATCGTCCCAGCCCCTGGGAGGCTGAAAGGTAACTTCACCAGCTCCATGCCTGGGTTTAGCACCTGCTGTGCCAGGCACTGCTCGAGTCAGGTTAATGCCTTTCTCGGCAGGAGACCCAATTCCCTCCATTTTACAGATGAGAAAACAGGCTCCAGGAGGACGGGGGACCTTCCCAAGGACACTGGGCACATTCAGCCACATCAGCTCCTCCACCTCTGCCTGGAGAGGTTTACTATGGGATTCAGAGACCTTGAGGAGTTCATCTTGCTATGTGATTTCAGCTTGGGGACCTCCAACTTGCTCAGCCCTAAGAGAGGCAGGGTGTCGAGAAGTGGACTGAGAGGGGCTTTAGAGAGAGAGACTTGAGTCGGGCTGGGTTGGTTTGTTCCGAAGGTTTTTTTGTCCATGAGGCTCCCACCCCTGGGGCCACCCCAAACCCTTGGCCAAGGCTCTTGGGTGCTGGGTGGGGAGGCCGGATCCTGTGTTCTGCCAGGGGGAGGGCGTCTCCCTGGGGAAGTCACAGTCCTCCTCCTTTCAGACCCCGATTTTCAGCCCCACACCCATTCCATGATTTTTTAATTTTTTTTCTTCTTGCGTTTGGGTGTTGTGTTTTGTTTCAGAGGGAGTTTTTTTGTTTGTTTGTTTTTTAGATTCTCTCTCTCTTTTTTTTTTTTTTTTAATTGCTTTTGCTTTGTTATTTCATTTGTTCTTCCTGGTTTTGTTTTGGACGTCGATCCGTTTTTCTGTCCTTGAATAATTAGCTCCCCCCACGCTCATTTCCCCATTGTGTTCTGTTTCCATGACAACTCAGCCTCGGCATCTTACCTGTGCCTCGCTGTGGGTGCCGGCGGCTGGCCTGGACCGCGTCCGCTGGCTGGCCGGACCCCATTCTCCCCCCACACCCCCGCCCTCCACCCAGCCCTACCAGAAAGCCACCCGCCCCCCCATCTCACGGCACCTCGCCCCTCACCTCCACTCTGTGTGCATGGCCCTTCTGTCTCCCCATGCCCCGACTCCTCCCCTGGAGCGGTACCCTCCACTCCCTCCATCCTGTCTCCAGCACGACTCTGGACTTTTCGTGGGGCTTCTTTTTCCGAAGGGCTGCCAGCTTCCAGACCCCACTCCCACGCCTGCCGACGTCCCCCCTTCTCTTTGCCTCCCACCCGGATTCAGGAAGGCAGGGGTTGGGATTTCCAGCTAGGAACTGAGGCTGGAAGGGAGGGAGTTGGGGCCACCTCCCTTTATCCCCTTGAACCCACTCCTCAGCATCGTAGACCAGACCCCCTGAGGCTGCACCCCCAATCCCGTATGAAAACCAGAGGCAGGTGTTGATGGGGATCCTAACTGAGCCTCCAGTCCGTCATCTGTGCAGTTGAAACAAGACTCCTTCACCCATCCAAAGCTGGGGACGCACCCATGTGTCTTCTTTAGGACCTGAGACTGTCACCCAGGGACAACCCCTTTTCCCGCTAGAAGGATTTATTAGGTTCACCCGAGTCCTTCCCACAGCAGTTAAACAGCCCCTGTGGGCCAGCAGTGCTCTTTGCAAGTTCAGTTGCCCGCTAGCCTCCTCCCCTTCCCCCTGCCCCGGAACCCATCTGACTTCCGAAAACGGAGCCCCCGAAATGCATCCTGCTGCCTTCATCATGGTCTTTGAGAGAAGGCTGCATCCACTTCCCAGCTTAGAAACGCACAGAACATGTCCCTGTTCTCTCAACGTTCAAGTTCATTCCCTTGTTTATTATTATTTATTATTATTATTATTAATATCCTATTTATTATTCCGCCAGGGCTGTGATGTGACAATGTGGCATGTCACATTGGATCACATCTGCTAGAATTAATATGCAGCATTGAAGTGGGCCCCCCCCTTCTTTCTTTCTTTCTCTGCCCCTCCCGCTCTCTGTCCCTATTTTCTATTCTTTCTCTCTCCCCATTCATTCGTCTCCTCTCTCTGGTGTCACGTAAGTGTGCACTAGAGATCCCCAAAATCCAGATCTTCCCCCTGCAGTTCCTCCCTCCTTTCTCTCTCTGTCTCTCGCTCTCTCTCTCTTTTTCTCTCTCTCTCTCAATCTATTTTGCATGATGTTTGTGACTCAGAGCTGCATCTATTGATGGAAACTTGTCAGATCTGACAGAAGCTTTTAGAAGGGTTTCTATACCCAAAAACCACAAAAATTTCATTAGAGTTTCTCATCTTTTCCTGGAGGGCCCGGTCGGGGCGGGCGGGTAAGTGGGCAGGGCCCCGAGTCACCGGGGAGTGGGGGACTGACATCTCAGGTTCCCTCTGTCTCCTGGCCTCAACAACTGTCCTATGACCGCCACATCCCCAGAGAACCAGGGAGGGTTGGAAGTTGCCCCCTCTCCTAACCCACCCACATCCCGAAACTTGGCAGCCGGAATCTTCCAGCGCTCCCCGAAGGGGATGCCCCCATTCAGGAGTGATCGGAGGCCACCTGTTCCCTGAAGCCACCGCTGTCTGCAAAGATGAGAAACCGCTGATAAATTTTTGTGTCCGTATCTGTGCTGTGACCAGCCACCCTGGTCTATGAAGCCCTGTTGCTATGAGATAATGCTTCATGTCTATTATATATTGATATATCTCTCTATATATTGTTTGTGAAGTACCTTCCTTTGAAGTTTTGGTTTCTTTGTGTTGGAATTTGGTTTTTTAATTTGGTTCTTTTGTTTTCTTTTCATTTGGGGGGAAAAAAGTCAACAGAGGGAAAAGAACCAGCCCTGTTTATATTTAAATGGTTTTCCATTTTTTTCTTTTTTTTTTCTTTCCTTCTTTCTTTCTTCCTTCCTGCTTTTCTTTCTTTTCTCCTCCGCATCCTGTCTTCCCCTCCTACCCCCACCCCACTTCACCCCTCGCATCTCCCTCCTGCCGTCACTGCCGCCCCTTCCCCAGTCCGCCGCGTGGCGCCGCGCTTCTCCATCCTGCCCATGAGCCACGAGATCATGCCAGGGGGCAACGTGAACATCACCTGCGTGGCCGTGGGCTCGCCCATGCCGTACGTGAAGTGGATGCAGGGGGCCGAGGACCTGACCCCCGAGGATGACATGCCCGTGGGTCGGAACGTGCTGGAACTCACAGACGTCAAGGACTCGGCCAACTACACCTGCGTGGCCATGTCCAGCCTGGGCGTCATCGAGGCGGTTGCTCAGATCACGGTGAAATGTGAGCAGGGCCCATGGGGCTCGTAGGTGGAGGGGCAGGCTGGAGTCGATCCCCAACTTCAGGCACAAGTGGGAGGCAGCCTGGGAGCACCTCCGAGTTACCCTCTTGGCTTCAGTCATTCATGGCTAGGAAGGGGACGGTTGTTCTTTGAACAGGTATTTATTGGTTATAAATGATCCTGGCCGGGCGCAGTGACTCACGCCTGTAATCTCAGCACTTTGGGAGGCCAAGGCAGGAGGTTTGCTTGAGCCCGGGACTTTGAGACCAGCCTGGGCAACATAACCAGACCCCTTCTCTACCAGAAAAAAATGAAACACTTAGCCAAGTGCAGTGGTGCATGCTTTTAGTCCCAGCTACTCAGGAGGCTGAGGCAGGAGGACTGCTTGAGCCCAGGAATTCAAGGCTGCAGTGAGCTATGATCGCACTACTGCAATCCAGCCTGGGCGACAGAGCCGGACCCTGTCTTTAAAAATAAATAAAATGGGCCAGGCGGGGTGGCTCACATTTGTAATCCCAGCACTTTGGGAGGCCGAGCTGCGCAGATCACCTGAGGTCAGGAGTTCGAGATCAGCCTAGCCAACATGGTGAAACCCTGTCTCTACTGAAAATACAAAAAAAAAAAAAAAAAAAATTAGCTGGGCGTGGTGGCGCACATCTGTAATCCCAGCTACTCGGGTGGCTGAGGCAGGAGAATCACTTGAACCTGGGAGGTGGAGGTTGCAGTGAGCCAAGATCGAGCCATTGCACTCCAGCCTGGGTGACAGAGCAAGGCTCCGTCTAAAAAAAAAAAGAAAGAAAAGGCCAGGCACGGTGGCTCATGCCTGTAATCCCAGCACTTTGGGAGGCCTAGGCGGGTGGATCATGAGGTCAGGAGATTGAGACCATCCTGGCTAACACAGTGAAACCCCATCTCTACTGAAAATACAAAAAATTAGCCCGGCGTGGTGGCAGACACCTGTCGTCCCAGCTACTTGGGAGGCTGAGGCAGGAGAATGGTGTGAACCCGGGAGGCGGAGCTTGCAGTGAGCCGAGATTGGGCCACTGTACTCCAGCCTGGGTGACAGAGCGAGACTCCATCTCAAAGAAAAAAGAAAATGGGTACTGGGTGGCCCCTGGGCCATAGTTTGTTACCCCTTGCTGTAGATGATGACAGGAGTCATGAGGCCCATGATTACTGCTGGGCAAATCAAGGCTCAGAGAAGGCGACTGAATGGTGAAAAGTCACACAGCCTTCAAGGTCCTCAACCGATGTACCCAATGCATGACACAGCTGCCTCCTGCCCACAGCTCTCCCCAAAGCTCCCGGGACTCCCGTGGTGACCGAGAACACAGCCACCAGCATCACCATCACGTGGGACTCGGGCAACCCAGACCCTGTGTCCTATTACGTCATTGAATATAAATCCAAGAGCCAGGACGGGCCGTATCAGATTAAAGAGGACATCACCACCACGCGTTACAGCATCGGCGGCCTGAGCCCCAACTCAGAGTACGAGATCTGGGTGTCGGCCGTCAACTCCATCGGCCAGGGGCCCCCCAGCGAGTCCGTGGTCACCCGCACGGGCGAGCAGGCCCCGGCCAGCGCACCGCGAAATGTGCAAGCCCGTATGCTCAGCGCCACCACCATGATTGTGCAGTGGGAGGAGCCGGTGGAGCCCAACGGCCTGATCCGCGGCTACCGTGTCTACTACACCATGGAGCCGGAGCACCCTGTGGGCAACTGGCAGAAGCACAACGTGGACGACAGCCTGCTGACCACCGTGGGCAGCTTGCTGGAGGACGAGACCTACACCGTGCGGGTGCTCGCCTTCACCTCCGTCGGCGACGGGCCCCTCTCGGACCCCATCCAGGTCAAGACACAGCAGGGAGGTGAGGCATGGGGTCGGCAGCACTCGGGGCCCCGGCCGTGCGGCTTGGCTCTTTGCATGCTCCCTGGAAGCCGCAGACTGGTTTGTGGGTTCTGCACGGTGCTTTAAGATATTTTAATGCTAGCATTTAGGCCGGGCGTGGTGGCTCATGCCTGTAATCTCAGCACTTTGGGAGGCCAAGGCGGGCAAACTCCTGAGGTCAGGAGTTCGAGACCAGCATGGCCAACATGGTGAAACCCCGTCTCTGCTAAAAATATAAAAATTAGCCAGGCATGGTGGCCTGTGTGTGTAATCCCAGCTACTCGGGAGGCTGAGGCAGGAGAATCACTTGAACCCAGCAGGTGGAGGTTGCAGTGAGCAGAGATCATGCCACTGCACTCCAGCCTGGGCGAGAGAGTGAGACTTCATCTCAAAAAAAAAAAAGTAAAAATATATGTATATATTTTCATGCTAGCATTTAAAATCGGGGAGCTAGGCCGGGGGCGGTGGCTCACACCTGTAACCCCAGCATTTTGGGAGTCAGAGGCGAGTGGATTACCTGAGGTCAGGAGTTTGAGACCAGCCTGGCCAACATGGTGAAACCGCATTTCTGTTAATAATACAAAAAAAAAAAATTAGCCGGCCGTGGTGGCGGGTGCCTGTAATCCCAGCTACTCTGGAGGCTGAGGCAGGAGAATCACTTGAACCTGGGCAGAGTTTGCAATGAGCCAAGGTCGCACCGTTGCATCCAGCCTGGGCGACAAGTGAAACGCCATCTCAAAAAAATTAAATTAAAAAAAAATCAGAGAGCTAGCCAGGCTTGGTGGCATGTGCCTGTAGTCCCAGCTACTCAAGAGGCAGACGCAGGAGGATGGCTTAAACCCAGGAGTTTCAGTCCAGCCTGGACAATATAGCAATACCCCATTTCTTAAGAAACATGTATAGGGCCCGGTGTAGTGGCTCATGTCTGTAATCTCAGCACTTTGGGAGGCCAAGATAGGAGGATTTCTTGAGGCCAGCCTGGACAATGTAGCTAGACCCCATCTCTACACACAAAAAAATAAAAATTAGCTAGGCGTGGTTGTGCACACCTGTAGTCCCAGCTACTTGAGGCTGAGATGAGAGGATCACTTGAGCCCAGGAGTTTAAGGCTGCAGTGAGCTATGATAGCACCACTACACTCCAGCCTGGGCAGCAAAGCAAGACCTTATCTCTAAAACAAAAACAAACATTAAAATAAAATCGGAGAGGGCTGGGTGCGGTGGCTCATGCCTGTGATCCCAGCACTTTAGGAGGCTGAGGTGGGTGGATCACCTGAGGTCAGGAGTTTGAGAACAGCCTGGCCAACATGACAAAACCTCATCTCTACTAAAAAAAATACAAAAATTAGCCGGTCGTGGTGGCACACGCCTGTAGTTCCAGCTACTCAGGAGGCTGAGGCAGGAGAATCGCTTGAACTCGGGAGGCGGTGAGCCGAAATATGGCCACTGCCCTCCAGCCTGGGTGACAGAGCGAGACCCTGCTCAAAAAATTAAATTTGGACAGTTATCCTAGCCAAATTTTTGGCTTCCCTTAAAAAAATCTGATTTGACAAGCCCATAGGGCTAAGATCAAACACCTGGGTAGATCCCAGTGGCTGTGTGGGAGACAAGGGGGGCTATATGTGCTTCCTTCCCTCTTCTCTGTTAACTCCTCACCCCTGTTGGCATTTGAGTTTGAGAACCTGCCTCATCTGTTCTCATTAGAGGGACCAACGCCACTGCTTCTGAAATAATAAATGAAAACTGCTGGCTCAGCGTGGTGGCTCACGCCTGTAATCCCAGCACGTTGGGAGGCTGAGGCAGGCGGATCACGAGGTCAGGAGTTCAAGACCAGCCTGGCCAATAATGGTGAAACCCCATCTCTACCAAAAATATAAAATTAGCCGGGCATGATAGCGTGTGTCTGTAATCCCAGCTACTCAAGAGGCTGAGGCAGGTGAATCACTTGAACCCGGGAAGCAGAGGTTGTGGTGAGCCGAGATCGTGCCACTGCACTCCAGCCTGGGCAACAAGAGCGAAACTCTGTCTCAAAAATAAAAGAAAACTGCCTCACCCCTAAGGCAGTGGGCCAGTCTCCCTCCCTGCTCAGGTGGGAGGACTCGGAAGAGGCATGTAGGCATGGGGGACCCCAGCTCTCTGAGTGTTTGACCCTTTCCTTTGGGGCTCAGGCTTTCAAAACCTAAAGTCCAGGCAGTCTCAGGCACCCGCTGAAGCAAAGGGCCGGGACGGTTGGCGCTCTGTCCATGTCTGTGAGTGGATACAGAATGGAGATCCAAATTTTAAAATAGGCACCCTCGGCCAGCCACTGTGGCTCACACCTGTAATCCTGACACTTTGGGAGGCTGAGGCAGGAGGTTTGCCTGAAGCCAGGAGTTCAAGACCAGCTTGAGCAACATAGCAAGACCCCATGTGTACAAAAAATTTTAAAATTAGCTGAGCGTGGTGGTATGTGCCTGTGGTCCCAGCTACTTAGGAGGCTGAGGCGAGAGGATCACCTGAGCCCAGGAGTTGGAGGCTGTAGTGAGCTATGATCGTGCCACTACACTCCAGCCTGGGTGACACAGTGAGACCCCGTTTCAAAAACTAAAATAAAATGAAATAAAATAGGCACACATACCTCCCTGCTAATTTCTCTGTCATCTAATTCACAGCCAGCGAGGGCACTGGGGTGATTTGAAAGGGAGATTTTTAGGCCAGGTGTGGTGGCTCACGTCTGTAATTCCAGCACTTTGGGAGGCCGAGGCAGGAGGATCACTTGAGGTCAGGAGTTTGAGACCAGCCTGGCCAATTGGTGAAATCCCGTCTCTACTAAAAATACAAAAGTTAGCCGGGCGTGGTGGCGGGTGCCTGTAATCCCAGCTACTTGGGAGGCTGAGACAGGAGAATCACTTGAACCCTGGAGGCGGAGGTTGCAGTGAGCCAAGATTGCACCATTGCACTCCAGCCTGGGTGACAGAGTGAGACTCCGTCTCAAAAAAAAAAAAAAAAAATGAAGGGGATTTTTATTTTTTTTATTTTTATTTATTTATTTATTTTGAGACAGAATCTCACTCTGTCGCCCAGGCTGGAGTGCAGTGGCGTGATCTCCGCTCACTGCAAGCTCTGCCTCCTGGGTTCGCGCCATTCTCCTGCCTCAGCCTCCCGAGTAGCTGGGACTACAGGCGCCCGCCACCACGCTCGGCTACTTTTTGTATTTTTAGTAGAGATGAGGTTTCACCGTGTTAGCCAGGATGGTCTCGATCTCTTGACCTCATGATCTGCCCGCCTCGGCCTCCCAAAGTGCTGGAATTACAGGCGTGAGCCACCGCGCCTGGCCGAAAGGAGGATTTTTAAATGGGTTCTTTTCCTTTGGAAGAAGAGAGGATGGAGGAATGGAGGTGGACAGGTGACAACGGGATGGGGGCGAGGTCCCCAGGAAAATAAAAGAACATTCTAGAAGCACCCAGAGCTGGCATCTTTTAGTAGGGACACTCAGCAGGTGGGGCCCCCTTCATGGGGTGGACGCTCCCCGACTGCTAGTTGTCTCCCCGCACCCCCACAGTGCCCGGCCAGCCCATGAACCTGCGGGCCGAGGCCAGGTCGGAGACCAGCATCACGCTGTCCTGGAGCCCCCCGCGGCAGGAGAGTATCATCAAGTACGAGCTCCTCTTCCGGGAAGGCGACCACGGCCGGGAGGTGAGGCAGCGTGGGGACGGGCTGGCCTGCCCTGGGCTTCTCCCCGGCGCTGTCTGACGCTGCCCGCCTGTCTCTTCCCCCTCTTTGTCCCTGTGTGTGCTGCGGATTCTGCTCTTCCTCATCCCTTCTGGTTCTCCTGCATGTCTGTCCCTTTGTGCCTTTCCCCCACTTTTTTCTCCTCTGTCTTATCTCCTTTGTCTTTCTCCTCTGCTGCTGGTGGCCTCTCTCTGGCTCCATATGTATCGGCGTCCCCGTCTCTCTTGACCTCTGCTTCTCTCTGTGTCTGTCTTCACCGGTGCCTCTGATGCTCACTCTCCATCCCTCCGGGTCTGTTCTGTCTGTTTGTGTCTCCCTCTCTCTCTGTCTCTGTTTTCTGTGTTTTTTTTCTGTCTCCCATCTGTCTCTGTCTGTTTCTCTCTCTCTGTCTCTCTTTCTCTCTGTCTCTATCTCTGTATCTGTTTCTTTCTCCATCTCTATCTCTATCTCTCTCTTCTCTCTTTCTCTGTCCCTGTCTCAATTTTTCTCCCCTCCGTTTCTGTGTCTCTCCCCTCTGTTTCTCTGTCTCTCTGTCTCTGTCTCTATTTCTCTGTCTCTCTGTGTCTCTCTATCTCTGTATCTGTCTCCTTCTCAATTTCTCTATTCCCCTGTCTCTGTATCTCTCTCCTGTTTCTGTCTCTCTCTATCTCTCTGTCTGTGTCCCTCCCGTTTATCTCTGTCCCTGTGTCTGTCTCTCTCCTTTGTTTCTGTCTCTATCTCTGTCACTGTGTCCCTCTGTCTCTATCTCTGTCTCTGTGTCCCTCTGTCTCTGACTCTCTCTCTCCCCTCTGTCTCTCTCCGTCTCTGTCTCTCTCCATCTCTGTCTCTCTCCGTACCCTCTTTTTCTGTCTGTATCTCTGTCTCTCTCTCTCTCTCCCCTCTGCCTCTCTCCCTCATCCCTCTGTACCTCTCTGCCCCACCCCTGTCTCTGTTTCTCTGTGTCTCTCTCTCTCTCTCTCTCTCTCTCTCTCCCCTCCCCCCGCTCTGTTTCTCTCTGTCTCTCTCTCTCCCCCATCCCTCTCTGTCCCTCTCTGCCCTGCCCCCAGGTGGGAAGGACCTTCGACCCGACGACTTCCTACGTGGTGGAGGACCTGAAGCCCAACACGGAGTACGCCTTCCGCCTGGCGGCCCGCTCGCCGCAGGGCCTGGGTGCCTTCACCCCCGTGGTGCGGCAGCGCACGCTGCAGTCCAGTAGGTGTCTCGCGGGGCCGCCCTTCTCTGCGGGGGGGACCACGGCCTGGCCGCAGACAGCCCCTCGGCAGACGGACCCAGGCGGGGCCTGCTGCAGTGGGTGGGGGGCGCCTCCCGGCCTGTCTCCGCTTTGTTCCCTGACCTCGGATCCACCTACCCGCGCTGTGCCTCAGTATCCCCATCAGCACAGCACAGCGAGGGTCTTAGCATGGGGTTGTCTGTGCCCCTGGGCCTGGTGACCCGGGTTGAGACTTGGGGTCAAGGAGAAGTGGCTGATCTTGGCCCTGGTCTAGGAGAGGTTCTGGGACCACGCCTTCTTTGTCCTCTTTCCATCCTGGAGTGGGGGCTGATTGAAGGGCCACGTTGCGCCCATTTCCCAGGCATTTTGAGGGTACCGTGAGGCTGTGGTCACAGCTCGCACCCCATCATTCTCAGAGCAAAGGACACAGAGACGAACCCACCTTCCCCGTCGGTCTTCCTCCCCCGGGCAGGGAGCCTTGGCTCTCAAGACCCCAGGACAAGGTCCCAGTTTCCGAGGGTGGGGAGGGGGTGGAATTGGAGCCGATGCCAGGTTTCGTGGGTGCATGCAGGCCCCCACTCGGGGCTCAAATCTCTGGAGTTCTCTGCTGTGCCGGCCCGGCCTCCCTGTTTCGAGCGAGTCACCCTTCACCTGGCAGTTGGCTGTGAGTCACCGCCACCCTCTCTCCCTGACTTCTCCAAGCTCGGGGCTGTACAGGCCCCTTCTGCCATCTCCCCACCTCATCTGCCTCCCTGGCTCCACTCAGCCCAGCGTGGCCTTCACTGGTGTGGCCTCCACCGGCGTGGTCTCTCTGTCGTGGCCTCCCCCTGCTTCCCCCTCTTCCCTCCCCTCACCCAGTCAGTCACGGCGTAGCCACCCCAGGCTTTCTTCCGGAATCAGTCATGATGGTCAAACCTTCAAGGCCCGCCCCGGGTGTGTGTACACAAGGGCGTCTCGGGTCAGTCAAGGGGTTAACATCAACTCCGGCCGGGGCATCTGAGCCGCTGGGATCGGGGGGGTGGGGCGCCTCGGAGACACAACCCCCCTGCCCCCGCCGGCCCCCTTCCCTCCTTCCTGCTCCCCACAAACCAAGCCGAGCTGAGCACCTGGCGGCTCCAAGGCGTCTGGGCGCGTCTGTGTGAGGTGGAGTCAGTGAGGGTGGCCTGTGGCTTGGGCTGCCACCTGAGAGACTGGCTGAGGTGTCCTGAAGGTGAGTACACGCTGGTCTCGAGCAGGTTCACAAAAACGGCCCACCCCGCGTGCCCCCCCACCTGCCCCAGCCGCTCTGGGCTGAACGGACAGTCCACGGCCCGAATTCGGCCCCAGAAACTCTCCCAAACCACGTGCCACCACCATGCCACGCTGCCCACGCACGCACATCCACGTCATTGCACACGTCCCTTCCCGAGATGTCATGCAGGTTGGGCCGGATTGTGAAGGACGTGACCTCCGTGGTCACCTAGAAAGCGGCTTCGGCCCAGCCACGCGAACCTCTGGGGCGGCCCAGGACAGGGAGTTGGGGAGAAGGGACTCCCCGCTTCTTGCCCCGAGACGGGTGGGGCCCAGGAGAACCGACAGTAAAGACTCAGGGCCAGGCGTATCCATCCCCCCGGGGACTGCGGGCTCCTTAGGCTGAACACAGGGTAGGTGCAGGTCAGACCACTCAGCCGTGGGTCTCCCCAGACACCGTGCCACCTTCCTGCCTCCAGCCTGGAACCTCAGCGTGCTCACGCTGGGGGCTGGAGCAGGGCTGCTGGGCCACTGGCATCCTGAGACCCACCAAGAGTTCGGTCTGGCCTTGTAGCTCAGCGCTCGGCCGTTCCCTCTCTCGTAAGAAAGTCTTTTAAGTTAGCAGTTGAAGAGTGGAAGGTAGGTAACCAGACTGGGCATTTTCTGGAAGGAGTCTTTCTTTCTTTTATTATGGTTTTTCTCATCATCATCACCATCACTGTTGTTTCTTATTTTATTATGGTTTCGGTTTTATTTTTTCTCCCCCTTTCTCAGCAAATCCATTCCTTCTGACACATTCCTTGATTGTTTGTTTTTTTTTTTCTCCCCTGCTCCCTGCCTGATTCCCCGCACCCCCCGGGCACCTTTGGTTGGTGTGGCTGGTCAAGAAATGGGGAAGGGTCCCCTTTGTCTAGTTTTGGAGGAGGCGCCTCTAATGTTTTGCTTTAAGTGAGGCTGGAGGGTCTCTCTAGTTGAAGTAAGCTGTTGGGGTGGCTTCTGCAGTCTCTGGCAGCCCAGTGTCTCTGAGGACAGGATTCATCTCTGGGTTCCAGATGCTAACAGGATAGTGTCCATAGTAAATACTCAGTAAACATGTGCTCAGCCACCAAGCAAGCTGCTCTGATGGTGAGGGTTTCTAATGCTCTTGCCACGAGCAAGGCCAGTAATCTCTCTGGGCCTCCCTCTAGGGGACGTAGATTCTAAAATCGTGGGCACTTGGGAGAGTCTGGCTCCCGCCATACCCAACCGGCACAAGGCTGAGATCTGAGCTCTCAACCTCAAACCAAGCCAGCCTGTGAACCACAGCCAAGTCTGGGTTCCAATCCTGGCTCTGCCACCTCATCACGGCATGTCCCTGGACAGGTAGCTTGCTGTTTCTGAGCCTCAGTTTCCTCACCTGTAAAATGGGCTGCACTTCTGGTTTTTCGGCAAGATTGAGAGGTGATATACAAAATAATGAAAAGCTTCCAGGGTGGGGTCTGGCCACAGTTGGTACACAACCAATGACCGTAGAAAGCCCAACAGGCAGACTTTGGAATCTGGTTTCCCCACCGTTGACGTGGGATGGCGGGTGGGGAGTGACAGTTCTGACCACCTGAGGGGTTGTGAGAATTAAATGAGATGATACATGCGTTAAATGAGATGATGCATGAAACGGGCTGAGGGTGCTGCACCTGCAGTAGGCATGCAGAAAATGAAGCTTATTATCACTAATGCCCTCAGCACAGCGTCTGGCAATAGTAGGCACGCAACACATAGAGACTTACTGATTCATAAGCTTTTAACGCACAGGTAGTTCCCTTTAATGTGCGGGAACTCTCACTGTTTTTCAGCAAAGACCTTAACATACTGCCTGGCACACAGTAGGTGCCCCACTAATGCAGCCACTGTTTTAAATCTACATACGGATTGGCACAGTGCTGGGCACCTAGTTGACACTCAGTAAATGGAAGCTATTAGCAGTTTATAACAAGCTTAGCCTAGTGTCAGGCGCACAGTAGGTACTCAAAACATGGGTGGCAACAATTATTGTTCTGCAAACCTCTTGGCACAATGCCTGGCATACAGTAAGTGCTCAATAAGTGGCACTTGCTATAAAGAGGCGGCCTAAGTGTGAGGCACATAGTAAGTGCTCAGATGGGCACTATTATCAGTTTGAAAGGGTGTAGGATAGAGCTGGTTACACAGTTTTTACTGAAAACATTCACTTATTATCTGCAAAACCCTTGGCACAGTGTGTGCAAATAGTAGGTGCTCAATAAATAAGAACTATTACCATTTTTATATAAGGTACTTAGTGCAATGCCTGGCACACAGTGGATGCTTAATATGCCAGGTGCTATTACAGTTATCCAATAAAGCCCTTAGCACAATGCTTGGCACACAGTAGGTGCTTAAGAAATGAAAACTACTGGCCGGGCGCGGTGGCTCACGCCTGTAATCCCAGCACTTTGGGAGGCTGAGGTGGGCGGATCATGAGATCAGGAGATCGAGACCATCCTGGCTAACATGGTGAAAATCCGTCTCCCCTAAAAATACAAAAAATTAGCCGGGCGTGGTGGCGGGCGCCTGTAGTCCCAGCTACTCAGGAGGCTGAGACAGGAGAATGGCGTGAACCCGAGCGGTGGAGCTTGCAGTGAGCCAAGATCGTGCCACTGCATTCTAGCCTGGGCGACAGAGCAAGACTCTGTCTCAAAAAAAAAAGAAAAAAAAAAAAAGAAATGAAAACTATTAACATTCCATAAGGCCCTTAGTAGAGTTGCCTAACACATAGTAGGTGCTTAATATGTGGAAACTTACTGTTTTTCAGTAAGCCCCAGCACAGTACCTGGCACACAATAGGTGCTTAATATGTGGTGACTACTATTGTTTTCTGATGAAGCCTTTAACACAGTGCCTGGCGCACAGTAGGGGCCTAATACATGGGGACTATTAACTGTTTTCTGATAAAGCCCTTAGCACAGTGCCTGGCACACAGTAGGGGCTTAATATGCAGGGACTACTACTGTTTTCTGAGAGAGCCTTTAGCACAGTGCCTGGCACATAGTAGGTGCTGCTTAAATGACAACTGCTGTTTTTCTCTTCAGAGACCTATTACCATAGCCAGCACATAGTAGGTGCTGCTTAAATGACAACTGCTGTTTTTCTCTTCAGAGACCTATTACCATACCCAGTCCATAGTAGATGTTCAATAAATGAGACTTGCTGTTGATAGGCTTAGTAGTAGATTTAGTGTGGTGCCAGGTGCATAGTTGGGACTGAACACAGGAGTGCTGTGATCTTTAAAGATTTTGGCACACAGTAGGTGCTCAATATGAGCTATGAAGTCCTGAGCCTGGTACCTGACACCAGTAGGTGTCCAATAAACAGGGACTTTTATTATTACTTGATAAAGCCCTTGACATTCTACCTGGCACAGAGTAGGTGCTCAAGACATGGGCATTATTTTCAAGTGAAGCCAATTGGATGGTCGTAGTTGAAGTAAGCTTTTGGGATGGGCTTTGGGTCCCTGGTAGCACAAGTGTTCAGTAAATAAATGCTTTTACTATAAGAAAAATGTTGCCATATTTTCCATAAATTATTATGAAGCCCTTGGCATGATGCCTGGCACATGGTAGGTAGCTAATAATTGGGGCTTCTATTGCTGTTGCCTGGCACATAGTGTGTGACATATAGTTTTTTTTGTTTTTGTTTTTGTTTTTTTTTTTGGAGATGGAATCTTGCCCTGTTGCCCAGGCTGGAGTGCAGTGGCACGATCTTGGCTCACTGCAACTTCCGCCTCCCGGGTTCAAGTGATTCTCCTGCCTCAGCCTCCCGAGTAGCTGGGATTACAGGCTCCCGCCACCACGCCTGGCTAGTTTTTTGTGTCTTTAGTAGAGACGGAGTTTCACCATGTTGGCCAGGCTGGCCTCGAACTCCTGACCTCGTGATCCACTCACCTCGGCCTCCCAAAGTGCTGGAATTACAGGCGTGAGCCACTGCGCCCGGCCGAGATTCTTTTGCTATTATTCTATGAAGCCCTTGGCACAATGCTTGACACACAGTAGGTGCCTGATAAGTGGAGCTTCTATTGCTGTTCCCCTTAGCATGATGCGTGGCACATATTAGGTATTCAGTAAATAGATGCTCTATTATTTTGTGAAGCCCTTGGTGCTGGCACATAGTAGGTGCCTAATGGAGCTTCTGTTGCCATTCCCCTTGGCACAGTGCCTGGCACATAGTAGGTAGTTAATAAATGGAGCTTCTGTTGCTGTTCCCTTTGGCATGGTGCCTGGCACGTAGTAGGTGCTTAATAAATGGAGCTTCTGTTGCCGCTCCCCTTGGCATGGTACCTGGCACATAGTAGGTGTTCAATAAATATATGCTTTTACTATTATGTCGTGAAGTGCTTGGCGCTGGCACATAGTAGGTGCCTAATAGAGCTCTGTTGCTGTTCCCCTTGCCACGGTGCCTGGCACATAGGTGTTCGACGTAGATTATTTTGTTACCATTCTATGAAGCCTTAGCACAATGCTTGACACACAGTAGGTGCCTGATAATTGGAGCTTCTGTTGCCATTCCCCTTGGCATAGTTCCTGGCACATACTAGGTACCTAATAATTGGAGCTTCTGTTGCTGCTCCCCTTGGCATGGTGCCTGGCACATAGTAGGTGCTTAATAAATGGCGCTTCTGTTGCTGCTCCCCTTGGCATGGCACCAGGCACATACTAGGTGTTCAATAAATCGATGCTTTTACTATTATTTTGTGAAGCCCTTGGCGCTGGCACATAGTAGGTGCCTAATAGAGCTCTGTTGCTGTTCCCCTTGCCACAGTGCCTGGCACATAGTAGGTGTTTGACATATAGATTATTTTGCTATCATTCTATGGAGTCCTTAGCACAGTGCCTTAGCACAATTATTAGTAGGTGCCTAATAATTGGAGCTTCTATGGCTTTTCCCCTTGGCATGGTGCCTGGCACATAGTAGGTGCATAATGGAGCTTCTGTTGCCATTCCCCTTGGCATGATGCCTGGCACATAGTAGGTGCTTAATGAATGGAGCTTCTGTTGCCATTCCCCTTGGTATGGTGCCTGGCACATAGTAGGTGCCTAATAAATGGAGCTTCTGTTGCTGTTCCCCTTGGCACAGTACCTGGCGCATAATAAGCGCTTAATAAATGGAGCTTCTATTGCTGTTCCCCTTGGCATGGTGCCTGGCACATAGTAGGTGTCCAGTAAATAGATGCTTTACTATTATTTTGTGAAGCCTTTGGTGCTGGCACATAGGAGGTGCCTAATAAACAGAGCTTCTGTTGCCGTTCCCCTTGGTATGGTGCCTGGCACATAGGAGGTGCCTAATAAATGGAGCTTCTGTTGCCATTCTCCTTGGCATGGTGCCTGGCACACAGTAGATGTTCAACAAATAGATGCTTTTACTATTTTGTGAAGCCCTTGGTGCTGGCACATAGTAGGTGCCTAATAAATGGAGCTCCTGTTGCTATTCCCCTTGGCACGATGCCCAGCACATAGTGGGTGCCTAATAAAAAGGGCTTCTCTTGCTATTCCCCCACCCAGTTTCTGGCATGGGGACCGTAGCTGTCCAATGCCTAAGACCTACTGTGCACCACGTAGGTGCAGCCTGGTGAGCACAGGGTTCTTGGCCAGCCCTCCCAGCCCCATCCCACCTGCCCGCCCATCCCCCCGCCCATCCCACCTTTGGTTGACACCCGCTTCTTTTGGGTTCGACTTCTCTTTGGTTTGGTTCTGTTTTGTTTGTTATCATCTTCTTTTTTATTTTCTCTTTCCCATCTTTTGTTTCCCCGCCCCCCTCCCCACCCATCCCACCTCCCTTCCCCACCCCCCCACGTTCTCCCCCCCTCCAATAGAACCGTCAGCCCCCCCTCAAGACGTTAAATGTGTCAGCGTGCGCTCCACGGCCATTTTGGTAAGTTGGCGCCCGCCGCCGCCGGAAACGCACAACGGGGCCCTGGTGGGCTACAGCGTCCGCTACCGACCGCTGGGCTCAGAGGACCCGGAACCCAAGGAGGTGAACGGCATCCCCCCGACCACCACTCAGATCCTGCTGGAGGCCTTGGAGAAGTGGACCCAGTACCGCATCACGACTGTCGCTCACACAGAGGTGGGACCAGGGCCCGAGAGCTCGCCCGTGGTCGTCCGCACCGACGAGGATGGTAAGTACCTGCCCCAGGCCCGGGACCCCCCGCAGGCCCCAGCCCGGCCCCGCCTCGAAGCCTTCCATCTGGAAACCTGGGCTGGTGGTCAAAGGGCGGAAGCCTCACTTGGAGGAAGTCGGGAAGCAAGCAGCCTCCCCGAGAAATCCGGGGCTCCTTGACCTTGGAATTGGCGATTCTAGACATGGGCAGGATTAGCTCTGCAGCATCTGCTCCCAGGGCCTCATGCCTGGACAGTTTCGCTGGCTGCCCTCTATTTTGGTGGAACAGTGGAAATCTTTGGAAATGGGGTGGAGGAAGCGGCAAACAGCACCTGCAACAACAATGTGCTGATCATGGTTAACCAGCTCCCCGGGTGGATGGAGACCAGTTTGTGTAGCATTGGCCAGTTTCCCTGGTGTAAATGTTCCCGTCCTCACCCATTTCAAGTTAGCAGCAAGTTTGAAGCTGGAAAGCAAGGCAGTGGTCCTAGCTTGGAGTCACATGGTCGAAGCCTAGACTGTGGAGAGAAATGACAGACACCTTTCCCAATAAAATTGCAACTTCTCGGCCAAGCACAATGGCTCATGCCTGTAATCCCAGCACTCTGAGAGGCCAAGGCAGGAGGATCTTATGAGTCTCGGAGTTTGAGACCAGCCTAGGCAACATAGTGAGACCCCATTCCTCCAAAAACATTTTTAAAACATAGCCAAGCATGCTGGCATGCACATGTAGTCTCAGCTACTCAAGACGCTGAGGTGCGGGGATTGCTGAACATAGCAGTTCGAGGCTGCAGTGAGCTGTGATCATACCCCTGCACTCCAGCCTGGGTGACAGAGTGAGACCCCATCTCTACAAAAACATATTAGCTGAGCATGGTGGCACAGGCCTGTAGTTGCAGCTACTTGGGAGGCTGAGGTGGGAGGATCGCTTAAGCCCAGGAGTTCAAGGCTGCAGTGAGCCGTGATCCTGCCACTGCATTCCAGCCTAGGTGACAGAGTAAGAGAACCTGTCTCAAAAATATTTCAGCCTCTTGGTCCTGGGCACCTGATTTGTTTTCTGAGCCATTTGCCTGAAAGTTTCGTTGGACGGCTCCATTATGTCCTAAGCCCAGAGAAGAAAGGAAGCAGCTCTTCTTTATGCCAAACCCTGGGGTGGGTGAAAAAGATCCTGAGTGCCAAGTGGGCCACCTGCCTGCTTGGGTATTTAGGAACATACAGCTGGACTGCCTGGTGCAAATCCTGGCTTTGCCTCTTGCTAAGGCTGTGATCACGGAATCAACTGAATCTCTGGGATTCAATTTCCCCAAATGTAAAATGAGAATGACAGGAGACCCTATCTTGCAGGGTTATGATGAGGATGGAAGCAGTGTAGGGTGAAGAAGAGGGTGTCTGGAGGCCCTGGGAAGGTGGTTTAGACTCGGGGGGACAGCCTGGGTCCATGGGGCGCACCTTCAGGGGCCCCTCCCAGGGCTGTGGGGGGTGTGAAGGAGGCCATGTCCTCCTGCCCGGTGGTGAGCGCTAAGAGCGCCCAGTTGTTCACCGGCAGCCACTCGGCATCCTGGAATCGGACAGTGGCACTGCCCGGGGCAGGGCCGGGCGCCCTGGTAACGGCCTCGCCCGCCCCTCCCCTCCCGCCCGCCAGTGCCCAGCGCGCCGCCGCGGAAGGTGGAGGCGGAGGCGCTCAACGCCACGGCCATCCGCGTGCTGTGGCGCTCGCCCGCGCCCGGCCGGCAGCATGGCCAGATCCGCGGCTACCAGGTCCACTACGTGCGCATGGAGGGCGCCGAGGCCCGCGGGCCGCCGCGCATCAAGGACGTCATGCTGGCCGATGCCCAGGTGGGCAGGGGGCCGGGGCGGGGGCCGGGGACGGGCTCCGGGCGGGGACGGGCCCTTGCGCTCCCCCCACCTCTGCTTCTCTTTCTCCATCTGGCCTCCCCTGCTCACCTCCCTCCTCTCTCCCCTGCCGCCTCCTCCCGCGCTCAGTGGGAGACGGATGACACGGCTGAATATGTAAGTAGCGCCCCTGGCCACCCACCTGCTACTGTGCGCTTCCCGCGGGCCGTGCTGTGCTGTGACTCCTGCACGCCGCTTATTATCAGTAGTAAAACGGCCTCCTCCTCTGGGCCCTCCCGTGCGCCCCTCGCTCTCCCATTACCTCTTGGAGCGCCCAGCCTCGGTGTTTGCACCAGGGAAATGGGATACTCCGACGACTGTGCGCCCCAGGGGGCAGACCCTAGGGTGGCTTGAGCACCAGGACCTGAGGGTCATCCCTGAATCTTCTCACCCTGCTGGCTCCTGCCATTGGTGGAGCTTAGGCCTCCTGGGTCCTTCCCCTGCCCTCAGTCATTCCTCCTGTGAGTATGTCTCCTCTCCTGTTAGACCCAGCCCCACCCTTTAATGTCACTCAATTCAGCCCTGTTTGGCCTAGAAATGCCTCTCTCTGGATGTGCTGTCCTCTTCATTCTGGCCCCCGGGTGATGAGAGGTGTCAGCGGGGCCAGAGTGGGGGAGGGTGTCTGTGATACCGTGGTTACAACCCCACAATGCTTTAAACCAGAGAGGAATTGCTGTGTGACTTGGGGCAAGTTGCTGCCTCTCTCTGGACTATCTCTCTGCCCCTAAAACGGGAGTACCAGCCTCTGCTGAGAACCCCAGGTCTGACATTAAATTGGCCCTGGTCCCTTGGCTGGGCGTGGTGGCTCACGCCTGTAGTCCCAGCACTTTGGGAGGTCGAGGCAGGTGGATCACCTGAGGTCAGGAGTTCAAGACCAGCCTGGCCAACAGGGCAAAACTAATAATACAAAACAGCCTGGTGTGGTGGCAGGTGCCTGTAATTCCAGCTATTTGGGAGGCTGAGGCAGGAGAATCGTTTGAACCTGGGAGGCGGAGGTTGCAGTGAGCTGCAGTCCAGCCTGGTCAGCAGAGGGAGACCCTGTCTCTCTTTTTTTTTTTTTTTTTTTGAGACAGAGTCTCACTCTATCGCCCGGGCTGGAGTACAGTGGCGCCATCTTGGCTCACTGCAACCTCCACCTCCTGGGTTCAAGCAATTCTCCTGCCTCAGCCTCCCGAGTAGCTGGGATTACAGGCATGAGCCGCTGGTCCTGGCTGATCCTGTCTCTAATAAACAAACAGGCACTGGTCCCACATGCTCTGATGCCTCCCGTCTCTCACCCACACTGGATCTAGAGGGAATGTTCCCACCTGGGCTTCAACCCTGCTCTTCTCACAGAGACCCTGGGAGGGATGGGCTGTGAGGCTCAGGGGCAGGAGACCCTGTTTGTGCATCCCCGTCACCCCTCGTCCCCCTGGCCTGGGTCTGCCCCACAGTTCCCAGGCATGCCGGCCTGTGCTTGGGGCCGGGAGGGTGCTTGCAGACATGGGCACACATGATGCTGTGAGCGTGTGCACAGGTGTTGTGCAAGTCCGCGTGCCTGGGAGTGTTCTGTGCTGTCATTCATTGGACGAGCAGTCATTTATTGAGCACCTACTATGTGCTAGATGCTGAGGATGTGGTGGTGACAAGAGCCCTTCCTCCCTAACAGTCATACTCAGTGAGACGGATGTTAATCAGAACAAAACACACATAGGCAGGGCGTGGTGGCTCATGCCTGTAATCCCAGCACTTTGGGAGGCCGAGATGGGCAGATCAGCTGAAGTCAGGAGTTCGAGACCAGCCTGACCAACATGGTGAAACCCTGTCTCTACTAAAAATACAAAACCAGGCATGGTGGCGCATGCCTGTAATCCCAGCTACTCGGGAGGCTGAGGCAGGAGAATTGCTTGAACTGGGGAGGCAGAGGTTGCAGTGAGCTGAGACCGTGTCATTGCACTCCAGCCTGGGCAACAAGAGTGAAACTCTTATCTCAAAAACAAAAAACAAAAAACCATTGTTACAGCTGTGGTGGGGATGGGGTTTAGACAGTGAAATAAACATTTAAAAATCAGCTCTCAGCCAGGCACAGTGGCTCACGCCTGTAATCCCAGCACTTTGGGAGGTGGAGGCAAGCAGATCACTTGAGCCTAAAGTTTAAGACCAGCCTGGGCAACATGGCAAGATCCTATCTCTACAAAAAATATAAATATCATTAGCCAGGCGTGTGGTGGTGCACGTCTGTATTCCCAGCTACTTGGGAGGCTGAGGCAGGAGGATCACTTGAGCTCAGGAGGTCAAGGCTGCAGTGAGCTATGATTGATTACACCCTGCACTCCAGCCTGGGCAACAGGGTGAGACCCTGTCTCAATAACATAAAAAGGTAAAAATCAGCTCTCTGGGTGGGCAGGAGGGGGCAGTCCTGTTTTATAGCATTTGACCATTTCCATGGTGTAAATACTTCCCACCATGTCAATTTCAAGCTACCTGGGAGGTGCCCAGTAGCTCATGATCATGTATTTCTACTCTACAGATGCAATAGACAAGATGATCTCAAAGCAGTAACCATACTGAAATAACTAGAAAGGGTGGGTTTGCTGTATTTATTGCCTTTGCTTTCAATATAACTTAGTTGATTGTAAGTTTATAGAGTTTATTTTTGAGACAGTCTCGCTCTGTCACCCAGGCTGGAGTACAGTGGCACGATGTTAGCTCACTGCAACCTCTGCCTGCTGGGTTCAAATGATCCTCCTGCCTCAGCCACCCCAGTAGCTGGGACTACAGGCATGTGCCACCATGCCTGGCTTTTTTGCTTTTTTTTTTTTTTTTTTTTTGGTATTTTTAGTAGAGACGAAGTTTCACCCATGTTGGCCAGGCTGGTCTTGAACTTCCGACCTTAAGTGATCCTCCTGCCTTGGCCTCCCAAAGCGCTGGGATTATAGGCGTCAGCCACTGCGCCCGGCCTTATACAGTTCAATTTTTAATAACAGCTCTGTTTCATAAGTGGCTCACAAAATTCCTGAAAATTTAACCAGCGGCTCTCATGAGTTGGTACAGGGCACCTCCAGCACCCCAGTGGGTGTAGAGGCAGAGGGAAAGGCCAGTGCCAAAGGACCTGAGGCAGGCTGTGCCTGGTGCATTGGAGGAACAGCAAGGAGAGCCCTTTGTGAGCCACAGGGAAAACTTGGGCTTTGACCCCAAGAGAGGTGGGAGCCATGGAGGGCTGTGGGGAGAGTGGGGACGGACCCTGACTCCAGTGCTCACAGGCGCCCTCTGGCTGCTGTGGGGAGGACAGACTGTCAGGGGTGATGGCAGGAGTGAGGGGAGCGGAGCAGAGAGGACCGAGTTGGTCCTAGCAAGTGACAGTGGGCTCGTCCGGCTGGGTTGTTGCATGTACCCTCTGAGCATGGCCATGCCACATATCGTCGTCTCTGCATGAGCTCGTGTGCACGTCTCCGCCCGTGATCCGGGCCCTGCATCCTCCTTGCTTGATCTCAGCACGGGGAGTGGGGTGGGCAGGGCTGCTCCCAGCCCCAGCCATGGTGCTGACCGCCAGCCGTGCCCGCAGGAGATGGTTATCACAAACCTGCAGCCTGAGACCGCGTACTCCATCACGGTAGCCGCCTACACCATGAAGGGCGATGGCGCTCGCAGCAAACCCAAGGTGGTTGTGACCAAGGGAGCAGGTATGCGACCCGCCCTCTCCCCACCCAGCAACAGCCCCTTTGCCCCCCACTGGCACCAGAGCGTGCCTCCAGAGTCCTTGAGCTCACAAGGGCAGGCAGAGGGTACACCAGGCAGCAGGAACAGTGAGACAAAGGTGTGAGGGCTGCTCAGGTGGGTGTCCAAGGCCCAGCTTGGCCCCCCGCCCCTGCCTCCTCCGTGTCCCCCGGCTCCCACCAGACAGAAACAGTTAACAGCCACCTCTGACCCCTTTGCCCTCTCAGCCTTTACTTGGGCTGTTCCCTCTGCCAGGATACCCCTTCCCCTGCTGGCTGGCTCCTCCTTTACCTTTAGGTCTCAGCTCAAGGTACACCTGCCCTGGAAAGCCTTCCCTGATTGCCTCATCCCACAATCTTGATCCTTCTGGGCCCCCTAGTCTCCTGTGCTTCCCCCATCCGGGCTCTGATCGCCCCGGCTAGGTTGTTATTTCAGGGTGGTGCACCTGTCTTCCCCCACTGCACCAGGAAGCCACCTTTCTCTTGGTGGCCCTGCCTCAGTTTCCCCTTCTAGCCTCTCCATTGTCCCTTCCATCATCCCCAAGGGGCTGGCTTTTTTTTCCAGCCAGAATGGAGCTGAATTAAGAAAAAGAGGCTGCCGTGAAGATGTAAGGGGAGGGTACACCGGGCGGAGGGCACAGTCCAGAAAAAGACTCAGGGACGGGGGGTGGTGGAGCGGGTGAGTGGGGGGGGGGGGCGGAACAAGCTCGGGTATTTCAGGAACAATCGACCGGCTTCTGTGGCCTTCATCCCAGTCCCCACACCCACCCTCTCCTCAGGGACCCTTGTAGCCACACCACTATGTACCCCACCTTTCAGGCCTCCCAGCTGGACACAGCCCCTGCCCTTGTCCACACTATTCCCTTCGCCTACCTTGTCTGCGTCCTCCAGCAGCCAGCTCTAATGCCACCTCCTCCAGGCAGCCTCCTGTGATCTCTGCCTCCCTTCTTCTAGCCAGCAGGGCACTTCCCTCCTCTCTCAGGGACATTGTATTAGAGCTGTGTTTGCTAAGCAGAACCCACTGCATACGCTGCTCTCCCCACCACCCTGGGTATTCATAGCAGTCCATTCAAGGCCCTGATAAGGATAAGTCCTGCAGTAGAGAAGTCCATTTTCACGTATACAGCCCAGCTTTCCCCCTTCTTTGCCTGACCCCAGAACCTCTCTCAGTACATTGATTGCTACCCAGGCTGTGTGAAACAAAGAGCAGGGGCGGATTTTGGATTTCTTTATGTCCCGTGGGTATTGGTCAGGCACCTGCATTGAGCAACGGCCAAATCAACAAGGCAGGAGATGGTTGCCTTTAATGGAAGGAGGAGGGGTTCTCTGAGTCCTCACTTCCTTGCTGTGCTTTATGCGCCCCTAGCCCAGTGCTGGCTCTACACCTTTGCATGGGCCCTCTTCCTGGAGCACGATTCCCCCAGATCTTCTCGTGGTTCCCTCTCTTTTTTCCTTCAAGCCTTTGCTTCTTAAGTGAGGCTTTCTTGAGACCTACTTTTATTTTTATTTTTAAGACGGAGTCTTGCTCTGTCACCCACGCTGGAGTGCAGTGGCGCGATCTCAGCTCCCTGCAACCTCTGCCTCCTGGGTTCAAGTGATTTTCCTGCCTCAGCCTCCTGAGTAGCTGGGATTACAGGCATGCACCACCACCCCTGGCTAATTTTTGTATTTTTAGTAGAGACAGGGTTTCACCATGTTGGCCAGGCTGGTCTCGAACTCCTGACCTGAAATGATCTGCCCATCTCAGCCTCCCAGAGTGCTGGGATTACTTACAGATGTGAGCCACCGCACCCAGCCTTGAGATCCACTTTTAAAAATCACAACCCCAGGCTGGGCGCGGTGGCTCACGCCTGTAATCCCAGCACTTTAGGAGGCTGAGGCGGGTGGATCACCTGAGGTCAGGAGTTCAAGACCAGCCTGGCCAATATGGCGAAACCCCGTCTCTACTAAAAATACAAAATTACCCGGGTGTGGTGGTGTGCACCTGTAATCCCAGCTGCTCGGGAGACTGAGGCAGGAGAATCCCTTGAACCCAGGAGGCAGAGCTTGTAGTGAGCTGAGATGGGGCTACTGCACTTCAGCCTGGGCAGCAGAGCAAGATTCTGTCCCAAAAAAAAAAGAAAAAAAAAAATCACAACTACAGCTGGATGCAGTGGCTTTATAATCCTAGCACTTTGGGAGGCGGAGGCAGGAAGCTCACTTGAGCCCAGGAGTTCGAGGCTGCAGTGAGCCGTGATCTCAGCATTGCACTCCAGGCTGGGCAACAGAGTAGGACCCCCCCACTCAAAAAAATATATTAAAGGAAAATAATTAAAAATACAACGCCACCTTGTGCCTCTGGGCCGGCAGATGGCGCTGGGACCCTGACACCTGCCCCGTATCCCCACAGTGCTGGGCCGCCCAACCCTGTCGGTGCAGCAGACCCCCGAGGGCAGCCTGCTGGCACGCTGGGAGCCCCCGGCCGGCACCGCGGAGGACCAGGTGCTGGGCTACCGCCTGCAGTTTGGCCGCGAGGACTCGACGCCCCTGGCCACCCTGGAGTTCCCGCCCTCCGAGGACCGCTACACGGCATCAGGCGTGCACAAGGGGGCCACGTATGTGTTCCGGCTTGCGGCCCGGAGCCGCGGCGGCCTGGGCGAGGAGGCAGCCGAGGTCCTGAGCATCCCGGAGGACACGCCCCGTGGCCACCCGCAGATCCTGGAGGCGGCTGGCAACGCCTCGGCCGGGACCGTCCTTCTCCGCTGGCTGCCACCCGTGCCCGCCGAGCGCAACGGGGCCATCGTCAAATACACGGTGGCCGTGCGGGAGGCCGGCACCCTGGGCCCTGCCCGAGAGACTGAGCTGCCGGCAGCGGCTGAGCCGGGCGCGGAGAACGCGCTCACGCTGCAGGGCCTGAAGCCCGACACGGCCTATGACCTCCAAGTGCGAGCCCACACGCGCCGGGGCCCTGGCCCCTTCAGCCCCCCCGTCCGCTACCGGACGTTCCTGCGGGACCAAGGTAGGCGCGCGGCGACCCCTGCACCAGAGCCGGACCGGGCCTCGCGCCCACCCCCACCCCAGCCCCCTCCCTCTCCCCTGCCCAGGTAAGTGGTCACTTTTCTGCTTCCTCGTGGTCACTCAAGGCAAGTCCGGACCCCGAGGCTCCGGCGTTGGCAAAGGTGGGACGTGCCTCGGTGGCACCACCGCCGCCCCCTCCCCTTGCTCCCCTCCCCCCTCTTCCTCCTCCTCCACCTTCTCTCTGCAGCCTCTGCAGCCGCGCCGTCTCCTGAAGCAGGGACTTGGGACAGGACAGGGCAGGGCCGGGCCAGGGCCAGGGCCAGGCAGGAAGGCCGTGAGCATGGGCACAGCGGACGACAGGGAGCGCCTGGGCCGCCCCACCCCACCCCGCTTCACGCCACCCGGTGCCAGGCACTCACGGGGCCTCTCTTCTGCTCTCTCCCTGCTCCACCACCTCCCGGGCAGTCTCGCCCAAGAACTTCAAGGTGAAAATGATCATGAAGACGTCAGTTCTGCTCAGCTGGGAGTTCCCGGACAACTACAACTCACCCACGCCCTACAAGGTGCGACTGCCCAGCCAACAGGCAGGCAGGCAGGCAGGCAGGGTCAGGTAGTTCGGCAGGGGTTAAGGCTCAGTTTGGAGTTGGTGTGAAGTGAGGGATCAGGGCTTAGTCAGAGATGGGCCTCAGCTAGGATTGAGGCTTAGTCAATACTGGGAATCAGACTTGGGGCCCAGCCTAGGATTGGAGGTCAGCTGGAATTGAGGTTCAGTCAATACTGGGGATCAGTGTTGGGCTCAACCTTGGATTGTGGCTTAGCTGGGATTGAGGTTCAGTCTGGGATTAAGATTTAGTCCATATTGGAAATCAGAGTTGGGGCTCAGCCTTAGATCATGGCTCAGCTGGGACTGAGGCATAGTCAAGACTGGGACTCATAGTTGGTACTTAGCCTGAGGTCAGAGTTTAGTCTGGAGTTGGTGCCAAGTCTGGGATTGGGGGTCAGCCTGGGATTGAGGTTTAGTCTGAGATCAGGAATCAGTCTAAGATCAGGTCTCAGAGGTAGGTTTCCACCTAGGGTCAGGGCTCAGCTGGAATTCACGATCAGTGTGGGTTCAGGGTTCAGTGGGATTGGGGCTCAAAGTGGGCTTCTACCTAGGATCAGGGCTCAGCTGGAATTTAGGCACAGTCTGGGGTCAGGGTTCAGTGAGGTTGGGGCTCAGTCAGAGTTGGGGGCTCAGCCTGGGATCAGGGATCAGTCAGTGTTAGATTTCTGCCTAGGGCAGAGTTCAGTGGGATCAGGGCTCAGTCAGGGTAGGGGACTCATCCTGGATCTGGGGCTCAATCCATGGGCAGGTGTTGAGCCCACCAGGCCCTGCTGAGCTAGCCCTGGTCCACAGATCCAGTACAATGGGCTCACACTGGATGTGGATGGCCGTACCACCAAGAAGCTCATCACGCACCTCAAGCCCCACACCTTCTACAACTTTGTGCTGACCAATCGCGGCAGCAGCCTGGGCGGCCTCCAGCAGACGGTCACCGCCTGGACTGCCTTCAACCTGCTCAACGGCAAGCCCAGCGTCGCCCCCAAGCCTGACGCCGACGGCTTCATCATGGTGTATCTTCCTGACGGCCAGAGCCCCGTGCCTGTCCAGTATGCTCACCCCCATGCTCCGGGTTCCTCGTCACCCCCATCGGCCTGCTATATGGCTGGGGCAAGCCACGTGCCCTCTCTGTGCCTCAATTTCCTTGCCTATGAAACACGGACTGTATCAGCCCCAGTTCATGGGGTCATCCAAGATTTCAGTGCTTCTCATGGGCTATTGTCACTAAATGTGTCCTGTGTCCGCTTTTCCAGCATTTCCTGATACCTCATATGCCTGACCCTCTACTGGGTATTACTGGGGCCCCTGAAAGGATTTGATTCTGGGCTTCCCAACTGGTGGGGAGGCAAAGCTGAGAGTCCCCAGTGGGGAGAGGAGCACTCTGCCTCCGAGGCAGAGAAGATTTAAGGGCTACAAGGCTATGTGGGCATTGAAGCTGGGGCTTTGAAGGATGTATAGGAGTTCAACAATGAACATTACATGAAGTAAGCCTTCTAGGCAGAAAGTACAGCATGATCCAAGGTCTGGAGGCCTGAGTCAGCAACTGTGGTGTTTGTGGATGGGGCATAGGGGAATAGGCTCATTGTATGAACAGAAGGGAAGACTCAGAGAAACGGCCTCCCCCATTTGCCCCCATGTAGCATCCCTTGGTCATCCCTGTCGACATCCCCCTCTGATTCTTTCCCATCTCCCTACAGGAGCTATTTCATTGTGATGGTGCCACTGCGCAAGTCTCGTGGAGGCCAATTCCTGACCCCGCTGGGTAGCCCAGAGGACATGGATCTGGAGGAGGTGAGGGCCGGGGGCCCAACCCGCAGGGCCCAGATACATTCCAGCTTTCACGTGCTCTGTTGCTCCCAGCTGAGCTCTGAGCCACCCATGACTCTGTTCCTGCAGCTCATCCAGGACATTTCACGGCTACAGAGGCGCAGCCTGCGGCACTCGCGTCAGCTGGAGGTGCCCCGGCCCTATATCGCAGCTCGCTTCTCTGTGCTGCCGCCCACGTTCCATCCCGGCGACCAGAAGCAGTATGGCGGCTTCGATAACCGGGGCCTGGAGCCCGGCCACCGCTATGTCCTCTTTGTGCTTGCTGTGCTTCAGAAGAGCGAGCCTGTAAGTCCTGAATGGTGTCTGCCCACATCCAGACACACCTCTGAATGAGGCAGACCCCATTCCCCAAGGCCCTGACCTCTGTGGTCAGTCACAGGCAGCTCCCTGTGGTCAGAGCTGGGCAGAGGGGAAGACTTGGGAGTGGAGAGATCCTGAAACGAAGGTTTCTTAGAGGAAGAGACCTTGGAGCTGGGGTGTTGAGGGGTGAGTAGGAGTTCAGCGAAGAAAAAGCATCCCAGGATTTGCATGTGCAAAGGTCTGGAGGTACAGAAAGGAGAGTGGCTGGAGCAGAGAAGGGAATGGGGAGAGCAAAGATTGGCAGGGACCAGGTCATATAGGCCTCCAGGGTCGAGGTTCTGGGAATATAGGAGGGATCTAGAGCAGGGGAGAAACATAGGTTTGTGTTTGAGAAAGACCCATCTGGCCACTACAAGGAGGTGGACACTGATGGAGACCCCCCCTTTCCCTGCAGACCTTTGCAGCCAGTCCCTTCTCAGACCCCTTCCAGCTGGATAACCCGGACCCCCAGCCCATCGTGGATGGCGAGGAGGGGCTTATCTGGGTGATCGGGCCTGTGCTGGCCGTGGTCTTCATAATCTGCATTGTCATTGCTATCCTGCTCTACAAGAAGTAAGCCCCATGTCCTCCCTGACTCGACGGCAGGGAGGGCTTCCTGGAAAAGAAGGGAGGAGTTGTCTCAGAGAATCATCACTAAAGGTCTCTGTCGTACACATGGGGAAACCGAAGTTCAGAGAGGTTAAGCCACTTGATCAAGGTCACACAGCATGGGAATGGCAGAGCTAGGACTCAAAGCAGGCTAGTGGCTTGGCTTCTCCTCTTAACCCCTATCTTCAACTCAGCAACTAGATTTGGGGTAGAGACTGCCTGTGTCCAGTTCAATGAGGACAGCAATTGTAGTGGCCCCATGGGGCACGTCCCAGCTTAGAAAGAGAGGGCTGAGATAAGCCTCCTTGTGGTGTCAGTAGGCAGGGGAACAAACAGGAAAGATGAGCGCCATTTTCCAGAGGAGACCAAAGCTCAGAGAGGTTAAGGAAGCCACTGAGAGTCACAGAACAAGCCCTTTATGGCCAGCACGCCCTCACCTTTCTTCTTTTTTTCCCCCTTCTCTCTCACCTGTGTCTGCTTTCGGGAACAGCAAGCCCGACAGGTAAGAATCAGCCCTCCCCGCTGGAGGCTTCAGGCAAGAGGAGGAGGACAGGGAATGGGTTGATACTGTGCCCACAGGAGAGGGGATGCCTGGCTGCCCCCACAGCTTGTACACGTATCTGTACTTGGTCCTGGAAACCCCAGTCATACAGGTCCACGGTCCTTTTCCTGCCATGCATTCCTGGGGCCTGAATTGTGTTCACACATGAACATGTGCCAGTGCTAACTGGACTGTTCGCTTGCTTCTCCTAAAGTAAACGCAAGGACTCAGAACCCCGCACCAAATGCCTCCTGAACAATGCCGACCTCGCCCCTCACCACCCCAAGGACCCTGTGGAAATGAGACGCATTAACTTCCAGACTCCAGGTATGTACTTATCCCTGGTACCAGGGATACCACCAACGGGGGGAGATAGCTGGGGAGAAGCAGTAGCTGCCACTCTGGGGGCTCCTCATTGGCCCCCTCTGAACTATGCTTGGTGCAGCCATATTCTTGATTCCCAAATACCTCCAACCCTACGTGGATCTGGGCTTGGGACTCATAGGTTGATTCTGCTTACAACCAAGTGAGGCTTTTTTTTTTAAGTTAACATTTAACCGATGGCTGCTGTCCTTTTCAGGAGCCTAAAGATGTTTAAAAATAAAAAAACAGAGAAAACACAGATAAACCGCTCATTTCTTTGAGCAGAAAGAGCTCTTCTTCTGTTTATGTCTCTAGTTTTAATGTTCCTCAGTGGTGGGAGTTGAGGTTTGCCCTCAGCCATTTTCCACACTCCCTTGGGATATATCCCTAGCAAGGTACAGAAATTATACCTTCCCAATGCCCTGTACCTCTTCCCACCATGGCTGCCAGGGTTCATGCCTCTTTATAGTTCCCTGTAGATTAAAGTCACCTGACAGTCCGGGAGAACTGAATCAAGGTCTTATCCTTGATCATTTTCATATATGATTCACAAACTCCACCATCTCCTCCCTCTTCATGGGCTCATGCCAGCTGCTTCTAACCAAATAAGGAATTTTTCATTTTACTGATGGCTGCTATTCTCCTTATGGGTTCACAGCCTGGTTACATCTGTCCTTCCAACTTTACCCGGTCTCCACTTCATATCTCTGAACTGGTTCATATCAACTCTATTTTCCAACCAATTGAAGATTTTAAACATTTGTATTTCACTGATGTCTTTAGTCCTTCTTAAAGCCTCATGCACAGCCTCACATGCCATTCCTGACGTACTTTCTTTTTTTTTTTGTCTCTGGACTGGCTTGTTTCGCTTCTGTTTTCATCCAAATGAGGAGTTTGACCATTCGTATTTAACTGATGGCTGCTGTCCTCATAAAGGGATCATGCAGGGCCTCATGTATCACCCCTCGTGTATTCTCTTCCGTTTCTCTCCTCTGTACTGATTCGTGTTGCTTTGGTTTTTCAGCCAAATGAGAATTTTAAATGTGCATGTAACTGATGGCTGCAGTCTCCTGAAGGGATCACGCAGAGTCTCATAATTCACCGCTAATGTGCTCCCGTCTCATTTCTGTCTCTGGACTAGCTTATGTCTGTTCTGTTTCCATCCAAATAAGGATTTTCAACATGTGCATTTAACTGATGGTTGCTGTTCTCCTTGAAGCTCATGGCATGGGCCCATATGTCCTTTCCCTGCTCCCCCAGCTTCTCCTTCACCATCCTGCATCCTCCTTCCTCAGAATGCCCTCTGCTGACCTCAACAGAGGGGACCCAAGGCCAGGCTGGTCTAGGGGAGGGGATTTGTAGAGAGAAGAACCTAGCACTTTGGAGTCCTTCCAGAGTGACGGGTCAAGACCAGGATTGACTGGTATCCAGCCAGAGGGGTACACAGTTAGCAGCTATCGTGAGTCCTCAGGTGGGGGCCCAGGTGGCTGTACGTCCCCCCACCCCCCGTTGTCCGCGTTACTCTAACCCTTTGCATCCGCCAGCCAGTGAGGGGTGGGGGAGGCAGAGGTGGGACCCCCCCCACCCCCCGCATGTTTTCATTTATTTATTGTTTGCTGTTTGCAGATTCAGGCCTCAGGAGCCCCCTCAGGGAGCCGGGGTTTCACTTTGAAAGTTAGTTCCTGTGTCTGTTTTTGGCTTCCTTTTGCCCCCCCTATTCATTTCCTCTTTGGTTTCTCCATCCTGCCTCCTGTCTCTGTCCACGCGCCCACCCGTCACCAGCCTTTGCCCACCTGTCCTGTGCTGGCTCCTGTAAGAGGGCAGGGGGTTGGTCCATTGGGCCCTCAGGTGGCTGTGTGTGACTGCTGTGTGTGTGGTATGTATGTGTGTGTCAGGGACGTGGGTGAGGCACATATGTACCCAGGACGTGCCCACATGACAGGCAGGCCCCTTAGATGTGAGCTCTTGGGGGCACCCAGGGCAGCTAGGGACACGTGGGAGGCTCAGAACATTAAATATTACCAACTGGTCTGGAAACCACCTGAGAGCTGAACATCCGATACACAGGTCCCAGGAGAGGTCAGGGTTCTGCAGACCCAGATATCGGGAAGGGAGAACCGAGCCCACACCCAGCACCTCCAGCAGCCATCCTGGGGGGCTTGAAAGGATAAGAGCTCTCAGGCCAGGCCCTTCTTGCGCCTGCTCCTGCCCCAAGCAAGCGCAGGGACAGATGGGGACCCCTCACTCCTCTCACATACACGCACACATACTGTTTTCCCTCCCTAGTCCGTCGCCTCTACCTGGAAGCGGATTTCGTGCCTCTGATCCCAGAGGGACAGAAAGGGGTGTCAGTCGCCCACCCAGGGACAGTATTTCCAAAGCCCAGCCAGCTGCATCTGCAATTTAATTTCTATGCCACACACTTGCTTCTTGGCTCGAGGCACTAGGAGCTTGACATCCTCCGGGGTGACCCTTCTCTCAGCCTCTGCACCCCCAGCTTGGTTGGAAGGAAACAGGATGGGCCAACGCTGAGATCCAGGCCCCTCCAGGGGTGTCAGGCTCTGCCCGGAGCAGCAGGCCTCAAACCTGCTGCCTTTAGAGTCCCCTAGGCCTGGGGTCCCAGCCCCTTCGTGAGCCACCCTGAGTCTTCCCCTCCTGCCAAGCCCCACCCCAGCCACGCCCTTCTAACCGCAGCTCGCCCATCGCAGACTCACATGTAGAGCACCCCCCTCCCCCGAGTCCCCGGCTGGCTCCCCAAGTGACCAACCCCGGCGGGGTCTGCTCCACCCTGTAGGCATGCTTAGCCACCCGCCAATCCCCATCGCAGACATGGCGGAACACACGGAGCGGCTCAAGGCCAACGACAGCCTCAAGCTCTCCCAGGAGTATGAGGTGAGCCCGCACCCACCTCCCACCCTCATCACCTCGGCCTCACAGGCACCTACCCTGACACCTGCGCCCTCCCCTTCCTCTGTAGTCCATTGACCCTGGACAGCAGTTCACGTGGGAACATTCCAACCTGGAAGTGAACAAGCCGAAGAACCGCTATGCCAACGTCATCGCCTATGACCACTCCCGCGTCATCCTCCAGCCCATTGAAGGTAGCTCGGAGACCCCCGGTCTTAACCTGCCCTTCCCCACTGCATGGAAAGTGCTAGATCCCATGTCTTCCCTTGGCCACTGAGGCCTGATTCTGGTCATAGACCTGGTCCAGCTCCAACTGGAGGCCACTGGGCATCTTTAGATATGTATTTAACTGATGGCTGCTGTCTCTAACATGGCTTCATCTGTCCTTCTGCATCAGTTGTGACCAATCAGAGCAGTTCTGCTGCCCAGGGGACATCTGGCAATGTCCAGGGACATCTTTGGTTGTCACAACTTGAAGGGAAGAAATGTTGCTGGCGTGGAGTGGGTGGAGGCCAGGGATGCAGTTCAGCACCCTGCAGTGCCCAGAACAGCCCCACCACAGAGAGCAATCTGGCCCCAAATGGTGATAGCGCTGACGGGGAGAAACTGTGAAGCACACGTCTCATGGTCACCTTGGGGACAATCTGGGAACAGTCAGAGTGAACTTCCAGGAAGTGGTTGGCCAGACAGAGCCAAACTAGCAAGACAGCCCCCACAGATCCCTGGCCTCTCGCCCTGGCTGCAGGCATCGTGGGCAGCGATTACATCAATGCCAACTATGTGGACGGCTACCGGCGTCAGAACGCGTACATTGCCACGCAGGGGCCGCTGCCTGAGACCTTTGGGGACTTCTGGCGTATGGTGTGGGAGCAGCGGTCGGCCACCATCGTCATGATGACGCGGCTGGAAGAGAAGTCACGGGTGAGCCTTGGACCCCACGGCCCTCAAGCCCTCGCCAGCCAGCCTGGCCCTTGCTGTCACCTGTTCTCTTGCCCGATACAGATCAAGTGTGATCAGTACTGGCCCAACAGAGGCACGGAGACCTATGGCTTCATCCAGGTTACGTTGCTGGACACCATCGAGCTGGCCACATTCTGTGTCAGGACATTCTCTCTGCACAAGGTGGGTCCCGGGCTGGGGCTGGGGGCTGAGGGTGGAGGAATGTGTTGGAAGGGAGGCAGAGGGCCCCAGCTTCTACCCTGGGAGCTCCCCATGGGACAGAGAGAAAGCAGAGAGTGTCTACCCAGGCTGACTACATTCTCATGGAACCCACTTCTGTGGTGGGGGAAACTGAGGCTCAGAGAGGACACTGCTTGTTTCCACCCATGGCAGGAGGACAAAGCGGGCAGAGCCCAACTCAGCAATGAGCCAGATTTCCTCTTGCCTTTACTCATGCCCCAGGTCCTCTTTGCCCACTTGTCCTCTGGCCTCACCCAGCTTGAGCCTATGATGGGGGCCTCAGCAGGGCCTCAGCCCTGCCTTCAAGGAGTCTCCAGACAGAGATGGACAGATATTGGCAGCTCTGCAAAGTCAGGGCTGGGATGGAGAAGATCTTTTAGATATGTATTTAACTGATGGCTGCTGTCCCATAGTGTGGTTCCATCTGTGGTTCTGAATTAGGACAATTCTGCCATCCAGGGACATTTGTTATTGTCATGAAGGGGAGGGGAGGTGCTACTGGCACCATGATGTATCCCCAACACCCAGCCAGGTCATCTCACCATCAGGCACCTGCTTGATCTAATTGCCAGAAAACTTGAGTATATGGACAAGAGTGAGAATTCTTGGTTCAATCACACACATTAAGCACATGTTATATCTCACTCCCTAACCTGGACACAAGCACACAACAGGGACCTAAACAGACAAAACGTTCTGCCCTTGGGGGATTTAACAGTCTAGTAGACAAGACACAGACCACAACTATGAAATGTCAAGAAAGCTTACATGTCAAAGGAGAAAAATAGAGTGGAGGAGAAAAACAGTGTCGGGGACCTGGAAGAGGGTATGATGGGGAGATTTGGGGAAACAGCATTTCAGGTAAGAGGGTGCAGCCTGGGCAGAGGCCCTGGGGCAGGACTGTGCCTGGCATGTTACAGGAACAGGGGGGAGGGTAGGGAGGGGACAGGGTAGGTCATGCAGGATCCTGGGGGCCTTGGGGAAGACTTTGGCTTTGACCCTTTGGGAGGCAGGAGCCATGGAGGGCTGTGGGCAGAGGAGGGACCAGATCTGACTCAGGCACTCAAGTGCCCTCTGGCTGCTGCAGGGAAGATAGATTGGGGGTATTGGGTGGGAGCCAAGGTCGGGGGCAAAGAGGGTAGTGATAGGTCTAGACGAGGTTGGCCTCCATGGAGAAGAGCAGGTGGATTGGGATAGACTTTGAAGGCAGAGCCGACAGTCCTGGGTGAGGTATTGGATGTGAGAGGGGAGAGTTAAGGGTGACTCCCAAGCTGTGGCCAGAGTGCCCAGAAGGTTGGAGCCACCTTCAGCTAAGATGGGGGAGCAGGTTTAGGGAGAAGACCAGATACAGTTGGCCACGTTGTGTGTGAGGTGTCCGCAAGACTCTTTACTTGGAAACGTCCAGGGGCGGCTAGAGCCCAAGTCGGGCACTTAGGGACATGGTGACTGGGAGGCACAGACATGGGTGTTTTTTTTTGAAATCGAGTTTCACTCTGTTGCCCAGGCTGGAGTGCAGTGGCACGATCTCAGCTCACTGCAACCTCCACCTCCCAGGTTCAAGCCATTCTCCTGCCTCAGCCTCCCAAGTAGCTGGGATTCCAGGCATGCGCCACCACACCCGGCTAATTTTGTATTTTTAGTCGAGACGAGGTTTCTCCGTGTTGGTCAGGCTGGTCTCGAACTCCTGATCTCAGGTGATCCACCCACCTCGGCCTCCCAAAGTGCTAGGATAACAGGCATGAGCCACCGCACCCGGCCACTTGGGCATTTCCAGCACATGGGTGGCAGGGCGAGCCAGAGTGACAGGTGACATCCTTGTGGTCCCCAGAATGGCTCCAGTGAGAAACGTGAGGTCCGCCAGTTCCAGTTTACAGCATGGCCAGACCATGGCGTGCCTGAATACCCAACGCCCTTCCTGGCTTTCCTGCGGAGAGTCAAGACCTGCAACCCACCAGATGCCGGCCCCATCGTGGTTCACTGCAGGTACGTCCACCCCACTCTGCCCCATCCACTTCCCCCGGTCCCCGCAGCCCTTGAACGCCACATGGCTGTCCCCACAGTGCCGGTGTGGGCCGCACAGGCTGCTTTATTGTCATCGACGCCATGCTTGAGCGGATCAAGCCAGAGAAGACAGTCGATGTCTATGGCCACGTGACGCTCATGAGGTCCCAGCGCAACTACATGGTGCAGACGGAGGACCAGTACAGCTTCATCCATGAGGCCCTGCTGGAGGCCGTGGGCTGTGGCAACACAGAAGTGCCCGCACGCAGCCTCTATGCCTACATCCAGAAGCTGGCCCAGGTGGAGCCTGGCGAGCACGTCACTGGCATGGAACTCGAGTTCAAGGTGCCAGCGGGGTGGAGACTGCCGTGGGCAGGGTGGGGAAGAGGCCCAAAGAGCCAAAAATTAGGCCCGCCTCGAGCAATGGGGACTAGAAGGTGGTGGCGGGGTGCCCCTACCTACCTATCCACCATTGGTGCTCTGGCTGAAAGCCTAGCCTTCCTCATCCTAATGGTGGCCCCTGGCTTCCTCCTCCCAACAGCGGCTGGCTAACTCCAAGGCCCACACGTCACGCTTCATCAGTGCCAATCTGCCTTGTAACAAGTTCAAGAACCGCCTGGTGAACATCATGCCCTATGAGAGCACACGGGTCTGTCTGCAGCCCATCCGGGGTGTGGAGGGCTCTGACTACATCAACGCCAGCTTCATTGATGGCTACAGGTAGGTGCCATGCCTTTCCCATCTCAGGGCCCCAGAAGGAGCCCATCTCTGCTCTCAAGAGGCCTCCAGTCTTGTGGGAGACAGAGTTGGGGAGATACTGGCAGCCCTGAGCTGTTTAAATACACATCTTTAGATGTATATTTAACTGATGGCTGCTGTCCATGAATCGTTGGGTGTGTGTTTAACTGATGGCTGCTGTCCATGATGTGATTCTATCTGTTCTATCAGTGGTTCTCAGTTGGGGTAATTCTGACACCCTGAGGATATTTCTTATTGTCATGATGACTACTACCAGCACTGACTGGGTGGGGACCAGGCATGCTGCTCAGTATCCTACAGTACACAGGACAGCTTATCCCAGAGAACAATCCAGCACCAAATGTCAATAGCACTGAGATTGAGAAATCCTGGCAAAGGAGGGGAGGGTGTTCCTGGCAGAGGGTGCCACATGTGCGAAGGCCCGGGGCTGAGAGCTTGGCCCACACAAGCAACTGAAAGTAGGGCAGTGGCCCTTGAAGGAGATGGAGGGAAGAAATCAGGAGAGGTTAGTGGATGGTCTCGCAGCTTTGTCAAGGGATTTGAATTTGTCATGAGACTGGTGGTTTCCCCACATGCAAAATGGGATCACCAGGAAGGGAAGCGGTGCACCCAGCAGCCATTCCTGGCAGGCAGTGGGGTGGTAGGTGTAGCTATTGCTGGCTTGGTCCTGACCCTCCCGGGCAGCATCAGGTGAGTACCACGCCGGGTCTCCCTGCCGGCCCTGGGCTCATACCCCCCACGCCTGCAGGCAGCAGAAGGCCTACATCGCGACACAGGGGCCGCTGGCAGAGACCACAGAAGACTTCTGGCGCATGCTGTGGGAGAACAATTCGACGATTGTGGTGATGCTGACCAAGCTGCGGGAGATGGGCCGGGTGAGCCAGGGGCGACGGCGGGGAAGGGCGAGGGCCAGACTGTGGCTCAGACAGTGCTGACCACGGCCGCCATCTCCTCCGCAGGAGAAATGTCACCAGTACTGGCCAGCCGAGCGCTCTGCCCGCTACCAGTACTTTGTGGTAGATCCGATGGCAGAATACAACATGCCTCAGTATATTCTGCGAGAATTCAAGGTCACAGATGCCCGGGTGAGTGAAGAGACAGATTAGCGGGAGGGGCTGGAGCCAGACTGGGCCCCACGGGCTGTTGCCTTAGTGATCTGGAAAGGGCTGCCCTGGTTGATGATGAATACAAAGGCCGAGGGTTAGGGATAAGCATTAGGAATCAGGAGAAATGTCAGCTGACCAGTTGGCCACTTGCTTCTACTGCCACATAAGTGGAAGAGAGACCCTGTAGTGTCTCCACTCACTAGGGAACATGGCCCCAGGGGATGATATTCAAGGAAGTGAATGGGGCTTTCCTCTGGAAGCAGCCACCTGTGGAGGGTGATATTAAAGGGCTGAAAGGGACTTGAGGGATTGAGGGTGACGGGTGGCGGACAGTGGACAAGGAGAGTCACATGGTGGGGATTGGCACCGTTGGGTGAGGAGAGATGAGTATGGATGGTGTTGGCTCAATGAAGGACTGCAGTGTCAGGTTGAGGGAGAAAGGCCAAGTATTAGGTGGCAACAGATGAAGACTCATAGTGGAAGGTGGCCCTGTTGGGTGACAAAGGATCAAAGTTAGTGGTGGAAGATAGATGATGGTAGAGAATGCAGTGAGGGGATGATAGAGGAAGGGGAATGTTGGCCAAGATGACGCCAAAGGATGGTGAAGGCTGAATGAACAGCAATTGCCGGGCATTGTGCTGCGAGCAGTGCAAGATGGTGCCCTTGGAGGGGTGGAATCTGCAATTGGAGAGAAGAACATTCACATAATAGGATGGAGAATGTCAGTGGAATGTGGTAGTTTGGGTCAGTGAAGGGTGATGCTTTATCAGTGGTGGATGGAGGAAGACAGAATTGGAGAAGGGCAAATATTTGGCCAGCAGGGGGTGGAGAAAGTCAATGGGAAATACTTTGACTAAGAAAGGACAGTAAACAATCAGTAGTCAATGGTATAAACCAATGGGTGGTACAAGACTGAGGAAGATGGGGTTGGGAAAGGAGATTTTAGAAAATGTAAAACATCAGGGAAAGATGGTACATTGGATGGCAAATGGTGGCAGAGGATAATTTTGGATGGCACCATTTTGATGGTGGAGGATGGGATTAGAACAAGGCAGATGATGGGGAATGAAGAATGTCAGTGGAAGATGGTACCCTTGGATGGTGGAGAGTGATGAAGTGTTAGTGATGGGTGGTGGAAAATGGCACCATTGAGTTGTGAAGGATGGAAGATGGCAGAGAATGATGTGGTTGGACGGCGCCACTGGGTGGTGGGAAAAGAGACTGCGAAGAGGAGTGGTTGAGTAGTGGGGGATGAAGACAGTCAATGGCAGATACCACCATTGAATGGTTAAGGATGACTTACCAAGAGGGGATGGTGGCAGGTGATGGAAGATGATGGTGTTGGGTGGAACTGTTGGATGGCAGAAGGTAATGAGTTACCAGCAGTGGGTAGTAGAAATGGCACTGTTATTGGATGGTGGAGGATGAAAGATGATGTCACTATTGGGTTGTACAAGATGAGTCATCAGTGATGAGCTATGGACAGTGATGGAGTTGAGTTGTGCTGTAGGGTCCTGAAATGGCACAGAGTGGAAGATGACAAAGGATCATGGTGAATAGGAGCTGGGAAGGACAGAGCTGGGTGCACTGTGGGATGGCGAAGGATGGAGGATGGAGGTGCTGGATATCATACAGGAAATGTGGGGAGAGAAACAGCTGGGTGGCGAGGAGTGGCGAGGATGAGGTTGGAACATCTCTTGTGGAAAGCAGTACCGTTGGATTGTGAAGGACGGTAAGTTGTCAGGGTGAATGAATGGCAGAGAGTGTAAAAAATGGGGGTGAGGGCCGGGTGTGGTGGCTCATGCCTGTAATCCCAGCTAATCGGGAGGCTGAGGCAGGAGAATTACTTGAATCACTGGAGGCGGAGGTTGCAGTGAGCCGAGATCATGCCATTGCACTCCAACCTGGGCCACGAGTGAAACTCCATCTCAAAAAAAAAAAATGGGGGTGAGGATAGGGAGGATGGAGAAAAACCCCCATGGCCACCGCTGACACTGATAACAAGATTGGGCTCTCTGCACTCCAGGATGGCCAGTCCCGGACTGTCCGGCAGTTCCAGTTCACAGACTGGCCGGAACAGGGTGTGCCAAAGTCGGGGGAGGGCTTCATCGACTTCATTGGCCAAGTGCATAAGACCAAGGAGCAGTTTGGCCAGGATGGCCCCATCTCTGTCCACTGCAGGTGAGCTCCCTCGAGTGTCCCAGCTTTTGGCCCTGCAGGGGAAACTGAGGCCTGGTGGGGACAGCCCCAAGCTTAGGCTGTCCCATCTGGGCTGTTAGAGTCCTCGGGGAATCGGGTGGTCAGATCAGGGCTCTCCAGCACCTGCCCCTGAATGGCTGTGCTCACTTTACTGCCACCAGTGCCGGCGTGGGCAGGACGGGCGTCTTCATCACGCTTAGCATCGTGCTGGAGCGGATGCGGTACGAAGGCGTGGTCGACATCTTTCAGACGGTGAAGATGCTACGAACCCAGCGGCCTGCCATGGTGCAGACAGAGGTAAAGATGGGACAGGGAGGGGAGGCAGCCTGGCCTCACGCCCCGACTGCCCTAAGCTCCAGTTTCCTCCTCTGTGAGATGGGTACAGCCACCTGGGACTCTCTGGGTCATTGTGGGTAGACGGTCCACAGACCCCTCCCGCACCGGAAGGGGACCAGTAACCCTTTTAACACAACAGTCGGCTGAAGGTCAAAGCCAAGAAGCAGCCCTTGGAGTGTACAGAGATGGGCTCATTGCAGTCCCCAAGTCACAGCAAGTCTGTGGCTCAGCCTGGACCCTGCCATGAACCACTGACCTTCAAGTCCAACCAGTGTACAGATGGGGAAACTGAGGCCCAGACTCCTAGCTCCAAGGGGAATGTTCCAGTGGAGGGGGTTCTGAAAAGCAGCCATGTTTTAAAAGATGAGTAGAGGGGACCGGGCGTGGCAGCTCACGCCTGTAATCCCAGCACTTTGGGAGGCCGAGGTGGGAGGATTGCTTGAGTCCATCCTGGGCAACACAGCAAGACCCCATCTCTACAAAAAAATAGAAATAAGGCTGGGTGCAGTGGCTCATGCCTGTAATCCCAGCACTTCGGGAGGCCAAGGCAGGCCGATCATCTGAGGTCAGGAGTTCAAGACCAGCCTGGGCAACATGGTGAAACCCTGTCTCTACTAAAAATACAAAAATTAGCTGGGCATGGTGGCGCACGCCTGTCATCCCAGCTACTCGGGAGGCTCAGGCAGGAGAATCATTTGAACCCGGGAGGCAGAGGTTGCAGGGAGCCGAGGTGGCACCACAGCGAGACTCCGTCTCAAAATAAATAAAAAAAGAAAAGATGAATAGGGCCTCCAGGCAGACAGGAGAGGAGAGGGCATTCCAGGTGAAGAGCCTGGCTATGTTAGGCAGAGAGATGTGGCTTAGCTCACTTCATTGTGGGAGGGCCGTGGGGACCAAAGAGACCTTCTGCAAGAGACACGCACAAGGCTGAGGAGCTTGGCCTGCTCCTGAGGGCGATAGGGAGCCCTGGGAGGCGTTAGAGCAGGGGAAGTACTAACAGGTCACCTCTGCTCCCCCAGGATGAGTACCAGTTCTGTTACCAGGCGGCACTGGAGTACCTCGGAAGCTTTGACCACTATGCAACCTAAAGCCATGGTCCCCCCCGGCGCGACACCACCGGCCCCAGATGCCTCTGCCCCTCCCGGGCAGACCTCCTGAGGCCTGGACCCCCAGTGGGCAGGGCAGGAGGTGGCAGCGGCAGCAGCTGTGTTTCTGCACCATTTCCGAGGACGACGCAGCCCCTCGAGCCCCCCACCGGCCCCAGCTGCCCCAGCGACCTCCCTGGCACCGGCCACCGCCTTCAAATACTTGGCACATTCCTCCTTTCCTTCCAATTCCAAAACCAGATTCCGGGGTGGGGGGTGGGGGGACGGTGAGCAAATAGGAGTGCTCCCCAGAACCAGAGGAGGGTGGGGCACAGACCATGGACGGACCCCTCGTCCTCCCCCAGCGGTGGTCGGGGGGGACCCAGGGGGCTCCTCCCCGCTCTGCAGCCTGGGGACACTGGGCTGGGACCAGAATCCAGCTTCTTTTAAAACTCTCAGTGTAACTGTATCCCGTGACATTTCATTTTTTTTTTTAATAGTGTATTTTTTTTCCACTTTTTTTTTTTTAAGAGAAACAAACAAAAGACTCGCCAGTCAACGACTTTCAAAGAGAACAACTTTGGCTTATTCATATTCTGTTCAAAGACAGTCTATTTTTTCACTGTAGAAAGCGTCCTTGTGTGATAGTTATGTTCGCAAACGCGCACGCCGGGCCCACGGCTGTACCTTGGCTTTTTTTTTTTTTTTTAATTTTCCCTACCATCAGAAAGTGTGCTTTGCTCACAGAAGAATGGGATGTCCTTTTTTCTTTCTTGGATTTTTTCCCCCCTTTTTGTTTCATTTTTATAAATTAAATTTTCAGACATATCAAATACAGTTCTGAGGGTAGGGTCATGGGAGAACTCGGACCCAGTGGCGTTGGGTGAGGTTGAGGGGGACGCTGCTGTAAGAGGAGAGAGATGACAGTGGTCCTCCTCTGAGAGCCTGAGCTGTCTCCCCGTCTCCCGCCCCCAAGGAGACAGAGAGGATCCTACTTCTTCGGGGACAGTGGCTGTATGGCTGTGCTGCCCCACGTCAGGAACCCTTTCCCCCTGGGACTATGGGGGCAGTTTGGGAGCAAAACCAGAAGGACGGGACCCCCTCTACCCACCCACCCTGAGCAAGCAAGTTGTTCCTCTTTGTACAAGGGCAGATCTGCAGTTACTTTCAACACTGTTTATTCCAGCGGAAGCAGCCGGGTGGTTGTCCCACCCCCGTGTATGTAGATATATCGACTTTGTATTAAAGGAAGATCGTCTGACCCCGGCCCATTGTGGAGTCCGTGTTGCGCGCTGCCTGTCCAGTTTCATCCCTGGGGTGGAGTTCGGTGGGGTCCTGGAGAGCTGATCTCATTTCCTTGTGTGAACAGTCAGAGGAGGAGTTGGCCCAGAGAGGTGGTGGTGCTTGTCCAAGACCACACACCGCCGAGGCAGGTGGATCACAAGGTCAGGAGTTTGAGACCAGCCTGGCCAACATGGTGAAACCCAGCCTGGCCAACATGGTGAAACCCAGCCTGGCCAACATGGTGAAACTCTACTAAAAATACGAAAATTAGCCAGGCGCAGTGGCAGGTGCCTGTAATCCCAGCTACTCAGGAGGCTGAGGCAGGAGAATCGCTTGAACCCGGGAGTTGGAGGTTGCAGTGAGCTGAGATCATGCCATTGCACTCCAGCCTGGGTGACAGCAAGATTCTGTCTCAAAAAAAAAAAAAAAAAAAAACACAACACTGACGAAGTGGCCAGGCCAAGATTTGAACCCAAGCCCTGGTCCTGTAGGGGACTGCCTTGTGTTCTCATTCTAGTAAGTGACCATGACTGAGAATTCACCACGGGCCAGTCACTCTGAGATAGAAGTTACCAGCCCCTTGGCCAGGCGCGGTGGCTCATGCCTGTAATCCCCAACACGTTGGGAGGCCGAGGCAGATGGATCACCTGCGATCAGGAGTTCAAGACCAGCCTGGCCAACATGGCGAAACCCTGTCTCTACTAAAAACAAAAATTAGCCGAGCGTGGTGGCGCCTGCCTGTAATCCCAGCTAGTCAGGAGGCTGGAACAGGAGAATCACTTGAACCCAGGAGGCAGAGGTTGCAGTGAGCTGAGATCACACCACTGCACTCCAGCCTGGGTGACAGAATGAGACTCCCATCTCCAAAAAAAAAAAAAAAAAAAAAGCCCCATTTACATATTAGGAAACTGAGGCTCAGGGAGGGACACACAATGAGTTTGAAGTGGAGCTGGGATTCGTACCCCAGCCCATCTCACCTGCAACCCTGAGCATCACACCGTACTGCCTTCTCGAAGTGCCCTGGGGAGGAACTGAGTCCGTGGAGGGAAGCAACAGGTTGGGGACACTCTTTCTTCTCCACCCCCTAGGCCACTCAATGAGCAGACCCATGCACTGAACCAGAATCACATCCCTGGGGATGGAGGGTGAGCCATTTTGTATCTATACCCTTGCCTGAGTCACTTCTTGCTTGGGCATAGAAGCCACTCACAGGAGCCAGAGATAGGATGAAAGAGCTCCCTATGACCTCAGGGAAGTTCCAGGAATGAGAAGGGGTGATCTTAGTGAGACCAGGGACCCAGCTCAGGGAAGAATAGGACTACGTCTCTTAGAAACCAACAGATCAAGGCCGGGCGCGGTAGCTCACGCCTGTAATCCCAGCACTTTGGGAGGCTGAGGCAGGCAGATCACAAGGTCAGGAGATGGAGACCATCCTGGCCAACATGGTGAAACCCCGTCTCTACTAAAAATACAAAAAATTAGCTGGGCATGGTGGCAGGAGCCTGTAATCTCAGCTACTCGGGAGGCTGAGGCAGGAGAATCGCTTGAACCTGGGAGGCAGGGGTTGCAGTGAGCCAAGACCATGCCACTGTACTCCAGCCTGGGTGACAGAGCAAGACTCCATCTCAAAAAAAAAAATGAATGAACAGATCAGGTAGTCAAAAAAATACAGAAGATGTGACTAACATCATTAATAAGCTTAGCCAAAAATATTTAATAATACCTATTATCCCCTCCTACTCTAACATTCTCAAACACACATGGAACATTTGTAAAAATTAACAGATCAGCCGGGTGCAGTGGCTCACACCTATAATCTTAGCACTTTGGGAGGCCGAGGCAGGAGGATTACCTGAAGTCAGGAGTTCAAAACTAGCTTGGCCAACATGGTGAAACCCCCCATCTCTACTAAAAATACAAAACATTAGCTGGGCATGGTGTCACACGCTTGTAATCCCAGCTACTCAGGAGGCTGAGGCAGGAGAATCGCTTGAACCCAGGAGGAAGGAGGTTGCGGTGAGCTGAGATCACGCCTCTACACTCCAGCCCAGGTGACAGAGCAAGACTTCATCTCAAAAAAAAAAAAAAAAAAAAAAAAATTAACAGAGATCTTCACAAATTCCAAGAAACAAATATTAGATAAGGTATCCTGATCTTGGCTCAGAAGAGTAATTAGCCTCCCCTGGAAAGGGGAGGGAAATTTTAAAACACCTTTTTTGGTGGGGAGGTGGGGGGCGGACAGAGTCTCACTCTGTTGCCCAGACTGGAGTGGCTCAATCTAGGCTCACTGCAATCTCCATCTCCCAGGTTCAAGCGATTCTCCTGCCTCAGCCTCCTGAGTATGCAGGACTACAGGCACCCAGCACCACACCCAGCTAATTTTTTTTTTTTTTTTTAAGTAGAGACAGGGTTACAGGGTTTCACCATGTTGGCCAGGCTGGTCTCGGACTCCTGACTTCAAGTGATTCGCCCACCTCGGCCTCCCACCAAAGTGTTGGGATTACAGGTGTTAGCCACCGTGCCCAGCCTTAAAACACATTTCTAAATAAGATATGTGTTAAATCAGTGTAATCTGGGTGCAGTGGCTCATGCCTATAATCCTAGCACTTTAGGGTGGAGATAGGGAGACACTGCCTCTGAAAAAAAGAAAGAAAAGAAAAAAGAAATCAATGTGAAAGTTACAAAGTTTTTCAAATTGAACAATTCAGATAGTACATCATGAGATGCATAACCTGTGGGATGCAGCCAATGGTGTGCTCAGAGAAAAATTCATAGCCTTGAACACATTTACACTTATTTTGAGGTAGGACGGCTTCACTTTTTGCTTAGGCTGGTCTTGAACTCCTGGCTTTAAACAATCTTACCACCTCGGCCTCCCAAAGTGCTGGGATTACTGGCACCAGTCACTACGCCTGGCCTCTTTAACACACTTATAAGAAAAGAAATTTTGAAAATAAGTCAACTTTAAAAAGCTCATGAACCAAGTTTTCAATCAAATCACTAGAAAATAAACTCAAATAGAAAAAGAAAAAAACCCAAATTCAAAAAAAATGAAGATAAAGATGGAAATAACTTTTTTTGTTTGTTTTTTGTTTTTGAGATGAGTTTCACTCTTGTTGCCCAGGCTAGGGTCCAATGGCGGATCTTGGCTCACTGCAACCTCTACCTGCCAGGTAAGAGTGGTTCTCCTGTCTCAACCTCACAAGTAGTTTGGATTACAGGCGCCCATCACCATGCCCGGCTATTTTTTTTGTATTTAGTAGAGACAGGGTTTCACCATGTTAGTCAGACTGGTTGTGAACTCCTGACCTGTGATCCACCCGCCTTGGCCTCCCAAAGTGCTGGGATTACAGGCGTGCACCCCTGCACCCAGACTGGAAATAACTCTTAATTGGGCATTTTGATATGGCTCTTTTGCATTGACAAGATCAAAAACCTTTTCTTTGAAAACTCCAAAAAACTTAGGCAAAGATAATAAAAAAGAGAAAGTACAAATAATATCAGAAAAGTGGGGATAGAACACATTAGAGATGAAGCCTTTTTTTTTTTTTTTTTTTTTTTTGGTAAGATGAGTATTGGGACAGCCAAGGAGGAAACAGACAGGGGCAGTGGAGGCTACCGGTAGCAGAGCTGGTATGCAAAAAATCCCCTTCTCTCCCTCTATAGGATAGTTGTAAGAACAGACAGTGAAGAGAGAAAAAGATGGTGAAGCTGGGTGCAGTGGCTCACACCTATAATCCCAGCACTTTGGGAGGTTGGGGCAGGTAGATCACCTGAGGTCAGGAGTTCGAGACCAGCCTGGCCAACATTGTGAAACCCCGTCTCTACTAAAAATACAAACATTAGCAGGGTGTGGTGGTGCATGCCTGTAATCCCAGCTACTCAGGAGGTTGAGGCAGGAGAATTGCTTGAACCCGGGAGGTGGAGATTGCAGTGAGCCGAGATCACACCACTGCACTCTAGCCTGGGTGACAGAGTGAGACTCCGTATCAAAAAAAAAAAAAAAAAAGATGGGAAAAACCATATATTATAAGAACTACATTTCATAGCCTCTGAGTTCTGAATTTAAGTAGGGGGGGAGGAACCTCTTCTTAGTAACACACTGTGAGACAAAAGGGACAGAAAAGTCATTTTTTTTTTTTTTTTTTGAGATGGAGTTTTGCTCTTTTTGCCCAGGCTGGAGTGCAATGGCGCAATCTCGGCTCACTGAAACCTCCGCCTCCCGGGTTCAAGCGATTGTCCTGCCTCAGGACTACAGGCACGTGCTACCACACCTGGCTACTTTTTGTATCTTTAGTAGAGATGGGGTTTCACCATGTTGGCCAGGCTGGTCTTGAACTCCTCACCTCCAGTAATCCACCCGCCTCAGCCTCCCAAAGTGCTGGGATTATAGGTGTGAGCCACTGAGGCCGGCCTGGAAAAATAATTCTAACCCAAGCCTGGTCCTACCTGAGTCATCTACTTTACCAACAGGCTATCCTGCCCAGAGAACTCCTACTCAATCCTCATGGTCCAGTACTAAAAGCCCCTCTAGGAAGTCATTTCTTACTTTACTTTTCTGGGCTGCCTGAGCCTCCTGTCCATCCTTCTAGCCAAACACCAAGCCCACTGAGGCTAAAGGGTTTCAATAGGAACTTGCCCTCCTTACTGGGAACTGGACAAAGAAAATCTTTAGGGAGTCAGTGTGTGTGTGACCTTCAGCCCTTGAAGTGCTCGTGGCTATGGCAGAGGTATGTGATAGCAGACTTCCTGGAATAAGAGGCCCCTAAGGAATTTCCTCAACCCACAGACACGACCACCAAGACTGAGCCTCTCCAGGTGCCTTGGCGCTACCACAGTTACCATAACATCCGCCCCCATTTTTCTGAGCGCTTACTGTATACTTGGCTCACGCGGTTTCATTTAATTCTTGCAACAATGCACCATTGGACAGATAAGAAAATTGTGGCTCGGCCAGGTGTGGTGGCTCATGCCTGTAATCCCAGCACTTTGGGAGGCCAAGACAGGTGGTTCACCTGAGGGTCAGGAGTTCGAGACCAGCCTAGCCAACGTAGTAAAACCCCATCTCTACGAAAAATACAAAAATTAGCTGGGTGTGGTGGTGGGCGCCTATAATTCCAGCTACTCGGGAGGTTGAGGCAGGAGAATCACTTGAACCCGGGAGGTGGAGGTTGCAGTGAGCTGAGATCATGCCATTGCACTCCAGCTTGGGTAACAGAGCGAGACTCTGTCTCAAAAAAAAAACAAAAAAAAAAACAGAAGAAGAAGAAAATGAAGGCTTAAAAAGAGGTCAGGTGTCATCCAAGATCAAAAAGATGGTTAAGTGGTGGAGCCTGTACTTGGGGCCTAGGTCTGCCTATCTCCTTTGGCCTCAGCAAGGGGCACGGTCAAGGCACCTCTGAGCACTGCTTGATTAAAGTCAACACTGGCCACACTCGGGCACAGTGGCTCATGCCTACGATCCCAGCGCTTTAGGAGGCTGAGGCAGGCAGATCACTTGAAAGTTCAGGAGTTTGAGACCAGCCTGGCCAACATGGTAAAACCCTGTCTCTGCTAAAAATACGAACATTAGCCAGGGCACAGTGGTGAGTACCTGTGATCCCAGCTACTCAGGAGGCTGAGGCAGGAGAATCGCTTAAACCCAGGAGGTGAAGGTTGCAGTGAGCCGAGATAGTGCCCCTGCACTCCAGCCTGGGCAACAGAGCAAAACTCTGTCTCAAAACAAACAAAAAAAAACATTGGCCACATATGGCAGCCCCAGGCTAGGAGACAGAGAGCCTGGAACAAAGCCCCATCCCCACCTCAACAACATGTCAGAGGCCAAAACCTCCTCGTTCTCTGAAAAGTACAAATGCCAAATACAAAAAAAAATTAGCCGGGCATGGTGGCGGGTGCCTGTAGTCCCAGCTACTTGGGAGGCTGAGGCAGGAGAATGGCGTGAACCCGGGAGGCAGAGCTTGCAGTGAGCCGAGATCGTGCCACTGCACTCCAGCCTGGGCGACAGAGTCAGACTCCACCTCAAAAAAAAAAAAAAGAAAAAGAAAAGTACAAATGCCCTCAATAAATACATACCCTGCCCTTAACAATATGGTTTGAAATGTTTAAAGCAAAACATGCAAAGGAGAAACCGACATCATCACAGTTATGCTAGGGGATGTGAAAACTAAAAGATCAAGCAAAATTATAAGGATCTTGAGGAGACTAATAATCAACAGCAAACTTGATCCCATACCTCTTCGCGGGACTTTGTACCCAACGAAGAACAGGCATTTTGTCCAAGCACTTGAAGTCATCACAAAAACAGACCATATATGAGAACACGAATGGAGGCCCAACACTCAGCCCTCACTCAGACATAATGCAATCAGATTATAAATCAGTGATGACCTATGGCCTCTCAAATCCACGGAATTGGAAATACTAAAATAATGAGTTAAAGACATGTCAAAAGGTAAATCACAAAATATGTAGAACTGAGACCTGGCACAGTGGCTCACACCTGTCATCCCAGCACTTTGGGAGGCTGAGGCAGGCGGATCACTTGAGGTCAGGAGTTCAAGACCAGCCTGGCCAACATGGTGAAACCCCATCTCTACTAAAAATACAAAATTAGCAAGGTGTGGTAGCACGTGCCTGTGGTCCCAGCTACTCCGGAGGCTGAGGCACAAGAATTGCTTCAACCTGGGAGGTGGAGGTTGCGGTGAGGTGAGATTATGCCACTGCACTCCAGCTGGGCAACAGAGCGAGACTCTGTCACAAAACAAAAATATGTAGAATGGAATAACAAGACCACTCTGCAAATTAAAACCTGTGGGATACAACGAAAGATACACTCAGAGGGCCAGGCGCTGTGGCTCACGCCTGTAATCCTAGCACTTTGGGAAGCCAAGGTGGGTGGATCGCCTGAGGTCAGGAGTTCAAGACCAGCCTGGCCAACATGATAAAACCCTGCCTCCATTAAAAAATAAAAAATACAAAAATTAGCCGGGCATGGTGGCAGCTGCCTGTAGTTCTAGCTACTCAGGAGGCTGAAGCAGGAGAATTGCTTGAACCTCAGAGGCAGAGGTTGCAGTGAGCCAAGGTTGCCCCACTGCACTCCAGCCTGGGCAACAGAGACTCCATCTTAAAAAAAAAAAAAAAAAAGATACACTCAGAGTTAGAGTTAAATGTAGTCTTAAGGTCTTAAGTATGGCAGCACTTTTTTTTCTTTTTCACCATTTATGGGATGCTAAAACAGGCAAGCAGTCAAAGAGGTTCTCAGAGGGAAATTCATAGCCTCATGAATTTATGAAGTGAATAACTGAAAATAAACTAGTTAAGGTTTCAACTCAAGTATCTACCAAAAGAACAAATAAACTCAAAGAAAATCAAAAGAAAATATTATGAAAATCAGAAATTCATGAAATGAGAAGCTACAGCAGCACCACCACCAACAAATAATAATATTAAAATCTGCAGCTGGGTGCAGTGGGTCATGCCTGCAATCCCAGCACTTTGGGAGGCCAAGGCAGGAGGATTACTTGAACCCAGTAGTTCAAGAACAGCCTGGGCAACAAAGGGAGACCTCCATCTCTACAAAGTAAAGAAATTAGCCAGGTGTGGTGGCACATTCCCATGGTCCCAACTACATGGGGGGCTGAGGTGGGAGGATCACTTCAGCCCAGGAAGTTGAGGCTGTAGTGAGCTGTGATTGCACCACTGCATTCCGGCCAGGGTGACAGAGACCCCATCTCAGGGAACACCCATAAAAAAGCAGACCTCTGCTAGGAAGTCAGAGGCACAAAGGAAAAAAACATTAGGGATGACAGGACCAATCACTCTTACCAAGGAGATATGTCATTTATTTATTGAGACAGGGTCTTGCTCTGTTGCCCCGGCTAGAATGCAATGATATGATCATGTTTCACTGCAACCTTCACATCCCAGGCTCAAGCCATCCTCCCACCTCAGCCTCCCAAGTAGCTGGGACTACAGATGTGCACCACTATGCTTGGGTAATTTTTGTGTTTTTGGTAGAGACGGTGTTTTGCAATGTTGCCCAGGCTTGTCTCGAACTCCTTGACTCGAGCAATTTGCCCAGCTTGGCTTCCCAAAGTACTAGGATTACAGGTGTGAGCCACTTCACCCAGCTAAGGAGATATTTTATTTATTTATTCTTGAGATGGAGTCTTACTCTGTTGCCCAGGCAGTGGAGCGATCTTGGCTCACTGCAACCTCCACTTCCCTAGTTCAAGCAATTCTCTTGCCTCAGCCAACTGAATAGCTGGGACTACAGGCATGCAATATCTATATATACACATACATGCAGAGATGGGGTTTCACTATGTTGGCCAAGCTGGTCTCAAACTCCTGACCTCAAGTGACCAACCTGCCTCAGCCTCCCAAAGTGTTGGGGTTAAATGTGTGAGCCACCACTTCCAGCCCCAAGGAGATATTTTAAAGGATGAGAGTATACTACATATATACAATTTTATACCACTAAATATGTAAAATGATACATTTTAAAACCTAGGCAATTAATATCAACATAAACTGAATTGTAAAAAAGTGAATAATCTTAGAAAGTAGTGAAATGAGGCCAGGAGTGGTGGCTCATGCCTGTAATCCCAGCACTTTGGGGGCTGAGGTGGGCAGATCACTTGAGCCCAGGAGTTCAAGATCAGCCTGGGAAACATGGCAAAGCCCCATCTCTACCAAAAATACAAAAAATTAGCCAGGCATGGTAGCACACACCTGTAGTCCCAGCTACTCTGAAGGCTGAAGTGGAAAAATCACCTGAGCCCAGGAAATCAAGGCTGCAGTGAATTGTGATCATTCCACTGTACTCTAGCCTGGGTGATGGAGAGAGACCTTTCTCAAAAAAAAAAACAAAAGAAAGAGAGAGAAAGAAAATAGTGAAGTGATAGTAAAGATCTACGCCCCATACAAGGCACCTTCCCAGATAGTTTTCCAAGTGAGTTTTGCCAAATCTTCAAGGAAGAGATGATTTGCACCTTTTGTAAACTGTCAGCTTATGAGGTGAAAAAAAGAGATGGTACCTAAACTGTACGAGGACAAACTAAGGAGGAAAAAAGCACATTCCACTTATGTGCCTAGGTGCAAAAAGGCCAAGAAAATTTCAGCGATGGAAATCTAACATCTCATTAAAAGAATACAATGTTATGACTCAGACAGATTTATGGAATGCAAAGATAGTTTGACTTTAGAAACTCTGAGTGAGACCAGATTGGTGCTTTTGGAGGACAAGTTGAGAGTATCTAGTAAATTAAGGACGCACCTAACTTTTTCAGTCAACAATTCCATTCCTAGATATACATCTTACAGAGACTCTTGCAGATATGTCCAAGGGGACATGTACAGATATGTCGAGAGCAGCATTATTTGTCATTAAAATATTGGAACCAAATTAAATATCCATCAAGAAAATGTATAAAGAATTATGAAAGGCCGGGCACAGTGGCTCATGCCTGTAATCCCAGTGCTTTTTGCGCCTGAGGCTGGCGGATTACTTGAGCCCAGTAGTTTGAGAGCAGCCTGGGCATATAGTGAGAACTCATCACTACAAAAAATGTTTTAAAATTAGTTGAATGTGGTGGTATGTGCCTGTAATCTCAGCTACTCAGGAGGCTGAGGTAGGAGGATCGCTTGAGCCCAGGAGGCAGATGTTGCAGTGAGCCACGATTGTGCCACTGTACTCCAGCCTGGGCAACAGAGGGAGATCCTGTCTCAAGAAAAAAAAAAAAAAAAGGGGCTAGGCATGGTGGCTCACGCCATAATCCCAGCACTTTGGGAGGCCCAAGGGGGCAGATCACCTGAGGTCAGAAGTTCGAGACCAGCCTGGCCAACATGGTGAAACCCCGTCTCTACCAAAAACAGAAAAAATTAGCTGGGCATGGTGGCAGATGCCTGTAAAGCCAGCTACTCAGGAAGCTGAGGCAGGAGAATTGCTTGAACCCAGGAGGTGGAGGTTGCAGTGAGCTGAGATCGTGCCACTGCATTCCAGCCTGGGCAACAGAGTGAGACTTCGTCTCATAAAAAGAAAAAAATTATGATACAGGCACATGATGGAATACTATACAGCAATGAATATGAAGCCATTAAAACTATACACCACGACCTGAACAAATCTCAGAAATACTCTGAGCAAAACAAGCAGATTTCAGGAAGAAAAGTTACAGTGCCGTTTCATCACAGAACATTTTAAAACCTATAAAGCGAACACATATTAATTAGGGGGAAACACTCTAATCAGCAAAGATATAAAAACTCATCTAGATGGCAATACTACCTCAAGTAACCTATGATTCAATGCAATCCCTGTCAAAAATCCCAATGACTTTTTTGCAAAAATGGAAAAGCCACTCCACAAATTCATAATGAATTACAAGATAATCCAAATAGTCAAAATCATTTTGCAGGAAAAAAATACCGTTAGAAAACCCAAATTTCTCCATTTCAGAACTGACTACAAAGCTACAATGATTAAAACACTGTGGTACTGGTGTAAGGACAGACACACAGATCAATGGAATAAAATTGAGAATCCGGAAATAAACCCACACATCTATGGCTAATGGACTTTTTTTTTTTTAAAAGGAAGGTCTCACTCTGTTGCCCAGGCTGGAGTGTAATGGTGCAATCAGAGTTCACTGCAGCCACCAAATCCTAGGCTCAAGTAATCCTCCCACATCAGTCTCCCTAGTAGCTATATGTACCACCACCAATTAGCACCCAGCTATTTTTTTATTATTATTTATTATTATTTTTTTGAAACAGAGTCTCACTCTGCCACCCAGGCTGGAGTGCAGGGATGTGATCTGGGCTCACTACAACCTCCACCTCCTGGGTTCAAGCAGTTCTCCTGCCCCAGCCTCCTGAGTAGCTAGGATTACAGCTGTGCACCACCACACCCGGCCAATTTTTGTATTTTTAGTAGAGACGGGGTTTCGCCATGTTAGTCAGGCTGGTCTCGAACTCCTGACCTCATGATCTGCCTGCCTTAGCCTCCCAAAGTGCTGGGATTACAAGCATGAGCCACCGCACCCAGCAGCACCCAGCTAATTTTTAATTTCTTTTTGTAGAGACAGGATCTTGCTATGTTGCCAAGTCTGTTCTTGAACTCCTGGCCTCAAGTGATCCTCCTGCCTTGGCCTCCCAAAGTGCTGGGATTGCAGGTGTGATCCCAGTCTTGGCCAGTTGATTTTTGACAGGGATGCCAAGACCATTTAATGAGGAAAGAATAACTTCTTCAACAGATGTTGCTGGACCAACTAGGTATCTATATGTGAAGTATGAAATTGTACTTCATACCATATACAAAAAGTAACTCAAAATAGATCGAAATAACTCAAAATAGTAACTCAAAATAAATGTGAAATCTAAAAGCTAAAAAGTCTTAGGAGGCTGAGCATGGTGACTCATGCCTGTAATCCCAGCACTTTGGTGAGCCGAGGCGGGCAGATGACCTGAGCTCAGGAGTTCAATACCAGCCTGGGCAACATGGTAAAAACCCATCTCTACTAAAAATACAAGAATTAGCTGGGTGTGCAGGTACATGCCTGTAATCCCAGCTACTTGGGAGACACAAGAGTCGGTTGAACTGGGGAGGCAGAGGTTGTGGTGAGCTGAGATCACGCCGCTGCACTCCAGCCTGGAAGGCGATGCAAGATGCTGTGTCCAAAAAAAAAAGAAAAGCTCACCTTTAAACAAATTCAGGGTAATTGTTCCTTCTGTGCAGGAGGAAGAATATATTCAGCAAACGGTACATAGGTAAATGCAGTAAAATGTGTATTGTTGGCCGGACGCGGTGGTTCACGCCTGTAATCCCAGCACTTTGGGAGGCCGAGGCGGGCGGATCACGAGGTCAGGAGATCAAGACCATCCTGGCTAACACAGTGAAACCCCATCTCTACTAAAAATACAAAAAAATTAGCCGGGCATGGTGGCGGGCGCCTGTAGTCCCAGCTACTAGGGAGGCTGAGGCAGGAGAATGGCGTGAACCCAGGAGGTGGAGCTTGCAGTGAGTGAGCCAAGATCGTGCCACTGCACTCCAGCCTGGGTGACAGAGCGAGACTCTGTCTCAAAAAAAAAAAAAAAAAAGTGTAGTGTTTGATTGTTTTGGTTGGGTGTTAAGTATATGGTGTTCATTTTATCTTTTCTTTTCCCCCCCAGATGGAGTCTCACTCTGTCGCCCAGGCTGGAGTGCAAAGGTGCAATCTCGGCTCACTGCAACCTCCACCTCCTGGGTTCAAGCAATTCTCCCGCTTCAGCCTCCCAAGTAGCTGGGACTACAGGCATTCACCACCACGCCCAGCTAATTTTTGTATTTTTAGTAGAGACGGGGTTTCACCACATTTGCCATGCTGGTCTTGAACTCCTGACCTCAAGTGATCCCCCTGCCTCGGCCTCCCAGAGTGCTGGTATTACAGATGTGAGCCACTGTGCCAAGCCCATTATATCACTTATTAAAATAAATAATAAAAATGTAACAAATTATAACAAATATTTGGAAATATTTTTCTATAATAAAAATACCATAAATCAATTTTTAAAATGCTTTGGGGCAACATTTCTTTTTATTTATTTATTTATTTTGAGACAGAGTTTCACTCTATGCCCCAGGCTGGAGTGCAGTGGTGCGATCTCAGCTCACTGCAACCTCCACCTCCCAGATTCGAGAGATTCTCCTGCCTCAGCCTCCCAAGCAGCTGGGATTATAAGGTGCCTGCCAACATGCCTGGCTAACTTTTGTATTTTTAGTAGAGACGGGGTTTCACCATGTTGGGCAGACTGGTCTCGAACTCCTGGCCTCAATTGATCCTCCTGCCTCGGCCTCCAAAAGTGCTGGGATTACAAGCATGAACCACCGTGTCAGGCCAGCATTTGATTTTTTTTAAAGCATGTTTAAAATAAACACTCAGCAAACTAGGAAATGAATTTTCTCAACTTGAGACATTAACTTGATAATGCTGAAGCTTTTGAACAGAAGTTGGCAAACTTTTTCTGTAAAGAACCAGATGGTAAATATTTTAAGCTCTGCAGGCCAAAAAGTCTCTGTTGCATCTGGTCACCTGTGCCAGTAAAGTATAAAAGCCACAGGCAAAGTGAATGGGCATGGCTGTTTCAATAAAACTTTATTTACAAAACCAGTGGTGGGCTGGATTGACTCAGACCATAGCCACTAAATTCAATATTGAGGCAAGGGGCAGGGCATGGTGGCTCACGCCTGCAATCCTAGCACTCTGGGAGGCCAAGGCGGGAGGATCGCTTGAGCCCAGGAGTTTCAGATCAGCCTGGGGAAACATGGGGAGACCCTGTCTCTACAAAAAATCTAAAAATTAGCCAGGTTTGGTGGTGCACACTTGTGGTCCCAGCTACTCAAGAGGCTGAGGCAAGAGGATCGCTTGAGCCCAGGAGTTCAAGGACAGCCTGAGCAACATAGCAAAACCCTGTCTCTTAAAAAATGAATAAAATAAAAAGAAATTAGCACAGAGGGTCATGGTGAGCATAGGCTTTAAGAGGAGTGAATGAGAACTTTAGTTTTTATGACACTGTTTCCGTTTTTATTGTGAAAAATGCTTTTATATCGTAATTGTGTCATTAAAAACAAATTTAAAAAATAAAGGAACAGGGCCGGGCGCTGTGGCTCACACCTGTAATCCCAACACTTTGGGAGGCCGAGGCAGTCGGATCACGAGGTCAAGAGTTCAAGGCCAGCCTGGCCAACGCGGTGAAACCCCGTCTCTACTAAGAATACAAAAATCAGCCAAGCGTGGTGGCAGACGCCTGTAATCCCAGCTACTCAGGAGGCTGAGACAGGAGAATCACTTCAACCCAGGAGGCGGAAGTTGCAGTGAGCTGAGATTACGCCTCTGCACTCCAGCCTGGGTGACAGAGTAAGACTCCATCTCAGAAAAAAAATAAATAAATAAAATAAATAAATAAAGGAACATAGCCAGGCACAGTGGCTCAGGCCTGTAATCCCAGCACTTTGGGAGGCCAAGACGGGCAGATCACTTGAGGTCAGGAGCTAGAGACCAGCCTGGCCAACATGGCAAAACCTCGTTTCTAAAAATACAAAAATTAGCCAGGCATGGTGGTGCACACCTGTAATCCCAGCTACTTGGGAGGCTGAGGCAGGAGAATCACTTGAACCCAGGAGGCGGAGATTGCAGTGAGCCGAGATAGTGCCACCGCACTCCAGCCTGACGACAGAACGAGACTCCATCTCAAAAAAATAAATAAATAAAAACAAAACAAAACATAAAGGAACACGCTTCCATCCATCTCTGCTGTTATAGACTCAGCTTACCACGGGCAGAGAGAAGCAGTGACAAGAATGAGACAGAGGCCAGACATGGTGGCTCAGGCCTGGAATCCCAGCACTTCGGGAGGCCAAGGTGGGAGGATCACTTGAGCCCAGGAGTTGGAGACCAGCCTGGGCAACATAGCAAGACCCTGTCTCTATAAAAAATTAGCCAAGTGTGGTGGCACGTGCCTGTGGTCCCAGCTATTCGGGGAAGTGGGAGAATCTCCTGAGCCCAGGAGGTCGAGGCTGCAGTGAGCTATGACTGCACCACTGCACTCCAGCCTGGGTCCCAAAAAACAAATGAAAGACTGAGACAGAGCTATATCTTGCTAACTATGCTGTTTCCCGGGGTCCTGCCACGATCTTATGAAAAACAGCTTCCATGTATTGAGTGACTCCCCGTGGTACTTCACAGCCCTCTGATAGAATATCATCCCCTTTTGCAGATTAGTAAACTGAGGCACAGAGAGGTTAAGTAACTTGCCCAAGGTCACACAGCCAGGAAATACCAGAGCCAGGATGTGAACCTGGACCTCCTGGCCCTAGAGTCTTCCCTACCCTGAACAAGCCACAAGGCCATGGAAATTCAATAGTGAACAAGAGGCCAGGCACAGTGGCTCACGCCTATAATCCCAGCACTTTGGGAGGCCGAGGTGGGTGGATCACCTGAGGTCAGTAGTTTGAGGCCACCCTGGCCAACATGGTGAAACCCCGTCTCTACTAAAAAATACAAAAATTAGCCAGGCATGAGGCCAGGAGCCTGTAGTCCCAGCTACTCGGGAGGCTGAAGCAGGAGAATCACTTGAACCCAGGAGGCAGAGGCTGCAGTGAGCCAAGATTGTGCCACTGCACTCCAGACTGGACAACAGAGTGAGACCTTGTCTTGGGGAAAAAAAAAAAAGTGAACAAGACATACTTCCTGCTTACATGGGTTTTGTTGCTGAGTGAGACTCAGGGAAGATAATTTCAGCAATTTCAATTCTTGGTGCCAAGAGCTCTACCAGGTGGGGCATGAGTGGTTATGGGTACATCGGTGGGAGGGCATCAGGAACGGCTTTCTCAAGGTGCACAGTGAATAGGATTCCAAGATCTTCCTAGGGGAGGGGGAGTGCAGGGCAAGGCTGTGTCTAGAGGAAGCCACAGCTCACATGAGGACCAGCGACAAGAGTATGCCATTTGAAGACAGTGTAGATGGCTACAAACTCACTGGTCCCACCATCCACCCCAGTTTTATTAATGTGGTGGGAAGCCCAGGCAGGTTGATAAGGTGCTGTCTCCTCTGAAGGTTAGTTTATATAATTTTTATTTTATTTTTTTTAAAGAGACGTGGTCTCACTGTGTTGCCCAGGCTGGTCTCAAACTCCTGGGCTCAAGCAATATTCCTGCCTCGGCCCTTCCAAAGTGCTGAGATTACAGGTGTGAGCCACCATGCTCGGCCAACGGTTTATATTTTTAAAACTTATTTTAAAGCCCAGGCGTGGTGGCTCACGCCTATAATCCTAGCACTTTGGGAAGCCGAGGCAGGCAGATCAACTGAGGTCAGGAGTTCAAGACCAGCCTGGCCAACATGGTGAAACCCTATCTGTACTAAAAATACAAAAATTAGCCAGGCATGATGGTGGGTGCCTGTAATCCCAGCTACTTGGGAGGCTGAGGCAGGAGAATCACTTGAACCCAGGAGGTGGAGGTTGCAGTGAGCTGAGATTGTGCCATTGCCATTGCACTCCAGCCGGGGTGACAAGAGTGAAACTCCGTCTCAAAAAAACAAACTTATTTTAGAGACAGAGTCTCACTCTGTTTCCCAGGCTGGAGTACAGTGGCACAAACATGCCTCACTGCAGCCTCCACCTCCTGGGCTCAAGCGATCCTCCTGCCTTAGCCTCCCAAAGGGCTGGGATGACAGGCATAAACCACTGTGATTAGGACAATTGGCTTAACGTTCAAGTCCTTGGGCAGGCAAACTTTTATTACCATAATTTTGTTTCTTTCATATTTAATTTTATGGTTATCTGCCTCCTAGAACAGATAAAGCTCTATAAAGTCTCTTCGTGGATTCAAAAGAAAAAGTCTGATTGGAACTCTGGCCGACCAGCCAGAAATCAGGAAGCAGCAGCCCAGACCACTTTAGGGGAACATTCTGCGGAATGAAGTTGAACGCGAGCATCGTCCTGAAAATGAAAATAATTCAACAACAACAACAAAAATCTCCAAAGCCATTTTCTTCACCTGCACAGCCTGTAAGGGCTGAATTCATTAAAATCCAGAAGAAACAGGAGGAGAGCAGCTCAGGGAATTCTAATTTTCTCTTTGCATTTCAATCAGGGCAGACAAAGGGGTGGCTGCAGCTGGGAGGGTTTCAGGAGAGGCCGGGGCAGGCCTGTCCCCACCCCCGCAGCCCCCCAGACAAAGAGCCAGCAGCTGGACCTCACAAAGGAAGGCACGAAGCCACTTTGCCTTGAGGCTTTGCACACAGAGGCTTGGCCTTTTCAAACAGGGCAACAGCTGAATGGCTCTCCTGAATAGGCAGCCTCACTGTGTCTGGGGGCCCAGCTGAAGTTTCCCAGCTCTGGGATGTCTGGGCCGGCTTAACCCCCTCCTCCCTCCTGTCACAGGCCTGTGAACCAGAGCAACTCCATCTTGAATAGGAGTTGGGTAAAATGAGGCTGAGACCCACTGGGTGACATTCCCAGACGGTTAGACATTTTTTTTTTTTTTTTTGAGATAGAGTTTTGCTCTTGTCGCCCAGGCTGGAGTGCAATGGCGCCATCTCGGCTCACTGCAATCTCCACCTCCCAGGTTCAAGCGATTGTCCTGCCTCAGCCTCCTGAGTAGCTGGGATTACAGGCATGCGCCACCATGCCCAGCTAATGTTTTGTATTTTCAGTAGAGACGAGGTTTTTCCATGTTGGTCAGGCTGGTCTCGAACTCCCGACCTCAGGTGATCCGCCCGCCTCAGCCCCCCAAAGGGCTGGGATTACAGGCATCAGCCACTGCACTCGGCCAAAGGTTAGATGTTCTAATTTACAGATTGAGATAAGAGGTTGGCATAAGATACAGGTCACTAAGACCTTGCTGATAAAACAGGTGGCAGTAAAGAAGCTGGTCAAATCCCACCAAAACCAAGATGACCACGAGAGTGACCTCTGGGTGTCCTCACTGCTACATTCCTGCCGGCGCCATGACAGTTTACAGATGCCATGGCAACGCCAGGACTTTACCCTACATGGTCTAAAAAGGCGAGGCATGAATAATACACACCTTGTTTAGCATATCATCAAGAAATAACCATAAAAATGGGCAACCAGCAGCCCTCAGGGCTGCTCTGTCTATGGAGTAGCCATTCTTCATTCCTTTACTGTCTTTTGAGACACAGTCTCAGTCTGTTGCCCAGGTTGGAGTGTGGTGGTGCGATCTCGGCTCACTGTCACCTCTCCCTCCTGGGTTCGAGCGATTCTCCCGCCTCAGCCTCCTGAGTAGCTGGGATTACAGGCGAGTGCCAACATGCCCGGCTAATTTTCGTATTTTTAGTAGAAAAGGGGTTTCGCCATGTTGGCCAGGCTGGTCTCGAACTCCTGACCACAGGTGATCCGCCCGCCTCGGCCTCCCAAAGTGCTGGAATTACAGGCATGAGCCACTGCGCCCAGCCTCCTTTAACTTCTTAATAAACTTGCTTTCACTTTACGGAATCGCCCTGACTTCTTTCTTGTGTGAGATCCAAGAACCCTCTCTCAGGGTCTGGATTGGGACCCCATTCCTGAAACACTCCCACTATGGGAGCCCTCAAATAGGACCCTGGGCAGGAGGATGACAGAGAGCTATGGGGACTTGCAAATTGCATCCTGTCCCCGGGTCCCCCTGGCACCATCACTCCAGTTTGAGCTGCCTGCAAGCGCAATCCCTTTTGCTGAACAACCCATTGCATGACCCCACACTTCCCACCCACTGTGAGAGCTAGAATCCAAGCAAAAAGCAAACGTAAACAGAAAAACGTGTACTCACAAGTGCTGGTGAGGGCGTGCAGATATGGGAGTCCTTGTCCACAGCCGGTGGGAGGTAAGATGATGTGGCTACACTGTGGTGGAATGTGGAATCTCGCTCTGTCACCCAGGCTGGAGTGCAGTGGTGCAATCTCAGCTGACTGCAACCTCTGCCTCCCGGGTTCAAGCAATTCTCCTGCCTCAGCCTCCCAAGTAGCTGGGATTACAGGCACCTGCCACGCCTGGCTAATTTTTTTGTATTTAGTAGAGATGAGGTTTCACCTTGTTGGCCAGGCTGGTCTCGAACTCCTGACCTCAAGTGATCCACCTGCCTCGGCCTCCCAAAGTGCTGGGATTACAGAAGTGAGTCACCGCACCCGGCCATGTTGGCACCAAAATTTCTACGTGAATGTTTATAGCAGTGTGATTTTTAACAGCCACGATGTGAAACCAATCCGAAAGTCTAACACAAGAATAGGTAAAGAAAACAGGGTCTATCTGTAAAATGGAATATTATTCAGCCATGAAAAAGAATGAGGCTCTGACATAAGCCACAGCACAGATGCACCTTGAGGACCTCACACTCAGAGACGCCAGACACAAAAGGCCACACAGTGTATGATCTCACTTCCATGAAATGTCCGGGACAGGCCAACCCAGAGACAGGAAGGGAATCTGTGGCTGCCACAGGGTTGGGTAGGAGAGGGAGAGTGGCTGTTGAGAGGGATGGGCTTTTTTTTTTTTTTTTTTTTTTTGAGACGGAGTCTCGCACTGTCACCCAGGCTAGAGTGCAGCGGCGTGTTCCCAGCTCACGGCAACCTCTGTCTCCCAGGTTCAAGCGATTCTTCCTGCCTCAGCCTCCCAAGTAGCTAGGATTACAGGCACCCTCCACCACACCCAGCTAATTTTTTGTATTTTTAGTAGAGATGGGGTTTCGCCATGTTGGCCAGGCTGGTCTTGAACTCCTGACGTCAGGTGATCCACTGGCCTCGGCCTCCCAAAGTGCTGGAATTACAGGTGTGAGCCACCACACCCAGCCATGGCTTCTTTTTGGGGTGATGGAACGTTGTGGAATTACATAGTGTGATGGTTGCACACTCTGTATGTGCTAAAAAAACACATTAAATTGCTCACTTTAAAGTGGTGACTTTTATGCTATGTAAATGATCTCAATTTAAAACAGACTTTTAAACCTCCCGGGACCTCCCAAGGCAAACTCTTCATTCCCCAGCTTCCCACCATCCCATTCTTGCTGTCCCACCTCTGGGCCTTCGCCCAAAGCTCTCCTCTCACCCTGTCCAGCTACTATAGCTCTCATTTTGGTGTGTGGTTATTTGGTGAACATCAGCTTCCCTCCCCAAGGTTGTGGAGTCCCCAAAGTCAGGCACCTGGTCCCTCTTGGGGAGGAGAGGGAGACACCAGGAAGCCAGACAGGGTCTTGCTCAATTGCCTAGGCTGGAGTGCAGTGGTACGATCATAGCTCACTGCAACCTCGAACTTCCAGGCTCAAGCAGTTCTGCCAGCTCAGTCTTCCTAGTAGCTGGGACTACAGGCATGCACCACCACACCTGGCTTTTTTTTTTTTTTTTTGGGACAGAGTTTCACTCTGTCATCCAGGCTGGAGTGCAGTGGTGTGATCTTGGCTCACTGCAGGCTCCACCCTTCCCGGTTCACGCCATTCTCCTGCCTCAGCCTCCTGAGTAGCTGGGACTACAGGCGCCCACCACCATGCCTGGCTAATTTTTTGTATTTTTAGTACAGACGGGGTTTCACCGTGTTAGCCAGGATGGTCTCGATCTCCTGACCTCATGATCCCCCGCCTCGGCCTTCCAAATTGCTGGGATTGCAGGCGTAAGCCACCGTGCCCGGCCTTTTTTTTTTTTTTTTTTTTTTTTAAGATGAGGGTCTCACTATGTTAACCAGGCTGGTCTCAAACCCCTGGCCTTAAGCAAATCTCCTGCTTTGGCCTCTCAAAGTGCTGGAATAGCAGGCGAGAGCCACCATACCCGGCCTAGACCCCAAATATTCTTGAAGCATGCAGCTGCGAGATCTACCATGATACAAAACCTGCCGCAAACCCCCTATGAGGCTCAGGGAGACGCAGGGATCCGGGGAAGTTTCCCACAGTGAAAAATGTCCGCAGATCCCTAAAATGACCAAGGGCTATCCTGGCAGAAGCACCACCTGGGCAGAGTCCAAGAGTCTGGGTCAGGACGGAACTGGGCACTTCTCCCCAACTTTCCTTCATCTCCTCTTGAATTCTCCCTCTTTCAACCTCCAGCATTTATTTTTTTCCTAATTGAAGTTATTATTCCAGCTAGATAAAAACAACCTCCAATAGTGGTCCAGGCTTTTTATACATATATATAATCTAAGTAATGTTTAGGATTTTTTATTTAGAGGGAGAAAGAAACTAATTACATCTTTGAGGGAGGAGAACCATAAATCATAGATTTACGATGGGAACATGAGCGACTCAAGCCAGGCCCACAAGCCGGCGACAACTTCTTATCTCATTACAGTTTAATTAAGAATGATGTTTTAGCATCTTCTGTTTCATTATCATCGGGCCCAGCTGACTCCTAATCTTTTTCTACCCGGCGTAAAGGAGGGTCTGGTCTAAGATGCGTGCTAATGAATTTACAATTCTCTCTTTGGGGAACTTTAATAAAATTAGCCCGTGCAGAAGATGAACATAGATGGGGGAAACTTGTGGAGGGAACACTTGCTTTCAATTCCTGGCGTTCTGAGTAGAGGGCCGGTGGGTCCCCCGGAGGACGTAGAAAACAGCAGGAAGTATGCAATGGGCTGAGCCATGTGATTTAGGCCGCGCTTCACTCCCCTCCTGAGTTTCTCTGCTTGAGCACCTACTGTATACCAGGCTCCAGGCTGAGTGTCTCGGATGCCACAAGGCTGGATTTTCTGCCCCGCGGGAAGAGATGGGGTGGGGGTGGGGGTGGGGATCTTGCCATGTTACCTAGGCCAGTCTCGAACCCCTGGCCTTAAGCAAATCAAGGCAGATAAGAGAAGCCCTAAATTGCCTGCAAATCATGGTTATAAAGATGGCCATGAGAAGTTCTCCAAAGGCAAGCCCAGGGAGGTATGAGGATCTGGAACAGGGGCTCAGACCGGAAGGTAGCAATCAGGGGAGGCTTCCTGAAGGAGGTGGCGTTTACGCCGCGATTCAAAAGGATGAATAGGAAGGAGTTGGCCTGAAGGAAGGGTGAAAGTGGTTCTGGGAAGCAGCCCAGAGAAAGGCTGGCAAGATGGATGGGGGCTTGGTGCATTTGAGGAATTTGGGGGTGGGGAGTATTGCATGAAACAAGTTCGGAGAGGCAGAGGCAAGAGATGGAGGATTGTCTCAATCCATTTTCATGGCTCTAATAAAATACGTCAGGCTGGGTCATTTATAAAGAACAGAAATTGATTTCCTCACGGTTCTGCATGTCAGGCAGTCCAAGATCAAGGTGCCGGCAGGTCAGTCTCTCGTGACAGCTGCTGTCTGCTTCAGGACGGGACCTGGTTGCTGCGTCCTCTGGAGAGGAGGAATGCTTTGTCTTCACAGGGTGGAAGGGCAAAAAGAACCGAACGTTCCCGGTGCTTCTTTTATGAGGGCCTTAATCTCATTCACCAGGAAGGTGTCCTCAGGCCCCAATCACCTCCTACCCGCTCCACCTGTTAATACCCATCATATTTGCCATTAAGTCCCAACATGTGAATTTTGGAGGGGGCACCTTCAAACCTCAGCATGAGCTGTGAGGGCCACATTGAGGGGCGTGTCCTGAGAACAGTGGGACGCCCTGGAAAATAAGTCAGTCACTGTTAAATTAGTGGATACGGCCGGGCGCCATGGCTCACGCCTGTAATCTCAACACTTTGGAAGGCTGAAGTAGGCAGATCACCTGAGGTCAGGAGTTTGAGACTAGCCTGGCCAACATGATGAAACCCCATCTCCACTAAAAATACAAAAATTAGCCGGACGTGTTGGAGGGCGCCTGTGAACCCAGCTACTCGGGAGGTTGAGGCAGGAGAATCGCTTGAACCCGGGAGGTGGAGGTTGCAGTGAGCCGAGATCACACCATTGCACTCCAGCCTGGGCAACAAAACCGAGACCCAGCTAAAATAAAATAAAATAAAAATAAATTAGTGTATACTGCAGAGGCCCTGATCACAACACCTGTGCTCACCTAAACACACTAATTAATGACTGCTGATTGCAAACACCAAAGTCGGCCTGGGGGATTTTCTCTGCTTGCAGAAGCAAGCTCAGCCCTGTGAGGGTGAACTAGGGGTGCTGGGGAGTTTCTGATCCCCCACCCAAAGCCCGCCGTTCACTCATCCCTCACAATATGAATGTAAAAATTCATCAGGATGTGCATTGGATGCTGGGTACAGTGGCTCACATCTGTAATCCCAGCACTGTGGGAGGATCGCTTGAACCCAAGAATTCAAAATCAGCCTGGACAACATAGTGAGACCCCTGTCTCTATAACAAACAAAATTAGCCAGGCATAGTGTTGCACACTTGTAGTCCCAGCTACTTCAGAGACTGAGGTGGAAGGAGTGCTTCAGCCCAGGAGGTGGAGGTTGCAGTGAGCTATGATTGCACCACTGCACTCCAGCCTGGGTGACTGAGAGAGACCCTGTCTCAAAAAAAAAAAGGGTGGGGGGCGCGGGCATGGTGGCTCACGTCTGTAGCCCCAGCACTTTGGGAGGCCAAGGCAGGTGGATCACCTGAGGTCAGGAGTTCGAGACCAGCCTGGCCAACATGGTGAAACACTGTCTCTACTAAAAATACAAAAATTAGCTGGGTGTGGTGGCCAGCGCTTGAAGTCCCAGCTACTTGAGAGGCTGAGGCAGAAGAATTGCTTGAACCCGGGAGGTGGAGGTTGCAGTGAGCTATCGCGCCACTGCATTCCAGCTTGGGTGACAAGAGGGAAACTCCATCTCAAAAAAAAAATTATATCTGTGTGTGTGTATGTGTGTGTGTGTATGTGTGTGAGTGTGTATGTATGTGTGTCTGTGTATGTGTGTGTATATGTGTGTGAATGTGTGTATGTATGTGTGTCTGTGTATGTGTGTGTATATGTGTGTGTATGTGTGAGTGTGTGTGTGTGTGTGTAGGTGTGAGTGTGTATATGTGTGTGAACGTGTGTATGAGAGTGTGTATGTGTGTGTCTGTGTGTGTGTGTGTGTCTGTGAGTGTGTGTGTGTAATGGAATAATCTACTGTTTCCTGTATGGAAAGCTTGAATGAATTTTTTGTTTTTAGAGAGAAAGATCTGATACATGAAAAGATGCTGCACAGCATCAGCCATTAGGAAACGCAAGTTAAAACTAGAATGAGACACCACTTCACACCTATTAGAACAGTAAAAAATAATGACAACACCAAATGCTGGTGAGGACGTGGAGAAACTGGCTCTCTCCCGCAGTGCTGGTGGGGATGTAAGAGGGCGTGGCCGCTGTGGAAACAGTCTGGCAGTTTCTCCAAAGCTGGAACATGCAACTCGCATACCACCCGGCAATTGAATACAATTCAGGCACCCATCCTGGAGAAATCAGAACATGTGTTCGTGCAAAAAATAGTACACACACATTCATAACAGCTTTATTCATGACAGCAAAAATACTGGAAACCAGAGGCCCTTCTGTGGTTGGATGGTTGAACATATGGCAGCACCTCCATTCCATGCCTGGAATATTACTGAGCAAAAAAAAAAAAAGTACAAAAGATTGAGACAGGAACCTGGATGGACCTCAAGAGCATGACGAAGTGAAAACAGACCGGGCGCAGTGGCTCATGCCTGTAATCCCAGCCCTGTGGGAGGCTGAGGCGGGAGGATCACTTGGGGCCAGGAGTTCAAGACCAGCCTGGGCAAAATAGCGAGACACCCCCCCCCATCTCTACAAAAAAGTTTTAAAAATTTTGACAGGGTGTGGTGGCTCATGCCTGTAATCCCAGCACTTTGAGAGACAGAGGCAGGCGGGTCACCTGAGGTCGGGAGTTCAAGACCAGCCTGGCCAAATATGGTGAAACCCATCTCTACTAAAAATATAAAAATTAGCTGGGTATAATGGTGGGCACCTGTAGTCCCAGCTACTCAGGAAGCTGAGGCAGGAGAATCATCTGAACCTGGGAGGCAGAGGTTGCAGTGAGCCAAGATCACACCACTGCACTCCAGCCTGGGTGACAAAGCAGGACTCTGTCTTAAAAAAAAAAAAAAAAAAAATTCCAACACTTTGGGAGGCTGAGGCAGGCAGATAACAAGGTCAGGAGTTCCAGAGCAGCCTGACCAACATGGTGAAACCCCATCCCTACTAAAAATACAAAAATTAGCCAGGTGTGGTGACATGTGCCTGTAGTCCCAGCTACTCAGAAGGCTGGGGCAGGAGAATCACTTGAACCTGGGAGGCAGAGGTTGCAGTGAGCTGAGATCATGCCACTGCACTCCTGCCTGGGCGACAGAGGGATACTTTACCTTAAAAAAAAAAAAAAAATAGCTGGGCGTGGTGGCACACGCCTATAGTCCCAGCTACTCAAGAGGCTGAGGTGGGAGGATTGCTTGAACCCGGGAGGTTGAGGCTACAGTGAGCTATGATCTCGCCACTGCACTCCAGCCTGGGTGACAGAGCAGGACTCTGTCTCATAAACAGTAAAAGCAGTCAACCTCAGAAGAGTACATGCTCTCTGATTTTATTTATATGATGTTCTCAAAAAGTCAAAACCATAGAGATAGAGAACAGATTAGTGGTTGTGACGGGACAGGGAAGCGGAGGTGGGATGTTGAATATAAAGAGGTAGCATGACGGTGACCAGGTGCAGTGGCTCACGCCTGTGATCCCAGACTTTGAGAGAGAGGCTGAGGCGGCCGAATCGCTTGAGCTCAGGAGTATTTTGAGACAAGCCTGGGCAACAAGGCGAAACCTGTTTCTACAAAAACTACAAAAATTAGCCAGGTGTGGGGGTGCACGCCTATAGTCCCAGCTACTCAGGAGGCTGAAACTGGAGAATCACTTGAGCCCAGGAAGTGGCGGTTGCAGTGAGCTGAGATTGCACCACTGCACTCCAGCCTGGGCAACACAGCGAGACCCTATCTCAAAAAAAAAAAAAAAAAAAAAAGTAGCATGAGGGAGTTACTCTGTAAAGATGGAACAGTTCTGTATCTTGATGGTGGTGACGGTTACATTAATCTATACATGGAATAAAACTGCGCAGAACTGGGCACGCACGTGCACACACACGAATGCAGGTTTAGAAAATATCGCAATCTGTATATCTGTCTATTTCGCAGTGTTATCCCAACATCAGTTTCCTGGATTTGATATTGCTCCAAGGTCATATAAGACGTCACCATTAGAGGAGGCTGGATGAAGGGTATCTAAGACTATGTACTATTTTTGAAACTTCTTTTTTTTTTTTTTTTTTTTCTGAGACGAAATCTTGCTCTGTCGCCCAGGCTGGAGTGCAGTAGCACAATCTCGGCTCACTGCAAGCTCCGCCTCCCGGGTTCACACCATTCTCCTGCCTCAGCCTCCCGAGTAGCTGGGATTACAGGTGTCCGTCACCATGCCTGGCTAATTTTTTGTATTTTTAGTAGAGATGGGGTTTCACTGTGTTAGCCAGGATGGTCTCGATCTCTTGACCTCGTGATCCACCCGCCTCGGCCTCCCAAAGTGCTGGGATTATAGGCGTGAGCCACCGCACCCGGCCGAAACTTCTTGTAAGTCTATAATTAGTCCAAAACAAAAAGTTAAAAAACAAAAAGAGAGAGATTTGATTAGCAGTGGATTAAAAGAGACTCTTGGGGAAACTAATAGAGCCCCAATTTATTCTTTTCTTTTTTCTTTTTTTCTTTTTTTTGAGACAGGGTCTTTCTCTGTCTCCCAGAGTGCAATCAGAGCTCACTGCAGCCTCAACCTCCTGGAGTCAAGCAATCTTCCGACCTCAGCCTCCTGAGTAGCTGGGACTACACACATGTGCCAACACGCCTGGCTTATTTTGTAATTTTTGTAGAGATGAAGTCTTGCTATGTTGCTCAGGCTGGTTTCAAATTCCTGGGTTCAAGTGATCTCCAACCTCAGCCTCCCAAAGTGCTGGAATTAAAGGCATGAGCCACTGCGCCTGGCCTTCTTATTTTTGTATTTATTTTTTATTCTTGTAAAAGTGTCCCCCATGACTATTTGTGGTGCAAAATCAAAGTGGCAGGGAAGGGTGTGGGATTGTTCTAGCGTGCAATTTGGGGGAAGAAAAATATGGCAATATTTCCCCCCAACACTTCATAATTTCTTTGTTCATTCTAAGCATTTGCACATAGTTGCAATGCTAAATGAAATGGAAGTGACAATAAGATAAAGTAAAGCAATTTTTTTTTTTTTTTTTTTTTTTTTTTTTTTTTGACAGGGTCTCACTCTGTTGCCCAGGCAGTGGAGCAATCTTGGTTCACTGCAACCTCCACCTCCTGGGTTCAAGCGATCCTCCTGCCTCAGCCTTCCAAGTAGCTGGGATTACAGGCACTCGCCACCACACCCGGCTCATTTTTCTGTATTTTTTGTAGAGACATGGATTTGCCATGTCACTCAGGCTGGTCTTGAACTCCCAAGCTCAAGCAATGCGCCTGCGTCGACCTCCCAAAGTGCTGGGATTCCAGGCATGAGCCACTGCGCCCAGCCAATTGCCTATTTTGTTTTTTAAGATAAAATTCTGATGGAGCCTGACTGTTGCTTCAAATTCTGGCGCCCGATCTGTGTGGATTCTCTGTCTGGCAGTCGTGAGGCATCTTGGATCCTACAAGCTTATGAAGGCTCTGAGCTCCACAGGCGAGATTTCCAACTCCAGAGCGAAGCCTGTGGCGATTTCCTAGAATAGAACCACAAGCTCACATTTTTCTCCCCTTCCCAGACCTCTCCATGAAACCCAGGAGCCTCTGCAAATGCTGGGATGTGTGGCTTCCAGGATGAGCCTGAATGGGGATAAAAGACTTTCTAAGTACAGAGAAACTGGATCCCTCATCCTTTGCTGGTAGGGATGTAACATGGTGTAGCCACTCTGGGAAAACTCCTAAAACCCGAAACACTTTCCACATCATCCAGTAATTGCACTCCTGGCATTCATCCTAGAAAAATGGGAACATATGTCCATGCAAAAACCTGTCTACAAATGTTCATAGCAGCTTTATTCCCAACAGACAAAAACTGGACTCCACCCAGGTACCCTTCAACGGGTGGACCGTTGAACAAACTGTGGTCTATCCACACCACGGAATACTATGCAGGGCTAAAAAGGAATGAACTGCTGATACCCCCACAAATCCTCCGGCTGCTCCCAAGGGCCTAATGTTCACAGAAAAAAACAAAACAAAACGCAATTTCAAAGTGCAACATAGGTTTGGATTCCATTAATCATATCTATATGATTATATACATATAATTTTCTTTCCTTTTTTTTTTTTTTTTTTTTTTTTTGAGACAGAATTTCGCTTTGTTGCCCAGGCTGGAGTGCAGTGGCACGATCTTGGCTCACTGCAACCTCTGCCTCCTGGGTTGAAGAGATTCTCTTGCCTCAGCCTCCCTAGTAGCTGGGATTAAAAGCACCCACAACCAAGCCTGGCTAATTTTTATATTTTTAGTAGAGAGGTGATTTCACCGTGTTAGCCAGGCTGATCTCGAACTCCTGGGCTCAAGTGATCCACCCACCTCAGTCTCCCAAAGTGCTGGGATTATGGGCGAGAGTCACCACGCCCATCCTATAATATTCTTGAAATAATAAAGTTGTAGACTGGAGAAGAGATTAGGGGTTGCCTAGGGTTAGGAATGGGGCGGGGGTCACTCCCAGGGAGTAGCTTTAGAGAGATCTTTGTGGGGACAGAATAGTTCTGTATCTCATCTGTGGTTAGTTACAAGAATTTATGTGTGATAGCCGAGCATGGTGGCTCACGCCTGTAATCCCAGTGCCTTGGGAGGCTGAGGCAGGAGGATTACTTGGGGCCAGTAGTTGGAGCCCAGCCTGGGCAACATAGCAAGACCCCATCTCTACAGACAAATTTAAAAATTAGCCTAGTGTGGTGGTACACACCTGTAATCCTAGCACTTTGGGAAGCTGAGGCAGGAGGATCACTTGAGGCTAGGAATCTGGGATCAGACTGGGCAACATAGCAAAACCCCATCTCTACAGACAAATTTAAAAATTAGCCTAGTGTGGTGGTGCACACCTGTAATCCTAGCACTTTGGAAAGCTGAGGCAGGAGGATCACTTGAGGCTAGGAATTTGGGATCAGACTGGGCAACATAGCAAAACCCCATCTCTACAAAAAAATTTAAAAATTAGCTTAGTGTGGTGGTATGCACCTGTAATGCTAGCACTTTGGGAGGCTGAGGCAGGAGGATCAATTGGGGCCAGGAATTTGGGATCAGATTGAGCAATATAGCAAGACCTCATCTCTGTAAAAGAAATCAGCAAGGCATGGTGGCGGCGGGTGCCTGTAGTCCCAGCTACTCAGGAGGCTGAGGTGGGAGGATTGCTTGACCCCAGGAGTTGAATGCTACGGTGAGCTACGATCGCACCACTGCACTATATACAGCCTGGGTCACACAGTGAGATCCTGTCTTTTTTTTTTTTTTTTTTTTTTTTTTTTTTTGAGATGGAGTCTCTCTCTTTCACCCAGGCCGGACTGCGGTGGTGCTATCTCGGCTCACTGCAAAGTCCGCCTCCCAGGTTCATGTCATTCTCCTGCCTCAGCCTCCCGAGTAGCTGGGACTACAGGCGCCCGCCACCACACCTGGTTAAGTTTTTGTATTTTTAGTAGAGACGGGGTTTCACCGTGTTAGCCAGGATGGTCTCGATCTCCTGACCTCGTGATCTGCCTGCCTCGGCCTCCCAAAGTGCTGGGATTACAGGCGTGAGCCACCGCGCCCAGCCCCGAGACCCTGTCTCTCTTAAAAATATATATATACATGTGATACAATTACATAGAAATAGATACATTGCACTTTGGGAGGCCGAGGCGGGTGGATCAGGAGGTCAAGAGATTGAGACCATCCTGGCCAACATGGTGAAACTCCGTCTTTACTAAAACTACAAAAATTAGCCGGGCATGGTGGCACACACCTGTAATCCCAGCTACTTGGGAGGCTGGGGCAGGAGAATCACTTGAACCAGGGAGGCAGAGGTTGCAGTGAGCAGAGATCACGCCACTACACTCCAGCTTGGGTGACAGAACAAGCAAAAAAAAAAAAAAAAAAAGAACTGAATACATTGTATCCATATCAATTTCCTGGTTTTCATCATGTAATAAAATGTAACCATTGGGGGAAGCTGAGTGAAGCGTGTACAGTATCCTGTCTGTACTACCTTTGCAACTGCTCATGAATCTATAATCATTTCAAAATTGAAAGTTTTTTTTTTTTTTTTGAGACAGAGTCTCGCTCTCTCTCCCAGCCTGGAATGCAGTGGCGTGATCTCGGCTCACTGCAAGCTCCGCCTCTCAGGTTCACGCCATTCTCCTGCCTCAGCCTCCCGAGTAGCTGGGACTACAGGCATGCGCCACCTCGCCCTGCTAATTTTTTGTATTTTTAGTACAAATGGGGTTTCACCGTGTTACCCAGGATGGTCTCAATCTCCTGACCTTGTGATCCACCTGCCTCAGCCTCCCAAAGTGCTGGGATTACGGGAGTGAGCCACCACACCTGGCCTTTTTTTTTTTTTTTAAGGACAGGAAGCTGGGCACAGTGGCTCACACCTATAGTCCCAATGCTTTGGGAGACCAAGGTGGGTGGATCACTTGAGCCCAGGAGTTCAAGACCAGCCTGGGCAACACATAGCAAGACCATATCTCTACTAAAAATTTAAAAAGCTAGCTGGCTGTGGTGGTGCATGCCTGTGGTTCCAGCTACTCAGGAGGCTGAGGTGGAAAATTGCTTGAACCCAGGAGGTTGAAGCTCCAGTGAGCCGAGATGGAACCACTGCATTCCAGCCTGGGCAACAGAGCAACACCCTGAAGAAGAAAAAAAAAAGAAAGAAAGAAAGGGAGGGAGGGAGGAAGGAAAGAAGGGAGGGAGGAAGGGAGGGAGGGAGGGAGGGAGGGAGGGAGGGAGGAAGGAAAGGAGGGAGGGAGGGAGGAAGGGAGGAAGGGAGGGAGGAAGGAAGGAAGGGAGGGAGGAAGGAAGGGAGGGAGGAAGGGATGGAGGGAGGGAGGAAGGGAGGGAGGGAGGAAGGAAGGGAGGGAGGAAGGGAGGGAGGAAGGAAAGGAGGGAGGGAGGGAGGGAGGAAGGGAGGGATGGAGGAAGGAAAGGAGGGAGGGAGGGAGGAAGGAAGGGAGGGAGGGAGGAAGGAAGGAAGGAAAGGAGGGAGGGAGGAAGGAAGGGAGGGAGGGAGGAAGGAAGGAAAGGAGGGAGGGAGGAAGGAAGGGAGGGAGGAAAGGAGGGAGGAAAGGAGGGAGGAAAGGAGGGAGGAAAGGAGGGAGGGAGGGAGGGAAGAAGGGAGGGAGGGAGGGAGGAAGGAAGGAAAGGAGGGAGGGAGGGAGGGAGGGAGGAAAGGAGGGAGGGAGGAAGGAAGGAAAGGAGGGAGGGAGGGAGGAAGGAAGGAAAGGAGGAAGGGAGGGAGGGAGGAAGGAAAGGAGGGAGGGAGGGAGGAAGGAAAGGAGGGAGGGAGGAAGGAAGGAAGGAAGGGAGGGAGGGAGGAGGGAAGAAGGGAGGGAGGAAGGGAGGAAGGGAGGGAGGAAGGAAGGAAGGGAGGGAGGGAGGGAGGAAGGAAGGAAGGGAGGGAGGGAGGAAGGAAGGAAGGGAGGGAGGGAGGAAGGGAGGGAGGGAGGGAGAGAGGAAGGAAAGGAGGGAGGGAGGGAGGGAGAGAGTAAGGGAGGGAGGGAGGGAGGAAGGAAGGAAGGGAGGGAGGAAGAAGGGAGGGAGGAAGGGAGGGAGGGAGGAAGGGAGGGAGGGAGGAAGGGAGGCAGGAAGGAAGGGAGGGAGGAAGGAAGGGAGGGAGGAAGGGAGGGAGGAAGGGAGGGAGGAAGGAAAGGAGGGAGGGAGGGAGGGAGGGAGGGAGGGAGGAAGGAAGGAAAGGAGGGAGGGAAGAAGGAAGGGAGGGAGGAAAGGAGGGAGGAAAGGAGGGAGGGAGGGAAGAAGGGAGGGAGGAAGGAAGGAAGGGGGGAGGGAGGAAGGAAGGAAGGGAGGGAGGAAGGGAGGAAGGAAGGGAGGGAGGGAGGAAGGAAGGAAGGGAGGGAGGGAGGGAGGAAGGAAGGAAGGAAGGGAGGGAGGGAGGAAGGGAGGGAAGAAAGGAGGGAGGGAGGGAGGGAGGGGATGGACTGAGGTCTGTGGTCTTATACATGATAAACCCTCCCAGCAACAAACAGCCAAGCCGAGCCCAGGTGGTTTCCTGGGAGGGTCTGCAGAGACCCCAGTGCCAAGAGCAAACCAGCTCAGGGGACCCCCTCCCACAACTCCCAGGTCCATGTCAGTTTCCTGGAGACGAGGTTTGGGAAACACCGCCCGGTGCAGTAGCGAGAGACCCCGGCGGAACCTTTACTTCAACAATTAGCCTTGCCAAAAGTAAGGGGGACCGAGGCGCCATCCGTCATGGGCTCATTGTTCCTGCTACACTCTGGGTCCTCTTGGCTGGCACATGGCCACGCTGCACAGATGCACAGAATGATGGAGGCAACGTGACCAGCACAGCTGGTGTTCACTGTGCCGAGGGCTCCAGGTGGGCCGGGCCCGGGCCGACACCGGTTCCTCCTCAAACCCCCTCTGACAAGCTCGGCATCCTAACCTTCGCTTGGGCTGAGCTTTCTGCTGACAGCCCTTCCCTGCCCTGTCCTTTAAAGCTCTTTATAGTTTCCTGCCAGTCCACAAAGGCTGCTTAAATCTCAGTCTGGGAGTATGTTTTTAGTTAAGTACGGAAAGATGCCTGAAATCCTTTGAGGCCTCATGGAGAAAGATGTCTCTTTCTTTTAGAGACCAGGTCTCACTCTGTTGCTCAGGCTGGAGTGCAGTGGCATAATCACAGCTGTCCTTAGCACCTAGGGCACCCAGAGAGATGGGCATCAGGAGGCATAGACGGTTTCCTGGAGGAAGCAACATCCAAGCTGAATGCAGAAGGAGAGGGCGGGTTGCCTGTAGTCCCAGCTACTCAGGAGGCTGAGGTGCGAGGATTGCTTGAGCCTTGGAGGTCCAGGCCACAGTGAGCTATGGTCATGCCACTGCACTCCAGCCTGGGCAACAGAGCAAGACCCCATCTCAAAGAAAATTGCATAAGTAAAAGAATGAGCAAAAGCTTGAATATTATTAAAAATTGTTTTAACGTAGAAACATTTTTAGTCTATGGGCCCTACAGAATCAGGCAGTGGGCTGAATGTGGCCCAGGGACTAGAGTTTGCTAACCCTTGTTCTATTTTGTTAAAGTGTTGGTAACTAAAATGTTTATATGTACAAAAGCCATCGAGTTGTATGCTTGCTGTTAGAGCACTGTCTTGTTTTGTTTTGTTTTTTGAGGTGGAGTCTAGCTCTGTTGTCCAGGCTGGAGTGCAGTGGTACCATCTCATCTTGGCTCCCTACAACCTCCGCCTCCCGGGTTCGAGAGATTCTTATGCTTCAGCCTCCCGAGTAGCTGGGATTACAGGCACCTGCCACCATGCCTGCCTAAGTTTTGTATTTTTAGTAGAGAGGGGGTTTTGCCATGTTGGCCAGGCTGGTCTGGAACTCTTGACCTCAGGGGATCCATCTGCCTCGGCCTCCCAAAGTGCTGGGATTACAGGCGTGAGCCACAGAGCTTAGCCTGATTTTTTTTTTTTTTTGATGATGATGATGATGATAGATCTGTGATATAAGCTTAGCCTGTCTGTTCCCTGGAACAGCTTCTGAGCATTCTCACTCACAAACTGCAGGGACACTTGGGCTACCATTGCGGGAGAACTAGCAGGAAAGGAGAGGACAAGCAGCCCCCCCATAGCCGCACCTTGAAGCCTTACCACCACCGCCCCCGCCCCGGCAAGAATAGTGGACACAGGAGACCTTTCCACAGAAACGCCCAGACACACAGCAAACACTTTTTAATCCAACAGCTGCAATGGCAGAGGAGATATTAGTTTCCTGTAAGATTCGACTCAATTAATTAGTTCCCAAATATCAGCCTATCCAGGCAAGCAAAGGAAAACAGAGATAAATCCCAGCCCAGCCTTGCTTCATCTTTTAAAGGCAATTAACTCTTAGTTATTAGCTTTTAATTAGGGAGTAATAATGGCCTCATTAATACATTTTATTATACTTGTCACCAGGCAGCTGTTCCAAACAGATCCCATTATCAGATGGTGATGGCCCTGGTGTCAACCGCGCTGATGCCGAGGCCAGGGCTCGGGGGCTGCCCTCTGCCTCTTCTCCAGGGGTGCCAGGGCTGGGCCATCAGCCCCACCTGATGCTATCACTGTGACCCTTTTCAAGTGACCCCCAGGCCCTCCAGGGTCTCTTGATTTCCACTCCTGTCCCCTGTGATAAGCTGAAGGTCCTGTCTGGGTCATCCTGCTGCCCTACCATGGCTGTTTCAGACACACCAGCTGCCACTAATGACCCTAACAGCTTCCCTCACCTATGCTGGGTCTGGTCTCCCCTCTGTCCTATGATTAGGTACAAGGACAGCCACTGCCACTCTTTTCTTTTCATTCCTTCCGTCCTTCCTTCCTTTCTCTTTTTCTTTTCTTTCTTTCTTTTTCTTTCTTTCTCTTTCTTTCTTCTTTCTTTCTTTCTCTTTCTTTCTTCTTTCTTTCTTTTCTCTCTCTTTCTTTTCTTTTTTGTTTTCGGGGTCTCATTTTCAATTTCAGGGTCTCACCCAGGCTGGAGTGCCATGGTGCAATCTCAGCTCACTGTAGCCTCGACTTCCTGAGCCAAAGAGATCCTCTCGCCTCAGCTGCACAAGTAGCTGAGACTACAGGTGCATGCCATACACCCAATTAATTTTTTTGAGACGGAGTCTGGCTCTTGTCGCCCAGGCTGGAGTGCAGTGGCCTGATCTCAGCTCACTGCAACCTCCGCCTCCCAGGTTCAAGCAATTCTCCTGCCTCGGCCTCCTGAGTAGCTGGGATTACAGGCACCTGCCACCACGCCTGACTAATTTGCGCACTTTTAGTACAGACGGGGTTTCCCCATGTTGGCCAGGCTGGTCTTGAAATCCTGACCTCAGGTGATCCGCCCGCCTCGGCCTCCCAAAGTGCTGGGATTACAGGCATGAGCCACCACGCCCGGCTGTTTGTTTTGTTTTGTTTTCTTTTTGTTTGTTTGTTTTGTATTTTTGGTAGAGATGGGGTTTCATTATGTTGTCCAGGCTGGTCTCAAACTCCTGGACTGAGGCGATCCACCCACCTCAGCCTCCCAAAGTGCTGCAATTACAAGCGTGAGCCACCACATCTGGCCGATTGCCACTTTCTTTTCTTGAGACAGAGTCTCGCTCTGTCGCCCAGGCTGAAGGGCAATTGTGCAATCTCAGCTCACTGCAATGTCTGCCTCCCAGGTTCAAGCGATTCTCCTGCCTCAGCCTCCTGAGTAGCTAGGATTACAGGCACGCACCACCACACCCAGCTAATTTTTTGTATTTTTAGTAGAGATGGGGTTTCATGGTGTTAGCTAGGATGGTCTTGATCTCCTAACCTCGTGATCTGCCCGCCTCAGCCTCCCAAAGTGTTGGGATTACAGGCGTGAGCCACCGCACCGGGCCCGATTGCCACTTTCTTTAGCGAAGTTCCCATGCTGGAAATCACCTTAACATAGGTGTCCTTGGTAGGAGAAAGTTCCATGAGACTGAGTGAAATTGGAGGGTAAAATATCACAAAATACCCACAAAGAGCTGTGTGCATGAATGAGTTCACAGTTGCTCCAACTGCAATTGCCAAATGTCCATCAACTGGTAAATGTATAAACACACCGTGGCTCATCAATACAATGGAATACTACACAGCAATGAAAAAGGACTGCACTTTAGAAACATGGCTGTTGTTGGCCGGGCGCGGTGGCTCACGCGGGTAATCCCAGCACTTTGGGAGGCCGAAGCGGGTGGATCACGAGGTCAGGAGATCGGGACCATCCTGGCTAACAAGGTGAAACCCCGTCTCTACCAAAAATACAAAAATCAGCAGGGCGTGGTGGCGGGTGCCTGTAGTCCCAGCTACTTAGGAGGCTGAGGCAGGAGAATGGTGTGAACCCAGGAGGCAGAGCCTGCAGTGAGCTGAGATTGCACCACTGCACTCCAGCCTGGGCAACAGAGCGAGACTCCATCTCAAAAACAAAACAAAACAAAACAAAACCGTGGCTGTTGCTGGGTGAATCTCAAATGCATTGCACCAAGGGAAAGAAGCCAGACACAAATGGTGACATTCTGCACAATTCCATTTATATGAAGTGCTAAACACGTAATGCTCACTGATAGTTGGAGAAAACAGATTCGTAGTTGCCGCTGAGTGTGGAGGATTGACAAGGGACTATTCTGGAGGGAGTGAAATGCCCTATATCTTGTTTTGGTTATGCGAGGGTATGCATTTATCAAACTTATTGAACCATACAACTGAAGATACGTTTATTGACTAATATGTAAATAAGGTCTCAATAAACATTTAAAAAAATATTAGATGGTTCAGGCACGGTGGCTCACGCCTATAATCCCAGCACTTTGGGAGGCCGAGGTTGGTGGATCGCCTGAGGTCAGGAGTTTGAGACCAGCCTGGCCAACATGGTGAAACCCCATCTCTACTAAAAATACAAATATTAGCCAGGCGTGGTGGTGGGCGCCTGTAATCCCAGCTACTCTGGAGGCTGAGACAGGAGAATCGCTTGAATCCAGGAGGCAGAGGTTGCAGTGAGCCAAGATCGAGCTACTGCACTCTAACCTGGGCAAGACAGAGTGAGACTCTGTCTCAAAAAACAAAAACAAAAATTAGGTGGGCTGGGCTCAGTGGCTCAACGCCTGTAATCCCAGCACTTGGGGAGGCTGAGGTGGGAGGATCACTTGAGGTCAGGAATTCAAGACCAGCCTGGCCAACATGGTGATATCCCGTCTCTACTAAAAACACAAAAATTAGCCAGGTGTGGTAGCACACACCTGTAATCTCAGCTACTCAGGAGGCTAAGGCACAAGAATCACTTGAACCTGGGAGGCAGAGGCTGCAGTGAGCCAAGATTGCGCCACTGCACTCCACCCTGGGTGACGGAGAAAGAAAAGAAAAGAAAGAAAAGAAAAAAAAAAAAGAAAAGAAAAGAGGGAAGGAAGGAGGGAAGGAAGGAAGGAAGGACCTGTGGCTGCCACATGGTAAGTCCTCAATTGTCAATTGCTAACTTAGCCTCTAATAATAGCTGCAGGCCAGGCCCTGGCCTGCCCTCTGGGGGTGTCTCCCAACAGGGTTGAACATCTAATGACCACCAGGTAAAGATGGAAGAAGGGCCGGGCACAGTGGCCATGCCTGTAATCCCAGCACTTTGGGAGGCCAAGGCGGGTGGATTGCCTGAGGTCAGGAGTTTGAGACCAGCCTGGCCAACATGGTGAAACTCCGTCTTTACTAAAAATACAAAAATTAACTGGGTGTGGTGGCGCATGCCTGTAGTCCCAGCTACTTGGGAGGCTGAGGCAGGAGAATCACTTCAACCCGGGAGGCAGAGGTTGCAGTGAGCCAAGATAGAGCCACTGTGCTCCAGCCTGGGCGACAAGAGCGAGATTCTGTCTCAAACAAAACAGACAAAAAAACTTTGTTTTGGGGGCCACAGAGTAACTTGGGGAGGGTAGGTGGGGTCAGTCCAGAAAGGCGACCAGCTTGGGGAACAACCAGAATGGGCCCTTGCTACCCAAACACAGTTTACTCGGGAACCACAAATCCCACACTGCTTTCTTCAGCAAAGACTGCCCACAATTTATCTTTTCACCTTCTCAGTGAAGAAAACTACAGACATTACAGCAGCTCCATCACCCTCATCAGCTGTGGGAAAAGCTGGACCGCAGTGACAAGACTTTGCTCTTTTCCCACAGAAGGATGCTGGCATTCCTGGAAAAAGGTGCTCATACGTGTTTTGTTTATTTGTTTTTAAGACGGAGCCTCGCTTTATCGCCCAGGCTGGAGTGCAGTGGTGCGATCTCGGCTCACTGCAAGCTCCGCCTCCCGGGTTCACACCATTCTCCTGCCTCAGCCTCCCGAGTGGCTGGGACTACAGGTGTTGCCACCACGCCCGGCTAATTTTTTTTTGTATTTTTAGTAGAGACGGGGTTTTACCATGTTAGCCAGGATGGTCTAGAGCTCCTGACCTCGTGATCCACCCACCTTGGCCTCCCAAAGTGCTGGGATTACAGGTATGGGCCACCGCTCCTGGCCTGTTTTTTTTTTTTTTTTTTTTTTTCTTTTGAGATGGAGTCTCGCTCTGTTGCCCAGGTTGGAGTGCACTGGGGCAACCTTGGCTCACTGCAACCCCCACCTCCCAGGTTCAAGCAATTCTCGAGCCTCGGCCTCCTGAGTAGGTGGGATTGCAGGCATGCGCCATCATACCCAGCTAATTTTTATATTTTTAGTAGAGATGGGGTTTCACCATGTTGGGTCTCAAACTCCTGACCTGGTCAGGCTGGTCTCAAACTCCTGACCTCAAGTGATCCACCTCCCTTGGCCTCCCAGAGTGCTGGGATTACAAGCCTGAGCCACCATACCCAGCCCTCACAAGCATTTTTGAAACATGAGTTTTGAGATGATATTTCTTTGTGACACCAATAACGCCACCCACACCCACAGCGGTTATTTCAGGCTTGTGTCGTGGGGAGGTTTTCAGTTACTAGCACAGCCTGGGGCCATCCCTTTGGAGCTGACAGTCTTAACTCTGAGGACAAAGTGGGGTTTCTGGAAAAGAATGAAGCTTTTGCACAAATGGCTCAGTCACCAAGGGTGTGACCTTTCGCTGATTCATCATGATTTTCTTTTCCTGTTGGAGACAAAAACGGATGATTCATTGTGGAGTATATTTAAAAGTTCGATCTAAATGTTTCCGAAAGGATTCTTTGCAGGATTTAGAAAATTTTTATTTTATTTATTTTAAGACAGGATCTTGCTCTGTCACCCAGGCTGGAGTGCAGTGGTGTGATCATAGCTCACTGCAGCCTTGAACTCCTGGGCTCAAGCGATCCTCCCACCTCAGCCTCCCAAGTAGCTGGGACTCAGGCATGCACCATCACGCCCAGCTAATTAAAAAAAATTTTTTCGTAGAGACAGTCTTGCTATGCTGCCCAGGCTGACCTCAACCTCCTGACTTCAAGTGATCCTCCCTCCTCAGCCCTGTGAAGTCTTGGGGTTACAGGTGTGAGCCCCATCACTCTCTTTTTTTTTTGGAGACAGAGTCTCGCTCTGTCACCCAGGCTGGAGTGCAGTGGCGCGATCTCGGCTCATTGCAACCTCCACCTCCTGGGTTCAAGCGATTCTCCTGCCTCAGCCTCCCAAGTAGCTGGGACTACAGGCGCCCGCCACCACACCCGGCTAATTTTTTGTATTTTTAGTAGAGACGGGGTTTCACCATGTTAGCCAGGATGGTCTCATCTCCTATCTCCTGACCTTGTGATCCGCCCTCTTCAGCCTCCCAAAGTGCTGGGATTATAGGCATGAGCCACCGCACCCGGCTTTCTTTTTCTTTTCTTTTCTTTTTTTTTTTTTTGAGACAGCGTCTCACTCTTGTTGCCCAGTCTGGAGTGCAGTGATGCAGTGGTGCAATCTGGGCTCACTGCAACATCTGCCTCCCAGGTTCAAGCGATTCTCCTGCCTCAGCCTCCCAAGTAGCTGGGATTACAGGTATGTGCCACCACACCCGGCTAATTTTGTATTTTTAGTAGAGACAGGGTTTTACCATGTTGGTCAGGCTGGTTTTGAATCCCTGACCTCAGGCGATGTGCCCACTTTGGCCTCCCAAAGTGCTGGGATTACAGGTGTGTGCCACGACATGAGGCCTTTTTTTTTTTTTTTTAGACAGGGTCTCATTCTTTCACCCAGGCTGGAGTACAGTGGTGTGATCATAGCTCACTGCAGCCTCAAACTCCTGGGCTCAAGTGATCCTCTTATCTCAGCCTCCTGAGTAGCTGGGACTACAGGTGCCCACCACCATGCCCAGCTCACTTTTTGATTTTTTGGTAGAGACGAAGTCTTACTCTGTTGCCCAGGCTGGTCTTAAACTCTTGGCCTCAAGTGATCCTCCAGCCTCAGCTTCCTCAACCATTGGAATTCCAGGCATGAGCCACCACACCTGACCTGGTTTTTCTCATTTATCAACATCAAATGTAAGAGAAGAAAAAGCTGGGTGTGACCCCGACCCAGATCTCGGCAACTGACGCTGAGCTAGATGAATGTAGGAATGCAAAAGATTAAACATCAAATCAACCCTCTCACTGACGGGAAATGGCCATCATGGAATTTAAAAAATAATATGTTTCAAGACAGTTCTGACAAAAGGCTTTTAATCGAATGAGAGGATACTCAACCTCGCTCATTCTAAGAGGAATGAATGTTTAAGCCATAATCAGATATCACTTTTGATTTATCAAACAGATCACAAAAACGTGGTAACAGCTTACATCTGGGTAGATAGCGGGAAGTGCACACCCTCCTTTACCGCACATCGGGGGTGCACAAGGCATTTGGGGTGACCTGGCTGCAGGATTAAAAGTAAAATTACAGGCCAGGCACTGTGGCTTGTGCTGTAATCCCAGTGCTTTGAGAGGCTGAGGTGAGAGGATTGCTTGAGCCCAGGAGTTCAAGACCAGCCTGGGCAACATAGTGAGACTCCCATCTCTACAAAAAATTTAAAAATTAGCTGGGTGTGGTGGCTCTGCCTGGAGTCTCAGTTACTTGGGAGGGTGAGGTGGGAGGATTGCTTGAGCCCAGAAGGTTGAGGCTGCAGGGACCCCTGATTACGCCACTGATCTCCAGCCTGAGCAACAAAATGAGACTCTCTCAAAAAAAATAAAATAAATTAAAATAACAGATACTTCCATTTGGCAATCTCCCCTTTTGTTTCTTCAGGAATTTGTTCTAGAGAAACACGCAGATGCTAACATGCACAGAGAAGCTGGCTTTGCTGTGTCTCATCCATAACTGGGAGACACTGGGAACAAGTCAGTTCCCAGTTAGAGGTCTAACTCTGTCTCCCAGGCTGGAGTGCAGTGGCACGATCTCAGCTCACTACAACCTCCACCTCCTGGATTCCAGTGATTCTCCAGCCTCAGCCTCCCAAGTAACTGAGATTACAGGCGCCCACCACCATGCCCGGCTAATTTTTGTATTTTTAGTAGAGATGGGGTTTCACCATGTTGGCCAGGCTGGTCTCGAACTCCTGACCTCAGGTGATCCACCTGCCTCGGCCTCCCAAAGTGCTGGGATTACAGGCGTGAGCCACCGTGCCCAGCCTTCTCAGCTTCTTTTACGTCTCCTTTTGTTTGCTTTCTCTTCCTCTCCTCTGACTCCACCCTGCACCAGCCCAGTCCCCTCTGCACTGGTCCACCTGTTCCTGTCCTCACTGCCCCACCGCCACCAACCCACAGTCTGTCCTCTCTGCAGCAGCCAGTAGAGGGCGCCTGTGAGCACCTGAGTCAGGTCCTGTCCCTCCTCTGCCCACAGCCCTCCATGGCTCCCACCTTCCTCAAGGTCACAGCCTAAGGCCCACAAGGCCTTGCACGACATGTCCATCACCTTACTGCCTTCCCCTCCTTCCTCTCCTCCTCTGGCTGCAGCCACAGGGCCCTCCTCACTGTTCCTCCAGCATGCCAGGCACGGTCCTGCCCCAGGACCTTTGCACGGGCTGTGCATTCTGCCTGGAGCTCTCGTCCTCCAAATATACACTTGACTCACTCTCTCCCTTCAGGTCTCTGCTCAAATGTCACCTTCTCAGTGGGACCCTGAACAACCTATATATTTAGGTTAGTGCAAAAGTCATTGTGTGGTGCAATGACTTTTGCACCAACCTAATACAGTTTTTCCCGTCACCATTAGTTTTCTTCTTTCGTCTTTTTCCTTCTTTTTCTTCTTTCTTCCTCCTCCTTCCCCTCCTCCTCCTTCTTCTTCTTCCTTCTTCTTTTTTTGCATAGCATGTACAACCTTCTAACCTGCTCCCCAATTTGGTTATTTATCTCATCTGTCTCCCCTGAGGGGCTGTGAGCTGCTGTGGGCAGGGATTTTTCTTTTTTTTTTTCCCCATATTTGCCCAGTGTGGCCCAAGCTCCTGGGATAACACCAGGAAAGTGAAGGTGTTTGCTGGGTGACCGAATGTAAACTCCTTTCTCTTTGCTATGGTCTGAATGGGTCCCCCCAAAGTCATGTGTTGGAAACTGATTTTCCAGTGCAACAGTGTTGGGAGATGGGGCCTTCGGGGAGGTGTTTGAGATTCGTACCATTATAAAAGGGCTTCCTGGAGATTTTGACTCCTTTCCCCTCCTGCCTTCTGACATGTGAGAAGGTGGCATTCAAGACATCATTCTGGAACCTGAGAGCAGCCTTCACCAGAGGCTGGAGCCTTGGTCTTGGACTTTCCAGCCTCCAGAACCACGAGAAATAAATCTACGATCTTTGTAAATTACCCAGTCCATGATACTCTCTTGCAGTGGCACAAAGGGACTAAGCCATTCCTTCTCCCTCTTACGTGTAATGTGACTCATTTGTAAGGAAGATCTGTCCCTTCTGCCTCCATTTAGGTATTTATTCAATTACTTATAGCAGTTTGGATATTTATTTTATTCTCTAGGTGATAATCCCACACTGTCACTAATTTTATTGTTCAAATTGTTTCAGCTTCAGCCACTGGGAGCTGCTTCATTTGGGTCTGGTGTCCTTTCTACATATCTGTACCCTTTCTTGAGCATTTCCTTATTTCTGGCAACACAAGATGCTTCAGGTTTATCTTGTGTTTTCTGTTTTTCTTTCTCTCTGTCTTTTTTTTTTTTTTTTTATTGAGATGGAGTCTTGCTCTGTTGCTCAGGCTAGAGTGTAATGGCGCAATCTCGGCTCACCTCCTGGGTTCATGTGATTCTCCTGCCTCAGCCTCTCGAGTAGCTTGGATTACAAGTGCCCACCACCATGCCCAGCTAATTTTTGTGTTTTTCGTAGAGATGGGTTTTTGCCATGTTGGCCAGGCTGGTTTTGAACTCCTGACCTCAGGTGATCTGCCCACCTCGGCCTCCCAAAGTGCTGGGATTACAGGTATGAGTCACTAAGCCCAGCCCCCCATTGAATCATTCATGTAGGCTGGGTATGGCCAGCTCTGGGAGGCCAAGGCAGGAGGATCGCTTGAGCCCAGGACTTTAAGACCAGCCTGGGCAACAAAGTGAGACCCCTATCTCTACAAAAAAATTAAAAATTAGCTGGGCACAGTGGTATGTGCCTGTACCTTGTCTTGTGTTTTCTCTGTCCCAGTCATAAAATCAGTGATTCCTCCCCTGGTTCCTTTTATTGGAGAATGGTATTTAGATCGGGGTGCTAGTGTGCTCACTGCTATTGGGGTATCAGATTAGCCATGTGTACACACATCTTTATTTCTTCTAAACATTTTTCTTTTTGTAGGGATGGGGCTGCGCTATGTTGTCCAGGCTGGTCTTGAACTCCTAGCCTCAAGTGATTCTCCCCAAGCCACCCTGGTCTCCCAAATAGCTGGAATTACAAGTTTGAGCCCCTTCACCTGTATTCATAATACAAATATATATACTTACATATTTATTTCTGCATCTATATGTACTGACTATATATTTCTTTCTATAACATCTATATATATATATTAGAAAATCATGGATTGATACTGATACTTTTTTTTTTTTTTGAGACGGAGTCTCGCTATGTCGCCCAAGCTGGAGTGCAGTGGCACAATCTCAGCTCACTGCAAGCTCCGCCTCCCGGGTTCATGCCATTCTCCTGCCTCAGACTCTCGAGTAGCTGGGACTACAGGCACCCGCTACCACGCCCGGCTAATTTTTTTTTGTTTTTAGTAGAGACGAGGTTTCACTGTGTCAGCCAGGATGGTCTCAATCTCCTGACGTCATGATCCACCCACCTCGGCCTCCCAAAGTGCTGGGATTACAGGTGTGAGCCACCGCGCCACTGGCCAATACTGACACTTCTGATTCCAACCAGCACAATGTGCATTCCAGCAGCTTCCTTTACCCTTGACGTATTTGTAACTTTTTTCACTGACAGAGAGAAACCTAGCTCATCTACAATTAATTCACTCATTTGCTCAATTACAATATTCACATATAGTAGTTACAGAATGGCTAACTCATGAGAACTAGATTTTTGAACTAGAGTATAGTGTTGGTGTATAGGTATTTTCGTTTTTAGCCTAAGAGTATCCAGTGGAAACATTGTTTCCCAAATTTACTGAGATCACCTCCATTCTTCCCCTCGCTCTTCAGTGTGGTTGATTTTCATTTGTGGTGCAGTTGAGTTTATGTTTTACTGTTTGTTTTCCATTTGGAGTACACACCACATCCCTGATTTTAATTAGTTATCTTTTAAGGTATGTACAACATGACTATGATTTTTGAGTCAGAGCTACACCAAATGGTTCTCAGAGGGTGGGCAGTCCCTCTTCATTCCTGCTACTCTTTTCCCATACCACTCCCAGCCTCTTTTTTTTTTTTTTTTTTTTTTTGAGATGGAGATGGAGTCTCACACTGTTGCCCAGGCTGGAGTGCAGTGGCGCGATCTTGGCTCACTGCAAGCTCTGCCTCCCAGGTTCACACCATTCTTCTGCCTCAGCCTCCCGAGTAGCTGGGACTACAGGCGCCTGCCACCATGCCTGGCTAATTTTTTGTATTTTTGTATTTCAAGAGATCGAGGATGGTCTCAATCTCTTGACCTCGTGATCCACCTGCCTCGGCCCCCCAAAGTGCTGGGATTACAGGCATAAGCCACCACACCCAGACTTTTTTTTTTTTTTTTTTTTTTAAGAGATGGGATCTGGCTCTGTCACACATGCTGGAGTGCAGTAGCACAATCACAGCTCACTGCAACCCTGACCTCCTAGACTCAAATGATCCCCCTACCTCAGCTTCCTGAGTAGCTGGGACTACAGGTGTGCACCACCACATCTGGCTAATTAAAAACAATTTTTTTTTCAAAGATAGGGTCCTGCTATGTTGCCCAGACTGGTCTCGAAATCCTGGCCTCAAGTGATCCTCCCACCTTGGCCTCCTAAAGTGCTGAGATTACAGGCATGAGCCACCTTGCCTAGTGCCCTAATTCTTTTAAATCATTTCCCACCTGCCTCCTGTAGGTAACCAACATCCTTAGTTTCTTGTCTATCCTTCCCATATTTCTTTTTCATTGAGGTGAGATTCATATAAAGTTAGCCATTTGAAAGTGAACAGTTCAGTGACATTTGACACACTCAGTGCTGTGCAGTCACCAATTCTCTTTAATTCCCAAACATTTTCATTACCCCCCAAAGAAGACCCTATGCCCATTAAATAGCCACTCCTCATTCCCCTGGCCCCAGCTGCTGGCAACCTACAATCCCCTTCCTGTCTCTGTAGATTGACCTGTCCTGGACATTTCATAGAAATGGGATCACACACTGTGTGGCCTTTTGTGTCTGGCTTCTTTCACTGAGCATGATGCCAAGGTTCATTCACACTGTAGCCTGTGTCAGACCCCCATTCCTTTTAACGGCTGAGTGATATTCCATTGTATGGATGGACCACATTGTGTTTACCCATCCATCAAACAATAGACACGTGGGTTGTTTCCACCTTTTGGCCACTGTGAATCATGTTGCTATGACCATGGTGTGCACGTATCTGAGTCCCTGCTTCCAATTCTTTTGGTGTATCCTGGAAGTCAGATTCCTGGGTCATACAATGACTCTGTGTTTAACTTTTTCTTTGAGATGGAGTTTCACTCTTGTCACCCAGGCTGGAGTGCAATGGTGCGGTCTCAGGTCACTGCAATCTCCACCTCCTGGGTTCAAGTGATTCTCCTGCCTCAGCCTCCAGAGTAGCTGGGATAACAGGAGCCCACCACCACCCCCAGCTAATTTTTGTATTTTTAGTAGAGACGGAGATTTACCATGTTGGCCAGGCTGGTCACAAACTTCTGACCTCAGGCAATCCAACTGCCTCGGCCTCCTAAAGTGCTGGGATTACAGGCGTGAGCCACCGTGCCTGGCCTGTGTTTAACTTTTGGAAGGACTCAGACTATTCCAAGGTACTTTCTTAACACCTGGTAATGTTGATGCTGGCATCTGTCTCCTCTAAAGGGCATGGGCTTTGTGGGGCAAGGACTTGCTGTATCCTCAGTGTCTGGCTCCCCAGTGTGTGTGTGTGTGGGCTTGGGAAAAACTAGCACAGTGCAAGGGCTCAGTAGCAGCTGGCGGAATTGATGAGACTGAGAGGTGAAGCCAACTGGACTTCCTGGGTCGAGTGGGGACTTGGAGAACTTTTCTGTCTTACAAGAGGTTTGTAAAATGCACCAATCAGCACTCTGTAAAATAGACCAATCAGCACTCTGTAAAATGGACCAATCAGCAGTACATGGGCAGGTACAAATAAGGGAATAAAAGCTGGCCACGCCAGCCAGCAGCAGCAACCCGCTTGGGTCCCCTTCCACGCTGTGGAAGCTTTGTTCTTTTGGTCTTCATAATAAATCTTGCTGCTGCTCACTCTTTGGGTCCGTGCCACATTTAAGAGCTGTAACATTCACCGCAAAGGTCTGCAGCTTCATTCTTGAAGTCAGCGAGACCATGAATCCACTGGAAGGAACCAATTCTGGACACATTTTGAGGGCTTGTCTGGGATATCACCTTGCGGTGAGTACCATCGGACCCATTTTGCTTGCTATGCTGTCCTACTTTTCCTTAGAATTCAGGGGCTAAACACCGGGCACTTGTCGACCAGTTAAAGGCCACTGAACTAAAGACACTGGTGTCAGGCTTTCTGGGAAAGGGCTCTCTAACAACCCCCAACTCTTTGGAGTTGGGAGCGTTGGTTTGCCTGGAACCAGCTTCCACTTTTCCTGTACTTCTGGGCTAAGCCAAGTGTCGACAGAGAGGAAAGCCATTTAGTTCCAGGGCCCTGATAAAAAGTTGGTTGACCCTGCAGCCATGAGCAGAACTCTCAAAGTCATGTCACCCAAGTGAGACTTACCCATTTATCCTATCTATCCTGACCCTTGCCTCCTGGGTCCTAATGCCTGTCAGACAAACTTCCTCCCGCCTCTCCTCTCCGAGACTAGTCCTGCTTCTAAAAACCACTCCCTGTCTCTGGTGCTTTTCTAGTTTCTCCTATAAGAACGATTTCCAGTATACATTTCAGGACTCTGTTCCTTTCTTTAGGCACCCAGGCTCACCAATCAGAAAGACAATCTTTGCCCAAAGCCCTGTCGGCAGGGAGACTATCTGGAATTTTAGGATCCCTCCTCAGACTAGCAGGCCTAACAAAGGCTATTCCTGAAGCTAGGCTATGGGGAGCCTCAGAAATGATATCCTTCCTATTCACATGATGAGAAGTGAGGACAAAAGGCATCACCCTAGAGATCCCTTCCCTCCTTCAGGGTATGGCCCTTCACTCTATTTTGAGGCATAACATCTTTATAGAACAAGGGTAAGGTCCCAATACTAACAGGAGAAAATGCTTAGGACTCTAACAGGTTTTCGAGAATGTGTTGGTAAGGGCCACTAAATCTGATTTTTCTCAGTCCTCTTTGCGGTCTAAGAGGAAAGGTGAGGGTGCACGTTTTTGAGAATGCATTGGTAAGGGCCACTAAATCCGACCTTCCTCGGTCCTCTTTGTGGTCTAGGAGGAAAACTAGTGTTTCTGCTGCTGCTTCAGTGAGCGCAACTATTCTGATCAGCAGGGTCCAGGGACTGTTGCAGGTTCTTGGGTGGGGAAGGGGAAAAACAAACCAAAACTGCAGGTAGTTTTTCTTTCACATGGGAAACACTCAGGCATCAACAGGCTCACCCTTGAAATGCATCCTAAGCCACTGGGACCAATTTGACCCACAAACCCTGAAAAAGAGGTGGCTCATTTTTTTTTCTGCGCTATGGCTTTGCCCCAATATTTGCTCTCTGATGGGGAAAAACGGCCACCTGAAGGAAGCATAAATTACAATACTATCATGCAGCTTGACCTTTTCTGGAAGAGGGAAGGCAAATGGAGTGAAATACCTTATGTCCAAGCTTTCTTTTCATTGAAGGAGAATCCACAACTATGCAAAGCTTGCAATTTACATCCCACAGGAGGAGCTCTTAGCTTTCCTACAGCTCCCATTCCTACTAAGGATAAGCCTCCTCTAATCTCCCCCGCCCAGAAGGAAACAAACAAAGAAATCTCCAAGGGACCACAAAAACCCCTGGGCTATCAGTTATGTCCCCTTCAAGCTGTAGGGGTAGGGATTTTGGCCCAATCTGGGTACATGTCCCCTTCTCCCTCTCTGATTTAAAGCAGATCAAGGTAGACCTGGGGAAGTTTTCAGATGATCCTGATAGGCATATAGATGTCCTACAGGGTCTAGGGCAAACCTTCAACCTCACTTGGAGAGATGTCATGCTATTGTTAGATCAAACCCTACTCTTTAATGAAAAGAATGGAGCTTTAGCTGCAGCCCAAGAGTTTGGAGATACCTGGTATCTTAATCAAGTAAATGATAGGATGACAGCTGAAGAAAGGGACAAATTCCCTACTGGTCAGCAAGCCATCCCCAGTATGGATCCCCACTGGGACCTCGACTCAGATCATGGGGACTGGAGTCGCAAACATCTGTTGACTTGTGTTCTAGAAGGACTACGGAGAATTAGGAAAATCCCCATGAATTATTCAATGATGTCCACCACAACTCAGGGAAAGGACGAAAATCCTACCGCCTTCCTCGAGTGGCTACAGGAGGACTTAAGAAAATATACTCCCCTGTCACCCGACTCTCTCGAGGGTCAATTGATCCTCAAAGATAACTTTATTACCCAATCAGCCGCAGATATCAGGAGAAAGCTCCAAAAGTGAGCCCTGGGCCCTGAACAAAATCTGGATGCATTATTAAATTGGGCAACCTCGGTGTTCTATAATAGGGACCAAGAGAAACAGGCCGAAAAGGAAAGGCGAGATCATAGGAAGGCCACAGCCTTAGTCATGGCCCTCAGACAAACAAACCTTGGTGGTTCAGAGAGGACAGAAAATGGAACAGGCCAATTACCTAGTAGGGCTTGTTATCAGTGTGGTTTGCAAGGACACTTTAAAAAAGATTGTCCAATGAGAAACAAGCTGCCCCCTAGCCCATGTCCACTATGCTGAGGCAATCACTGGAAGGCACACTGCCACAGAGGGCAAAGGTTCTCTGGGCCAGAAGCCCCCAACCAGATGATCCAACAACAGGACTGAGGGTGCCTGGGGCAAGCGCCAGCTCATGTCATCACCCTCACTGAGCCCCAGGTATGTTTAACCAATGAGGGCCAGGAAATTGACTTCCTCCTGGATACTGGTGCAGCCTTCTCAGTGTTAATCTCCTGCCCCAGATGGCTGTCCTCAAGGTCCATTACCATCCGAGGAATCCTGGGACGGCCTGTAACCAGGTATTTCTCCCACCTCCTCAGTTGTAATTGGGAGACTTTGCTCTATTCACATGCCTTTCTTGTTATGCCTGAAAGTCCCACACCCTTATTAGGGAGGGACATATTAGCCAAAGCTGGAACTATTATTTACTTGAATATGGGGAACAAGTTACCCATTTGTTGTGCCCTACTTGAGGAGGGAATCAACCCTGAAGTCTGTGCATTGGAAGGACAATTTGGAAGGGCAAAAAATGCCCGCCCCATCCAAATCAGGCTAAAAGATCCCATCAATTTTCCTTATCAAAGGCAATATCCCTTAGGGCCTGAAGCTCATAAAGGATTACAGGATATTGTCAAGACATTTAAAAGCTCAAGGCTTAGTAAGAAAATGCAGTAGTCCCTGCAACACCCCAATTCTAGGAGTACACAAACCAAATGGTCAGTGGAGACTAGTGCAAGATCTTAGACTAATCAATGAGGCAGTAATTCCTCCATATCCAGTTGTACCCAACCCCTATACCCTGCTCTCTCAAATACCAGAGGAAGTAGAATGGTTCACTATTCTGGACCTCAATGATGTCTTCTGTATTCCCCTGCACTCTGACTCCCAGTTTCTCTTTGCTTTTGAGGATCCCACAGACCACAGGTCCCAACTTACGTGGAAGGTCTTGCCCCAAGGGTTTAGGGATAGCCCTCATCTGTTTGGTCAGGTACTGGCCCAAGATCTAGGCCACTTCTCAAGTCCAGGCACTCTGGTCCTTCAATATGTGGATGATTTACTTTTGGCTACCAGTTTGGAAGACTCATGCCAGCAGACTACTCTAGATCTCTTGAATTTTCTAGCTAATCAAGGGTACAAGGCGTCTAAATCGAAGGCCCAGCTCTGCCTACAACAAGTCAAATATCTAGGCCTAATCTTAGCCAGAGGAACCAGGGCCCTCATCAAGGAATGAATACAGCCTATACTGGCTTATCCTCACCCTAAGACATTAAAACAGTTGTGGAGGTTCCTTGGAATCACCGGCTTTTGCCGACTATGGATCCCCAGATACAGCAAGATACACTCTAAGGATACCCAGAGGGCAAATACTCATCTAGTAGAATGGAGACCCAGAGGGCAAATACTCATCTAGTAGAATGGGAACCAGAGGCAGAAACAGCCTTCAAAACCTTAAAGCAGGCCCTAGTACAAGCTCCAGCCTTAAGCTTTCCCACAGGAACAAACCTCTCTTTATACGTCACAGAGAGCAGGAATAGCTCTTGGAGTCCTTACTCAGACTCGTGAGACAACCCCATAACTAGTGGTGTACCTAAGGAAATTGACGTAGTAGCAAAAGGCTGGCCTCACTGTTTACAGGTAGTTGCAGCGATGGCCATCTTAGTATCAGAGGCTATCAAAATAATACAAGGAAACGATCTCACTGTCCAGACTACTCATGATGTAAATGGCATACTAGGTGCCAAAGGAAGTTTATGGCTATTAGACAACCGCCTGCTTAGATACCAGGTGCTACTTGAGGGAACGGTCTTTCAAATACGCATGTGTGCACCCCTCAATCCTGCCACTTTACTCCCAGAGGATGGGAAACCAATTGAGCATGACTGCCAACAAATTATAGTCCAGACTTAGGCCGCCCAAGAGGATCTCTTAGAAGTCCGCTTAGCTAATCCTGACCTTAACCTATATACCAATGGAAGTTCACTTGTGAAGAATGGGATACGAAGGGCAGGTTATGCCATAGTTAGTTATGTAACAGTACTTGAAAGTAAGCCTCTTCCCCCAAGGACCAGCGCTCAGTTAGCAGAACTAGTGGCACTTACCTAAGCCTTAGAACTGGGAAAGGGAAAAAGAATGTGTATGCAGATAGCAAATATGTTTATCTAATCCTACATGCCCATGCTGCAATATGGAAAGAAAAGGAGTTCCTAACCTCTGGGGGAACCCCCATTAAATACCACAAGGAAATCATGGAACTACTGCATGCAGTGCAAAAACCCAAGGAGGTGGCAGTCTTACACTGTTGAAGCCATCAAAAAGGGGAAGCAGAGGCAGGGAAAGACCAGCAGAGAGGAAAGAGAGAGACGCAGAAAGTCAAAGAGAGAAAGAAAGAGAGAGAGAGAGAGGGGAAAGACAGAAAGTCAAAGAAAGAAGGAAAAAGAGAAAGAGAGGAAGACACAGAGACAAAGAGGGAGTCAGAGAGAGAGAGAGAGAAAGAGAGACAGAAAGTCAAAGAGAGAAGGAAAGAGAGAAAGAGAGAGATAGAAGTACTAAAGAAAAAAACAGTGTACCCTATTCCTTTAAAAGCCAGGGTAAATTTAAAACCTACAATTGTTAATTGAAGGTCTTCTCCATGACCCTATAACACTCCAATACCACCTTGTTGTCAGTGTAAACAGGGGCGTAGCCTGAAAGCACTGAGGCCACTGACAACCTGTAGCTTTCCTATCAAAAATCCTTAACCCAACAGGTTTCCTAACAGGGGATCTAAATCTTAATTACCATACAAAGGTCTGACCACACCTAGGAGGGACTCCCTTCAAGACAGGATAGATGGTTCCTCTCGGGTGATTAAGGGGAAAAGACAATGGGTATTAAAATTGCCTAATAATTGGTCTGCTCAAACGTGAGAGCTGTTTGCACTCAGCCAAACCTTAAAGTACTTACAGAATCAGGAAGGAGCCATCTATACCAATTCTAAGTTAATATGGACTGAACGAGGTCTTATTAATAGCAAAGGATAACTGAAATCCCAAACTTACAAAGTTTTCAACAAAAGTAAAGTTTGCTAAAAGTTAACAACAGTGTAACATGTATTATCCTAACTTCTAATCTTGTGGAAATCAGACCCTATCAGTGTCCCTCAAAGCTCAACGCCGTCAGCACAGAGCCATACAACTAATACCCCTACTTACTACAGGGTTAGGAATGGCCACTGCTACAGGAATCAGAATAGCAGGTTTGTCCACTTCACTATCCTACTACCACACACTCTCAAAGGATTTCTCAGACAGTTTGCAAGAAATAACAAAATCTATCCTTACTCTACAATCCCAAATAGACTCTTTGGCATCAGTGACTCTCCAAAACCGTCCAGGTCTAGACCTCCTCACTGCTGAGAATGGAGGATTTTGCACCTTCTCAGGGGAAGAGCATTGTTTTTACACTAATCAGTCAGGGATAATAGGAGATGCCGCCTGGCGTTTATAGGAAAAGGCTTCTGAAATCAGACAATGCCTTTCAAACTCTTATAACAACCTCTGGAATTGGGCAACATGGCTTCTCCCCTTTCTAGGTCCCGTGACAGCCATCTTGCTATTACTCGCCTTCAGGCCCTGTATTTTTAATCTCCTTGTCAAATTTGTTTCCTCTAGGATCGAGGCCATCAAGCTACAGATGATCTTACAAATGGAACTCCAAATGAGCTCAACTATCAACTTCTACCGAGGACCCCTGGACCAACCCGCTGGCCCTTTCACTGGCCTAAATAGTTCCCCTCTGGAGGACACTACAACTGAAGGGCCCCTTCTTCGCCCCTATCCAGCAGGAAGTAGCTAGAGCAGTCATCGCCCAATTCCCAACAGCAGTTGGGGTGTCCTGTTTAGAGGGGAGACTGAGAGGTGAAGCCAGCTGGGCTTCCTGGGTGGAGTGGAGACTTGGAGAACTTTTCTGTCTTACAAAAGGTTTGTAAAATGCACCAATCAGCAATCTGTAAAAATGCACCAATCAGCGCTCTGTAGCTAGAGGTTTGTAAAATGCACCAATTAGTGCTCTACAAAATGGATCAATCAGCACTCTGTAAAATGGACCAATCAGCAGGACATGGGCAGGGACAAATAAGGGAATAAAAGCTGGCCACCCCAGCCAGCAGTGGCAACCTGCTCAGGTCCCCTTCCATGCTGTGGAAGCTTTGTTCTTTTGCTCTTCACAATAAATCTTGCTGCTGCTCAGTCTTTGGGTCCGTGACACCTTTAAGAGCTGTAACACTCACTGCAAAGGTCTGCGGCTTCACTCTTTTTTATTTTTTAATTTTATTATTTTTTTTGAGATGGAGTCTCGCTCTGTCACCCAGGCTGGAGTGCAGTGGTGCAATCTTGGCTCACTGCAAGCTCCAACTCCCAGGTTTACACCATTCTCCTGCCTCAGCCTCCCGAGCAGCTGGGACTACAGGCACCTGCCACCACGCCTGGCTAATTTTTTTGTATTTTTTAGCAGAGACAGGGTTTCACCGTGTTAGCCAGGATGGTCTCGATCTCCTGACCTCGTGATCTGCCCGCCTCGGCCTCTCAAAGTGCTGGAATTACAGGCGTGAGCCACTGTGCCTGGCCTGCGGCTTCATTCTTGAAGTCAGCGAGACCACGCACCCACCAGATGGAACCAACTCCAGACACAAGACCACGGTTGGTGAGTGTGGGAGACAGCCATGACCACCCTGGGCTAAGTCCTGGGCCATCTGTACTAGTTGCTACATCATCCTCCGTGGCTCTCAGATCCGCCCATGGGGGATCCACACGCCAAACTCATTCCTGTCCTTCCGTCAGGTCCTCCCTCCAGAGCCTTCGCCTCCCGGGTCCTTCCAGAGCCTGACTTCCACCAACACCAGGACTCACACAACCCCCTACCACTTCCTGGGGACCAAGACCATATCCTTACCCTCTCAGGGGAGGTGGGAGGTGGCAGTCACAGGACCAGGCAATTAGGGATGGGGCTATTGATCTGTGATGGGGAAACAGACATTGCAGTGGTGGCTTGACTAATGGCCCTCAAAAAGATCTGTCCACATCTTCTTCTCCAGAACCTTGGGCTGTGACCTTTTCCTTGAAGAGTGCCTGTGCAGATGTAATTAAGGATCTTGAGATTTGGTGACCATCCTGGACTATCTGGGTGGACCCTAAGTCCCATTACAAGTGTCCTTATATTAGACACACACAGCAGACATGGAGAAGAGGAGGAGACGGGTGTGTAACCCCAAAGGCAGAGACTGCAGTGATTTGACCACAAGCCCAGGAACACCTGGGGCCACCAGAAGCTGGAAGAGGTGGGGAAGGATCCCCGTGGACACTTGGGAGGGGGCGTGGCCCTGCTGACAACTTGATCTCAGACTTCTGGCCTCCAGGGCTGGGAGAGGATAATTCTCTGTTGTTGAAGTCCCCCCAGTTTGCGGCACTCTGATGAGTATGGGGGCGAGAGGGCAACAGGTGTTCTGGAACCAGCAGGGGCCGTGGGAAGGTGTGGGGGACACAGAGACTCTTTTCAAACTCCTGGTTTGGCACCCATACTTTGGGCTTTGTGTTTTTTTCTTTTTTTTTGAGATGGAGTCTTGCTCTTGTTGTCCAGGCTGGAGTGAAATGGCACGCGCTTGGCTCACTGCAACCTCTGCCTCCTGGCTTCTAGTGATTCTCCTGCCTCAGCCTCCCAAGTAGCTGGGATTACAGGCACTCACCACTATGCCTGGCTAATTTTTTGTATTTTTAGTAGAAATGGGGTTTCCCCATGTTGGCCAGGCTGGTCTCAAACTCCTGAACTCAGGTGATCCGCCCACCTCAGCCTCCCAAAGTGCTGGGATTATAGGCGTGAGCCACCGCACACGGCTGGCTTTGTGTTTCTCAAGCAGCTGCTGGGGCTGGTGGGGGTGGAGGCTGTCGTGGCCACAAGGCCCCCTCCTCCTCCGTAAGGGAAGCATTTGTCCCTGTCACCGAGTTAGCTGGGAGGCACGGATGCCCTGAGCCACCCACTCTTCCGCCAGCCTCTTGGCCGCTGTCACCCCTCACACTGCCTGCAGCAGCAAATAATTTTTATTTTCTCCATTAACAGAGCAGCAGCGCTGAGTAAATCTAATCTGTAAATAACCCTCCCCGGGCTGGTGCCAAGGCCCCAGGCGCGTCCCCCAGCCTCCTTGTGTTCTGTGCCTGGTCTCTGGGGCCTGGGGAGTCCCTGGGAGCTTCTCTCCCTGATGATCACAACCAGGCTGTGACTCTGGAGTTCCAGAGCTGCCTCGTGGGGCCAGGGTACAATTTGAGGTTGTGGGAGGAGTCGGGGCGGTGACCACAGGGGAGAGAGGGAGACACACCGGGATCTTAGCACCGTCATGGGAGCTGTGAATCTTCACTGTGGTGGGATGGGAGCCAGAGCTCTCCACTGCAGAGGGGGAGGGAGCCCGATCCGTGAATGGTGGGGTTGGTGGGGGGCAGCTGCAGGGGTCGGAGGTTGAGTGTGTCAGGCTCTCCCCAACCCCAGCAGTTGGGCAGCAGGTGGCCCAAGGGTAGAGGGCAGAGCGCCCCCAGTGGGTCGGACAGATGGACAGGTGAATAGAAGTCCCTGGTCAAAGCCTCCTTTTTCCACCTGCTCCTGTGCGTGGCAGCGGGGGGGAGTTGGCTGCCCAATGTCCATCTAATTGGGAGCCTTTGAGAGCCAAGGTGGACCTGGGCGCTGAGGGGCTGTCCCTACGGGAGAACATTTTGTTACAGGCATAGAGAAAGGGTGGAGGCTGCCACTACCCACTTCTTCTAAGTCAGGGCTGAGCACATTTTTTTCCGTAAAGGGCCAGATTTTAACTACATTGGGCTTTGCAGGCCAGGTGGGCTCTGCAGTGACTCTTCAGGTCTGCTGTTGCCGGGTGCCAGCTGTCATATGTAAATGAATGGGCATGACCACGTGCCAATAAAACTTTATTGACAAAAACAGGTGGCAGGCCGCATTTGGTCGGAGGGCTGTAGGTTGCCAGGCCTTGCCCTAGAAGGTGCCTGCTCTCAACGCAATGTACCCACAGCCTGAGTATCTGATCTGCCGTCCCACGGGGGGGTCATATCTGTTTAAGAGTCCCTCTTTAATAAAGAGGGTGTCCACTGACACCCCTCTGGTGGTCTGTGACTGACCACCACTTACCCTCCATCTCTGACCCCGTTCTTGTCTTTCAGAGCATGCGTTAAAGATGTATTTTTGTTTTTTTTCCCCCTTTTCCTCAGCAGTCTTCCCAGAGCCCGGCACAGGGGTTGCATAAAAATATTGCAGCTGGAATAAATGAACCAAACTCAGGTGCTGATTACAGAGTCTCACCCACTGCCCCAAGATACGAGACCTCGGCATTGGGGCACCCACCCCGGCCCGAGTGCAGACCTCATCGGCTCTGCACTGTGGCACTTTTGGAGACCTAACAACTCATCTTTAATCTGCTCGGCAGACAGCAACGGCCTGTCCCAAATTGCCTTCCTGTTTTAGAACGTTTTGGAGAACAATGGAAAGGACGTTGCAGGCACCACCTGCTCCTGCCACGGCCCCTCTGCCAGCTTGGGGAGGCTCAGGGACGCTGACCCGTCAGTCAATGCCACACAGGGCCCAGGGCACTGGGGGCCACCCCAGAGGCTTTGGTTTCAGGCTGTCTGTCCCTGCACACAGGGAAGGCTTTCGAGACAGAGAAAAGAGGGACACAGTCTTTTTCGGGAAATCACAGCAGGTGGAGCATCCAAGCCTCCTGTGGCCACAGGCTTCACCCCACCCTGGATCCCTCCTCCCCACCTGCAGCACACAGGGGAAACTGAGTCCTGGTGGTGTTGAGAGGAGGCTAGAGGAGGGAGGGCCCCAGAAAGGAGAGTGGGTGCTGGGGGCGGTCGGTGGATGAAGCTTTTGTCAAGGGCACCCTCTGTTCAGGACACAAGCCCTCGGCACAGCAGGCAGGTGGACACTCCTTCTGCAGAGGGAACGCTGGGGCCCAGGGAGGGATGGCCTGGCCGCGTCCCCCCGAGCCCTAGCTGCTGGGCCTGGGTTCCTCCGGGTGTCCCAGCCCCCGTTCCACCACAGGCACCCAGGGCCCAGTCCTGGGTCCCACCCCACCTCCACCCACTCCCTGCAGGTGACTTCGTCCTCTAGTTCCAACATCTGCCAGCTGACGGCCCCTGACCGCTTGCCTTGGGGCGGGCCTCCCCAGACCCGGCATCTTCACCTGGACGTCTGGTGTTCAAATCCAACTCCCTCCCAGCTCAATGCCTCCTTCCAGGGGCTCGGGTGATCTGCAAATCCTATTGGCTCTGCACTGAAAATGCATCCAGAGTCCACCCGCTTCTTACTACACCTGACCCCTGCCCTGGTCCCTGGCTTCTGCCCTTACCCCGTCTCCTCCCCACAGCAATCACCAGAGGGCGCCTGTGAGCACCTGAGTCAGGGCCCATCCCTCCCCTGCCCACAGCCCTCCATGGCTCCCACCTCCCTCAGGGTCGAAGCCCAAGTCCTTCCCGAGGCCCACAAGGCCCTGCACAACCTGCCTCCCGTCCTCCCCCTCCCCCGCCTCCCTCTGCTCCAGCCACAGGGACCTCTTCATGTTCTTGCAGCACACCAGGCACAGGAGGGTCACCTCCCTGAAGGAGGCTCAGGTCTCCCGTGTCCCCTCTGCCGTCTCCAGGCCTGGTGGGGCTGGGCACTGAGTGAGTGACCCAGGCCAGGACTGCGGGGTCCCAGTGGCCATCCAGGGCCGTGAGCCCCAGCGCCTAGCACGTCTGCCAGCCACCACCACCACAAGCAATGCTCTCGGGGCTCAGGTGTAACCAGAACCGGGTTGGGGACAGGGACAGGGCAGCTGCTGGCTGGGACAAGTGAGGCCAGGCCCAGGCCTTCAGGGAACTGAGGGGAATCATGGGGTCTGCTGCCCCAGCCACCCAGCCTGGCCACAGTGTGAGGGGCGTGACAGCCGCTGCACGCTGGGGACCCTGGAGAGTGGGAGGGGAGGGACATCCAGCTCTGGAAGCAAACCTTCTCCCGGGAGAACAGGGCGCGGGCAGCCCTACCCCAGGGAGGCCCCAACATCAGTCCCCCTAGCACAGGCTCAGAAATGAAGACACTTGCCGGGGCATGGAACGGGGTTTCGCAGCGTTCATGAACCTTTAATTCATTATGAACCTAGAGGCAGGGACATTAGGCAAAAAATACAGCGTATCCTTCATCTCGGGTGGGGAAAAAACCAGGGCACTGGGTTTTGCCGCGTCTTTGCACAGAGTAAGACACAGAGATAGCTTCGTGGGGAGAGCGTGCAGCTCCGGCCTGCCCTTCTGTGGCCCGTCTGCGCAGGCCGCCCCGGAGCCCACCAGGGGATGGGTGTGACCCCCAAGGGACAAGGGCAGCAGGGGCACCCGCCCGCTTCTTTACAATATAAATAGCATTTTCAAACAACATAAGAATACAGTGTCAGCGCCACGCCGGGCAAAGGCTGCGTGCAGAGGGACACCTCCACGTTTTGGCTGACACCCCCTGACCTCCCCGACCCCGGCCCTCTCCAGGGCAACCGCCCCCCTCCCCCACCAAGGAAATGAAAGGCTTGCTCCTGTGTAACACTCTCTCCGTTTTCCTTAGTCCTCTCTAGCCCGGGGACTGTTAGGACACTATTTTATAATATAAACATTGCTTTTTGTTTTTTTTTGGAGACAGGGTCTCACTCTGTTGCCCAGGCTGGAGTGCAGTGGTGCAATCTGAGCTGACTGCAGCCTCAACCTCCTGGACTCAAGCAATCCTCCCACCACAGCCTCCCGAGTAGCTGGGACCACAGGTGCACACCACCACACCCAGCTAATTTGTAAAAAATGTGTAGTGATGGGGTCTCGCTATATAGCCCAGGCTGGTCCCAAACTCCTGCCTCAGCCATTTTTTGTTTTTAATACAAGCAAATTATCTCCTCCATCCCTCCCTGGGGCAGGAGACAGCTAAGGTGGGGAAGGCTCCCCAGAGGGGTGCAGAGCTGGCGAGGGAGAGGCACCCGGAGAAGGCGCTTCCCAGCCTGGGCTGAAGGCCATTTTTTCTCTATCAGCTCAACCCACTCCTAAGAAGCAGATTCCTCTCAGGTGACAGCAGCGTGGGCGGGTGGAGCGAGGACACCAGGCCTCGTCCCTGCTCGGAAGCAGGCAAACGGGACCCCGAAGGCCTGCCTTGGCTCTGTGTCCCCCGACCCGCTCAGGGTTGCACCCCAAGAGCTGGGAAGCTGTCCACACTCACTACGAACCAGAAGGGCCGGGGGCCTCCCTCACCCTGAGCCATGGGAGGCGCACGGGTGCTTTGTCTGCAAGGAAGCCTCTGGAACACCTGCATTTCTCTCGGGTGAGAGAAACAAAGATAGACAAACCCCAGGAAAGAGTTTATTCTGCAAAGGTGGGTGCAGACGGAGGGAGGCCCCAGACCCTGGGGCTTCCCCTGGCCAGGTGCACAGGGGTGACCACCAGAGAGCCTGGGCCTCCTCCCAGCAGGTGCAGAGCGGGCACAGGCACTGGCACCAGACCATCATAGCCCAGGAGCCAGGGCGAGGCGAGAGCGAGGCCGTGAGTGACCGGGCTGTGCCGAAACCGGGGCGTCCTGCCCCGCCCCAGGCTCACCCTCCAATTACCGGGCCTCTTTCCCTGCCTGCTCTGTAGCCAAATCATAATATTTTAAAACAACAAAAAAAAAACAGCGAGATGCTCTGACCTCTCAGAGAATCCTGGTTCTGAGAAAAACAATGTTTGTTTTGTTTTGTTTTTCTTAAAGCCACAAATCTAGAAAACAACTTTGGGGACATTTTCCTTTGTTATCCTTTTTTTCTTGCTTTTTTTTTTTAAACAATATGTATTTATAGAAAGAGCCTCACAAAGGTGGTTTATGTACAGAAGTGACAATCTCAAAGGTTGCTCAGTAGGGCATTGCAGTAGCACCTTTTCAAGAAGAAGAGAGCTTACATGGTTTAGAATTCTGAGTAGTTGAGTGGGGCGCTCCCCCGGCCGGCCCCCGAGCCCGCCTGGCCCTGCTCCCTGAGTCTGGGGCCGCGTGCGGCGTCCCGCTGGCTCCTGTCGCCCTAGGGTGCACCCGCGGCTTGGAGGTGGCCTCTCGGGGGTCAGGGACACGAGGACAGGATTCACAGCAAGCGAACGCCCGGGGCATGCCATGGCCTCCCCGCCGGGCTGAGGGTCGCCTGAGCGGCCAGCTGTCCTAGAAGGGGGCTCCGGGCCGGCACTGCGCCTGCAGGAGGCTCTCCACGAAGGCCACGTAGTCCTGGCTCCGCCCCGAGTCCTCCGTGGCAAGTGGGGTGCCCACACGCGGGCGCTTGGCGGCCTTGGCCTCCTCCCCCGAGAAGGTGGGCTCCTGCGGTGCCCCCGTGCTCAGTGACTGCGGGAGAGTGGAAGCACAGTGGTTAGCATGGTGGAGACACTGCGCGGCCCCAGCCACTGTCTATGGCCTCTGAGAGGAGCCGGCTGGACACAGAGCCCTGATTGCTGTGGGCGCTGCTCAGCAGGCTCCCGTTTTCGTGTAAACCCCTGATCCTGCCAGCGGAGGGGCCCTGCACTCGGCCCCGGCCTCTGGCCTCCTAGTGGGGTGGGCGCCCTGGCTGGGGCTGGGACCGTCCATCTGGCAGCTCCCATCTGTTTTCCGAGGGACCCCTCTGCGGCTGAGCAGCTGTGGCCAGGACCAGGAACCTCCCCCACGGGCTCTGTCCCTCAACACCTCGCCTCCCCATTAGAAAGAGAATAAAGGAAGCCCATGAGGGCTGCGGGAGCGAAAGCTGGCGCTGCCTCCACTGCCTCCAGGACTCAGGCTCCCGTTTAATAAGAAAAAGCTCAGGAAAAGCTTTTTTAAGCCAACAACTTGGGTGCCCGTACTTCACCTGTGCCCCAAAACCTGTGATGGTTCAGAGGCCGCCCTGTGCGGGGTCAGGCAGCGCGGGTCCTGCAGGGCACAGGGGGCTGGGTGGGTCTGCTCTGCATTCGTGACAAGGGGAGGGGCCGGGGCTTCTCCAACCCTCCCTCCCCATATGAACAGCATCGCCCAGGAGCTGCGCACCCAGAGTCAAGGCAAAGGAAGGGTCTCCTGCCAGGAGCCCATGGACCAGCTGTGATGGGGAGGCTGGGACCCCCTTCCAGCAGAGGTACAGGAGGAGGGGGTGGTCCACGTCATTGGAAGATGCAGTCTGTGCCCTGCCTCGTCCCAGACGGGATCCCTGAGGAGTCACCCGGAGCTACCAGGCCGGCCTCGCGCACTCACCAGCCGAGAGCGGACCCTCTTGGGCAGCTCCTCCTCCAGGGTGAAGATGTCCCCACGCTTCACCGTCAGTTGGGACCCGTCCTCAAACTCCACCTGCAGGGGGATGTGGCTCTCAGGGGCCTGGCACTGCCAGGATGGCAGGTGCTCCAGGCAGGCCACGGCCTCAAGAGCTGGGAGGCCGGCCCCCTTGGGTGCACGGGACCCGCTAAAGTCCACATGCAGCCGAGCTGAAGCTCATGTCCACCTCTGACACCGCCTGCAGCAAACAAGGATCAGGCCGAGGGTTCCGTACCATGGGGCAAGGATGATGGAGGATGGGACAGCCTGGGGCAGAGACAGGGGCCCCACAGCTTCCACATGGAGACAGAGCACTCACCCCTCACCTCCTCCCAGCTCGACAGACATCTGTCTCCATGAAGACACAGCCCCAGGACAAGGCGACAGAGTCACTGTTGGACACAGAGCCAGGCAGGAGGCGCAGTGCCCTAACAGGGCCTGGGAGGCAGGGGAGGCCGGCAGGGGGACGCAGGGGCCTGAGCTCAGAAGCCCCCAACCAGAAGGTGAAGGACAGGGTCCCCGGCTTATGTGTGGCCCCCTGAAAACAGCTCGGTCACCTCTTCCCTTCAACTCAGAGACAAATCACCCCCTTCCAGCCTCCTCAGCTGGTGCCTTGTTCCAGGCGACAGATGCCTGATTGGTGAGGGGCACTGGGAGCACCCCGCTTCCTCCTCGTTAAGCTTGGCGCCAGCTCAGGCTTGCGGAGATTCTCTCAGGGGCCCTCTGGCAACACAACACTGTCCCATGAAGGGCGTGCCAGGGAGGGGCGTGTCTCCGGGCCCACCTCATAACTGCGCTGGGCGCCGTGTTCCCAAGCCAGGAAAGGTGCTGGGGTCACTCCCTGGGCCTGACCGCCATTCTGCTCCGGGGGAGAAGGTTCCCATAGCAGAGGGGTCGCTTTTCACATTTAAAACTCAAAACAAGCTGGGCATGGTGGCATGTGCCTGTGGTCCCAGCTACCCAGGAGGCTGAGGTCGAGGCTGTAGTGAGTTCTAATTATGTCACTGCACTCCAGCCTGGGTGACAGATGAAGACCCCGTCTCAAAACGAACAAAACGCACATTAAGACCATCACAGAAGTGTACAAAAGTCACACACTAAGACCATCAGGGAAGTGTGTCTGGGTCCAGATGCCCCAGGTAGTGCGCAGGGCGGGGGCCCGGGATCGCAGCACCTCCCTCTCTAAGGGGGCACAGACCCTGCCTCGGGGCAGCCAAGCCTGCCGGTCCCTGTGACTCCTCCAGGGATGGGTGGGGATGGAGACAGACGTAGGCCCTGGAGAGTGTCTGCTGTGGGTTCCACAGGCCTCTTGGCCGGCACAGGCAGCGGGAGAAGCAGGGCTGGGAGTGCCCAGTGTGGACTCTTGGATGGCCGGTTGCCTCTGGGCCGTGTCCTGGGACAGCACAGATCTCTCGGGGATGTGTGGAGGAGCCTGCCAGGCACCAAGGACATGGGTGCCACCCTCCGCCCCGTCCCGCCCATCTCATTTGTAGAGGAAGGCCACTGGGAGAAGACCCCTTCCCAGCGTCTGTCCAGGGAGGAGAATCTGGGTGAAGGAGTCCTGGTGTCGGAGCCCCAGCACCCCTTAAAGAGATTTCCACCCCCAGCATGGCCAGGCTCCCTTTTGCCATGCACAGCAGTGGGTTTTGGAGGCTCCGCTTTGCCACGGGCAGCAGCGGGTTTTAAAGCTCCCACTCCAGGAGTGCCAGGGCCCACCTGCTGCCTTTCCCCAGCTCCCCGGCCCCAACTTGGCCTCTCAGCTTCTGGCAGGCGCGGCACACAGTGATTCAGTCAGGCACAGAAGCAGCCTTGCCAGGAGGAGAAGGCGCGTTCTAGAAACTCAGTGGAAACTGGCTCAGGTTTCTGGGTCAGGAAGACTGGGGAGATCCGCCCCAGATTCTCAGGAGCAGAGAACCGCCTAGGAGGATGGCACTCACACTGCCGGGTCCAAGTGGGCTCCCGGGGAAACTTCTGTGCCCGGGTCATTTGGGAACTGGGGGCTGATTGGAGACTCAGACTGGTTTCCTCCCAGTGGCCTCCCTGGAACCTGCTTTCACTATGAGTCTCCATGGGGCAAGCTCTGAAGGCGGCGTTTGCTTTTTAACATTTTGAGAAAACTGGATATACTTTCCTGGCTACAGGAAATCAGAGAGGTGAGCGTCTCGGCCCAGGCTCCCTGTGGCGACGTCTTGCCCTGCACTTCTCAGAAGCATCTCGAGGGGTCACGTGCGAGGGAAATGTGTTCCGAGTGTTCCAGACAGGCGGGGAGGCTCTTGTGGCCTTGGCATGTGGGGGTCTCATCCATTCGGCCTTGCTGTCACCTGGGCCCACCCCAGCCCCCCACCGCCCCCCCTGACGCTGACGAGGCCTTGGCCTCGGGGTAGGCAGCTCCAGCCCCACCTCCTTGGCCACCACAAAGCGGGCGTTTGCATGATTGTGGGATCGAGGTCCTGCCGCCACCTCGCAGGCAGGCGCACACTCCACAGTGGCTTGCTGGCTTCCGATACCACCCATTCCTGATTCCACAGCCTCTGCCCCCCACCCCTGAGCACTCTGGAGATGTGACATCTTTTTTTTTTTTTTTTTTGAGACAGGGCTTTGCTTCGTTGCCCGGGTTGGAGTGCAGTGGCGCGATCTTGGATCACTGAAGCCTCAACCTCCCAGGCTCAAGTGATCCTCCCACCTCAGCCTCCCAAGTAGCTGGGACTAAAGCTGGGTGCCACCATGCCCAGCTAATTTTGTTGTTTTGTAGAGACAGGGTTTTTCTGTGTTGCCCAGGCTGGTCTCGAACTCCTGTGCTCAAGCGCTTTGCCCACCTCAGCCTCCCACAGTGCTGTGATCACAGCGTGAGCCCCCGCTGGCATCATCTCATTTCTGACTGTCTCATTAGCTCGGCTTCCTTGGGGTGAGCTCCCCTGACGCTGGCCCTGCCTGGACTCTGGTGACATGACAATGATCCTGGGGGCACTTCCTTCGCCACCAGGGTGGGGGCTGCATCAGGCGCCTCTTCTGTGGGATGTTGTCAAGACCCACCCTGAGTCTCCCTTGTCATTTTCCAGTACGGTTGTGCTCTGTGTATGTTATAAATGGCTATTTATCTATTCGTGTGTTTTCTATCATCTTCATAAGTTTCTTGAGGGAGGGAGAGAGACTGGCACATGCTCAGCCTGATCTCTGGAGTAAACTTCCATGGTGTTCTAGAGGTCCTGGCTCAACCTCCCCTCCTTGGAGTCCAGTCGGACCTGCCTGGGCCGGACTCTGAGGCTCCCGGGGCAGGTGGAGGGTGTTGTCACCGCCACACACACCCCACCCATCCTGCCGTTTACTAGATGCACCAAAATGCTTCCCAGCAGAGATTTTTTTCTTTCTTTCTTTCTTTTTTTTGGAGACGGGGTCTCAGTGTCACCCAAGCTGGAGTACAGTGGCTCAATTACAGCTCACTGCATCCTCGACCTCCTGGGTTCAAGCGATCCTCCCACCTCAGCATCCGAAGTAGCTGAGACTACATGTGCACACTACCATGCCCAGCTAACATTTAAAATTTTTTGTAGAGATTTGGGGGGTCTCACTTTGTTACCCAGGCTGGTCTCAAACTCTTAGCCTCAAGTGATCCTCCTGCCTCGGCCTCCCAAAGTGCTGGGATTACAGGTGTGAACCGCTGCGCCCAGCCCGGCCTGAAACTCATAACCTGAGAGAAGAGCTGCCAGGTGAGCTAAGCGGGGATTATTCTCTTTTGCTGCTGCCCAGGATGGGCTAAGGGGCGCAAATCAACCTTGCCCTTGGTCTAAGCCTAACACAATCAGGAAGTCCAAGGAGCTGCCTGAGCCTCCCCGGGGAAGGCTGGAGCTGAGCAGAAGGGACGGTGTCTGGAGATTGGTGGTAGCTCCCACAGGGCTGGCCATGGGGATGGCTTGTCCCTGAAACCACCCCCTTCTCAAGGGGCAGGGAAGACCCTGCAAGATCTGAAAGCGGTGACTGGGCGGGGCCGGCCTGCACAGCAGGTGGGGGGGTTCCTGGATGCTCAGTGACAGGTCCGAGAGCGGTGACCGGGCAGGGCTGGCCTGCACAGCGGGGAGGGTGGTCCTGGGCACTCAGTGACACTCGATCATTTCAGATCATTCAGGTCTGGCGGGAGATGTGGGACCTTTTTTTTAACGCAGCCTCGGGATCATCGCAGGGGTCGGGGTTTTCACCTTAACAGACGCCATAAAGAGCTGAACTCCGATGTCTACAAAGAACTTGGGGCTCGGGGTGCGAGTTAAGGCCAGGACGTCACCGGCTGACCCGCCACGTGACCCAAGGTGACTCTGAGTGAGGAGTGAGCCTTCGTCCCCACTCCTCGAATGGGGCAGATGTGACTGGAAGAGACGAGGTGTCGCCTCCTCCCGGGAGCCTCGAGCCAGGGGAGCTCAAGGGAAGTGTGGCACCAGGCTTGGGAGCGACGCTTCTAGCTGCTGGGATATGGGCAGCTCTCCTCCTAAAATTCCACACTTTTATTTCATTTAATTAATTAATTTACTTTTTGAGGCTGAGTCTCACTCTGTCACCCAGGCTGGAGTGTGGAGTACAGTGGTGTGATCTCAGCTTACTGCAACCTCTGCCTCCCGGGTTCAAGCGATTCTCCTGCCTCAGCCTCCCAAGCAGCTGGGACTACAGGTGCCTGTCACCAAGCCCGGCTAATTTTTGTATTTTTAGTAGAGACACGGTTTCACCATGTTGGCCAGGCTGGTCTTGAACTCCTGACCTCAAGTGATCTGCCTGCCTCGGCCTCCCAAAATGTTGGGATTACAGGGGTGAGCCACCGTGCCTGGTCTAAGATTCCACACTTTTAAATAATTTCTCTTCCACAGCCATGAGAAGAAACTCACTACCAATTTGATTAAAAAGAAAAAAAACCAGGGGTACTGAGCTGTATACTCCAAAACGGTGAAAGGGAGAACTTATGTTAAAAATTGAGAAGGTGTCTCAAAGGGAAATGTCACCCGAGTGGAGGCCCCTTTAGCTTTGAAAACAAACAAGCCCTGTGCTTCTAACTTAGGCAGGCGAGCCAAGGCTCAGCCAGGCCCTGCAGGCCTCACTAACCATGGCCCACACCCGCCACTGCCCCAGGCAAAGGCACCTGGGCCAGGGGTGTGATCCTCCTGTCCCCGCACCTACAAAAAGAGCTTGGCGAAGGCATGGTGGGGCTGCCAGGTCCCCTACTTACCTGGTAGATGTGGCTGGTGACGGAGGAGATGAACTTGGCCTTGTAGAGGTTGCCATCAGTCCACCGGAGCTCCACCAGCTCCCCCTCGGAAGGGGGTCCCAGCCGGACACAGTCCCTACTCTGCAGGGAGAACAGGCGGGAGGTGAGGTCCTGGCCACACTATGCCGGGGGCTGTCGCTGGGTTTTAGACCCTCTCCGTGCTGGCAAGTGAGGTTCTCTGCCTGAAGCCCCAAAGCCGGCTGTGGGGGCCCGGGGTAGTGGGGCGGTGCAGAGCCCTGGCTGCGGGTCGCTTTCTGTTTTGTTTCTGCAGAACAGTGAGTGGTGCCTTTCCTGAAGGGGCCTGGGGCCTGAGGACAAGGGGACCCCGTGAAGGTATCTGGAGTCAGGCCGCTCCTAGCTTCCCCCTGCCCGGCCCCACAGCTCACCGTGATGCTCTCAGGGTACAGGTTGTCACTGTAGGAGCCATCGTCGAAGTTCACTTCGTAGCAGGTCTGCGTGGCGGCACCGATGACGCGACAGCGATAGTACAGCCCGTTGCGGTTCTTGGTGATGACCACCTGGCCTAGGGACACGGCCCTCAGGAGCTGGACCTGGCAGGGTGCGGAGGATGTGGGGCGCGGTCAGCGCGGGCGTCGGTGGGGGTGGGAGCCGGGGACGGGGGCAAGGAGGCGGGCAGGAACTCACAGCGTGACCCCCCGACTTGTGCTTGAGGCAGGTGATGGAGACCACGTAGGGCCAGTCGTCCGGCTCCATGAGCACACCGGCGGCGTGGGCGCAGGTCACGTGGAAGGACGTGGAGCAGTGCTCGTAGGAGCACTGGATACAGGCACCCGACACCTTCTTCATCCGCTTCCGGCAGTACACGCATTTCTGGGGACGGGGACACAGGCAGGGGCATGGGGCTCAAGCTTCCCTAGGGACCCTGGGACGGAGGCCCCAGCCCCTCCCGGCACAGCCTTCAAGGGAGGCATCGCGGGAGTGGCCTTGCGCTCTGCCCAGTGAGGGTCCCCCTCCGCAGCCCAGAGCCCGCAGCCTCCCTGGCCAAGCCCTCCAGACCCACTGACCCAGCCTCCTGCTGCTCAGTCTCCGGGGAGTCCTCTCCCGTCCCCCCTGCGTGTCACTGGCTGCTGGGACAGATCAGCCCTCGGGGAGTCCTCTCCCGTCCCCCTGCGTATCACTGACTGCTGGGACAGACACCAAAGAGCCCCACGTGGTGTCGCTCAGCCAGAGAGGAACCACGTGGTGACAGAGATGTGCCCTGGGGACACGGAGGTGAATGCAGACCGTGTGACCCTGTGATCTGCAACCCCCAGGGCAGGCAAGCCCCAGACACAGGAAGTGGGCTTGTGGGTACAGGGTAGGGGATGGGAGCGACCGGTAATGGGGCCCATTCTTCATGGGGTGATGAACTGTTCTGGAATTAGACGGTGTGATAGTTGGCAAAACTCAGAATGTACTAAAAAACATGGAGTGGCACACTTTAGAATGGTTAGAGTGAAGGATTTTTTCTTTTTTTTTTTTTTTGAGACAGGGTCTTGCTCTGTCACCCAGGCTGGAGTGCACAGCGCGATCATAGCTCATTGTGGTCTCCAACTCCTGGGCTCAAGCGATCCTCCCACCTCAGCCTCCTGAGTAGCTGGGACCACAGGCGCAACCATCATGCCTGGCTAATTTTTAACTTTTGTACAGGTGGAGTCCTGCTATGTTGTCCAGGCTGGTCTCAAACTCCTGAGCTCAAGGGATCCTCCCGCCTCGAACTCCTAAAAGTGCTGGGATTACAGCGTGAGCCACTGCGCGGGTCCTTTACGTCAGATTTTAACAAGAAGCCCTGAGAGAAGCCTCCTTGGTGAGGAGCGAGCACCGGAGAGCCACCTTTCATTCCGCGAGGCTCCCGCTGCAACACCTGCCGGAGTCAGCACTGGGGCCCTGGCGGCCGCCACACCCACGCCGGGCCCAGCTAAGCATTTAATAAGCGGCACCGTCACCGCTCTATAAATCACATTCAAAAGCCAGGTAAGCCAAGGGCCTGGAGCAGCGCCGATTGACGGCATTGAGATCTCGTTATTAAACTGTCAATACCCAATTCTCCCATCACACAACACGCGCCAGGCAGCACTCCAGCACGGCCTCCCCCTCCGGCAGAGTGGCCGGTGTGTAGGAGTGGAGGCTGCGCGCCCTGGGGGGCCTGGGGGTGGGGGAGAGGCCCCACCTGGACACTGTCAGGTGGGGTTGCTTAGCTGTCTTGAATATGTCACCCACAGGCCTCCGCCCCTCGGCCCAGGCCCAGGAGAAACCCAGCCCCGGGGCATCCTGGTGCACAGCACCATCTCCTTCCGCCCCGTGGTGGCAGGCAGCCCGTGACCCTGCATCTCCACGTTGTGAAGAGTATGCCCCAGGACCCATGGGACCATTTGTCAGGAGCTGCGCCTGGGGCCGAGGTTGCCCAGAGCCACCCCTCCTAAGGCGAGGTCTAGTCACGCCACGCGCTGTGGCCACAGGAGGTCGGGCAGGCGTTCTTGGCCATCACCTCCCTTCCTGGGAGCCGCAGTTTGAAGACTCACATCCAGTGCTGGCCTGGCCCAGGCCAGTGTGTGCCGGGGGAGTCAGGGTCTATGGCCCGTGGGGGGCCTGGAAGGGCCCAGGCACTGGTGTTTGGTTAGAAGTTCCCGGCTCGGTGTCCTTCCTCGGAGGCCACAGGGCTGTGAGGACGACGCAGGGTGGGTTCGGAGGTCTGCAGGGCACCACGGCCTGGAGGAAGCAGGTGGTCACCGCTAGGTACCACCCATGATGCTGTGTCCTCAGCGTGTCACACACTGAGGCGCGGTGGCTGTCCACCAACTTGCTTTCGCAAACAACTCCAACCCCTGAGGAGCAGAGAGCCCCTCCCTCCTGACCGAGCCCTACCCCTCCAGGCAGGACTGTGGGCAGCAGAGAGAGCTGGTGCAACTGCCCACCCCTCCTGCTGCCCTGGAGTCACCTCCTCCCATCCCAAGCCCCTCCCAGACCTCCTAGATCCTCCAGGGAGCTCCCGGTGCTTCTGCCCGCTGCCAGGAACTTGCCCAGCCGGTAGGTGAGAGGCTTCTCAGCAGCACGCCTTGAGAACGTGGTGGTAACTTGGCCCAGGCGGGCGGCCAGCCAGAAGCCGCTGACTCACCAGGACTGCCTGGAGCCCTGAGCCGGTGGCTGGGGAAGTCCTGGAGACAAATTGATGGATGGGTAACCAGGAGTGAGTGCCCCATGCCTGCAGCCTGCCCGTGGCCCGCGAAGGTGGCTGGGCGGCTGGGCGAGCAGGAGTTAACCACCACCTCCTTGCAAAGCCCCATTAAGCAGTACAAGCAGGCCTTGTGTAAAAGGATTTTTAATTCATCGTTACAAGCACCGGTAATGAAGAGGCTGCGTTCTGGAAATGTCAGATGATCCACAAGGCGTCGGGGCAGGAGGATTTATCACTGCACCGCGCACCGCACCATCACTCCACCTGAATCATGAGGCCTTTTACGCCCACGTTTGTGGAGTGAGTCACTGGTGCCTTGGAAGCATCACCCACAGGCTGCCAGCTTCCTAATCGCCTGGCCGTGCCCAGCCAGGCCGGCATGACCCACTGCACGCTCCACTCCACGCTCCACTCCACGAACGAGGAAAGGGGGCTCCCCTTCCAGATGAGCCTCTGAGACTGCCCGCACGGCCCCGCCCAGGTGGCCCAGCACCTGTGGGCTCCAAGCACGGCATCCAAGCCCACCGGGCTTGTGGGCACCTCACACCAGTGCACGGGAGCCCGGGCTTTGTGGCCGGCATCAGTCCCACCCTCGTGGGTCTCCCCAGCAGACCCACCCTGCCAGACTGATGTGTCTGCTTCCAGCCCCACCTCCACAGGAGCCTGAATGTCAACACCAGGCACTGTGTCCGCGACTGGGAAGATAAACCAGTCAGGAAAAGCAGGCAGGACGCTGCTGGGTGCTACTGGCTGCGGGCCCAGCCTCCAGGGGCCCACGAGACACATGTGCGGAGGCCGGAGTGCACGGGGACAAACGTGTCCTCCCCATTAGCACTGCCACATGCACAGCCCTTAGTGGGGACACGGCCCCAGCAACGTCTGCATTTAGCTCGCCTCATCTTTTTTTTTTTTTTTGAGACAGAGTCTTACTCTGTCACCCAGGCTGGAGTGCAGTGGCGCGATCTCAGCTCACTGCAACCTCCACCGCCCGGGTTCAAGCAATTCTCCCGCCTCAGTCTCCCGAGTAGCTGGGATCACAGGCATGTCCCACCATGCAGAGCTAAGTTTTGCATTTTCAGTAGAGACGGGGTTTCATATGTTGGCCAGGCTGGTCTTGAACTCCTGACCTCAGGTGATCCACCCGCCTCGGCCTCCCAAAGTGCTGGGATTACAGGCGTGAGCCACCAGGCCTGGCCTCCTCATCTCCTTTCTGGGCCAGATCCCAAGGCTCTGCAGGAAGCTGATTTAAAGGGCCAGCTGAGTGTCATTTTCCAGCAGGCGTGGACAACCCCAAGTGCCTTGTGCACAGATGGGCTACAGGGTGTGCAGCAGACAGCCCTGCAGGGCTGCAGCCCGGGCCATGATCGGCCAAGCCCCTCCAGGCCCCAGGCTCCTCACCTGCAAAACAGACAATGCAGGATGACCCCACAGGCTCTCACTGTGTGGGTTAAATGCAGTGGGCGACACTAGGGGCCTGAGGGGACGAGGCTGCAGATTTGCCAAGCCCTGAGCAGCTGCTAGTGCTCAGACGGGGTGGTCCGTGCTTCAGGGAGTGGGCCCAGCTCACACCACTGCAACCCTGCATGGCGGGGACTGTGGCAACCCCACAGCACAGAAGGGACGGCCGAGGCACAGAGAGGTCGAGGAATCTGTCCCAAGTGCACAGCCAGCTGGTGGCCAGCACTGACCACTCCCTGACTGCCCTGTGGCTCCAAGGGGTTCCCCAAAGGCGGGCCATCATTGCTGAGAGCAGGAGGAAGCTTCACAAGCCCCCACGACAAGGCCCCGCCACGCCCAAGGAGGCTGCGCACATCTACAGGGGGGCCTCAATGTGCACCAAGAGTGGAGCGGCAGAGATCCTCCAACTCAACCACAAAAGGCCAAGCAACCCAGGCACAGAATGGGCGAAGGAGCAGAACAGACGTTTCTCCAAAGATGGCATGCAGATGGCCAACAGGACTGTGCAAAGATGCCCAGCGTCACTGACCGCCAGGAGAACACAAATCAAACCACAGCGAGACCACCTCGCACCTGCTAGGGCAGCTGCTACAAAAAAGTCAAAGGTAGGTGTGGGTGAGGACGAGAGGAAGAGGAGAGCCCTGCACCCCGGGGGTGCGAATGGGAGTCCGTCCAGACGCAAGGGAGAGCAGTTTCCTCCAGTGCTAAAAACAGAGCTGCCCGACGGTCCAGCAAGCCCACTGCTGGGTCTGTATCCACAGGAAATGACATCAGAATCTCCAAACCACAACCACACTCCCACATCCGCTGCGGCGCAACCCACAACAGCCTGAAGGCAGAGACATCGGCGGGTGCCCGGATCAACACAACACGGTCCATCCACACGGCAGCACATCACTCAGCCAGGAAAAGAAGGAACTCTTGCCATATTTGGGTTGAACGAATGTGGATGAGCCTTGAGGACATTACGCCAAATGAAAGACACCACTCGCACCTGTAATCCCAGCTACCCAGGAGGCCAAGGCAGGAAGATCTCAAGGCTAGGAGTTCCAAACAGCCTGGGCAACATAGTGAGACCCCATCTTTTAAAAAAAAAAATTGGGAGTTAACCTAATTTTTTGGCACATGCTTGTGGTCCCAGCTACTCAGGAGGATGAGGAGGGAGGATCGCTTGAGCCCAGGAATGTGAGGCTGCAGACAGCTGTGATCACACCACTGCACTCCAGCCTGGGTGACAAAGTGAGAGACCCTGTCTCTTAAGAAGCCAGTCGCAGAAGAATAAAGACTGTGCAATCCCACTCACGTGGGGTCTATAAACAGGCAAACACACAGAAGCAGAGTGCTGGGTGCTGGGGTGGGCGGAGGGAGCTGCTGCTTAGCACGTGTGAAGTGTCAGTTATACAGGACGGGTGAGCGGGCCGCAGAGCCCTGCTGCCCACCACTGGACCCGTGGTGAATGCTGTACTGGAGCTCAGATGCTTCTTAAGAGGGCAGATCTCATGCTAAGCATTGTTACAATTGTTTTGTTTTTTTGTTTGTTTGTTTTTTTGAGACAAGGCCTGGCTCTGTCACCCAGGCTGCAGTGTAATGGCGCGATCACAGCTCACTGCAGCCTGGGTATCCCAGGCTCAGGCAATACTCCCACTTCAGCCTCCCGAGTAGCTGAAACCACAGGTGTGTGCCACCACGCCCAGCTATTGTTTTTTATTTTTTTATAGAGATGGGGTCTCACCATGTTGCCCAGGCTTGTTATAATTATTAGAAAAACAACAAAGATCGGACGGCCCGGTTGTGTCGGGGCACGTGCGGCGCCTCTGCTTTTCTGGAAAGGTGGAAACTGCATGGGGTGCTCGATTCTGCAGAGGATGCCCGCAAGGCCGCACCTGACGGGGCCTGCTTATCTCTGGCACCCTTGATGCCTTTTGACTTTTGTACCTTGCACCTCGGGGAACGATTCAAAAAATAACACGCCTGCTAAAGTCAGGGTCACTGGCTTCCTGAAAGCTGCCCACCACCCCCATGGAGATGCAGAGCTTGGAGGAGAGACCGCTTCAGATCGCGCAGGTGGGGAGCCGAGCCTGGCCGGTGGCCCTAGAGGCAGGGTGGGCCTCGACCGCAAGGACCTACCAGCTTCCACCGCTGCTCAGGGATGGTGCTGATGTCCACAGGGTGGCGCTCAATCACATTCAGGAAGCGCGCCTCGGGGACTGCGATGGCGCAGATCACGTGGATCCACCTGGGAGGGCAGGTGGGGCGGGGTCAGGTGCGCCTCTGAGGACCTGGGCTGGTCACAGAGGGGCTGGGCGTGATGTGGCTGTCAGCTGGGTCAGGGCCTGGGGACCTTCAGGGAGGTCAGGGCAGGTGTATGCTCCTCCTCAGCCCCGGCCACCCCATCCATGACACGGGGCGGTTAAGTGGAGGTGATGGCCGACCCCTGGGCACTGGGGTCACACCCTGCAGAGCCTCAGCCCAGGGCAGGCTCCCCTCTGGCCCTCCAGCCCCCACGCGCAGTACTACCCACCTCCTATCGGTGGTCATCTGCAGTGCACCTCCTCGCAGGTTGCACAGGCAGCACTCCTGTGGAGACCAGACAGCCCTGGGTGAGCAGGCTCCCCATACACTGCTTGGGGCCTGATCCGCCAACTGTCCCCAGCCCATGGCCCTTATATTTCAACCTAGCAGCCACCAAAGTGATGGGTGGGAATCCCTTGGGTTCTAGCCCCTCAGGGCAGAGATGAAGGAACCCAGGCCCATGGAGGGGAGACTGCGCCCCAAAGTCACCCCGCTGGAGTGGGGCCGGGACCCAGGCCTCTCAGAGCACCACCCCTGCTGCAGGGAGCGAGTTACCGCAGTCCAGGCGTGGGCCGCGCACCGGGAACATGTCCAGCCTTCATTGACCAGCTCGGGATGGATGCCATAGCAACCTGGAAGACAGCGGGGGCTGGCTGAGATCTGGGGGGCAAGTGAGACTTGGGGGGCCGAGTGAGACTCAGGGGGAGGGGCCAGGTAACTCGGGGGCCAGTGTCTGTATGTGGAGTGACGAGGCCTCCGCACGCAGCTGCAGCATTCAGGGTGCGTGCTGTTCCCACCCTCTGAGCTTCAATCCAGGCCACTGCATGTGGAGCAAGAGAAAGGTCTGGAAGCGACTTGTGTGGAAGGAGAACGCAGGAAGGGAAGCAGGGCCCCCTGAGCTCCAGCTGGGTCTGCTGCGCTCAGCCTGGTGGTATCTTGAGGGCCCCTCCTTGTTGCGGGTCTGCCCCCCAACAGCGGCTCCTCCTGCTGTGTCCAGAAAGGTCAAAGCCACAAGAGCGACTCACTGTGGGATGTGGCCCTGGGTCTGGAAACGGGGAAAGGGCACGAAAGGCTGAGTCATGCCCCCAGAGCAAGGGCAGGGGTGCCATCTGCCCCCCAGGGCTCTGCCTCTGCTGGGGGTCACTGCTCCACAGTGTGGAAGGGGCTCTCTGCCAGTGCTGGTGGCCCACTGAAGAGGCTGGGGGCTGGGACCTCATTGCCTCCAGAGCAGCGGGGTGGTGGGCATGGCTGGGGGTGGGGGGCGTCTGCTGGGGTAGCCCTGGCTGGGGTGGCCCGGCTGTGGCAGGCCTGGGACCCTCAGCAACCCTTCCCCCAGGGAGCCCATTTGCCCAGGGGCACGTCTCAAACCCAGGCCCAGCAAAGCAGAGTGAAGAGCCTCCCAGCCAGGAGACAACGCGATCCCCCAGGCAGGCCACCGGCCAGGAGGAAACCGACAGAGATCTATGGCTACCTGCCTCGGCCAGGGGCACAGAAAATTAAACGTCTCCAGAAAGCCCTCCTCCTGCCCTGGAAGTCCAATGCCCGCCACTGCCCCCCGCGCCTGGGAAAGAGACAGACATCCATTTTCTTGTCTGTGACCATGGTTGAGCCTCAGGACTGGGGAGGGGTCCCCGAGAGCAGAGATAAATCAGATGCCCTGACCACGCTGCAATCTCACTGTGACCATCAGTTTCAACCACGGCCGCAAATCACAGGCGTAGCGGGTGCCTGAGCTCCTCCTGTCGCCTCCCAGGCCTTGCGGAAGAATCGGCAGAACTGTCCAGAGGGCCAGTGAGGAGGAACCCTGCCTGGGCCAAGGTCAAGGGCAGGGATGTTTGCCCCCAAAGGCTGCTTGGCAGAGACAGCCATTCTCGGGGAACACAGCCTGTGGAGAGACGGGGTGCCTGGCCCATTTCTTGCTCTGGCCCTAGGGTCAGCTTCTGGGTGTCAGGGACAGGGCGGGATGAGCCCAGTGCCCCTTGGAGCAGAGGCTTTCTCCGCAGAGGCTGGCACCAGAGGCCAGCACCGAGGCCTGCACTAGCATCTTCTGGACGCTGGGGGCAGTGGAGGCCCTGTTCTGCCCCGGGGTGGCATGCGGTCACACAGCCCTTCCATGGCCACAGCCTTTCCCCCTGCTGAGGATGGTGGGACCACGACGGGAAGGACAAGAAAGTCAGAAATTGCAGGAAGTCACCGGGGGAGGCCCCTGCCCTGGCCCTGAAAGTGCAGCCTGGGGAGAGGGGCCGGCGTGGCCCTCCGCAGGGGAGGATGGCACCCCCACCAACACCCTGAGGGAGGGCGCAGCTCCTCTGGGCCCCACAGTGGCACTCACTGGCATGGACCTGCAGGCAGCACTTGCCGCAGGTGATCAGGGGGCTGGTCCCGTCGTCGCCGATGTAGGAGTTGGCAGGCAGCGGCTCCGTGTTCTCACCGCCAGAGGTGAAGCACATCTCGGGGATCAGCGGTCGGGTCTTCTGACCGCTTTTGGAGGGTAATGTGGCCGAGGAGCCCTCTCCGAGGGAGGCTGTGGGTGCCTCCTTCTCAGTCTGTAGGGCCTGTAGGGGAGAGGGGGCCTTCAGGGGACAGAGCCATGTGTGGTGTAGGCGGGCAGGCAGTGCAGACCTCTCTCAGGGCACCTGCCCCAGGCTTCGACACCCCCTGGCTCTGGAGGGGGAGGTCGGGGAGATGGCCAGAGCCACCTCGGCCCCTCTTCTCACTCCTCCAGAAAGTCAGGATCCTCCAGAAAGTCAGGATCCCCAAACACTGTCTGACCCTGTTCCCAACGTGCCGAAGACCTTCCCATGAGGGTCGCATCCAGACACAGAGCTCAGGCCTGCCTGTGTGGCCCCTGGTGCTGGGTGGCCCCTGGCGCTGGGGTATGCTGGGGGTGGTGTGTGATGAACGAGTCTCCACACTCTGCCTGGCAAGGGGAGTTAGGAAGACGCATGTCTGAAGTGGCGTTCCCGGCCCTGTGGCTCCCAGCAGCCTCTCTGGCCTCACAAAGGACAGCAAGTGCCTGGAGACGGTGTCGGCTGTCAGGTCTTGTTTGTCTCAGGAACCAGAGCACTAAATCCAGCTCCCAGCAGCAGGGCCCCAAGACAGGCTTGCCACCCTCGGCACAGCACCCTCTCTGGCTCTGTCCACCCAGACCCGGCCAGCGAACAGGCCTGGGGGGTGAGGTCCCCAACCCAGGGCAGCTCTGCTGATGCCTGGACATGCTTGGCATGGGCCTAGGAGCTGGGAGTGCAAAGCACGTGGGCCAGGTCCTGTCCTGGGGAGGCTGCACGCCCAGGGGAGAGAGGAGGGGGGATCCAAGAGATCCGAGGAAAAAGGCTGGGCTGGGTGCTGATGCCTGGGATGGCTGTGGGCAGAGGTCCGCTCCCCATCTGGGTGCAGAGGACAGGCGAGGCCAGCATGGAAAGAGCACCAAAAACGGGACCTCAGCCAGGTGCCCAGCTCAGCTGGACAGGCCAGGGTTTGCAGGAGCCCCGCCCAGCCACCCAGGTGGTGTACCCGGGCCTTCACTGCACCCCCACACCACCTGGCCCATCTCAGCGCCCACCAGGAATGGGCGCTCCCTGAGGGCAGTGACCCCGAGCCTCCGCAGCCTCCCTCTGCCCCATCCACCATGGCTCATGTTGCAGATGTGCACGTTAGTAAGCTTCATTCCAACAAAACCCAGAGACCAGGCTCTGCCTACGGCTGTCAGGAACAAGCCCTCACAACTCGGGGTGCTGGCCAACACCCTGCCCTGCGTGAGAGAGGGAGGAATGTGGGGTGCCCGGTCCCTCGCCCTCTCCTACCGCCCCTGCCTGGGTTCTCTGGGACCCACGAGGCCCGCCTGCCCACCTGGCAGTAGGGGTAGAAGAGCGTGCAGATGGCGCAGTAGGGCTCCGTGCGCGCAGCCGCCGCGTTGAACTTCCTCTCGGCCTGGAAGCTGGCCGCCCTGTTCTTCCACTGCAGACACAGCAGCGGCCTCAAGGCCTCGGGGTCACTCACATCTTCCTCCCCGGAGAAAGGGGATGCCTCTAGAAGAACAGAGGAGAGAGGGAGAGAGACACTTGAGCCCCCTAAAAACTCATCCAAGGAATCACCCCAACTGCCCAGGAGATGGACCCGGGTCTACAGCCCTGGCTGCCCACAGGGTCCCTGGCCCATAGCTCCGCCTCCACCTGCCTCCTGGCTGCCCCATTCTCCACAATGCCCATCAAGCTGACACTGCAGCATCCCATCCCATCAACAGGACGGGGACACGTCTGTCTCGGCTGACTGCCACCTGAGGCCAGAGCCCCCACATGTGGTTCCTCTGAGCCCCTCCCCCAGCACCTGGTTCTCCCTGGACACCCGGAGCCGTCCACTCACCCGGGGCCTTTCGGGCCAAGGACCAGCCAAACTCAGTGCCCAGCCCTGCCCTGGCTGCCCTACACCCGTCCTGCAGTCTGAGTCTGTGTGGGGGCGTCGGCAGTGATCAGCTGAGATTCAGGGACGCTGTCCTTCCTGTCTTGGGCGGGCACAGACTCCCTGAACTCAAGGCAGGTGCCGAAGGAGTGTGGCAGGGAGTCAGGAGGGGCCGTAACCAGGGCTAGGAAGCCAAGGCAGCCCGTCCCAGGAAGAGTGCGTGATGGGAACACTCTCCGGGAAGGCAAGTCTGCTGCTGAGAAGCCGCGGTAGTCTCTCTCCCGCCTGTCGCCTGTTCCCATTGGACTCTGATGGCCTCCATTGCCAGCTGCCACACCCCAATCTCCCACGTCCCCTCCCTGCATTTCCTGTGGACACAAGTGTGCTGTCCCCAGGAAGTGGGGTGCCCATTCCTGTGGCCCAACCCTCAGCCCAACCTAAAGGGGAGCCTGAGGTCCTGGGATCAGCCCAGCTGTGGCACTGCCCCTGGTTCACCTAGAGGAGGGCAGGGCAGTGCAGGCTCCCCGAGGTGGAGGCCCAGGACTCCCACGGTAGACTCAGGAAGCCCTTAGGCCAAGACTCCTCTGAAAACCCAAACCAGACAGTCCCGCCAGCTGAGCCCAGGGAAGGCCCTAAGTGGCCCCGAGGCCCTGGGGATGAGAACGGAGCCACTGGCTGTGTCTGTCACTCACAACCCCAGGATGCTTGGGGTTCTGGGGCCATGATGGTCTCACAGGCAAATGCTCCGGTCTCACCAAAGGGCCACAGTGGGGTGTGCGGAGTGGGGGAGTCCAGGGAGGCCCTGGAGGTGCCTTCTAGGATACCCGGGTAGAAGGCAAGACCCCTTTCCCAAGGCAGCCCGCGGGGCCCCTGGTCATTCCTCTGTCCCCGTGCCGATTCCTCCACTCCTGGGAGCTCCCGCCCTGTGATCCCACGGGCTTCTAGAACCCTCCTCTCTCCACCCCTCCAATTGCATGCAGGATGAAAGACCATTTTCAGTTTCTACGTACATCCCCAATGAAAGGCCGAAGCGGAAGATGAAAAATTGGCTTAGCAGGACTTGTGCACAAAGACAGCGGCTCTCAGCTGAGGGTTAAATCGAAGATTCCATCTCCTCCCCTCCCACTCAAAGCTTCGCAGGAGCCTTTTGTTCCAACCTCTCCAAGCCCCGGATGGCCTGTGCTCAACCCTGGGAGGAATCTTCCATGGGGAGGCACGAGCTCCCCAGCCCTGAACCGCCCATCGTGGGCAGCCCAGCCAGCAGAGCGGAGCCGGGCATCTCTAATAGCAGCTGCCTCCCCACACGACCACCTGCCCCAGTGACAGCCTGTCCTGGCTAACCACTTACCCAGGGTGACCACCTATCGGGGTGACAGTCTGCCCTGGGTGACCACCTATCGGGGTGACCGCCTGCCCTGGAATGACCGCCTATCGGGGTGACCGCCTGCCCTGGAATGACCGCCTATCGGGGTGACCGCCTGCCCTGGAATGACCGCCTATCAGGGTGACCGCCTGCCCTGGAATGACCGCCTATCGGGGTGACAGCCTGCCCTGGGTGACCGCCTATCGGGGTGACAGCCTGCCCTGGGTGACCGCCTATCGGGGGTGACAGCCTGCCCTGGGTGACCGCCTATCGGGGGTGGCAGCCTGCCCTGGGTGACCGCCTACCGGGGTGACAGCCTGCCCTGGGTGACCGCCTATCGGGGATGGCAGCCTGTCCTGGGTGACCGCCTATCGGGGGTGACAGCCTGCCCTGGGTGACCGCCTATCGGGGATGGCAGCCTGCCCTGGGTGACCGCCTATCGGGGGTGGCAGCCTGCCCTGGGTGACCGCCTACTGGGGTGAGAGCCTGCCCTGGGTGACCGCCTATCGGGGATGGCAGCCTGCCCTGGGTGACCGCCTATCGGGGGTGGCAGCCTGCCCTGGGTGACCGCCTATCGGGGGTGGCAGCCTGCCCTGGGTGACCGCCTACCGGGGCGACAGCCTGCCCTGGGTGACCGCCTACCGGGGTGACAGCCTGCCCTGGGTGACCGCCTATCGGGGATGGCAGCCTGCCCTGGGTGACCGCCTATCGGGGGTGACAGCCTGCCCTGGGTGACCGCCTATCGGGGATGGCAGCCTGCCCTGGGTGACGCCTATCGGGGGTGGCAGCCTGCCCTGGGTGACCGCCTACTGGGGTGACAGCCTGCCCTGGGTGACCGCCTATCGGGGGTGGCAGCCTGCCCTGGGTGACCGCCTATCGGGGGTGGCAGCCTGCCCTGGGTGACCGCCTATCGGGGGTGACAGCCTGCCCTGGGTGACCGCCTATCGGGGTGACAGCCTGCCCTTGGTGACCGCCTATCGGGGTGGCAGCCTGCCCTGGGTGACCGCCTATCGGGGGTGACAGCCTGCCCTGGAGTGACCACCTGTCCCGGAGTTACCACACGTCTGGGTGACCAGGCTGGGTGAAAGGTTTTCCTCTGGTCATGCAACTTGAATAGAGTGGACTTCCCCCTGTCCCCAAGGCAGCCTCAGTACTTTTGAGAACAGACTTCTACTGCTGGCCGTTTCTAGCAGTAGACATGGCTGTGAGGACGTTGGCACTGGAAACAAGCTGGAAACTGGGAGAGGATGTATGTTGACCCCGCCCGGGCTCTCAGGCCCCACCTGGCTATCCCGGAACTGTGACCCCATTTCCATCCCCTCCACCTGGTAGAGGTGGCCAGCACTTCTGCCCCACCCATGTGGTCCCCGCCATGCACACAGTCCTGCTCTGTCAACACTCCAGAGAACATGAGCAGCTATAGGCATCGAGCAGGTCCGAGGCCGTGAGAGGAAGTGTGGCCTCGTGCACCTGGCAGCCGGCGGGGGCACCCGGCCCAGGCCTGGGGGAGGGGGTACTGGCGGGAGCCGGGTCTGCATGGAGCATGCAGTGCCAGGCCTGGCGATTCCAAGTGCCAGCAGCCGCCATTTTACAGATAAGGCGGCAGAGCCACTGAAAGGCCTGGGTTCAGGGGAGGAGACCGGGGGAGTGGGGGAAGGAGGCCGCAGGGGAGCCAGCCCCCCCCCCAGCAGCAGCAGAGCGTGGAGCAGGGCTGATGAGAGCTGACCTGGGGACCCCCACTCACCCTCGTCACTTGAGGCCTCCTGCTTCACCACCGACAGCGGGGACCGGGTGGGCGGCCGGCCCAGGGGATGGCGCCGGCTCTTCTTGATCTCCATCTTCAATTTGGAAAATGTGGACGGTGCCTGAAACACACAACAGGCTGCAGTGAGGGCTCCGCTACAGACCCCTGGGTGGGGTTCCCTCGGAGCCACACAGGGGCTCGGCATGCTTGAGACCTCAGTCTCCTCTCCTGGGGTGACTGTCCCAGCAAAGGACCACGGGGCTCTTCTGTTCTCTAAGTACAGGCACCCCACCTACCCTGTGAGAAGAGCCACAGTCCCCTGTGAAACCAGCAGGCAGCCCCCCTGCCCCCTCCTCCCTGCCCCTGCTCCTCAACCCCGAGCTCCCCTCTGCCCCACCTGCCCCCTCCTCCCCACCTTCCCCCTCCCCCGCCATCAGCTCCCCTCTACCCCACCTGCTACCCTCCTCACCTTCCCCCTCCCCCGCCATCAGCTCCCCTCTGCCCCACCTGCTACCCTCCTCCCCACCTTCCCCCTCCCCCGCCATCAGCTCCCCTCTGCCCCACCTGCCCCCTCCTCCCCACCTTCCCCCTCCCCCGCCATCAGCTCCCCTCTGCCCCACCTGCCCCCTCCTCCTCCATCTACCCCACCTGCCCCCTCCTCCCCACCTTCCCCCTCCCCCGCCATCAGCTCCCCTCTGCCCCACCTGCCCCCTCCTCTCTGCCTCCCCCGCCCCACCCCACCTGCCCCCTCCTCCTCCATCCACCCCACCTGCCCCCCTCCTCCCTGCCTCCCCGGCTCCACCCCACCTGCCCCTCTCCGGCCCGGGCTTTGGTCTCCATGCGACTGGCCCCACTGCTGGCTCCACCGTCCTCTGGCCCCGTCAGCTCCATGGGGGAGACTGGTTCCTTCCAGGTCGGGCCCTTCTGGGCAAAGTGCTCAAAGGCCTGCTGGCAGGACACGTGCTCCTGGTTGAAGGCTGCCTTGCCTGGCCGAGGAACCACGTACAGCATGGGGATGATGGGCCGAGGCTTGGCCTCTAGCTCCTCACTGGGCACCTCAGGGGGCACGACGTTGAGGGGCGCCGGCAGGCGGCTTTCCTCCGTGGCCGCACGGCCCGGGCCCAGCACCGGGGGCTCCAGTGGGGATGGCAGCCACAGCGCCTCCTCTGAGGGGAAGTGAGCAGGCGGGGGTGGCAGCTGCGGGGGCAGCAGGCCGAAGCTCTTCTTCTTCCGCTCGCTCTTGGCCTTGGTTGGCCGCAGCTTGCCCCTCCCGTCCTCTGTGGGGAGAGGAGAGGGCGGTCAGGGAGAGAACCCGGGCTCAGGTGCTGGTCCCACGCTCCCGAGAAATCCCCCAACCTCGGCTGGGATGGTCGAGGGCTCCTTCCAGCCCAGAGAGGCCACGGGAACACGGGTGGGCAGAGAACACAGGCTTCGGGCCACCTCAGATCACCGCAGGGGCACCTGGCCAGGCACCCCCAGGCCTTGGTCTCCCCAGAACGCAGGCGCAGCAGCAGCACTTGCCCTCCAAGGCCTGTGAGGACCCACCAGGTGTTGCTCTAGGTGCCTTCTGGGGTCACGGCAGGTGGGGAGACGCGTCACCAAACCCAGCTGGGGGAGGCTGCTCTGTCTTCCGGGCTCCCACCTGGGTGGGCCGTGCTAAACGGCACTTCCCCGGGTGGGGGTGGGGGAGAAGCACTTTTTGTGTTCTCGTGTATCCGAATTATGTACATTTCTACCGTTGATGTGGAAACATTAAGGTTTTGCTTCTGACGAAAGTAAAACTTTGAACAACACACAAAATCTTAATCAATGAACCCCAACCCGGCGGTCACATGAGCGAACCAGGAAGCGTCAGATGGGCCTGCAGGGCCCGACACCCTTCCGCGTGGAACTCCCCGGGGCCAGCACTGGGGAGATTTCCTGACAGCTGACGGGGAGGGAACAGTTGACTCATGTGTTTGGTGGCATTTTACTCTGGGGCCAGGATGGGTGTGCAGTAAATCAAATAAAACTGGATGGGCAGCCTGGCTGGCTGAATCACAGCCCCCAGAGGCGTGCAGGTCCCAACTCTCCTGGATATGTGGATGTGGGACATGACAGAGGAACATGGGGGACTCTGGCAGAGAAGACTGTGGGTGGGACTGAGTGAAATGGGAGGTGATCCTAGATGATCCGAGAGGTCCGATGTCCCCACAGGGCTCTCACAAGACGAGGCGGGAGGGTGAGAGTCAGAGACTAGAAGAGGCTATGCTGTGCCTGTGAAGGGAGAGGAAGGGACCCGAGCTGAGGGATGCAGGGGCCTCTAGATGCTGGGAAAGGTTTCTGCCCTGGAGTACCCGGGAGAGCCTGGCCCTGCACACAGCTCCATGTGAGCCCAGCGGGGCTCTGTGTCGGGCTGTGGGAAGCTTGTGCCGGGGCAATCCCTCTGAGGGCTGCTACACTCAGGGTAAGTTGTGGCATGGCACCTTGAGGCCCTGTCCTCGAGGAAGACCAGCCTGGCCACACAGCACACTGTGGACCCCAGAATACCGTGAGTCCTAGAGCCCTGGGGCCCTGCCTGCTCCATCTGGAGAAGGGGGACAGGGGCTCAGGCCCCCACCTGTGTGTCTCCAGGCCCTAGGGCTCTCGGGACATTCTGGAAGGAGGAGCAGTGGTTGATATCCAAGGGATTCTTGGGCTGTGGGGCTTTCAGTGCTAAAACTGGAAGGTCCCTAGCAGATCAAGACGAACTGGTCACTGTTAACATTTCACCACCTCCACCTCCCCCAACAGGCTGGAAAAATAAGGAAAAATCAAGAGAAGGAAATTCATCTTTGCACACTAAACTGTTGACCATGTGGCACTTAACGGGGTCTGGTTGGGAGCACAGCGCCCACATCTCACCACTTGCTATAAAACCCACCACGCGCTGCCCCCAGCTCCAGTCCGTGACGCCAGGACCAGTGGTAAGCGCTGAGAGCCTCAGCAATGAGGGTCCCAAGAGCCAGGGGTGACACTTAACCCTTGACCCACGCTGACCCCAGGAAGGGTCAAGTGAGGACCCTCCCCCAACAGACCTTGCAGCCAGGAGGGAGCCACACTGCCCCACACACTCTCATAAGGGGCCCCCAGCCCACAGCCTCCCCCAGGGGTGGAGGCGGCCCTGCCCTCCCTGCTCCAGCTCTCCTCCCCACACCCACCCCAGCTCCATCTGCAGGCTTCGGGGACCGCCCACGGTGTCCTTGGCAGGCACATGCCCACCTGTTTCTCAAGAAGGACAGGCGAGCAGCCATAAGGCGAAGGCAGCCCCCGCCACTGCCCTGGTCCCCACCCCTGCTAGTCCTGAGCATTCTGGGGCACTGGGGGCACTGGCCAGGCTCCTCCCTGACCTGCACCCCAGCAGGGGAGCCTGGAACACCCCCAGGTCCTGTCTGGCCTTGCAGGGAGTGCAGTCTTCCCCTCCCCTGGTATCCAGGCCCCCCACTGTTACATGACCCCCCCCTCCACTGTTATCTGGCCCCTCAGCTGTTATCTGGCCAGGGGAGGTAAACACTGGACACAGCAGACGGGCTGGCGTGGGAAGAAATACTTTTTCCCCTGCGGATGCCAGAGGGGAGGCACCCCCTCCCTGGGAGGCTGGGCGCAGAGGCATGGAGATGCAGAGGGGAGGGGCTGGAAGCTTCACCACAGGAAGCTGGAGCAGCCCGAGCAGGCTGCAGAGGCCACATGCCTCACCCCGAGCGCCTGTCAGGAAAGCCACTGTCCTGCGTGTGTAAAAGGCACTTGAGGACAAACAGCTTTGTTACCCTAAGGAAACCCAATATTCCTTTGTCCATGATAGGGCCTGCCCAGCCTCACTCAGGACGGCAGATCTGATCTGCCTTCCACACTGCAGGCTGCGGTGCCCATCCAGGCTCACCAGAGACTGGGCCTCAGGCCCCCCCGCTACCACTGGGCCGGCTTCCCAAGCCTGGGCCACCCAAGTTGGGTTCAACTTCAAGGGTGGGGGCTGGCGTAGGATCTGGCCCAGGAGGGCGCCACCTGGGGCATCAATGGTCTCAGGAGAGGGAGGAAGATTCCAGGACACAGCCTCACGGCCTCCAGCTGCAGGGCCGCTCAGTGCACACATGAGGAAGTGGGGAAGAAGGCGAGGAGGAAACGCTCATCAGAGTCCCCAGCTGGCACCCCCACCCACCCCTCACACACAACAGGCAGCTCTGAGCACAGGGGACTCCAGCCGGGGCTGTGGGGGCCAGGGACACAGAGCCGGGCTGTCCTCACACACAACAGGCAGCTCCATGCACAGGGGACTCCAGCGGGGCTGTGGGGCCAGGGACACAGAGCTGGGCTGTGCTCACACACAACAGGCAGCTCTGCGCACAGGGGACTCCAGCCGGGGCTGTGGGGGCCAGGGACACAGAGCCAGGCTGTCCTCACACACAACAGGCAATTCTGCGCACAGGGGACTCCAGCCGGGGCTGTGGGGCCAGGGACACAGACCTGGGCTGTCCTCACATTGAGACCACAGGTGCCTGCTCAGATGGTCCCTGGGGAGTCCCTCCCTTTCTAAGGGGCTGGCATCCTCCCCCCACCCACGGGGCCTCCTGGGAGCTGAGGGGCGGCTGGTGCGACCGCCCCAAGCCCTGGTTCTGCTTGGGAGGCAAGGCTGGGTGGGAGCTGAGGCCACCATCAGCGCCTAGGCCTCCCGGGGGCCGTCCTCTCACCAAAGGCCACACTGTAGGGCTGTCTCCCTCCTCCTCCAAGGACAGGGATGGCCCCAAGTCCCGCTTCCCCACAGCCCTCCCTGGTCGGCTGCCTGGTTCTGTCTCCCGGAGGGACCAGGCATGGGAGACAAAGCGGGACATAATTTGAGCCTCAGGTGCCCGGCTGATGGGTGCCACCCCATTCCCTGCCTGGGGACAGCGGTGAATGACAATGGCAGCAGCCTCAACGCACTCCACGCACAGCCCGCGCCTGCTGGCGCCCTGGATTCTCAAACTCGCAAGAACAGGTTTCCAGCCCTCTCCTGGTTGGCTCCCAGGCTCTGTGAAGCCCGGGCAGACACACAGGGGACCCTGTTAGAGGGAGATGCCCAGGAAGGACACCCCGAAAGATGGCGGCACACTCCACAGCCATTCCTCAGGGCTCTGTCCTTGCCGTGGGCCATTCCCTGGGGCTCGGTCCCTGCCATGGGGACCACATTCCACAGGGACCTTGGCACGCCCCTCACCTGCCTGGCCTGAGGGAGGGGAGACGGGTGAGGGGCTTCAGAACGGAGCAGGGACCATGGTACAGACGGGGCCCAGGGTGCGCCCAGGCCCCCGAGGGCAGCCAGCTGAGGCCCTGCTAGCACTCTTTTTGGGGGAGAGGGAAGGTGTCACAGAGGAACCCCCACCATCAGGGCTCACTAGCCTGCCTGGTGGTGAGGCCACTCCTCCCCAGCGCCGGGGTTTCCACCAGAGCCTCCAGCAAACCCCAAGACAGGCCCGGAGGCCCAGGCTGCCCTGTGGAGGGGGCAAGAAACCACCCATTTCCAAGGACAACACTCTGTTCCTGCTCCGAGGCTGCCGAGATCAACCCACCAGCTGCGGCCTGGCTTATGGGGCCCCTCCCTCAAGTTTCGTGCTTGGCTGCCATGCCTGGACCAACCAGCCCGGGTCTCAGGGGCCCTCTGGCCACCCCCTGCAACACCGCCACCCTCCCGTGCTGAACCCGCAGCCAGGTGCGCCTGACGGTCCCAGAGCCCTGGCTGGAACGTGCTGGGGGGTCCCCGGGCTGAGCTCGCAGCCCCTCACTATGAGCTGGGGCCGCCCTCCAGACATGGCAGCCTTTACTTTCCGTGTCCTAAAACCAGTCACCAGCCACGAGGCCTCTCCTGAGAGCGGCACTCCAGGATGAGGGGAGGGGAAGGGCTGGGGGCTGGGGGCTGGCTGCTACACTCTCCGCAGCCTTTCCACCCTCTGGCAGGCAGGACGGCACTGTGCCAGCCCTCCTGGGTCCCCATCCTGGCTCTGCCCCCTGACCCTGTGTGTCCTGCACTGCAGGCCTTCTTCCGGGAGGCGGGGCCTCCCTGCAGGCTCAGGAGAGGTGGACGAGACCGAGACCGCCTTCCTGCTTTCTGCTTGGTTCTGGGGTTAGGGCTGGCTGGTGGGGCTGCTAGTCCCTCCTAGCGCTGGGCAATAGGGCGGCCGCTCTTCCCAGACCTCGAAGCAGCCAGTAAGAATGAGGTAGGGGACACCAGCGGCCACTGGGAAGCAGCCTCCCAACTGCCCCCCAGGCACCTCTCCTCCTGAGGGGCTTCCTCCCCGACGCTGATGCCTCCTGGCCCTTGTGAGCAACAGGTTCCGGCCCCTTCCCAGCTTGTTCCATATGAAAACACAAAACCCCACACCCCACTGCTAGGTCCTGAAAGGTGCCTCAGCGTCATAGCTTTTAGGGTTGTGAAACTGGCATTCAAGGAGGACCAGAAACCGCTTTAGGAAATCTTTCCCGCAGCCCTGTGACATGCATTTCCTGTCGTGCCCCTGATTGTGAACATGCATTTATGAGGCTCTCTCGAGATAAATCTCTCGTCCAGAGGCTCCTGGGACTGCGGGCTCCTGGGAAAAGGGCTGTGTCCAAGAAAACGCCCACCCCCTGCCAGACTGGGTCCTTCTCAGAAGGAGTCTCTGTCATGGAACAGAGATAAGGGTGTCCAGGTCGGGAGGCAGGGGGGTGGGCAGCGCCAGTCCTGAGCCCTCCCTGGGCAGAAACCCTGACGTGGCACCAAGGTGGCCCCTAACCCTCCTCGCTGGTCCCTGGCCTTTCTGTGGGGGCTGATCCCTTCAGAGACCCGTGGAAGCCACAGGCCTCAGAAAGGCACCAGGCCCAGCCTCCTGGCACTGTGACCACTGCACAGAGTGTGTGGACCCCCGCTCTGGGATCTCGGGAGGGGGCGAGTCGCCCTGTACATCTTTAAACAGGACGGTGAGTGACCAGGCCAGGGCCTTGCCTACGCCAGGCAGCTGGACGAGCCATTGGTTTCCACTCCCTCCCACGCAGTGTAGGCTTCTCTCCACGGGGCAAGTTCCACTGTCAGGGGAGGAAAGCCGCCCATCCAGCCAGGACCACGCATGGGGAGGGGAGACCAGAGAACCAGGACCCCCTGGTTCAGGACCTCCCTGAACCTGAGTCTCTCGGAGGCCAAGGCCATGGGGAGGCCCAAGTGAGAGCAGGTAACGCCGGGGATGGGGAGGGTGTGGCTTGGGCAGATTAGTAAATAACAGTTAGTCACATTAATGAAAAGAGAGCTGGGCACAGTGGCTCATACCTGTAATCCCAGCACTTTGGGAGGCTGAGGCAGAGCCCAGGAGTTCGGGAGCAGCTTGGGCAAAACAGCGAGACCCCGAGACTACTAAAAATTTTGAAAAATGAGCGGAGTTGCGGTGCACGTCCACAGTCCCAGCTACTCAGGAGGCTGAGGTGGGAGAACTGCTTGAGCCCAGGAAGCCAAGGATGCAGTGAGCCATGACTGCACCACCGCCCTCTAACCTGGGGGACGCAGCAAGACTCGGTTTCAAAAAAAAAGAAAAGAAAAGAAGGCTGGGCATAGTGGCTCAGGCCTGTAATCCCAGCACTTTGGGAGGCTGAGGCGGGTGGATCACCTGAGGTCAGGAGTTGGAGACCATTCTGACCGACATGGTGAAACCCTGTCTGTATTAAAAATACAAAAATTAGCAGGGCATGGTGGTGGGCACCTGTAATCCCAGCTACTTGGGAGGCTGAAGCAGGAGAATCGTTTGAACCTGGGAGGTGGAGGTTGCATGAGCCGAGATTGCGTCACTGCACTCCAACCTGGGTGACACAGCGCAACTCCATCAGGAAAGGAAAGGAAAAGGAAAGGGAAAAGAAGCCACAGTCCTTTGCTAGCCAGTTGGGTAAACCAAGTCACAGGAGCTGGTGGCCGCCCTTCCTCCAGCCAGAGGCTGGCCAGCCCCTGGAGTCTGCTCAACAGGGAGGAAGACACCCATGGTACAGGGGATCCTTGTGACCCCTCCCAGGAGGCCCCACTGAGAACCCAGGACAGACTCTGACCACCAGCTCCACTCTGTAAAAGCCTTCCCAGGACTGGGCCACTTTCCTTGCTGCCCGAACCCACAGGTGGCAGCAGCGGTGGCAGCCTGCCCCATTTCCCCCACCGCGCTGGCCTGGGGAGGACGCGTGTCCTCTGGTCTCTGCTCTCCTGAAGGGCCCATCAAGGCAGCGTCCCAGCTCAGGGTCACATGGGCAGTTAACCGGTGGGCTTGGGTAGGCCCGGGTCCCCAAACCCAAGCCTGGATCTTTCTCTGCCTGTCTTCCCGTAACTCACCCGTCTCCTGTGAGACCACACACAGCCCCCAGCACGTTCTGACTCGTGAGAAGGGCGGTTTCACAAGACCCAAGCTCAAAGTGGCCCATGCAGCTCCCCCACCCTCAGGGACCCCAGCCCAAGCCCAGCCCACCCATGCCAGCCCGTCCTGTGGGGAGAATGGTCACGGCTCAGCCATCTCCCTGTCGCATGCCAGTCCCTCCAGGGACATCCCACAGTCCCCCTTGGAACAGACCCTGAACTGTGCCCATCCCCCACTCCCCTGCTGACCTCGCCTGGCGCTCACAGTCTCCAGAATCAAACACAGACTCCTGCTCAGAAGATACAAGGCCTGACTACCACAGCCAGCCCAGGAACTCATCCTCTACCAGCGCGACCCATGCTCAGGCGCCCGGCTGGCCTGCTGGAGTCTGCATTATTTCTGAGGATTTCCCAGACCCCAGAGGACCTGCAGTGTAGACACAGGCCCTGCAGGATGACAACACAAATGGGCAACTGTGCCTGCCCCTGCCCCGCAGGAAGCCCCTCGCCTGCTGCAGAGCTGAGTCCCTGTGCTGTTGAATGGTGCTGCAGTCCTAGCCCCCGGACCTGGGGTGCCACCTTGTTTGGGAAGAGCGTCACTGAAGACGGAATGAGTTATGATGAGACCCTTGGGGCGGGCCGGGCCCAGCGTGGCCGGTGTCCTTACAAAGGGGGGAATCTGGGCAGACACACTCTGGGAGAATACGGGAACGCAAAGGTGCCACCTGCAAGCCCAGGACAGGGGCCTGGGACAGGTCCTCCTGGGTCCTCGGAATGGGCCAGCCCAGCCGACACCTGGACCATGACCTTCCCGCTTCCACAGGTGTGAAATTGTACATTTCAGCCATTTCAGCCGCCCCATCTATGGACTTTAAACAAACGAAGCACAGCATATGAGAAGCCCTGTGCCACGCGAGGTCGTGTCCGAGAGCCACAGGGCACGGAGCAGTGGCCTCCAGCGCTCATGCCTGTGGGGCAGACAAGGGCATCAGGAGGCGCTGGTTGCCTGTCCCTCTCCATCGATGGAGGTTGGTTAGTTTGCCTGTCCCTGCATCTGCTCAGTCCTAGTGCCCCCCAGCAAGGGTCTCTCCAGGAAACGTGCCCTGAGGACAGCTCTGGGTGTGCAGTTTGCAAATGCTCCACTTCTCTGGATAAGGCCAGGTCCGTCTCCAATGCAGCTGGACTCACGCAGGTCCCAGGCAGCAGGGGACTGGGCTGCCCGCTGCACCGGCTTCCAGGGCTGGGCACGGTGGGTGTTTCTACCTCTGGTGGTCCGAGGAGCACACAGCAGCATCTCCTCAGCGCTTCCCAGAGCAGGCTGGGCTCATCAGCCTAAGGGGTCTCCTCCTCCATGCCCTCTTCCTTTGGGGGCTGAGCCCCTCCTGGTCCTCAGGCATTCTTATCTGCTCTTAGTCAGTGACGGGTGGCGAGTATCTTCCCTACCTATCGGCTTGTCTTCTCACTTTCTTAAAGGTTCATCCTTTGATAAACAGCAGTGGATTTGAGAGTCACTGAATTTGTCCATCTTTATTTTTCTGGTTTGTGCTTTTTAATAAAGAATCACTTAGCCTTGGGTTATAAAGATACTTTCCTGCTTTGTGTTTCCAGTTTGCCAGTTCTCTTTTGACAGAAATGCCTAAGCATGTGGCAGGCAGAGGAATGACCCCAAAGGCGTCTGCATCCTTATCCCTGGAGCCTGGGAATCTGTCCCCTCCCGTGGCAGAAGGAACATTCAGGTGGGACTGAGTGAAGGACCCTGACACAGGAGAGCATCTGGGAGACCCGGGGACCCAGGGTCCTCACTGGGTAGGAGGTAGGAGGGTAAGAGTCAGAGAGAGACCGGAAGAGGCTGCACTGTGGCTGTAAAGGGGGAGGAAGGGGCTCTGAGCCAAGGGATACGGGCGCCTCTAGACACTGAGAAAGGCAGGAAACAGGTTCTCCCCTGGAGCCCCCAGGAGGAAGCAGCCCTGCCCACAGCTTGATTTTGGCTCAGTGAGGCCTGTGTCAGACTGGCGGCCTCCAGAGCTGTGAGAGAAGGAGCGTGTGTTGTTTTACGCCACCAAGGTCGTGGTCGTTCATTTCAGCGGCCACAGGGCACTCACGGAGGCCGCAGCGTGGACAGGGGGAGGGAGGGGACTGAGGTCTCACACCACGTCCACTGCTCTGGGATTCCGATTCCTAGACCTTTTGCCATCTTTGCTTGGGTCCTGCAAGCTCTGTGGGCAAGCCCTGCCTTCTGGAAGGGCAGCCCTGGCCTCTTGACAGGCCTTGGGCTTTCATCCGCCTGCATTTAAATCGGCAAACCCTGCTGGGATCCCAAATGGGGCTGCACTGAACCTGCAGAGAATGTGGGGGAAGCCGTTAGCTGTCTGCTTCAGAGCTCTCCTAACACCTGGCACATCCTTCTGTTTATTATAGAAATTCTTTCTTATTTCCAAAAAAAGTCTCTTATTTTCTCCATAAAGATCATTTTTTTGGTTAGGTTTATTCCAAGATCCATTATTTCTGGTTGCTAGCACCATAAGGGGCATCTTTGGGAGCCACGTTTGCTGTGAGCGGCTCGCAGATGAGGGGTGAGATTGGGTTTCTGTGCCTGTCGCTCATCTCTGGCAGCTCCGCTCGATCCCCAAGTCACCAGGTGGCTCTGCCTGTAGACTCACTTGCTGCTTCTCAGTAAAGAATCGTCGCTACATGCAAACAGTGCCACGACAGCTGTGCTTTTCCCTTCTACCCATGATGCCTTTTCTGTCCTCGTCTTGCCTCTCTAGGCCGGCAGACCCTCCTGAGGCGTGCTGAACAGACACAGGGCCCACATACCCCACCAAGTAAGTGGCGCGTCAAGGGCAAACTCAACTCCGGCCTCTGCTCTTTCCCCCAGGGACACTCACTTTTCTTGCCTTAGGCCCACAGGCACTGGCCAACTGTGACCCTCAATACCTGCCCCGTGTATATGGGGAGGGCAGGGGCGTGCCTGCCTCCTGCAGTACTGCGAGGGCCACGACCCCATTGTCACAGATCAGGCGCCCCACGGCTGCCCCTGGCAGGTGGGAAGGACCTCACATCTGCTGAATGGCACCACAGCTGGGCCTCTTGCCATGTTCCAAGGACAATATTCACCTTGGGCACCAGCACATCCTGGAGACCTGATGCCTAGGAGGCAAACCAGGTCATGCTGGGCTCATACAGAGGGAAACTGAGGACTAGGACCCTCCGGCGAATGTGGCCCCCATGATCTGGGCCTCAGGCATTATGGCCAGGGGCAGCCCTTGGTGGGAGGCAGGCTGGCCGGCACACCCCACACACCTGCTCCCTGCATGGTGCCTGGAAACAGTGGGAGAGGGAAGGGCTCCCAGTGGGGAGCCCTAGCTGGGAACAGCCACTTTGCGCAGACTCCCAAGCAGCTAAAGCTCTAAATTGAGAAGATAAAACCCAGTCACCGGAAACAAAATGCTGTCAACCCTGGAACAGGAACCTTTACACACTCACAGGTGGGAGTTCCACATCCAAAAGCTCCCCCTGGAGAAGGAAATGTTTCTGAGACTGCCTCCTGGCAACCCGCACCCCGTTCACAACTGCTGGTTCACACTCCTGTGGGAAGGTGGCTGCCCCATCTTGCCAGCCCCGGAAGAGTGGGGAGGCCCGAGGGCAGGTGGGAGACCTGCTCACGGGAGCCCCAGCTCACAGTCAGGACCCGCCCTCTGCTCACAAGTGGCCATGGCCGCTGTAGGCGCGTTCCAGCATCTGGGCCATATACAGCATCCCGGTCTTTTATTTTATTATTATTATTGTTTTTGTGATACTGGGTCTTGCTCTGTTGCCCAGGTTGGAATGCAGTGGTGCAAACATGGCTCACTATAGCCTCGACCTCCCACCTCAGCTTCCCAAGTAGCTGGGACTATAGGTGCAAGCCACCAAGCCTGGTTAAATTTTTTTATATCCTAAGTAGAAACAGGGTCTCAAACTCCTGGGCTCAAGTGATCCTGCCACCTTGGCCTCCCAAAGTGCTAGGATTACAGGTGGGAGCCACTGCACCTGGCCTCTCGTAACTGCTCAATTCTGGGGAAGGAAGCACTTTTCTTACGGCCTCCACCTTACGATGTCTATTTTCACGAAATGCCCCACCCTGGCAAGAAAGCCACTGAATCGGATTCTTACAAAGTGGGGACTCTGGCTGCAGCAGGCACTGGTTCCTTCTAGGAGATGCTTGCTCACGGGGGTGGGAAAACAGCGGTGCCAGGCCTGGCCTGGCCTGGCAGGGACTGACCTTCTGCGCCCTCGGCCTCCCGGCCGTGTGGCAGTGGCTGCGGCTCCTCCTCCTCCTCCTCGGGGTCAGCCTCCGGCCCGGCCTCCTCCTTCACGCTGCCCCCAGCCTCCTCTAGGAGCGCCGCCCCAGCCGTACCCTCCCCAGGGGACTTGGGGTCTTCGGGCTTCGGCTTCTTGGGCTGGCTCCGTTTCCGGTGAGACCTGGAGAGGGAGGTTTATCAGGCAGGAGGGGAGACCAGGGAGGGAAGAGCCCCAGGTCTGTGCACTCTGTCCGGCAGCACGCAGCCCCCGCCCATCCCCAGAAGAGTGCTCCATGAGCAGGGGGCCTCCTGGCTGCAGGCCGGGACTAAAGGGAACCCTGGGTGGGGTTCTGCTCTTGCGGGGCAGGAGCTGTGTTGGGAGGAGAGACCAAAGGGAGACGGGGCAATGGACACAGTGGGGACGGTGTCAAGCAGGGGACGCTGATGACAGCTGGAGATGGGAAGCCGACTGACACCAGGTGGGAGGACGGGCGGGTCGGGGTGGCAGGAGCCGCGTGTGCCACGGGACAGAGACACAGGGAGTGTGAGCTCTGAGGGAAACAGCAGCTCATGGAAAATGCCTAGACGACAAACGGAACGAAAAAGACACTTACGACAGCCCCGGCCTTTTGGTCTGCTCTTTCTTCCTTTCTAGACTTGGTTTCCTCTCCTCCTCAGTCTTTCTCCAGTGTCTGTTTTCTTTCAGACTAATTTGTCTAGAATGTAAATTTCATGGGTTTTTTTCTCTAGGACTTCTGCTCAACTCCCCAGGACGCCTGGTCCTGGGCACCTGGCTCTGTCCCCGACTCCCTGGGTCCTCTCTCTGCAGCCCGTGAGGCGCATGGGAGCCCCAGCTCACACTCTGCTGCTCTGACCTGTGCCCACACCCCAGGGCCTGCCAGGGCCTCCTCTGCACCCTGAGCCCAGGATCTGCTCACAGGGCAGGCATGGGCCAAGAGGAGGTGCATCCTGCATGCCTGGACACCCACAATCCCGGGGTACATCGGGGAGGTCCCGGTCCCTGCACACCAGCCCTAAGTAAGGGATTCAACCTGAGATTTACAGGCTTGGCTGAGCTAGAACTTCTTAGAAATGAGAGAGAGGGGGGCTGAAAAAGGGAGGAAAAGTGACAGCCAGGTGAACCTGCAGCTGAGCGGCCAGCGCCTCACACCAGGTTCCCCCAGGGACCTCCAGGGTCTTTCCAGGAAGGAAGCAAAAGCTTTTTGGAGATGCGGAGGGGGTGGCTCCCAGGGAGCTCAGGCAGAAGCCGGGAGTGCGGAGAAGCCGAGGCCTGGCTGGTCACTAGTGCCTCCCCCGGGCATGTGATATCTGCACCTCCTCCAGGCCCACCTCCTGTAGCTGCCCTAAGCCCTGGCCTGGCCAGGGGCCTCACTAGGCCATGAGCTCGAGGCCGCACAGCCCGGCTCCCCAGTGGCCTTTCTCCCCTTACCCAGTTGAGATCCAGCCACGTCAAGCCCACCAGCAGTCAGGCAGAGCTGGGAGCGCCAGTGTTTCCGGGACAATCGCCAATGCCGGCTGCGGCTTCTGGGTGCTTCCCGTGTCCCCTGTCCCCGTGGGCTCAGACTCGGACACCTCAATCCCACGGGGGTCCCTGTGGCAGCTGCCCCTCCAAGGACCAAGTGGTCACCAGGGTGGGGCAGGCTCATCTGACGGGGGTGGGGTGGGCCCGCTGGCGGGGCTTCTGTCACCAGGACCTCCTCACCTCTGCCTGAGCCAGGCTGTCACATGGGCCGGCAGCAGCCCATGCTCCCTCAGGACACTTGGACCTGACCCCTGCCCACCGCTGCTCCCAGCCACTCTGCCCGCCCTGTGCTCCATGCTGGCTTCTGGGGCGCCTCCTCCAGGAAGCCTTCCTAGAACACTAGTCACTGCCGGCCCTCCTTGTTCCTCAGCTGCCTAACTCGCTAGAATCAGTGCTCCCCGATGTCTGCAGCATGGCCCACCACAATGACTCAAGGCAGAAAGCGGGTGGACCAGAGGCATGGCATCACACAGCATGGTGCACACAAGGTCGCTGTGGGGCGGCCGGGCGGGGGTGGGAGGCAGGCAGGGGCAGGCGTGCGGCCAGAGTCACTAACACAGGGAGCAGGAGGTGGGTGGGAGACACGGGAGCGGCCCCCGCCCTCCAGAGAACGTTCTCCACAACAGCAGCCCAAGGACAGCTCCGGGCAGGCAGCCTCAGGCTCCGCTCAGGGGCTGGGGAAATGCTGGGTGCCTGCCCCACGTGGAGACAGCAGGCTGAGGAGGAGGAAGCTTCAGACCGGCGCTGGGGTGCAACTGGCTCTTGTCACCACTGTCATCCCAAGGTGGGCTTCCCTCCTGGTCTGGGAATGCCCCAGGGCTGTAGGGCCGGGATCCCACAGTGGACCTGCCCTGGTCCCAGACAGCACCAGCAGAAGGGCACCCTCCCATGCCACTCACCTGGCCTCGGCTGCCCCCAGCTCCACAGCCCCTTCTCCCATCCACTGCAGTCCCTCCCTCCACCCCCATCCTGAAAACCCACCCTAAAGGTCGCTTCTGACCATGGCCCTCCCCTGCTACAGCCTTCCGGGGGCACCCCCACGGCCTTCAAGCCTTACTGTGTCTGCCCCAGAGGGCCCCAGAACTGTCCTGGTGCCCAACCAGAGCTCTGGGGCCTCATCTTTGCAGCCCAGCCCTTTCCTACCTGCCACAGTGCCAGGCTGAGACCCCTGGGTCCCACACTACATGGAACTGGGTAGGGCTCATTGCACAGACACAGCAAGGGGGGCACAGCCCACGGCAGAAGGGCAGCCATCACTTGGGGCATCTGTGGGGTCCTAAGAGCACACCTCTTCCCGACCCTGACGCCTTCATCCCCCTTTGCATGTTTCTGCACCCGAAGCTTGTTTCTGGGTCTGGCTCCTGGCACAGGTGCTGAGGGTGTGGCCATCCTTGCTCACCTCCCTGACTGTCCCCTTCTCTCCCTGCACCTGCCACCGTCTTCCATTGCAGCCAAATTCCACGTTTATGCTTTTACACCCCATAAACATTGTGCATCCATGAGCCACAGAGCAACTCAGGCCGCATTCCCTGCCCCCACCCTGGGGTCTGGAACTGGCCTCCTGCTTTGGATGCCTAGCTTCCTTGGTATCTCTGAGCTCCCTGCCATTGCTCTTTAACTCCTGCTGTGGTCTCCTATGCAGGGTGTCCCCTTCTCTCCATGACACCCCTGGGGGTCTTGGTTCCTTCTCCCATGATCTTGAGACTCCCCTTGACTCTCCTGGGTTAGATCTTGTTTCCTCAACCCCATGGCTTTCTCAGTTTACATCCTTGTTTAGCTGGAGCACATCCTGAAGCAGCTTCCTGAGAAAGGAGGTGGAATATGAGACTCTGTGTGTCTAAAAAGATCCTTATTCCCCTCACACATTTCTTGACAATTTGGCTAGGTAAAAGATTTGGGGAGAATTATTCCTCTTCTGACTTTTGAAGGCCTTTTTCCTTTGTCTTTTAGCTTGTGGCGTTATAACTGTAAATCCAATGCTAATAGGATCTCCTGTTCTTTTTTTTTTTTTTTTTTTTTTTAAGAGACATGGTCTTGCTATGTTGCCCAGGCTGACCTCGAACTCTTGGCCTCAAGTGATCCTCCTGCCTTGGCCTCCCACAGTGCTGGGATCACAGGCGTGAGCTACCATGCCCAGCCCCAGTCTGGTGAGCTGTTTATGTGATCTGCTTGCTCTGGAAGCTTTCAGGGCCTTTGTTTAATCCAGGAGTTGTGAAATTTCACAGCAATGCATTGTGGTTTGGGTAATTTCCATTCTTGGGTGGACTTTCCGGCGGACTTTTTAACCTGGAAATGCAAAGTCTTTGGGTCCCAGGACACTTTCTTTTCTCTTTTTCTGAAACTCCTATCAGGGGCTAGATTTCCTGGACTATGCCTCTGACTTCCTGATCCTTCCTATCTTCTAGCTCTGTCTGTCAGTGCTGTGGGAGGGGCTTCTTCAAGGGCCTCCCAATCCACTGTGGGCTTGTCTCTTCTCTAGATGGTAACATCCGAGAGCCACTCGTTCCTGGAATGTTTCTTCTTCACAGCAATGGCTCTTCTTCCATAACGCAAAGTCCCGGCCCGCTCCAGCGCCCTGCACTCACTGCATCCTCTTTCCTCGGAGCTCTGCCCTTCTTTGCTGTGTTTGCCTTTGCCATGGGAGCGCGGCCTCCAACGTGTTGGGCCCCCTGGCCGTTGATCCCTCTGTGCACGGTGCCATGTGTGAGCTGGGCCTGGTGAAGGCAGCGGCAGGGGCTGCTGAGGGCAGGAGCCTGTGACTTTAGGAGAGCCCCAGTATCAGCATATGTGGCTCTGCTCCACTGGGCCCCTTTGTTCTCTGGCAAAGGACCCCCACCTCCTCTATTGTCTCTCCTGGCCTTGGGGGTGGGGGGGATGTGCAGTTGGCAGCTGGGCCCCACTGCCCACCCCAGGAAGGCGCCTCCCTTCTGCCCAGAGCCACCCACTGTCTTCTGCTGGTTGCCCCCGCATCCCCCCACCACCCCCAGGGGCTGCCCATGTCTGCCCGCTGTGTCCTTCTGCGGCCCCGTGGTGCAGCCCAGCTGCTCCCTGCTGGCTGTCCTCCAGGTCGCCGGCCCATGGGGTCTCCTGCCCACCCTTCCCTGCTTTTCAAAGCCTGGAGACGTGCTCAGCTGCCACTACCCCCTCTCCTGTTCTCTGCACTTCACTCTCTAGCGTTTCAGGAGAGAGTGGAGATAAATAAGCACTTAGCCTGCCAGGCTTAACTGGACGCCCCGGGCTCATTCTTATGAGCCACATGTCGGGGCGTAGTCCAGATAACTGCACTAGTATTTCCAAGGGGGAAGCAGGTGTTCTTTGCAGCTTGTATGGCAGGAGACGGGGTGGACGGCCTCTGGCCCTGTCACTCAGTAACACGGGGCACCTGCAGCACCCAGAGTGGGACCATCAGCTCTCAGTGCCGCGCTGGCTCCGGGCTTCTCACAGGGCTGGGAGGACTGGGAGGTTGGCCCCAGGATGAGCCCTCAGAGCCGCCCACCCCCACCCAAAGTGGCCCAGTGCTCCCCGCCCCGAAGACTAGACCCTGTGCTGAGGAATTTCACCTTTGAGAAAATGAAGGGCAGCTCTAGGAAAGAGACAAGAGACGGCGAGTGAGTCCCTGAGGCTGTGCACTCCCTGCAGGGGCTGGCAGGTCCCTGTGCTCCTGAAGTTCTGTCCCTGAGGGCTGAGGTCCCTGTTGGTGGGGAGGGCTCAGGAATGCAGCTGGGGTGTGGCAGCCCTGGCAGGAGTTGGGGCCAGAGGTGTGGTGGTGTCCTGCACTGGTGCAGGGGCGACAGGCCAAGGCAGAGCAGGAGGGGACAGGCAGCACAGAGCTCGGAGGGGTAGGGGAGACGAGGCCTGGGCCCAGCCGGGCTCACAGAGCAGCAGTGGGCCAGGGAGGCTGTGGTGAGGCGGGTGCACAGATGTCCTGCAGGGAGCACGTACCTGCTGGAGCACATGCACATGGCGCTTCTGGCGTGGAAAGAGTTTGCATGGAGGAGCGCCGCATGGGTGCCACAGAGCACTGTGAGGGCTCCGGCTCAGGCAGGGCACCAGAACGCACAGCGCCACCGGAAGTGGGGAGGCTGAGGGCACCCGCCAGGAGCCAGGCTGCAGTTTTAGGCAACCCATCCATCAGGGCGAAGAATACAAACAGCCCCCAATGCTCGCCCAAAGAGATTTAGTTCCGGAAGAGACCCATGTAAGGTGGCGAGCGGGGAGTAGGCCGCGTCCTCTGAGCTCAGGCAGCTGTGCCGAACCATCCGCACCCCACGGGGTACCTGGTAAACACATGGGGGCCGTCCCACAGCCACGCCGAGGGCAGGGAAGGCTGGACTGCACGGCAGCGAGGGCATGGCGCCCACCCTGACGCCATCCCTTGGTCTAGGGCAGGGGTTCCCACCTGGGGGACTGGGCGATGTCTGGGGACATCTGTGGTTGTCACGACTTGGGGAGCTCCTGGCATGGAGTGGTTGGAGGCCAGGGATACTGCTCATCACCCTGCAGGGCCCAGGATGCTCCCCCAACCAGAGAAGGATCCCGCCTGTGTCCACAAGACCCTTGTCTGGGAGACAGAGCCAGTCCACTGTGTCTCCCGATCCAGCCTGAGCCACAGATGCTCAGACAGGGCTGCCCTGGCCCCAGGATATGCCCTCAGGGAGGGAGCCTGGCTCAGGGGAAAAGGCAGGCCACATGGAGAGGGCACTGCTCAGGGGGGAACCGACCACCTCCCAGGTGGAAGGAGGGGCAGCTTGGGCTTTGAAACGTGAATCACCCATCTGCGTCTCCAGAGAAAAGCACCCCCCATGACTTTAAAAAAAAAAAAAAAAAAGTGAATCAGCCTTGTTTTACATACTGAAGGCTTTAAAGAAAATTATATCCTTGGGAAGCTGACTTCATTTGTTATTCAGGCTCGCTGCTGGGTGAAGGCAGCCCCCAGGATGGCAGCGCAGGAGAGGGTGGGAGGGGGCTCCTGGGAGGAGCAGGTCGTGACTAGAAGTGAGGGGGCGGCTGGAGCAGGGAGGCCAGGCCATGCAAGGGCTGGTTCTGGGGGGTCCACTTCCTGTGTGCAAAGAAGGTTCCGAGCAGCAGTGAGCGCAGAGGCTTCCACATCTCCTCCTGGCAGGCAATTTATACGGCCTCTAGTCCCATTCCACTCCTGGAACGTGGCGCCGGTTTATTGGCAATCCGCTCTGTTGACCAATTAGCCTGAGCCACAATCAATTAACCATTATGCAAATAGCACGTCTGGCTGGGCCTGGGAGCTGGGGTGCACGAGCTCTGTGCTGCGGGGGCCGCCTGGAGTAGCCTCACCAGGAGGCAGCTCTTCATGAGGAGCACACAGGAGGCAGGAAATCAAAAGGACAGATAACAAGAGCAGAAGAGACAGATTCACCTTGGCAGGGCTGTCAGGAAGGGCTGTGAAAACACTCGGGGCAGAGGGAACATTCTCCGAGAGAGGCCGCGAGGTGGGGAAGACAGAGGAGGCCGAGACAGATGCCCAGACCGCCCAGGAGTCCCAGACTCACAGACAGATGGACGTGTTGAAAAAGAAGGCACCCAGTTAGAGGAGAAGGTTCTGGACCAGAAGTGACTTTTCAGAAACCAGTTCCAAGGCCTGTTTCTGCAGAGCGTGGTGGGGGGCCAAGGCTGAGTCGCCCCCAACGTTGGTGCTCAGTGGCTGGGTCTCGAGTGGGCACCATCCATCGCCAGCTGGGACAAGAGCAAGGCAGCAGAGACTGGATGGCTGCAGAGGGAAGGCCACTGCTCAAAGGGAAGGGGGAGGTTGCCCCCCACACCAGGGCCACCACTGTTGGCTCAAAGACCAGACCTGCCAGCAGTCTATCTGGGTACGACCCACAAGCTAGGAATAGTGTTTACATTTTTTTGTTTGTTTGTTTGTTTGTTTTCCTGGAGAGACAAGGTCTTGCTCTGTCTTTCAGGCTGGAGTGCAGTGGTACGATCTCGGCTCGCTGCAGCCTTGACCTCCTGGGCTTAAGTGATCTTCCTGCCTCAGCCTTCTGAGTAGTTGGGACCACAGGAGCACACCACCACACCCAGCTAATTTGTAAATTTTTTGTAGAGATGGCATCTCAATATGTTGCCCAGGCTGGTCTCAAACCCCTGGACTCAAGCAATCCTCCCTCCTTGGCCTCCAAAGTGCAGAGATTACAGGTGTGAGCGACCGTGCCTGGCCAATGTTCACATTTTTAAGCGGCTGAAAACAGAACAATTATCGTATTTGGTAGCAAGTGAAAATCATGAGATCCGCATTTCAGGGTCGGTAAACAAAGCTTCACGGACACAGCCACATGTATTTCTTCTCTGTCTGTCATCTGCAGGGGTCTTGAGTTGCCACGCGGAGTCGAGACGTCGAGACACAGGAGGTCTGGCCTGCAAAGTTGCCAAGTCACAAATGTTTGCTCTCTGGCCCTTCCCAGGAGGAGTCGGCTGAGCCCACTCTGTGCCGTCCCTCCCGGCTCCAGCTCGTGCTCAGGGGCTCCCTGAATGTTCCTTGGGCACCAAACAGGAATGAGATCTGTCGACAACTGTGCCGAGGGCAGCTCAGAGCCCTGGAAGCCTGGACGCTTCCCACAGGAGGGGCTGGGGAGGCCGGCGCTCGCCTTCACTCTGGGCATGAAGTGGATCTCCTCCTTGGCCGGGACCTGCCTCCGTGTCCCCACAGCCCCTTGCAGTAGGAAGCCAAGAGGCTGCAGATGCTTTGCACTCTCCTCCAGGCGGACACCAGATACCTGGCTGGGAGGGTCTGTGAGGCAGTGGGGACCCCGATGCGCAGGGAGGGGTTCTGAGTGGGAGGAGGGCATCCAGGGTCATGCCAGGGGCCGGCCTTCTGCAATCCTCTCCACGATCTCAAATCCAAGCAGCCCCACCTGATGCCCCGTGAGTCCTTGCAGGGGACCCGCCTGCTCTCAGCGCCAGGGAGGGGCCCGAGTAGCCGGACAGCAGAAATGCGGTGAGTGAGAGGGACAGGGAGCCATGTAGCTGGTGACTCTGCTGAGGCAATAGCAAGGGGCCTGGGGCCGCCCAGGGTCAGCCTCCTGGCGGGCACATGACAGGGAGTATAGGGAGCCCGCGGGTATGAACGGCACAGACACTGCCCGCCAGAGCAGGCCCCACCCACCCCAGCAAGGCGCGGCCTCGAGAAAACACTGTGCCTCAGACTCGAGGAGAAACAGAACAGGAGGAGGAGGATGAAAGAGGAGGCGGGGCGGGAATAGGAAGAAAGGGAGGAGTGGGACACAGCCCGGAGCCCCTGCCAGTGAGAAGGGGCCTGGGCCACACAGCAGGACCACCCTCCGTCATGCTGGGCCAGTCACGCGGCAGTCCCTTGGCAACTCACCTGCGGAGGAGCTTGGCCTTCAGCGAGGCCCGGGATGCACTCCAGGAGCTCAGCTCAGGGCTGGTGAGCGCTGTGGGCCGCGTGTGGTCCAGCACCGTGAGGTCCTTGCCCTGCTTCCACAGCTCGTAGCGCTCGGGCTGCAGGATGCGCACGAACACGTCCATGGAGATCTTGACCATGTCCTTCCGGCACGTGCACTGTGGCAGGAGACAGGCGCCTGAGCCCTCGCACCGCACTTGGACGGCCGGCTCCACACACCCCACCCCAGAGCAGGGAGGGCCCACGGCCCAGGCCTCCCACACCCCATCCCACTGCTGGGCTTTCCGCTTCTAGAACATTTTCCTTTTCGAGACAGGGTCTCACTCTGTCGCCCAGGCTGGAGTGCAGTGGTGCAATCATGGCTCACTGCAGCCTCAACCTCTCAGGTTCAAGCAATTCTCCCGCCTCAGCCTCCCAAGTAGCTGGGACTACAGGCACCCACCACAACATCTGGCTAATCCTTAAGATAATTTTTAGAGTTGGGGTCTCGCTATGTTGCTCAGGCTAGTCTTGAACTCCTGGGTTCAAGTGATCCTCTTGCCTCAGTCTCCCAAAGCCCTGGGATTACAGGTGTGCACCGCCACTCCTGCTGTTTCTAGGACTTCTATCACAAGTCAGGAAACGGCGTCGCCCCGTTGTGAGTCCCTGGTTTGCCTCCACGGAGTTGGAACGGCCACTGAGCAAACACCCAAGAGAAATGGGGGCTGGACGCGGCTCGATGAGGGGCCTGAGGTTCAGGACTGGGCACTGCCCCACGCACAGCTGTCCAGAGACCAGCGAGGCTGAGGTTCAGATGCCTCCTGTTGGTTCAGGCATAAATCTCCCTCCTATCAGACGCGGGTGCCCCCAGGTAGGTAAAAATGGATACGGAGTATTTTATAACAGCAATCATTCCAAGAGGGCTGGGAAGAAGGGAGACAACGGTAGTCCCCAAAGAGCTGAGAGAACCAACAGGAATCCCAGAATGTGACGACGGCCCCTCCTCAGGAGGCCTCACGAGGGCGACGGTGGCCCACGGGCTCCCGCACGCCTCACCTGACTGCCTCCAGCTTGCAGGGCTGGAGGGACGCCGATGTTAACAAAGAAGACGCTGAGGGTCTGGGAGGCTCAGGGACTCAGCGGCTAAGAAAGGACATTAACGTGCCACGTGCTGCAGCCGGCTTGCCTGGGGTCTTGCGGGAACTGAGCAAACACCCAATAGGATGGCCCCTTGTGTTTGGGAACCTCAAGCGAGTGGCAAGGATGAGCTGAAGTCCCCTCCGGCTGCCTCCCGGGCAGACCTGCCGCTCTCACGCCCTCAGCCCTTCCCAGGTCACTGTTCTTGGTGGCTCTGCTGCTGCGTCACTTTGGTCACACTGGGCACTGGGAAGGATGTTCTGCAGGTGACCTGGTGACGCTCAACATTTCAGGGACTTGGGGCCAGAGAAGCCAGGCCCCAGAGGGCATGAACCCAGATGCCCAAGCGGCGATTACCACCATGGCACTCAGATCCCAGGAGGCGGCCAGGAAGCTCTGGTCTGTCACTTACCTACTGGGAAGAGCCTGAGATGGGGCTGGAAAAACCCCAACCTCAAGAGGAAGGGGGAAAGGGCAGGGCTGGCCAACTGTCACAGAGGCCCAAACGCTAAGTGTTTCCAGCTTCGAGAAACTCTGCACCGTGCCTCTAAAGCATCACGGATGATGGGCAAATGCATGCGCGTGGCTGTGTGTCAATAAAACTTTATTAATAAACAGAGGTTAGGGCCAGAGTTGACCCGCGGGCAGCAGTTTCGAAATTCCTGGTCTAGACTCTAGTGGACAAAGTAGCCTCTGGGAGTCTCCACAGGCATGGGGGAGGGCCATGCGGAAGCTCGGGGCGTGGGGGGCAGAGGCACGGCCCCTCCCTCTGAAGGGGGCACAGACCTCATCTCCTGCTGGGGAGAGGCAGGCCCAGGGACCACGTGCCAGACACAGGCTGCCCCGACCTCTGCCAACCCTCATCTCAGCCTCAGAAGCCCACAGGGAACTTTCTGCCTCTCCATCAAACAGGCACAGGAAGAGCCCATTTCCAAAAATCGTGAGACACTCTTCCATTTCAAGTACCTGTCTTGCTGTCACCACCCGTGCTCAATGGGATGAAGGAAACGGGAAGGGAAAGACTTAATTCAATGCGACTATTCCCTTGCCCTGACAAACCTTTCCAGGCGGCCCGCACTTTGCTTGGAGACACTGACATATTTACGACCCCAAATCTGATGGGGTTGGGGACGACGGAAATCTTCTTGTGGAATTTCCTGCAGCTCGTGCCTCCCCCCACCTTACCCAGTCCCAGGGGGACATGGAATCTTCTGCTGGATCCAGGAGCAGGGGCTTGGGAACAGTTAGATTCCCACCACGCTGAGCAGGAGGGAATATTTATGGCTGGGCAATTCCCAGCAAACTCAATTCATTTAATGAAAGAGAGCGCGGGAGAGAAAGGCTGGCGGTGTCATTTGGCCGTGGAGTGGCAGGAGCACAGATGGTGCCCGCGTTTCAGACTCCTGGACAGGCTGACTGCCCCGGCATCCCCATCCACAGCAGCTTAGGGGATTTGTATTGAGTGGCTTTGCAATTGCTTTTCCTTAAGTAATTAAAAAAAGCACCTGTGTGCACCTGTGGAGGGGGACAGGCAGACACGCTCCACGGAGTGCATTGCCGCGGCCTGGAGCACGGCCTGAGCCCCCTTGCCCGGCTGGGGCTGGCCCGGCTCCAGATGCATCCCCTGCTCCGGGGGCTGATGCCACTGCCAGGACAAAGGTGCTGGTGCCAGCCTGCCCACGGCTGGACTGGAAGGAGGTGGCGGCTGGGAGCATTCCTGCAAGTCTCCACGTGGCTCTGCAGGGAGCTGGGGAGCCGGAACACCCAAGAAGCAGACAGCAGGAAGGAGGCAAGGCCGCTGGGTCACGGGGAGGGAAGCACAGCCTTCGAGGACACAGGACAGTCGCTTCTGAGTGCTGGGTGGCTCAGCAGGGCCACAGCGTGGGAGACAAACCCGCTAGGGCTGGTGAGGAGACCCAGCTCCCCTTAGCAGCAGCCTCCTGCTGAACGTGCCCAGCCCCCACTGCGAGCCACCAACTCTGGCGTCTTCTGATCGGCTGCACGCCTGTGGGAGCCACGTGCCCATGAAAAGGGTGAGCCAAGCACATGAGGACTTCTGTGGGCTGTTCTACTGTGGCTGGGAAGGGTTCAGAGCAGGACGGAGGGAGCCTCACCACAGAGTCCTCGGGCAGGGCAGACCTCGCTGCCTATTTTCATTAGTGAGGCCCCTGACTGTTCTCACCACAGCCCTGTCTAGCTCCCCACTCTCTGGGACACGGGTGTCTGTGAGGCTGTGCAGGAGTGACAGGAGGGAACGGGCCCCACCTGCTCCAATTCCTGCTCCCCGACTTGGTGGTCCTCTGTCAGCACTCGCGACAGATAAGGAAGGCGCCATCCGGGGGAATCTGGCTGTGTCATTAGTTTCTGATGGAGAAATCAGGCACAAACAGGGCAAGAGGAGGTCTGCGCGGCCCCCAAAGGCCTGAGCACGCCCCAGGGCCCTGTGTCCCATCGTGTGGCGTGATACACGCGGCCGCCGTGAGAGCTGCCAGGGAAGCTGGGAGCATCTGGCCAAGGCAGGGTGGCGGTGCCCGCTCAGTGCTGAGCAGCCTCTGGGGACAGGCGGAGGTCTGAGACCAGGAGGTGGGGACTCAGGTGAGGAACGTGGAGCATGAAGCCAGGGTCCCACCGCCAGTCTCCACTGAGGGTCTTTGTTCCCAAATATGCCGCATTCTCTGCAGGTCACGGCCCTAGGTTGCCCTGTCTTGGGGTCAGCCTCTCATCTACAGGTTGGGCCCACCAACTGCAGACTCTCTGCCCCCACCGCTCTCCCCAACCCTAAGATCCTGGTCTCACTGCTCTGGGCTGGGCTGGAACCCATAAGCTTCTTCTCGTTCCCAGCTAAGGCCAGCAGAGCAGAGTCTCAAAGCAAGGCCACCCCTCTTGGTGCCCCAGACACCAAGCAGAACCCGGTTCTTGGACAGTGCTCATGTCAGGGGGCAGCCTGACCACCCTGCCAAGTGCACCTCTGGGGGCCTGGACAGTGCCGCTTGCCAGCGAATCAGTAGAGGCTTCACAGTACTCCTGCACGCAGGAGACACGCACTGCCCAAAGCTAACGACAGCAGAGGGAGGGGTGGCTGCTGGGTGGCTGCTGGGTCCTGCGGAATCCCCCAGAGGAGGGTGGGTCAGCATCACGGCCCCTAATCGGCCCCCAGTGAGCATGGAGCAGACCCTGGCGGCCTCAGGAGGATGCAAGGAGGAGCTGAGCAGCTCTTCCAAGCAGCAGACGACGGGCGGAACGTGGATCTTTGCACACTCCAGGCAAGCTCGTCCCTAATCTCCCCCTGCTAGCGATCTTGCCTAAGGAAGGAAGGAAGGAATTCAAAGATGTCCTTTGCTTTTATATTGAAAGACAAGTACGCTTGCGCACACACACACAATGACTCTAACCAAACCATCCAACCATCGTGGACAGACTAAATAAACGACACACAACAGGGAGGCGTGCGCTGGGAAGATGCGGTCTACAGGACCCTTTCAATGACAGAAACGTCCTCAGGATGTGTCTGTTACCTGAAGAAACACAAAATGCACGGTCCTGAATATAGCAAGAGCCTAGTTATGGGCAGAGGTCTCTAAAGACAGGGAAATGCATCAAAACAATAACTGTGGTTCTTACAATTGTGGGATTAAACACTTCTGTGTTACTTATTTCTCTAAATCTCTTTATTGAGAAGGCATATCATTTAAGGCGGGCCCATGGGCCACATCTGGCCTGCCACTTGTTTTTGTGAATAAAGTTTTATTGGCACATAGCCAGGCCCGTTCGTTTATGTATCATCCACAGCTGTGTTCACGCTACAAGGGCAGGGCTGAACATTCACGATGAGGACTGCACAGCCTGCAAAGCTGCAAACAGTCACTATCAAGTCCTTTACAATAAGTTTGGGCTGGCTCAAATGGTGGCTCACACCTGTAATCCCAGCACTTTGGGAGGCTGAGGCAGCACTTTGGGAGGCTGATTGCTTGAGGCCAGGAGTTCAAAACCAGCCTGGGCAACATAGCGAGACACTGTCTCTACAAAAATTTATTTTTAAAATTAGGTGAGTGTGGTGGTGCACGCCTATTGTCCTAGCTACTTGGGAGGCTGAGATGGGAGGATCACCTGAGCCCAGGCAGTCGAGGCTGCAGTGAGCTGTGATCATGCCACAGCACTCCAGCCCGGGTGACAGACTGAGACCCTGTCTCAAAAGAAAAAGCTTGCTGAAGCCTTACTTAAGTCATGAAGTAACTTTTCTAGTGTAACTCGCAGTGTAACAGCGTCGGGGTGAACACCACGTCCCACAGACCAGCTTCAGCACACTCTGGGAGTGATCGCAGGTGTGTCTGTTGTAGACATGGGCAGTAGTCCCAGTTTGCACTGAGCGTGGCAGCTGCGCATGCCCCAGCACTGGCTTCCGGGCCTCTGACTGCCCCTGCCGAGAAGCAGCCCGGCTCCAGGCATGGAGAGTCCCGGCCTCCTGCTCTGCCCCGCTCTGGGTCCTGTGCCCTCTGCACCATCAGCCCAAGCCAGCCATGTACTGTGGGCACACTGCCCCCAGAACTCAGGGGCAGCTCAGGGAGCGGGGCCCACTGCACCTCAGCCTCATGAGGACCTGGATCCTGCTGCCTGGACGGAGCCCAGGGGGTGTGACTCTCCCGGCCTTACCACCTGAACCAGCTCCAAACTCCCCGAGCCCACGGACTTCGCACATTCCGGCTGGGACGGCCCCAGTTGTCTTAATGAGCCCAGACACTCATACATGGGAGAAAACAGGCAATTCAGGTCCCTGAAATGACAACTTCGGGACCTGGAGTCAGGCTCTGGTTCTCCCCGGTTCGCTGAGACCAGCCCAGGGTCTGGGGAAGAGAAGAGGCATGGCCTGCGGAGTGAATTCTTCTGTTTCTAATTTTTGGGGGGTGTGAGGGTGTCCATTTTCTCACTGACATCAGTTCCAACAGGCTCCACCTAAAAGCAGTCCTATTTTGGAAGCTCCCGAGGGACACACATGAGGTCTGAATCCTGGAAGTGGCATTCCCAGACAAAACCCCCTTCCAAGACAGAGCATCCCTGTGCCTGCTCTTTGCCGGGTTCAGAACTGTCTGGCTCACAATTGAAAGCATGTTTTAAGGACCTTTAATTTCCCAAGATCTTAGTTGCTGGAAAAAAAAAAAAAAAAAAAAAAAGGTACTGATCTTAGATTAGGTTCTGCAATTGTGGCCATAAAAACCCAGAGCAAAACGGTTTCCAACTTTTAGCTCAAAAAGAGTCACGTCTCCCATGTCTGAACTATTATAGGCTCTGAATTAATGAGTCTGAATTAATGTAGCTTTACTGTGCAACGCCAGGCCCCTGCCCTGAAGCAGCTCACAGGGGCTTCAGGAGACAAAATAAGCACATATGAGAAGCCAGGGGACCCGGCAGCAGAAAGGGGCAGGTGCCCAGGAGCCGCACCGGCACACCTGCTCGTCCTGCTGCTGGGGTGGAGGTACACCAGCTGAAGCGAGCTCCTCTGCTTCTCGGGGTCCTGCCAGTGGGACTCATTGGCCAGGGATTCGGCCAGCCTCCCTGCCACCCACCCAGCAGCCACAGGACACTTTTTCCGAGATCAAAAGTGGGGGGCCAGACTACAGGCAGCCGTCGTGGGGAGGGCCCCTCCTTCTGCCCCTCACCCACCCCATGATGTGCGGGTGGCCAAGCCTCAGGAGCTCGGAAGCCACTCAGAAGGTGGCTGGCCTGCCCTGGTTCTACAGGAGGTGGCCATGTACCCCCATGCCCCATGTCACCTCCTTAAGGACCAAGGCAGGGTGGGGAAGGGGATCGGGAAGTGAACAGGGTGTGGAGCGAGCCTCACAGAGCAGAAGCCGGGTCCCCCGGGCTCGGGGCCATCCCTCCATCCTTCTCCAACACGGACCCTCCTGACATGGTTAACGTGAGTCTCCACTGACAGATGCCATCACAGACCCTTAAGAAAAACCTGGCGTGGAGAGAGGGTCTAGCAGGAGGCTCGACCAGCTGCTGCAGCTGCTTGCAAATGACAGGCCCGGGATTGATGGCCGTCGAGTTCAGGGGACCTGGACTAACCTCAGCACCGCTGCTGCTGGCTGGCCCCTGTCACCTGTTGCCCAAACACCAAGCCAAAGAGCTGGAAGCAGTGCAGCTGTCACCTGCCCCCGAAGACTGACGCATCCAACAGCCCGATATTCCTGACGCAGGCCTCAGAGGACCCGCTGCTACCTTCCCAGGAAAATGAGAAAGCGGGCGGGGCTGCTGGTTTGCCTCTGGTTATGCAGAGCGGGACCCGATGCAGAGATAAATAGATTTCTTTTTTCCAAAGCATGAAAAAAATACAAATCAGAATGTCGATGGGCTCCGAGCCAGCAGCCACAGAGCCCAAGGCCTGCTTCAGGATGTCGTGCCAACCGAAATTGGCTCGTGTGGTGCCTGCTGCAGAGAGCGGGGGAAGGGGTCAGAGAGCTGAGGAGTTGCCAGGACTGCCCAGTGCCTGCAGGAAGCACACACTGGCCCTGGGCTCTGCATACTCACTGGCCCCACTGGCAGCAGTGCCTTCCAAAAGGGGGTGCCACCAACTGCCCCACACATCCTGCCCTGTCCTGCAGGCCATCACCAGGACTGGCCTGTGCGGGACAGGTGGGTACGTGGTAGGCAGGGCCGTTGCCAGGAGAGGCGACTTTGGCTCCATCTTGCACTCCCCAGGGCTTTAAAGTGAAATAAATTTAACCTTTTCATGGGAATAAATATTAATGCCCAATAAAACCTGGAGATCTTATTATTTAGCATCGCCACAGCACCAGACGTGAAAATCTCGTCACCGCCCGGAGACTGCTCCCAGGGAGACCGGGGGAAGGAAGTGGGGAGAGAGACGCTGACGTCAGGGGTGGCATCCACAGGCCACAGTGGACCAGGGCTCTCCTATGGGTGGGGCGGGTGCTGCACCCATCACCCGTCCCCCGTGGCCCGCCGCCCATCGCTGGTGAAGGGATAGCCTGAGGGGAGCCGGGGCCTCGATTCCCTGCTGTGGTGCGAGACCCCTCCCAACACCAGACCAGCAAGAGACCGGGAGGGGCCCCAGAGGCCACCCTGGCCCTGGCCCTGGCCCCACTCCTGCCCTGCTCCCCTGGCCTGTGGAGGCTCAGCCCCTCTCCCAGACTTCCCAGGGGTGTCCAGCTCCACCTTCCCCCAGGCTCCGGCCTGCATCCTTGGTGACTTCCACATCGGTCTGCTGACCCTTCAAGGGAGGACCCCTACAAGTCCCCACTGCCTCCACTCCCTGCCAGGCAACACCACGCCCCTCCTGGACAGCCAGAGGCAACTGCAGGAAGGAAGCCACGCTCACGGCTCCTGGCTCTAAGTGACGCCCTGGTAGGCTGGCAAGCCCACGCCACCCATCTCTCTCCTGAAGCCACGAGAAAGTGCCTTTAGGGAAGACACATCTGCAAGGACAGGGAGGATGGAAAAGGAGACGACGGCAGGCTGGGGGTGGGACATGGCGAGCAGACCGACGGCCACCAGGGAGCCATTCCCAGCAGAGACACAGACAGTGGTGGCGGGCGCACACCCCACGCCTCACAGCCCAGGGTCCGCTGGAAACAAGGGTGGGGTTGCTCAAAACGGAGGTCTGAGTGAGGACTGCTGGAGCACCCGACCCCTCCTGGCACCCTGGTGGCCGCCTGCCCCTCCTCGCTGGACTCCCTAGGCTCATTTACTGGGGAGGCCGGAGAAGGTGGGTGTCTGGGCTGGGGACACTGGGCACAGTGGAGGATGTGGGTGCCACCCTTAGGAGCCCAGGCAGGAGGCTAGAGGGCTACTCCCTGTGCAGTCTGGCCGGCCCAAGGAGAGAGACCCAAAGGGCCTGATGTGGGCCCCCCCATAACAGCCCACCCGGATCTCCCTGGGTAAAGCACCAAGTGAGGCCCTCCCCGCCCTTTCCCTGCATCCACAGCCCACCCGGATCTCCCCCGGGTAAAGCACCGAGTGAGGCCCTCCCCACTAACCCCTTGCATCCCGAGCCATCACCAGCATCCATTGCCCACTTGGGTTTTTTGGGTTTTGGGGTTTTTTTTTTTTTTTAGACAGTCTTACTTTATTGCCCAGGCTGGAGCTGGAGTGCGGTGGCGTGATCACAGCAGCGCACTGCAGACTCCAAGTCCTGGGCTCAAGCAATCCTCCTGCCTCAGCCTCCCAAAGTGCTGCATTACAGGCGTGAGACACTGCACCTAGCCCCTCACTTGTAATCATTACACTAGATCATCACCCTCAAGCATCAGAGAGATGGGCCTGCACTATGATCCCCAGAAATCAAAATAAACAATCAAAAAAAACACAACTGGTAGAAACAGAGAACAGAGAAGATATTTTCTTTTCTTTCTTTTTTTTTTTTTTTTTGAGATGGAGTCTCGCTCTTGTTGCCCAGGCTGGAGCACAATGGCGCAACCTTGGTTCACTGCAACTTCCGCCTCCTGGGTTCAAGTGATTCTCCTACCTCAGCCTCCCGAGTAGCTGGGATTATAGGCACCCACCGCCACGCCCAGCTAATTTTTTGTATTTTTAGTAGTGACAGGGTTTCACCATGTTGGCCAGGCTGGTTTCGAACTCCTGACCTCAGGTGATCCGCCCGCCTCGGCCTCCCAAAGTGCTGGAATCACAGGTGTGAGCCACCGTGTCTGGCCAGAGAAGACATTTTCAAAAAGAATTTAAACCTATCATCAATCAATATCCTCAGAAATAAAAGATACTACATCATGAAAGAACACGGCTTATAACAAAAGGAATATCCAGAGGACAAAAAAAGGCAGAAATGAAAAACACCAATAAAAACACATCAATAGACAGGTTAAGTGAGGAAGTTGAGGAACTCTTCCAGAAAACAAATTAATAAAAAAGACAAAGAGGCCAAGTGTGGTGGCTCACGCCTTAATCCCAGCACTTTGAGAGGCCGAGGCGAGAGGATCACTTGAGGTCAGTTCAAGACTAGCCTGGGCAACATGGCAAGACCCCAACTCTACAAAAAATTAGCCAGTGTGGTGGCACACACCTGTGGTCCGAGCTACACAGGAGGCTGAGGCAGGAGGATCACTTGAGCCTAGGAGTTTGAGGCTGCAGTGAGCTATGACTGCACCACTGCACTCTAGCCTGAGACTCTGTCTCATTTCAGAGTGAGATCCTGTCTTGAAGACAACAACAACAACAACAACAACAAAAAAAGACAAAGTAGAAAATGGAGGTGGGGAAGATAAAGAAAGTGGAACACTAGTTCTGAAAGCCCAATAGCAAGTGACAGGAGTCTGAAATAGAAACAAGAAAGACAGGAGAGCAAATAATCAATGAAACCATTCAAGAAAGTTTACCAGAATCATGGGAAAGGTTGGAAAAGATGGATGGAAAGGCCCAAGGAGGGGCAAGTGACAAAAATCAGACACATATCAGGTACCCAATGAGGGGACTTCAGGACACTTGGGACACAAAGAGGGTTCAATAAGCTTCCAGAAGTGAGAAAAACAGGTCCCACACCAAGGATGAGGAATCAGAGGAGCATCTTTGTGCCAGCAGCACTGAATGAGAACCACGGATGGGTGCGGCCTTCGAAGGGACTTCGATACCCAGCCAAACTATCTGCCACTCAGACAGCAGCTTTTCCTGCACAAGTTCTTCTACTTTGTTGCCTAACCATCCTGTGGAGTTTTTGGTTTCATTTTCAATTTCTGCCCTTTCTTTATTTCTCATGGTTCTGGAGGCTGGTTCAAGATCAAAGCACTGGCAGATTTGGTGTCTGGTGAGGGTCACTTCCTGGTTCTTAGATGGTGCCTTCTCGCTGTGTCCTCCTTTGGTGGAAGGGGTGAGGGAGCTCTCTGGGGGCTCTTTCATAAGGGCTCTGATCTCCTCCATGAGGGTGCCACCCTCAGGCCCTGTTTTCAAATGAGAAAAGTCTCAAAACTTTACTGCCTGTGTTCCTTTCTTAAGAAGCCCCTGGAGGGTATGTCTCTCAGAAATGAGGTCACAGCAGGTGTGGAGGCCAAAGCAACTCCATCTTGGATGCTAACCTGCCATGTTGGCTTCTGATTAACCCCCATTCTGGAAAGGCCTCTGAGATTTCCAGTTCATCTACTGCTCCTTGTATAAGAGCAGGTACTTACTGTAAATCCTGCCCTTTGGTCAAATGGCCCTGAGGTTTCCATATTTCAATTGTCTTGCACATCCCCAAACAACCCTTCCCTATGGTATATAAGCCCTGGGTCTGGGGATGATGGTGCAGGGATCCACCGTCTTGTCTCACTGCCACCACCCAAAACACAGACATGGCTTCTCTTTGTAAATCCTTATTAAATGTTTCTCTCAGAGAAACTGAATGCCAGCCTCTTTCTTTGGCCTCTCAGCATCCTTGGACTTTGGGGTAGATTTGCACAGACCTGCTCATCATGTTTAAAGAGAAAGGAAACAAATGGGCCTTCTGGTGCCCCACAATCCCCTCCACTGCCCACTGCTACCCAGTGTGTGCCCAGCACTACCGGAACCGGAGGTTGTTCTACGTGACCAGGTTCCCCTCAAAGTATCTCTGCCAAAAGGAAAGAAACCAGCAACTAAAGGCTCAGAAACCCACCCTGCACATTCCTCGGAGGCAAGGATGAGGGAAATGGCATGTGAGGAAGTGACTGTGATGAACCTTTTGTCTTAGTCCATTATTGAAACAAAATACCATAAGCTGGGGGCTTATAAGCAAATTGCTTATTTCTTATGGTTCTGGAGGCTGGGAAGTCCAAGATCAGGGCACTGGCAGGTCTGGTGTCTGGTGAGGGTCACTTCCTGATTCTTGGCATCTTCTCACTGAGTCCTCCCGTGGTGGAAGGGGCGAGGGAGCTCTCTGGGGGCTCTTCCATAAGGGCACTGATCCCATCAATGAGGGCATCACTCTCATGCCCTCGTCGCCTCCCAGAGGCCCCATCTCTTAATGCCATCATCCTAGGGAGGGGTACGAGGACTCAACAGATGACTCTGAGGGACACAGACCTTCAGTCCACAGCACCTTTCTGGGGAACTAGATGGACCAACCTCGTGCTGCTGCTGGGGTTTTAAATGAGAAACACAAGCAAACCCCATAGGATGGGCAAGTCAGGGCCACCATGGGAGCACTTCCTGTTATAAAGCAAGACCTGCCAGTCACCTACAAGGGAACAGGCAGGGCAGCTGTTCTCCGGTCTGAATTCCCAAGCCTGTCACTCTAATCTAATGCCTGAGATTATGCCTTCTGAGCCATAACGATCCCATGCAAAATGCCTGAAATCCAATGAAACTGGTGTGCTTTTGTAAACTGTAATAAAAAATAAAATAAAAAACATACTGAATGCCAGAACTTCCTTTAACATATTGCAAAAGAAATCCGCTCCCCAGAGGCCGAGTCTCCCTGCTGTTAATGGGGCTTCTACTGACCATGTACTACACACGGAGGCTGCCACTGCTCATGCAGGAAGCCCCTTGGCCACCAGCCCTGGCCCAGCTAGGGGCTGTGTCTGCCTCTGCCTCTGCACCCTGCCTTGCTCTGCAGGGCTCATGGGCTGCACTTGGACAAGCACTTCTGAAGCCCCTCCTGGCGGGGCTCGGGCAAACATGCAGAAACCTTCCACAGAGCTTGACAGCTCCTGACTGACATTTGAGACCCCCATGCCTGAGATCCAAAGAAGCTGGGGGCCCCAGGTCCACGATGGCTCTGCTGAGCTCAGAGGAGAAGGAGGGTTCACATCTCATTGGTGGCAGAGGGGAATCATCCTTGTTGGGCATCTCCTACAGGAGAACTCCGAGCCAAAACGGAGACAGAACTCATAGACTTTCTGGAACAGCCAGCGCTGCACCCAGTACCCAGCTCCAGAAGAACAAAAGGGAAGGTGGCCAACGCGTTCTCTGCCCTGATGCCCCAGCCTCCCGACACACAGGGCAGCGGTCCTCCACTTTTCGTGTCAATGACATCCTACAGTCCCTGCTCTGTGCCTTGCCTTTTCCATGGGGCACATTTGGGAAATGCTCCCCATCAGGACCGAAGGAGCAGCTCCACCAAGGCCTGAACAGGCCAGGCGCGGCGGCTCATGCCTGCCATCTCAGTGCTTTGGAAGGCCAAGGCAGGAGGATCCCTTGAGCTCAGGAGTTCAAGGCCAGCCTGGACAACATAGTGAGACCCCAACTCTACAAAAACTACAAAAAATTAGCTGGGCATGGTGGTGCAATACCTGTAGTCCCAGCTACCTGGGAGGGAGGTAGGAGGATTGCTTGATCTCAGGAGGTCAAGGCTGCAGTGAGCTGTGATCGCACCACTGCACTCCAACCTGGAGTTTTTGGAGACTCTGTCTCAAAAAACAACACAAAAAAACAAAACCATGAAGCCTGGATGGCCGGCTGATGCGCCATGTGGGGCTTTACAGCCTTTTACTACATATTTAAGAATCCTGTGTATGGTGAGATCGACATCTTGGTGGCTTTGGTTACCACTCACCTCCTTCCCTTGGCGACTCTTCTTCGTGAACAGGTGCCACCCCCATCACCCGATGGCCATGGCGCACATGCCTCGTCCTTTTCTCCCCACCCTGCTGACTCCACACCACACATGCCGCCAGCCCATGCTCTTTAAAGTGTAGATTCTGATGGAAGCCACCCTGTGTGGCCTTACAAGCCCTTTCCTAGCATGGGATGTTTAAAATCATTCGCAGGTTTCCCTCAGCCTTCTCTGAGCCATTAAGGCAAACCCAGAAACGCAGGGACACTTCCTCCACCAGGCAGGCGCCATGGCAACACGTGCCACCAACACCAGCAGGGAGGCACCACAGCAACAGGTGCCACCAATGTCACCAGCGACTGAAGTGTAGAAATGCCACATCGCACGGAAGTGGGAAACTGGGGTCTGGGCAGGGGCACTGAGATCAGCAGGAACCCCAGGTGTTCCCCAAGCCCGTGGAGACCTGAGACCGTGCTCCCCATCCAAGGTGCCACCACTCCATGCTGCCAGGAGTCCGGATGGGGTAGGGTTGTGAAGATTCCCCACACCATGGCCAGGCGTGATGGCTCACGCTTGTAATCCCAGCACTTTGGGAGGCTGAGGCAGGTGGATCACTTGAGGTCAGGAGTTCGAGACCAGCCTGGCCAACATGGAGAAACCCCGCCTCTACTAAAAATACAGAAATTAGCCAGGTGTGGTGGTGCACCTGTAGTCCCAGCTACTCAGGGAGGCTGAGGCAGGAGACTCGCTTAGGCAGAGGTTGCAGTGAGCCGAGATCACACCACTGCACTCCAGCCCAGGTGACAGCGCGAAACTCCACCTCAAAAAAAAAAAAAAAAAAAAATATTCCCCACACTGTACACCGGCCCTGTGTGCGCCTCAGTCTGTGACACGAGGACCTCCTCCTAAAACAAGCTCCCTGTGAAGCTGACTTTTTGGCAGCTTGCCCCTTGGTGGGGCGCACACTCTGCCTGCCAGCAGCTGGGGTCTATAGCACCCACTCTATAGACTGGGGACCCCTGCCAGGGTCTGATTCCCAGGGAAACACACACACAAACGACATGCTCGCACACAAGCACTGCACACACTCAAGCCTGCAGCTGCTGGGGGAGGGTCCCCAGGTTGAGGAGTCTGACCTGGCTGCTCCGGGCCCTCTCCCTCCTCCTAGCAGGCTCTGCCCTGCCCTGGCCAGCCCCTTGTGACCTGATCCAGGTTGAGGGGTCCACCCTGGCTGCTCCCAGCCCCCTCCCTCCTAACAGGCCCTGCCCTGCCCTGGCCAGCCCCTTGCGATCTGATCCACGCGGTGGGGGCGTCCAGCACTGAGGCTCGTGGGCCCCCAGCTCTCAGTGTGCAGCAGCCTGGCTGGCAGCATCATTGCAGGACTCTGGCCACCGGCAGACGCAGTGGGCTACCACTGCTGCCTTGGAGCCCAGGGGGCTCATCTGCCACCTTTCCCCTGATTTAAACAGCACTGAGCTTTCACCAAAGGCCATCTCTTTTTTAAAAGCCTGAACAGATACTAGAGTCTGCTCATGTAAAACAGTAGAGTGGCAGAGAGAAGACATAGCCACCAGCCTAAAGAGAAAATGATTATATGTGGTCCAATAAAATCATCAACCCAAATAGCATCTGACCACGGGGATCACGAATACTCTCGTCAGCTGCGGCGCCAACTCCCAGCCCCCGATCCAGGAACCAGGGCGGAACATTGAGGACGATGCCAGCCACCAGCGGGCGGTTCCACGGCCGACGGCGACAGACATTGCATGGCTGGTGCTTGCCCTGCTGTGGACAGGGATGGGGACGGGCGGGGTCCTTAGAAGCTGCAATCCTGGTGTGGGGAGGGCGCAGCATCTCATAGCTGCCTACACGACATCTATGGCTCAACACGTCCCACCCCTCACGCTGCCCCTGCCCTGCCCCCGGCGCCGACCCCGAGCTGCAGACCCCTCCACAGGACGCCTTGGCGCCGACCCCGAGCTGCAGACCCCTCCACAGGACGCCTTGGCGCCGACCCCGAGCTGCAGACCCCTCCACAGGACGCCTCGGCGCCGACCCCGAGCTGGAGACCCCTCCACGGGACGCCTTGGCGCCGACCCCGAGCTGCAGACCCCTCCACAGGACGCCTTGGCGCCGACCCCGAGCTGCAGACCCCTCCACGGGACGCCTCGGCGCCGACCCCGAGCTGGAGACCCCTCCACGGGACGCATCAGCTGCACTGCGACAGGACTGTCTGGGGTGACGGCGATGACCTGCACCTGCGCTGCCCAGGACAGGGCTGCCAGCCCACCTAGCTATTAGCAAGGGCTTGACCCGTGGCTGGCCCGACTGAGGAGTGGAGGGTTCATCCTATTTCATTTTGGTTAATGGATATGGTGCTATGTGTGGCCCGTGGCTCCCACACTGGAAGGCAGGCTCTGATGCATCTGAACACCAAACCCAGTCCTGGCTCCTCCATGTCCCTCTGTGTGCTCCCAGCACCACCGCACACCTACACGCCCAAGTCCCCACCCCTCCCCTGTGCCCCACCTCTGTCCTATCACCAGGTACTACAGGCACCACCCCTAAAACACAGGCCCACGCTGTCCCCTTCTTCCCATGCCCAAAGACCCCATGCCTGCCTAGACGGCAGCCATCCACGTCGGGCTCCCTGCCCCTTCTCTCCCATAGTCCCTTCTCCAGCCGGTGGCCCCTCTCCCTTGCTGAAATGCCCAGTGCCTCCCCCCGCACACGGTGATGAAATCTAACTTCAAAGGCCCTTATTGCAGCCCCCGACCTCTGACATTTGGCCTCTGCCAGGTCCCCCGCTCAGGGACCTCGCAATTTCCGTTCCTCCCCTGCAGTGCTCTTCCCCGCGCTCCTCAGCATCCTGCACCCGGGGCCTCACAGAGGAGCTTTTCTGAAGCAGGGTGGTAGCAGCTGTCATCAGTGCGTGATTCACATATGGGATCACGGCCTGCCGGGGGCCAGCGCCTGGTACCCTTAGAAGCAGACAAGAAGACACAAAGACAGGGAGGAGGGGCCGCGTGACCATGGGGCAGAGGAGAGGGCGACACCCCTGCAAGCCAAGCAGCCCTGAGATCTCAGCCAGCCCCGAAGCCAGGAGAGGCAGGGGGGTCTCCCTGGCGCCCTGAGGGGGCTCGGCCCACCACACACCTATTTCAGCCTCTGCCTCCAGAACTGCGAGAGGATACACGTCTGGTGCTTTCAGCTGCCTGGGCTGTGGACTGGGCTACCCAGGTGGCAGACACATCAGGCCGCAGCTGCAGCGTCCCTGCGCCCTCTCTAGGAGCAGAAATTCCTCCTCCCACCCTTGTTCGTGTCCGTCTCCTCCCTGGACCTCTATGGCCTCACCCACTGCCTCCCCAGCAGCTGAACAGTGACCTGCGTGGTGACCACTGCCCAGCAGACACCAACCGGGGCGAGTGGCGGCCACGCTCCTCTCACAGCCATCTCGACCGTCTGTCTGGAGTGGGTGTGGGTGGCAGGTGCCTCGGCACACAAAGCATTAAACACTGAGGAAGGGGCAGAGGCGCCCGCATCTGCGCTGATGGCTCACAGAAGGCGTGGGAAGGACCAGCGGGCCCCCCGTTTCTGATGTAATTATCAGCGCTGCAGCGAGGCCGATAACAAACCAGTTCATTAGGAAACCTACTGGATGTGCTCAGCAGCCGCGTCAACAAAACAATTAGGCGCCGGCTCCCAGGGCTCCCTGGGCTTCGGCCGCGGGGCTGTTCCTGGCAGCACAGAGAGCGGCTCCCTCCCCCTCCCGGCTAGCCAGGTCAGGCAAGGTCACAGGCCTTCCATGGCCTTCCACAGACTTTCATGCTGCCCACACATCCACCAGGTGCCAGGGGAGGCTCCGATGTCCCCTTTGGCCCTCCCTAAATGAAAGTAGCCTCGAGTCTATCAGTGTTGTGAGCCCCTGCATGGACGTGACAAGCAGGCAGCTGCATGCCTGACCCTGGGCCACCAGGACCTGCCCTTCTCCTCCACATGCTGCCCTGAAGGGGCCTCAACAGCCACAGCAGTCCTGCTTCTGTGCCAGACACCACCCAAGTGCTGTTCCATGTCACTTCCAACAGCCCTAGGAGGGAAACTGAGGCAGAGCACTAGGAGGGGAGGGTCTGCACCCAGGCAGATGGCTCCAGGTCTGAACCACAGGCCCCATGAAGGGTCACACCTTGGGTGAGGAGAGGACACGTGGTCAGGGGTGCAGGGGCCCGGCCACCCCTGATCCCTCCTTGCCAGCAGTTGCCCCAGAGGTTCTCTCTCACTCTCCAGGTTACGACTCATCCACAACAGCTGAGGAACGGCCATGAGCCGGGATGCCCTGAGATGGCAGAGGGGAGAGCTCCACCATTTCTGACTCAGGGCCAGGCCCTGCAAGCCCCCTCCTCCGACTCTCCTGCTTCTCCGACGGCTGACCCCTGGGCTCCCTCGCGGGTGCCCCTCGAGGGGGTCCTGCCTCTGCCTGACCCCGTAAGCAGACCTGCTCCTCTGATGCCAGGCAGCATCCAGCTGCAGCCCCCGAACCAGCTCTGTCCATGAAGGATGGTAGAGAAGACTGGGGGCTGCCGAGCCGGCAAAGGCCCTTGAGCCACACCACGAGCCTCAGTCCAGAAAAGCCCCTCACCCTCCTCTGGGGAGATGTGCCCCCCCGGAGCTCCTGGGCAGCAGAACCGGGGGTATTAGAGGGCGTGATCCTGAAAGCCGAGAGCAGCGGGAGAAAGGAAGGAAGGGCCCGGCGGGGAGCCTGGAGATCCAGGTGTCTTCAACGGGTGGCCCTGCCCCCATGGGAGTGGATGTGTCTGCGGATGTTGTGGTTGAAACAGCTGGGTTGGGGTGTGCCTGGCATGGAGTGGGTGGAGGCCAGGGGCACTGCTCAGCACCCTGCAGTGCCCAGGACGGCCCCAGCCCAGAGAAGGATCCGGCCCCAATGTCCACAGTGGGGATAGACTAAATGAGGCCTTCCTTCCAGATCACTCCTCTCCTAGATCACCCTCCAGACGTGCAGCATAAAAACTAGGCCAAGAGCCAGCACGGGACCCACTCATTCTGACCCGGCCCGGGACCCGCTCCGCATGGTCTTAGCTGCAGATTCTCCCCACGCTTCTGCGTGACCGTGACACCCCCTAAGCCCACACATGGGAAGGGGCCCCAAAGGCCTCACCAGGGTCAGAGTGACGGGAGATCTGGGAGAAGGAGCAAGGGAGACATATTTCACACAGCAGTTTGCGGCACACACGATGCGACCAGCCCCGCAACACCATAAATCAGAGGCTCACTGAGGCAGGAAGCCAAAGGCAGGGCACAGGCCGGCTGTGGGCTCCGGCGGGTCAGAGGAGTGGCTGGAGTTTTCCGCACCTCCGTGGGCCCTCCTCCCTCCCACCCTTTCCCAGCCCCCGCCTCCTGCCGCCTCCCCCTGGGCTCCCTCCCCCTGGGCTCCGGGTTAATCACCCGAAGCAGGCGGCCTCATTACCAAACAGAAGGAACACACAGTTCTCCCGGGCAGCAGAAACAATTTGGTTTGAATTTTACAGTAATTAAGTTCAGTACCCCCCAGGGCTGGGGTTTTAGGAGAGGCCTGCTTCCTGCCGGAGCCCCCATCCCAGCCTGGGTGCCGGCAGGTGGGAGGAGATGGGTGGCACCGAGTGGGCCGTTTCCTGGAATGGCGCCTCTGGGGAATCCAAGTCATTGTCCCCTTCCCAAGCTCAGCAGAAGCTCTCCCTGCCAGACACCTCCAGAGAGCCTGAGATGTCCCTGGGGAGGCTGGCACACAGCAGGCCTCACCCACAGACAGATGGCAGGGAACCAGTTAAGAGCGTGTGCCTGGCTCCCCAGCCTTCCAGCCAGGCTTCACATCTCTCGTGCTCTGTTTAATTCTCAGTCAACTCTCCCCGTGGCAGGGGGGTTTCGGGACGCCGCTGAGTCCCGGGCTCTGCAGGAGAGACCCTTGTCTACCGGCACCAGGCGCCACCCACCGCGGGGCCAGCCCGGCCGCGTGCTGAGCTAATCTAACATGGCGTGCAGGCTTGTAGGACTAACTTGAGTTCAGCATGAGAAAGGCGGCTGTGTGCACATTTTATTTCCTTGAGTGAAAAGGGAACATCCTTTTGATCTGCCCCATTAGTAATCCCACTACAAAGCCTGCCTGCTGGAGCACATGCCGGAGGATCCTGCTCTGAGACAGGGAGCCACCGCCTTGGAGACCCCTTCAGCCGCCCCGACCAGGCTGTGCACAGGACACGTGCCCAGGACACGAAGCCACTGGCCCAGGAGACACCTGGTGGGCAGGGAGGGTGTGGTCTCCCAGATGCCCCATCGGCCTGTGCCTCCAAGTGGGGCAAGGGAAGCAGAGGAAGGTCTAGGGTGTGCTGGGCCCGGCCTCCTGCTGTGTGACCTTGGCAAAGTCACTGCACTACTCTGGTCCTCCCAAGGTGACAAGGCCCAGAGTCGGCACTTGATGGAGGGTGGTGGGGGGGTGGGGCACGCACGTGCGCAGGGGGGAGACAGAGAGAGAGAGAGAAAGACGGGGGGGGGGAGAGAGGGGGAGAGGGAGGGGGGGAGAGAAGGGGAGAGAGCGAGGGGGAGGGGGGAGAGAGCCAGGGGGAGGGGGGAGGGGGAGAGAGGAGGGGGGAGGGGGAGAGAGGAGGGGGGAGGGGGAGAGGGAGGGGGAAAGAGGGGGAGGGGGGAGAGAGAGGGGGAGAGAGGGGGAGGGGGGGAGAGAGAGAGAGGGGGAGAGAGAGAACGTTACCACTGAGACAGCTCTAGTTGAGAAAAGAGACCTCTCAAAACAAACTGGGTACTGCACCCTAAGCCTCAGCCTGGCGAGCCCAGGGCATGCTGCAAGGCGTGTGGCTAGGGAGGCAAGCCTGCTGTCCTCTGCACTCTCACCTCTCCCTGGCAGACCCAGGGGCTGGGACCCCTCCCCAGCACACGGCAAGCGCTCAGCAATGCTGGGCTGGGCTTCCAGGACCTTCCACTCTGTCCTCTCTCCAGCACTGCCTCACCCGCTCAGCAGGGAGGAAGGGGGCCAGGCTTTGGGGGTCTTCACAGTTTTTGTGTTTTTGTCTTGTTTCCCCCTTTTTGTGGAGAACGGGGTCTCACTATGTTGCCCAGGCCAGTCTTGAACCTCTGGAGTCATGCAATCCTACCTCGGCTTCCCTAAACGCTGGGATTAGAGGCATGAGTCACTGCGCTTGGGCTTTTGTTTGGTTTTTAACTCCCATTCTGAAAACAAACCAACGAAGCAACAACAACAAGAACCTTTTCCACTTGGGAACTGTGGGGTGCTTGCTCAAGAAGCACCTAGGAATGGCCGACCCCCCACCTTCCCTCCCCAGAGCTACACTCCTCTGACTATGAAAAGAGGAGTATGTGGGGTTTTTTTTTTTAATACAAAAAAAGAACCATATTGAGAAGTTAGTGCATATTTTTAAGGTATCCCAAATTCCATGACATCAAACTAATATCAACCAATACTTGGGCAAAGCTCCCTTTCCCAGTTTGAGAACCACAACCCCACAGAAAACGGGAATCACAATAGTCACAGTCCACAGCCTATTTTTTCCCTTAAAGTTGTCGCGCTCATCTCTCCATGCCCAAAGATATGGAGCAAACCCATTTTCACGGCTGTGTAACTTTCCACTGGTTCAACCCATCCCCTGGTCATAGAACTTTCCACTACAACAAATGGGGCTACAGATATTCCTAGACATGGAACCAGTATGCACGTGTTCCAGAGACAAAGCCGCTAAGCCACAGGAGACACACGTGTAACCCATGGCAGACGGCCTTCCAGAAAGGCTGCCCAGTTTTTATTCTGGATTACTGTTCCTGATTTGCTGAGAGCTGATCTGGGGGAAGGATGTTTCTGGACGGTTTCAGTGAGATTCGTGTGCCCTACAATTCACTAGGTGTGCGACGCAGGAGCTTGTGTATTCACAGAGTGGGGAGACCATCCTCGCCATCAAAGGTAGAGCATTTTCATTCTCCAAAGAAAACCCGTCCCCATCCGCTGTCACCCTCCAGCCCCCACACCCATGCACTCCTTCCTGCCTCTGAGCGCTGGCCTGGCCTGGACATTTCATAGAAATGGGGTCTTGCACGGTGTGGCCTCTGGGTCTGGCTTCTCTCACTGAGCGGGGTGTCCTCAGGGTTCACCCACGCTGGGCCTTGATCCTTCTCATGGCTGAGCGGATGGCAGAGATGGTAAGGTCAGCTCCCACTTCTCTTTGTTTACCATATTCCCCAGTTTCCAACAATGCACATTCTTCTTTCTGTATCTGCCCCAAGGGATGTGCGGATGAAGCTGGCAGGGGCGTCCTGCTCCTCTGCCTCTTGAGGATGTCAAAATCTCCCACTGTCATCCTGCCCCTGTAACCACAACCCGCTCTTTTGTGAGGGGGGGGGTCCTGACCTGTCCCCTGCAGCCCCAGGGCCCCCCTCAGGGACTCCGGTGGTCTCTGCTCAGCCCTGGCCCACAGATGAACAGCCCAGGTTTTGATTAATTATGGAAAACCCTGCCTACTTATCACGGGTGGAGCTGTGGGCAGGCGCAACCTCCCCTCATCCACCTCTGCTCTAGATGGAAGTCGAGCCCAGCGCTCTGCTCAGTTCTAGGGGCCAGGGGAGTGAGGGTTTGTATCTGCGGTGTCCAAGTGATACGGCCTGCGTGGTCCAGGAATCATGGGGGGAGTTGGAGACAAAGCCCGGGCCGCATTTTTACACTCACCTCCCTTTGATCAGAGCGGGTTTTTGCAGGAGCCGCTAAGAGCTGGATGTGAGCGCATCTGGCTGATGGAACCATGCTCCAGAGGAAGCTAAGCCGCCGGCTCCCTGCCCCTGCAGGTGTGGACGGTCACCCTGACAACCATGGGCCCTTGGGGGCCCTCAGATGCCCAGGACCTACCCGAGTTGGGGGGCACATCCCACCCACGAGGAAACAGGCTCCCTCCTGCTCTCCAGCAGGCAGTGAACACAAGGAATGGGCTTCTCTCCCCACAGGTGGGCGTGAAGAGCAGGTTGGTAAAGAACTTCTAGTTCCTGAGGGGAAAGCAACCTCCTGCCTGGCATTTAGCTCCTGAAAGACATGAGATTCCTACCAAGGAGACTTAAGCCTGTGCTGCCTGGTGCCCTCACTCCCCAAACCCTCCAAACAGCCCGGCCCCCCTCCGGAGACTCGAGTGAAGCGAATGAAATCCCAGCCCCAAAGCCGGGGTCCGTCCTCAAGGTGGGAGTCTGGCAGGCAAGGCAGCTGGCCGAAGTTTCACGGCTCTGAGATACTTAACACCTGTGTGCTTAAGGGACGTCACACACCAAGGCTGCAGACCGCTGCAGAGCTCAGCCGCCTTAAGTTGGGAAAAAGTGGCACAGAAATGAGCAGCTCAAATGGGATACTCAGAGATGGGGGCCCTTGGCAGGAGAGGGGAGATGCCGGGAAACCTGGGCCTAGGAGGCCACACCAGCAGGAGAGTCAAAAGTGACAGTGGCACTACCTACCCCACCCCCCAGAAAGAGACGACTGACCTCGAAAGTGGCCCTGGGCAGCAGCTCTCACTGGGGCCAATCCTGCCTTCAAGGGATGCTGAAGGTGATGTCTGGGGACCTCTGCGGTTGTCACCACTGGGGTCCAAAGGTCACCAGCCCCGAGGGGAGCAGGTCCATGACACCAGGTGTCATAGGGGATGAGTGGGAGTGGAGAGCCGCAGGTGGGGACACAGCCGTACCTCCCCCACACAGACACACAGGGCCACCAGGCCTCCTCCTGCCCCGAGGGGCACTGACTGTGTCACTGGCTAAACAGACGGGTGGCAAGGGTGAGTGCCCGCAGACCAGCCAGAAAGGAAAGACACCCACGGGAACAAATCCCACCCCTCCTTGACAGTGGCCTCCACAGCATTCTGCTGATGGGGAGTGAATGAGGCTGTGTTTAGGCCACAAGTGCAGCCTGGGCGGCTCCATCCCACCTGTGAGCTCAGGCGGGCGCCAGCCCTGCTGCAGAAGATGGGAGGGGAGAGCCCCAGGCCGCCTCCTGTGTGTATATGCACAGGGCCCTGGAAGCTCCACCCGGAAGCTCTGGTCCAAGGCTGTGTATCTAGGTAAGCCACCTGCTGCAGGGAGATCGTATTTCTCTGGGATTTTACAGCCGGGGGAACCTTGGAGAGCCTCTGCCCTGTGGGGGCAGACCTGGGCCAAGAGCTGGGCCTCCTGCCTGCCATGGGGCAGCCAGGGATGCTCCGCAGGCAGGTGGCAGCACATCCATGGCACTGATCTGGCCTGCTCGTGGCTATAGCTGCTGGCAGGCCCATCCGGAACTCCAGAGGCAGCTGCACTGGCTCAGGGTGTGGTGAGGCGGTGGGGGCCAACCTGCTTTTGGAGCAGCCCTTCTGCCCACAGAGGCCCTGGGGGCTGGGCCTGGGAGGAGGTGGCTGTCCTGCGAGCCGTGCACCCCCGCTGGCTTCTGCAGACGGGGGGCAGGCTTCCCCTGCAAGGGCCAGGCAGCACACGCCTCTTGGCTTTTTGGAACTACTCAACTCCACAGGGCGAAGCGGACACAGACGCCACCTCCATGCCAGGGTGTGGCTTTGTGCACAGGATGCTCATTTATGGAGTGAGATTTCAGTTTCATCTGGCTGTCACAGGTCACACATCCTTTTAATTGCCCTCCTACCACAACTCTTTGAAGACGTAAACCTCCTGCTCAGTTTGTAGACGGCATAGCATCGGCCTGCCAGATCCGAGCCCTAGCTTGCCAACCCATGAACACAGACACCCAAAATTCACAGGGCCCAGCCAGGGCAGGAGGGTGGCTTTTCACCTGTCAGCTCCTGAGCACAAAAATGACAGAAAGGGGACAACGGGGTTGGGGGGCAGGGGTCCCTAGGGGTCAAGGAAGGTGAACAGTCAACAAGCAAAAATGTCTCTAAGCAAATCGAGGGGGTGGAAAGCCTCCTCTTTGGCTCTCTTCTGAAGAATGTGCTCAAAACAAAGTGGCCCGAAACGCAAATGGGATGGGGGAGCTGGGCCGGCCAGAGGGACACCAGAAAAGGGGCGTTCTGGGCTGCCCCTTCCCTCCAATCTGGCTGCACACAAGATCTGGACAAGGCCCGAGCCCTACCTGACCTGGACTGTTTCCCTGCCTTTTAACGCTCCTCTGTCATCTGTGCGGCGAGATGCTCTAACAGCCTCTCCAGCCTGGGCTGCTTATGGGAGAGAAAACCCTGCCAGAGTCAGGGGCCGGCTGCCCTGCTAAGAAGCCTGAGAGCCACCGACCCCCGCGGACGGCCACAGAGGTTTTGTGGCTAATGACACTCCTGAGTAAGGCCCTCGCCGCCCAGGCCAGGCCTGACTACACCAGGGGGTGCCTGAGCAGGGGCTGGGACAGCAGGGCTTGGGGGTCCAGGAAGAAGCCCAGGCCCTGGGCGCCTGCCTGGAACCCCAGTGTGTTTTGCGCGCTGCGCGCCGCTTGTTCAGCAATTTCATGCTACACCGCCTGACAATAGAAGCGTGGAGCCCAATCTAAGTCTGCACTTCCCAAATGCCACTTGTTTGTGAACACATGGCTGAACCCCAAATTGCTTTTAATATCTGGGCAGTCCCCACCGCCCCACTGCAGTTTCAGCTCCGACAGCACCTCCAGGACAGGCCCGAGGCCTGGGGCTTACAGCTCAATCTGCTGCTGGGCTGGTCACAACACCCGCGGTGTCCCCACAGCAGTACAAACACACACATGCCCTTTCAACACAGCAACAGCCCTGAGATACTTAACTACTCCTTTAGATCAAAAAGCCAAAATCCCAACTTCTGGATCTCTCTTCCTTTAGCTAAGCCCAGAGTCTTCACTAGAGACGTGAGATTTCCTGAACTGAGTCCCGAGGGCATCTCTCAAGCCTTCCCTGCTGTAGACCCCTGTTCTTTTTCTAAACTGTATTGAAGGCAGAGAAACAGCCAGAAAAATAAAGGTTAGCTCATTCGTCCAGACCGGCGCGGCCAGGAGAGATGTCACACAGGCCACCTATGCTGTCTCCATTTTCCCAGTAGCCAGGCGAAAAAAGCAAAAAGAGGTGGTGTGCTGTGCTGGCTCATGCCTGTAATCCCAGCACTTTGGGAGGCCAAGGTGGGTGGATCACTTGAGCCCAGGAGTTCCAGACCAGCCTGGCCAAAATATTAAGACCCTGTCTCTGTAAAAAGGGCAGGGGGAAGGGGGGGAAGTAAAATGAAACAGGTGAAATTCATTTTTTTCTTTGAGACAGGGCCTCACTCTGTTGCCCAGGCTCGAGTGCAGTGGTGCAATCATAGCTCAGGGATGCCTTGACCTCCTGGGCTCAAGAGATCCTCCTGCCTCAGCCTCCCAAAGTGCTGAGATTATAGGCGTGAAGCCACCATGTCCGGCCAAAATCCATCTTAATTATACATACATATATAATTTATATATACAAATTACATTTTATATATAATTTATATAATTTATATTTATATATAATATGTAAATTATGTAATTTATATAATTTATATTTTATATAATATACAATATATAATACATATAATATATAAATTACATATAATATATGAATTACATAATATATAAATTACATATAATATATGTTACATATAATATATAAATTATATATATAATATATAAATACTTTTTTTTTTTTTTTTTTTGAGTTGGAGTCTCGCTCTGTCACCCAGGCTGGAGTGCAGTGGCTCAATCTCTGCTCACTGCAAGCCCCGCCTCCCAGGTTCACACCATTCTCCCGTCTCAGCCTCCGGAGTAGCTGGGACTACAGGTGCCTGGCACCACGCCTGGCTAATTTTTTGTATTTTTAGTAGAGATGGGGTTTCACCGTGTTAGCCAGGATGGTCTCGATCTCCTGACCTCGTGATCCGCCTGCCTCGGCCTCCCAAAGTGCTGGGATTACAGGCGTGAGCCACCATGCCCAGCCATAAATACATATTTTTTTTTTTTTGAGACAGTTTCGCTCTTGTTGCCCAGGCTGGAGTACCAGGGCACAATCTCAGCTCACTGCAACCTCCACCTCCCGGGTTCAAGTGATTCTCCTGCCTCAGTCTCCCAAGTAGCTGGGATTACAGGTGCCTGCCACCATGCCTGGATAATTTTTGTGTTTTTAGTAGAGACAGGGTTTCACCATGTTGTCCAGGCTGGTCTCAAACCCCTGACCTCAAATGATCCGCCCGCCTCTGCCTTCCAAAGTGCTAGGATTACAGGCATAAGCCACCGCATCAGGCCAAGGCCTGACATCTAGAAAATGCTGCGAGAGTCAAAGAATCCGGATCTGGCCCTGTGGTCTCTCCTATCACACCTCCCCCACGTCTGGATCTGAGAAGAATCTGCCGTTTGTGCTGACCCCGGCCCTGGAGGAACTGGAAGGCTCCGCATTGGGAGGGACGCTGGGAGGATGTATCTGCTCTCACTCTGGCCAGCCTGCTGCCCCTGTCCTGCTGCATCACGAGCAGCCACGTGACCCCGAACCAGAGGGAGATGCCGGGAGGGGCCGAGGCTGAGGCTGTCTCCGTGGGGAAGACAGAGGGGCTGGGAGGAGCTGGGCTGTTCATTGCTGCCCAGAAACAGCAGCCCTGAGCCAGGGCCACGCAGCCAAAACTGGCCTGCTGGGACAGCTCAGTCCTACTTGGGGGCAGCCGGGAAAAGCACGCAGGGAACTTCAGGGACAGCCCTGGGAGGACGCTCCCCGGCCCCCAGCCCCAGACAGGCAGCCAGGAAAGGGCTAGACCTGTGGTGCCCAGACGGCCTCCTAGCTGCTTCCCTTCCTGGGTCCCACACTCCCCTTTCTGAGGCTTAGGGTTCATAAGCCCCGTCCACGTCCCCGTCACTGGGACCCCAAGGCAGAGACCATGGGGGAGGGGAAGGCCAGCCAAGGCGACCCCGTCCCACCCGTGCCCAGCAGCAGCTCTTGTGGGCTTCCCATCCATCCAGTAGCCTCCCACACCCTCCAAGTGGTCAAGAACAGCCACACAGATGGCTGTACGTGGCGCTAGGAGAGTGGGGAACAAGCGCTCAGTTCAGACGCCAATTGCTGGCCAATAATCGGCCTTCTGAGACCAGGAACGAGAATCACCAGAAAAGAATCAAGCAAGGGCCACTCGCTGTGAGTTTTCCCACGGGCACGCTAAACTCACCGTGACCTCCAGGGACCCCGCCAGCAGGAAGCGCCCAGGCACTGGGAGCTGGGGGACTGCTACCGACAGGGGAGCAGGGAGGGATGAGGGCAGATGCCTGAGTGGGCTCCTGCCCGGCCAAGCGGCCCCCAGGAGAGAGATGTCAGCAAACAACCCATCCCTGGGACCATGATGGCCAGGAGATGCCCAGGAGCCAGCCAGCAGGGGGGACAATGGTGCCGGTGGAGCAAACACCCCAACCCCTAGACCCGAGCAGCCGGCCATGCCCAGGAGGCCCACGCAGGCCGCGGGGTTGCTGGTGTATGGAACTCGCCGGAGATGGGCCCTGGGCCACCATTGTTCACCCGACCTGCCCACCTCCTCTCCAGTCTTCGAGGTAAGGCGCGTTCTGGGCAAAAGCTCTCTGAGGAGCCCGGAATCAGACCCTGGTTGAGAGCCCAGGCCCTGGGCTGAGCAAAACGGCTGCTGGACCAGCTATGGGCGTGTGGCTGCAGAGGCAAAAAAGAGCCTCCTCCCGCCCTGCTGGGACCCGTTCCCAGCGGGCAAGCTCTTACCTGAGTGGCCACTTTGCCGTAGTCAATCCACCGCAGGGTGGCGAAGTTGGTAGATTCTGCACAGTTGAACCCGTGATTGAAGCCAGCATGGTAGCCATAGGGAAAGGTGATCATGAACTCCCCGGCCTGCTGCGTGATCTGCAGAGGGAGCGCGGACAGGTGAGGGCGGGGCCGCCGGAGGCGCACCAGGGCACGGGGCGCAGGCACTTCCCAGCAAGTGCCAGGGAGCCTGGCTTATGAACCACGGGGGTTTCACGAAGTCAAAGGTGATCCAGGGGCTCCAGGGCTCCAGCCCATTTCCCACGCGGCTCATGAAGGACATGGTGAGCAGCCGCAGCCACAGCTCTGCAACCTCCACTCAGCTCAGCCGGGCCCCTCCAGCCCCAGCAGCCCCTGCCCTGCCCCAAGGCGGCCGTCAGCATCACCCCAGTGGGAGAACCGCAGATGGAGCCGTGGCTGGACCCAATGCCCGTGGGGGTGTCTCCAGCCGGACCTTCACGGGGAGCGATGGGGGCCTCCTGCTTTGGAGGTGGCTGAGTCACACTCACAGTCACCGTGACACGTCCTGAAGCAGCTGGGGCTGGTTTCGGGGCGGGTGGTGCTGACAGCAGCTTTAGAGTGCTCTGAAGACAAGACACTGCATGCGCTCAGGACACTTTCTGCCCTCGCATGAGAAAGGAACCACCACTGCACGCGCAAAACACGCCAATAAGGGGGCCTGCGACACGCCGCCATCCCAAGCCGTCTTTCCATCGTATCCCAACAAGGGGGTCTCCACGAGGTCATGGAGATCCAGAAACACCTGCACACTGGGGGCAGGACCTGACACCACAGATCAGCACCCTGGAGAGCGGGCCGATGCTTCCAGACCCAGGTCCAATTCGGATGGTCGGCCCATTCGACTTTGCAGGTCTCTGAAGCAGGACCCCCTAAACTGAGGAGCCGAGGCGTGCGTGGCTGGGATGAGGCCCATAATGACCCCAGACCCAAAGTTTCCCAACAGCCACCCCAAGGCCTGGAAGAAAAGGCAGGGCTGCCTACCAGGGATGGGGGGCTACAGCCTCGTGCCCTAGGAACCCTCCCCACTCTGGGGACACTCGAGATGGCCACACTGAACCCCCACTCTCTGCTCACTGCTAAGCCTGTTGATAAAGCCTTTGAAAGACAACCATCCAGAAAGATCAACAACAAATCTGGAGTTATGGCTCCCACCTGCTGCACCCCGGGGCTCCGGCCGAGGGCTTCTGGGAGGTGGGGCTGTGGGCCTGATCCACAGATGTGGAAACTGAGGCTCATGGACTACAATCCTTGAAGTCAAGTGGGCTCCTCGTCTTTATTTAACATCCAGTAAAAGGCAGGGATCGCAGGCTGCTCGGAGTTCTGGGCGTAACCACTGATCCAGACAGGAACAAAACGTGCCGGGCCCCCGGGCACCCCTCCCACCAGCCCTCTACCAGGCCATCCCCACCCAACCAGGCATGCGCTCTCAGTCACCACAGACCTCGTTCCCTCCTAGCGGTTCACATGAACGGCGTTGTACGGCAGGGACACAAGCCTGTTGTCTTCCGCCTGGCGCGCATTTCTGAGATTTGTTCCCACTGTCATGTGCACCAGGAGACCGCTCCTTTTCATTCCTAAACAGTACTCGGTCGTGCGTGGATCTATGGTTATTTATCTATCTATCCTCCTGTTGATGGACGTGCGGGCTGTTTCCAGTTTGGGGCTCTCGTGAAGAAAACTGCTAAGAACACTTATGTACCAATCTTTCTGGAGACATATGTTTTCATTTCTCCTGAGTAAATATGCACAGAGTGGCATCGCTGGGGCACAGGGTACATGCTTCCGTTTCCAAGAAACTGCTGAACGGTTTTCCACAGCCATGGCACCGCCCTGCATCCATCCCGGCTGGGAGCAGCGTGCGGCTGCGCCCTCCTCACTGGCATCTGGTGATGGTGTTCTGATATGGCCATCCTGGGGCTGGCGGTGTCTCCCAGCTGGCTGCCTCTCTCTGACTTCTACCGACGCTAGGCACCGAACCATGGCTTTCGTTCCTGCAGCTCCTTCGTAATGCGTCTGCTCAAGCCTCTCACCCCGAATTCATCGGGGCATTTGTTTTCTTATCTTTGATTTGTAGGAGTTCTCAGGCCTGCTGATCATTACATATTCCCCCAGAAAGATGAGCAGAGATCGCTGGATACACTGAAGTCACCAACAAGCCATCAGAACTGATGAGGCTTTCAGAAGCCAGCCACGGTGTCAGACATCAATCAAAACTGACACAGCTTGGAAAAACACCAGTCCTTAAGAACACTATGATATTTTTCTCTTCAAATAATTAATTGCACCAATCAAGGGAAGTCAGTGTGCATTAAGTTATATTTTTAAATTCCCATTCAAGTGACAGCCATGTGCAGCAGAACGAGCACGCGGCAGAAAATAGGAGTGGGGGGAGCACACGTGGCCCCAGGGCCTGGCCCCTGCCGTGCAGGACGTGGGGTCCCCAGGACCTGGCCCTCACTGTGCAGGACGTGGGGTTCTCTGGGCCAGCTTCTCCCCACTACGCTGGGAGCTCCGTTAAATGAGAGGCAAATAAAATTAAGGTTTGGGGCTTTTTAAAAAAAAACATAATTACTGGGCCGGGCATGGTTGCTCACACCTGTAATCCCAGCATTTTGGGAGGCCAAGACAAGAGAACCGCTTATGCCCAGGAGCTTGAGACCAGCCTGGACAACAGAGTGAGACCCCATCTCTAGGAAAAAAAAAAAAAAAAAAAGTTCAGAAAGTAAAGTAAATGCCATTACTACTGATTCCTTTATCCTATTTGAGCCGGCTTCAGAAAGCCTTCTCCCTGCCACCTGCTCCAAGGCCAAGTGGCGGCGCCGTCTCTCCCCTGGAGAACCAGGCCTGCAGGCACGCGCCAGGCAGACGCCAGACTCAGAGCCCTCGGGGATCCAGCTGGGCCCCCAGAATGCCAAGATCGAATGGGGGTGATGGCAGCAGAGAGCCAAGCTCTCACGGTGTAAGGACCTCACTCCCCCAGCCCTCCTGTGAACCAAGGCCTAGAACAGAAAATGCACTCGGTTAGGACAAGAAGATTATGTTCCTGCGAGGAAACCTGCATCCTGGCGGCTTCATTCCACGCTCATGGTGTCTGTCCCCTGTGTCACTGCGGTCAACATTATCCAACAATCAATTAGAAGGCGTTGGGATGATGAATAGGCTTTGCGGCAAAGTCATCAGTGGTGACAGGACGCAGCCCCAGACACCAGGCACGGAGAAAGCCCGGAACTCGGTTTCCTCTGCGAGCTCTTGCAGAATAAATGAGGGAGTCAATGGCAGATTACAGAAATACACACTTTTAATTATTAAAAAGCTCTGCTATTGATCGGCTTTTTCACCTAGAAGTAAATACCATTACAAAGATTTATAAGGGGAGTGTGGGGAGTCACTCGTTTGAAGGCTGCCAGGAATTCAGATGAGGGGACCCACGCCGCTCTCTGGAAGGGACGTTCATCTCGAGCCCGCGGCGTCTGAGGGGCTGAGGGACGGTCCCCAGGCTGGGCGGCACAGGGTGCTGCTTGCTGCAGTGGGACAGGGGCCTTCACTGTGGCAGCCTTTGGAGAAACCGGCGCCCGGCTCCGGCAACCAGCTGGGGGTGTGGGGGAGCGCAGCCGTCCTGCCTGGAGACCGCCTGCTACCATGCACGGTGCCAGCAGCCACTCTGGGGCTGGTGGTGAGCCACCTTTGGCTCAGGTTCAGGAACTTTACAAACAAACTGCAGTGCGATACAGACGCTGACCCAGGAGTCCAGGCCACTCACCGCCTGCCCACCCCTTCGATGGGCACCCCCCTCCAGGAAGCACCACTTTGGAGAAGGTTTTAGACAAACCAGCCAGAAAATCAGTACTTCTCACTTCCCTGAGCAATGCCGTGATCTGTCTGGTTTTGTTGGTAATGAATGATGTTCCAACCAGAAGACAGGGGAGAAGAGGAAAGGCCGGAAACCCGCACTTCTCCGAGCGAGATCTGCACTGTCTGATGAATGCCCGCGGCGGCTGGGAGGCGGCCTTTGGGTTGCAGCCCCACCAGGAAGAGCGGATCCCTGATGTGTGAGCTGATGCTTTGGCGGTTTGATTGAAATGTCACAAGCAATTTCCGGGTGGCTGACACTCAGGGCCTCACCACAGAGCACGCTCCCGAGCCTGCACATCACTCTTCCCGTGGAACCTCATGAGCTGGGCTGCCCAGCTGCTCCCCACTCCTACCCAGCACTCGGGGCTGTGGCCCAGACCTGCCTTGCAGGTTCTTGGCACGTGCCTCTCACCTGGACACAGCTGGGGACACAGGCCTAGACTCTCCCGTGGACAAAGGCTTCTCCATGGGGAAGGAACTGCCTCGAGTGGGTGCAGCTGCTGAGCTGGACCCTGAGCACAGCCTGCTCTGCTCCTGGGACACCAAACCCCAGCTGTCCATCAAACCAGGTGTAGGGAGGCCCCACCCCCCGGCCTCAGGTCTCCTCCATCACAGCCTCCACCAGCAGCCCCTGAAGCAGTGAACTGAATGAGTTCACAGTCTTCACGGTACAGGAGAGCCCGAAATGTCATTTCTAAACAGGCAGTTCTCTCCACGGCCGGGTGACATGGGCCATGGAGGTGCCTGAGACTTAGGGTGTGGCCTGGGGCGGTAGGAACCAGGTTCCCACCTTGCACGGGGCGAGGGGCCCTGCCCTCTGTTTCTTTGGCGGCTTCCTGCCAGGTCAGCAGAGGCTGCCCCTGCCCTTCCACCCCTGCAGCCCCTGCAGAGGGGCCTCTGATGGCCACAGCCAGGAGGAAGTTTGGTTTGGTTTGGGAGGGGAGGTTAACACCCCACCAGATTCAAGCTCTGCCATCTTCTCTCCCCCGTGGAAGCGCTGGAGGCTAACTGCTGAGCCACACGGCCCTCCTCTGGCTTGCTAATCACTGCTCTAGAAACTTCTCCAGGGTTAAACAGCTTATCTCCTGGGGTATCTGTGGCCACCTGGGCTTGGTCCCAGTACCCACTCCACCCATAGGCATGCAGGCCCCGCCCCGTACGCACCCGGCTGAAGGGGATCCCGTATTTCTTCAGGATGATGGGCGAGATGAGGGTCATCTTATGCCGCAGGAAGGCGTCGCAGCCCTGAGAGCTCCCGGGGAAGAAGCCTAGGGCGGAAAAGACAGACATCGGTCTCCCGGGCCACAGGCGGCCGGGGTCAGTGAGGATGCTGCCCTCTGGGCAGGCTGGCTCTTTCCTCCCATGGAGAGCGGGCGTGTGGGAGCACAGAGCACAGCCAGATCTGCCCTTGGTTCTCAGGGCCCCAGTGCCTGCAGGTCGGGGGGAAAGAGATGCGCAGGAGCCGCCCCACAGTGCCCTGCTGTGAGCTCTGCAGGTGGCAGACAGTGGTGACACCCTCTGGCCTCTGCGCAGTGACCACGTGAGCAGATGCCTGGACTCGTCTCTGCCCAGCGGCGGGGGCAGCCAAGAGCCTCCTCACCAGGGGAAGGACCAGGGTTACTTGTGTGACAAGGTGCCCACCCATGGCATACACTTGGGTCCCTCACAGGGCACGGCTATGCAGAGACTTCCCCTCCGACCTCCCCCCAGACAAAATCCACCATACCACATCCCACACAGTCGCTCGGTCAACGAGAGAGCATGATCCTGGGGAGAGGACGCGGTGTGGCCGCTCTCGTCACTCGGTCAACGAGAGAGCACGACCCTGGGGAAAGGACGCAGTGTGGCCGCTCTCCTCTCGGAGCTGTTGTTCTAGAACCAGACCAGCCAGGGACGGTGGGGAGTGAGCAGTGCTGCCACCCCCTTGGGCACCTGCCTTCAAGGCCATGAATGAGACTGTGCACCTGCCCCACACACAGCACCGCGGGTGTCCTCACTGTCACTGCACAGGTGAGGAAATCGAGGCCCAGGCCACCAACCGACTCACCCTCGGCCCCAGCACCGCCAGGAAGTGGCAGAGTGGGTCTGACCCCGGGCTGTGGTCGGAGCTCACGACCTCTTCCTGTTGGGCTGTGCTCAGCGTGGCGGGCTGCGTGCACATGTGTAGGGCTGTCTGTCTAGGAGTGCGCTCTGCAGCTGACTTAAAGCAGCGCCTGGGAAGCAGGCACTCACACCAGCGGCTCGGCGCCTTCCCAAACCTCACAGCCAGGCTGGGCGCGGCAGCTCACACCGGGAATCTCAGCACTTTGGGAGGCCGAGGCAGGTGGATGGATCTCTTGAGGCCAAGAGTTGGAGACCAGCCTGGCCAAGATCACAAGACCCCATCTCTACAAAAATAAAAATAAAAATAAAAAATAAACCAAGCTTCCTAACTAGCACAGTTCAGGAATGTTTCCAAATCACAAGGTGAAGACCTGTGCATTTGGGGGGTAAAATAAGGATGCCCCGGCTTCCCGGCAGCAGCTGCTGAGGCCCACGCCCCTCAGTGTGCAACACAATCCCTGTGCCAAAGGGACTTCCCTGAAGCAGCCGGGCCCCAGGAAGCAACACCGGGGGAGCCAGACCGGCCCAAGCCAGGAACGGCAGTTCAGGGAGGGGACTCACCGCCTCATCTCGGGCACTTCCTGCTCCACCACCCACTCTGCAAGTGGCAACGGGCAGGAGGCCGGCCCAGGAAGCAGGAGGACGGGGGTCAGGTGTGGACCAGGAGGGGCGCGCCCGGGTGAAGCCCAGCTCCAGCACAGACTGCGGAGCCTAGGACCTGCTCCCCACCAGGGCTGCTGGCTCTCCCTGGGCTGCACCTGCGTCCCCTGCCCTGTGACGGTAGAGAGGTACTGCCATGTGGACGACAGAGGTGTGGGGTGTCATGCCTGCAGCAGGCAGGAAGCCCACAGGCGTCCACCTCCTGCCAGGACTGACCAACATCCTCGGCCAGCCTGAGGGCCCTTCTAGAAGCCTGCACAGACCTCAAGCGCCTCCAGGACGGGACACACACCCAGTGGGTCATTGGTGGAAGGCGGCACAGCTGTGTGCGAGAGCACCAGCACACGGAGGCCCAGGAACACGGGGAGGCGGGAGAGCGGGGCCACGGTGCTTCTGCCGACACCCAGCCGCACAGACATCACGGTGAGGTTTTGCAAAGTACAGGGGTTTGCCGAATCCAGCAACTTTTCTCTGCACTAAAAGCATTTCAATTAGAATTATGACTGCCTGCCACCCGGCCCGCCGGCCTCTCCGCAGTTCCTCTTTTTAATGCACAGTTTAAGTGGCTCTCATTAAAGCTCTAACAAAGGCGCACATTTTAAGTGATTAGCACCAATAAGGCGCCAGCACATTAATGCTCTCTCCATAGGCTCCACAACTCTCCCGGCGAGCCCATTTGGAGCACAGCTATTCATTTTCCATATTAATCGCACACCCCTTCCACCGTCCCAATGATGGAGCACATCACCTCCCCCAAAAAGAGTCTGGGAGGGGCACCTAGGAACACAAGGGGGGTCGGGTCGGCTTTCCCCAGCAGTGCCCCATCCTGCCCCCAGCTGCCTGACAGAGGGGAGGGCAGGGCCCTGAGCCAGAGGCCACAGGGGACTCAAGGTGTTTCCACGCAGCCGCAGGCATCTGACACATCCCACCACCTTTCTGACCCTCCTCGGGGTTCACAGCCAGGCTGGCTCCCAGAATTCTAGAAGCTGCTCTGCCCTGCTGAGGAGTGACTAGGGTCTCACTCTGTCACCCGGGCTGAAGTGCAGAGGCTCCATCACAGCTCACTGCAGCCTCGACTTCCCAGGCTCACGCTATCCTCCCGCCTCAGCCTCCTGAGTAGCTGAGACTACAGATGTGCGCCACCACGCCCAGCTAATTTTTACAGAGACACAGTCTCATTATGTTCCTGAGGCTGGTCTTGAACTCCTGGGCTCCAGCGATCCTCTGACGTCAGCCTCTCAAAGCACTGGGATTCCAGGTGTGAGCCACTGCACCTGGCCAGAGTCCATATTTTCTAAGAACCCCTGTGAAAGCACCACCGAGAACTAATTCGTCCCTGGCTCCCCCTCACCCAGCCCAGGCACTGAGCCCTCTGCACACCTAGAAACCAAACCAGCCCTCCAGGTGCCTGGCCTGGCCTCAGGGTAGAACTGGTCACATTCCAGGGAGAGAGGATGTGGCAATGCTTGGGGACGGGGTGGCCTCGCCAGATCCTGCCTGTGGCCTCTCCAGCAGGCTCCTGTCAACCTCTGCTTTTCTAATGCAAAAGTCGCACTGGGTGAGAAGGGAGGGGACAGTGACTAACTGTAGTCTCCGTTAAATATGGAGGGGGAGAAGTGGCTGGCAAGGATGGGGTGGCCCTCTCCATCCGGGCACCAGAGAGCACCAGGAGGGGCCCGCCCGGGTGAAGCCCGGCTCCAGTACAGACTGCGGAGCCTAGAGCCTGCTCCCCACCAGGGCTGCTGGCTCTCCCCAGGCTGCGCCTGCATCCCCTGCCCCATGGCAGTAGAGAGGTACTGCCGTGTGGACGACAGAGGTGTGGGGTGTCATGCCTGCAGCAGACAAGGAGCCCACAGGTGCTCCCTGACCCCTCAGTAAGGTTTTCTTCTGTAGCTTTCTAAGTGTGGCTGGCTGAATAATGGAACTCCAAGGCACCCACATGCTAACCCCTGGGACCTGTGAGTGTGGCACCTTCCATGCTGAAATGGACTTTGCAGATGGGATTGAGTTAAGGATCTTGAGGTGGGGGAGCACCCTGGCTATCTGGGTGGTCCGATGTCATTCCGCGGGTCCTCAGAACAGCGAGGCAGAGGGACTGTTGGTTACAGCAGAGGAAAGTGAGACCAGAGACAGAGGCTGGAGTGATGCGGCCCAAGTCAAGGGATGCGGGTGGCCTCTAGACGCTGGAAAAGGCGGGAAATGGATTCTCCCCTGGTGCCTCCAGACGGAACTGGCCCTGCCTGCACCAGGGTTTTAGCCCCTTAACATGCATTTTAGACTCCTGATCTCCAGAACTGTGAGAGAATAAATGTGTGTTGTTTTCAGCCATTAATTCTGTGGTCATTTGTTACAGGAGCCTCAGGACGCTAATACAACACGGGGGATGTTTCTTTAGCTTATGTCTTCAAATTTGTTTTGGAAATTGGTATTAAAAAAATACAATGGGAGAAATGCTTTAATCTGGCTTTTCTTTCACAGCTTTAGTATGTAAGTGAGCTGGACCTTTGCTACAGCCTGTCTGTGACTGCAGAATTTCTACTATCAGAAGCGCGCTCCTAAGACCAGGGTTCACCTGTGCGTAAGGACAGGGTCCAGGTTTCCAATAGAAACACTCAAAAATACCAAGAGCAAAGCCCTCAGTCCAGAAGCCAGGAGAGCACATGCCAGGAGAGCACATGCCAGGAGAGGGCCCAGCCCACTCCCCAAGGACTCGCTTCCCCTCCGTCCCCGCCACCGAATCTGCCGCGCTTGGGCAACATTTCCTGCACAGCCACGTGACTCCTGGCGTGGTCTCTGGGACAGGAGACCCTTATTTCCCTAGAAAGACTGACAGTTCCCATCTCCAAAGCCAAAAGCCCATGGGAAGGGGGAAGAGAGCGTGTGGCAGGCATCCTTTGGCTCGAAGGTTTGGAAGGGACAGAGGACAGCAACCAGGCAGTCCCGGAAGCCTGTACTGAGGCTGGGCGAGAGCTCCTGGAAAAGCTGTGGCTGTCGCTTGCTGAGACGCCCGATGCTGTCCTTGAAGGGCGGGGTGCTCGGACAGGGCCCTCTCAACGCTGTCAGGGGAACAACGGGCCCTCACTGACCCTCACCCCTCACGCACCCCAAGCTGTCCACCTGCCAACCCGGAGGAGCCAGCTCTTGAGCAGCTGGGAATGGACCAGCGGGAGGGGAGGAACTGCTTTAGCCAGCTGTGTCTTTTCATGACTTTCCAGGCACTTAGGAGCAGTGAGGTGTCATGAAACTTGCACCCCTGTTGTGCTGTGATGCTGATGCTGACACAGGGACCCTGCCCAAGTGCCTCAGGGCTGGGTGGTCAGGAGAGCTCAGGGTGGCCCCACCCCGGGTGTCTCCAGCTGTCTGACTTGTTTCCAAGTATCCCACAACCTGATCCCACAACCTGAGGATCCGGCACTCCCTCAGGCACATGCTGGGACCCTCTATGACAAACCCCTTCTTTCCCAAGAGTCCCCAGGGAGCACATGAACGCGAGCTGGTGGCATCACCAGTGAGGACATTTGCCAAAGGTGTCCAGGTTGGTCCCAGCAGAACAAGGGCAAACGCCGCGCGGCCACCATGTCTGCTCCCCCGCAGGTGAGCGGACTGCGGGCTGAACTGTCTCCTTTCCTAGGCTTTCTGAGAATTAGCAAGGGCACAGTGTGGGGTCAGGTGACGGGAGGAAAATGAACACAGGCTGCCCTCCCTGAGCCCTGGCAGCCTTTGACCAGGCCCAAGAAGTTTGTGCTAAGAAAACTGGAAAACAGGAGCATCTGGGCGTTCTGTGCGAATTTCACAAGAGACAAACTGCACGGCAGAAGGGCGTGGATCTGACCACGAGGGTGGGAGGGAACGGAAAAAATCACACAGTGATGGCTCAAAGAATGTCACCACTCCCCAAAACCCAAACCCAGACCGCAGCAGAGCCCAGGGGACGCCAGCTGCTCTTCCCCGCCCACAGGCCCCTCCCACCTGGTCCCAGGTCCCCGGGGCCCTCAGGGCAGGCACCTACCGATGGCCAGCCGCTCCAGGCGCTTGCCGTGCTCTGGCGGGATGGCATACCTGCGAGAGAAGGGAGGCACGTCAGAGGCAAGATTGGTGGCAGCCACGCATGGGGGTATCCCTGGTGGGACCAGCCTTGGGGAGACGCAGACAGTGCCCAGGGCAGAAGCAAAGTGCAGTCGTGGTCAGGGCTGTGTGGAGGGGATGGCCGGGGGCGGGGGCTTTCAGGATGGAATCCGTAAGGAAGCGAGGTGGGGCGGGTGGAGGAGCGGGGAGTGAGGACCATGGCTCGGTGGCTTGTGACACATTCAGAAAGCCAGGAGTGGGGATGCTCCCGGTTAAGTGGCACTCCACCTCGAGGAGGCTGAAAAGGCAAAAAACAAAAGTACTGGATTGGAACTGCAGGTGGCGAGGGGACCCTGGGGGGGCTGAGTCTGGAACAGGAAGCATCTGGGGCCCCTGGAGCTGCCAGCCCGCTCTCCAGGCCCACGTCACGGTCTCCAGGCCCACGTCACCCATTTCCTGGCACTGGGAGCCAACAGGGAAAAAGCAGCTTTGGAAATGAGAAAAGCTGCATTTGTCACCGACTTTGTAAGTTTTATTTTTACACATTTTACATTTGAAAGATCACCAAGGCTCCATCATGAATAAGAAAGACGTAAGATGAAAGTGTGCAAACAGACGAAGCGAAGTGGGGATGACATCCCGCTCATGCTGTACCGGAAGCTGGAGACCTGCGATGCTGGGACTCTCTTCCCATCAGAGAGGGTGGGCACCAGGAGCTGCAGCCTTGAGGGGGAGCAAGAAGCCCCAATGCCAATGGGGACACCACCCAGCCTGCTCCCAAGGCCTCCGGCAAAACAAAAACCTCAATTTCCAAGCGAAGGGGACGAGGACAGGGCCTCAGGGACTTGAGGGCACACAGCTGAGTGCCAGCTGAGGGTGGTCAAGTCCCATCCTCGATCCCCGCTCTAGAGTAACAAGGCCAACAGCTCCCATTCTAGAACAGTCACACAGATGAGAGGACACATGATGTGGTCTCTCCCCCAGACCCTCCCAGGGCAGAAGCAAGACAAGGAAAAGCTCAGAGGGCTGCTCCACTACAGCCCCTTCCAACTGAAAGGCCACTTTGTTTTTTAATGAAATAAAGAAGCTGGGCGTGGTGGCTCACGCCTGTCATCCCAGCACTTTGGGAGGCCGAGGCGGGCGGATCACCCAAGGTCAGGAGTTCAAGACCAGCCTAGCCAACATGGTGAAACCCCTCCTCTACCAAAAATACAAAATACCAGCTACTCAGGAGGCTGTAATCCCAGCTACTCGGGAGGCTGAGGCAAGAGAATCGTTTGAACCTGGGAGGCAAAAGCTGCAGTGAGCCAAGATGGTGCCACTGTACTCCAGCCTGGGTGAGAGAGTGAGACTCTGTCTCAAAACAAACAAACAAACAAAAAGGCCGGGTGCAGTGGCTCACATCTAATCCCAGCACTTTGGGAGGCCGAGGTGGGTGGATCACGAGGTCAGGAGTTTGAGACCAGCCTGACCAACATGGTGAAACCCCGCCTCTACGAAAAATACAAAAATTAGCCAGTCGTGGTGGCAGGCGCTTGTAATCCCAGCTACTTAGGTGGCTGAGGCAGGAGAATTGCTTGAATCCAGGAGGCGGAGGTTGCAACGAGCCGAGATTGCGCCACGCCACTCCAGCCTGGGCAACAGAGCAAGACTCTGTCTCAAAAAAATTTAAAAAAATAAAAATAAAAATAAATAAGGAGGGGGCAGGAGCCAGAGAAGAGGCGAACATCACGGAGCCTCTAATCTAACAGGACACAAATAATTAATTTCTGGGCATGCTCCCAGGGTCCCCGGCTGAGGCGACGCAGCACCTTCAACTCTGTCATCCTCAGAGTCTTCCACTGTCTGAACAGAGGTGCGTTCCTCTTTTTTAAATGGGCTTTTATCATTTACATAAAGATGAGAAAAGTTAATCCCAAGCCAAAGCACCTTTGTGGGATTAAAGACCCCTCCGCACAGGGAATGAAACACTCTGCTCCTTCTGGGAAGATGCTGAGGACGGGAAGGAACTAATTTATGGCTCCAAGGCCGCGATGATTAATGCCGTATCCCCAGCCTACAATGCTGCTCCACTTAATTACTGCCTGTAATTGGGAGTTGTAAAGATAAGATTAATTGAATCTGGCGAATGTTAAAAGTTTTATACATTGGAACGTGGCTCTGGCGTTATCAGAAAGCACAGACTGCGGGACGCAGGCCCAGCGTTCAGAGGAGCGGCCCCCAGAGAAATCACAAAGGACTCTTGGACAAGAGGCCGGACAGCCACGGAGACTTCTGGGCTCCGCCACCGCCAGCGCCCAACAGCGAGCTGCACCTCCTGCCACCCGGAACAACCCAGCGATGGCCTCGGGGACCAGAAGACCTGATGCTGGCAGACCTGCCTCCCAGCCACCCCCAAGGACACAGACGGAAGAAAAACCTCAGTTTCCAAGAGAAAGTGCCAGGACAGGGCTTTAAGGACACACAGAACTGAGTGAGGCTGGAGGCGCCACGCTCCGTCCACACGGGGCTGAAAGCACGCTCACGTTCGCTTAGGGGAGCAACCCCAGGACGGGGGACTAGAAGGTAGCCTCGGGGCCTGCTTCTCACACCAAGGCTCTCTGGGTGTCCTGAAAAGCCCAGTCCAAAGGACGGGGTTGCGACAGCACTGGTGGGCAGGCCATGGAGCTGGCGGATTGAAGCAGATGCACGGCAGAGACCCACAGTCACCACAGGAGAAGAGACTCAGGGAGACTTCGGGCCTCCCAGAAGGGCGTCTCAGCAGGGTCCTCCGCCCAGGCCCCCAAAGAGCGAAGAATGCACGGCCCCCTCCTCATAGTCCCTGCTCGGGGCCATGCTGGGGCATCCCTGACATTTAGCCTTGGCTCTGGAGGAAAAAAAAAAAAAAAAAAAGGCAAAAGCAGCTATTTGGTTTGGAAATGTTTGTTCACTAAAGCTCGAGGCAGGGAGAGCATCTGTCTGGCTATTAGTGAGCAATTTCTCGGGGCTGTAAAACCAAGTCAGGTTTATTGGCCACTGACACGGAGAGGCAGTTTGTCTCACTCCCTGGGAGCTCGGTCCCCATCACAAGGTCAAACTTCACGGCCAAAATCAATCAGCTTTGCCTGCCTGCGACCCTAGGAGGTCTCTTTCTGGACACGACAGCCCTGTGTGCCCGGGTGGCACGGGGCTCTTGCATGCTTTCTGGACAGACGGCTGCCCAGGCCCTCTGGCTCCTGTGCAGGGGCCACTGGTCCCCAACCGGGCCTGCTCCCAGCCTTCCTCCTCCGTCCAGCTCTGAGATGCTACCGGCTCCATGTCCTGCACAGGCCCTGCCCACAAGCCCCCTCCGTCCCCTCCCTCCCCCATGCCAGCACCACCTCTTGCTGACACAAAGGCCCCCACACCAGCCTCTCTGTCCTCTGACTCTGTCAACCTCCCCGGGACCCCGCAAGGGCTGACCATCTCTCACCCTCTAGAGCCCTGGAGTCCAGGTCATTGTACGCGTCCCTCCCTTCTAGCATCTTCAGAGCAAGTCCCCAGGACTGGGGCTGTGTGTGGCTGGCCCTCTGCAGCCATCAGCTCTCCCTAAGCCAGGGGCAGGGTGCGGAGGGTCTGCGGCCCAGCGCACAGGGATTGCTGGAAGAAGCTGCAGAGGTCAAGACAAAGGAAACAGGAAGAGCGACTCCTGGAACCTGGTGGGTCTGTGCAAGGCAGAACAGGCCACGGGGCTTCAGAGGGCAGAGTCAGAAATGTTAAAGGAGTGGGGAGACTTAGCTCAGTGCAACAAGGACTCTTCCAGCAAGCTAAGCTCTCCGAGCACGGAGCAGGTGCCCTGGGGTGTGTCTGGGCGAGGGCTGAAGACAGCGTCGTTGAGGAGGCTGCCATGGGAGCCTTCGGGAGGGAGGGGTGGCCTGCACAGGTCCCTCAGGTGCACCCACCGCAGGCCCCTGGCCTTGCCTGGAGGAATGTGGTTCTAAATCAGGGCGAATGCAATTAGGAGGTCTGAGGACTCGCATCGGCCGGGACGCAGGACGCGGGACCCAGGACCCAGGCATCGCCACTCCTCTGCACCACTGTCCACAGCACCCGCTGTGGGGTCTCCATCTCCGTGTTCTCAAAGCCCTGCCTGTCTGCCCCCCGTACCCACTCCCTCTGTTCTGGAATGCTGTACACAAGTCCTTCTGGAAAAGAGTAAACCACAAAGTCAGAAACTCGGCTCCGCATCTTCAGCCCGGGCTCTGGAGCCATATACCTGGTAGCCACCCTTGGTGTCCGGTGCTGGCCGCAGAAGGCTCCACAAGCTCCATGAAAGCCACACGTGGTGGTGACCAGGAGGTCAAGAAACAAACCCAGGCATCGGACGCCCTTTCGGAAAGTCAGTCATGTGCAAGCCAAAGCAGCGTGGGTGAGAAAAGAAAACAATGCGAGACACAAGCACTAGGACGTGGCCCCTCTGGAGTTGGGGACACAAGACACATGGGGTCACATGATGGTTAACAAACAAAATGATGGTCCAGCAGTGTACCAGCTCCTAGGCCCATGGGGAGACACATGTGAGGCGGCACGGTGACCCATCAATGAGGATACGAGATCCGGAAGGAAGGACACCCCGGCGCAGGGGCAGTGGGTGGGCAGCCCCTAGACCCTCTACCTTCCCAGCTTCTCTTTTACACTTTGAAGTGTTTTGAGTAGTGAATGTCACCAACCTTACACTTTACTGCCACCCAAGAAAGGCAAAGCTAAAAGCCTCAAAGCCACCCACAGGGCAAGAGCGGGGGCCGGGCCACCTCTCGAGGGGCTGGGACCCAGAAGCAGAGAGCAACTGAGGCTGAGCCCTGCGACCTGACACATGAGTCTGACCGGTGTCCATAGACACTGGTCACACGGGAGGTCAGGACTGCAGCAAGGACTGGGCCCGACGTGGGCAGCAACAAGCCGCATGTCCCCGTTTCAGCGCCGAGGCCAGAGGGTGGGGACGCCCCACCAGGCTCAGCCAGCGAGCTGAGACCAGGCCTGAGTCCGGGCTGGCGGCAGAGCTGCCCAAGGGATGCTGCGAGGCCCCGACAGCCTTGCTTCTTCTGCTTGCGCAATTCCCCAGGGGCTCCTGGCGACGGGTGGGTGAAGCTTTGCCATGGGCCCCAGAAGCCCCTGGCCGTGCAGAGGAGGGGATGGATGGTGGGCAGCTCATGAGCCAGAGCCGGAGCTGAAGCCAGAGCCAGGGAATCAAAGCAAAGGCGTTCTCTGCAGGCAGGCGCTCCCCTCCAGCCAGGGAACGGGCCACTGTCATCTCGCTGTCACGCCGGCCCGGGAAAGAGTCTTCCGTCCGCTGCAGAGGATGCTATTAATAGTGTAATTTCTTGGTGTTTTGTTTATTCCCCCGGAATGGCTTGATGGATGTGAATAATTATCAGACTATAAAAGCCAGCAAATGTGCTATTTTCTATCGCTCTAAATCATCAAACAAATAAAGTGTGAAACAGCATTTTTGAATATAATTTTCCCCTCTAATGGCTTAGAATTATTATCAAAAACAATGAAAATAAATAAGCAAATGCCTTTGAGTTAAAAATTAAATGAGTGTGTCAGGAAAGGGAACACAGGCCGTCCTGGGCAGCCAGGACCTGCCAGGGAGCCCTTAGCTACGATGATGGTGAGCAGACGGGCTTGGGGTCACACGGCCCTGGCCACCCCTGGGCACCATCCCACGGGGCCCCAGCCTGAGGCAGGCCCACATCTGGCTCCATGAAAGCGTGGCCTCCACTGGTCTCTGCAAAGCAGGCACTGTGGCCCCTCCTGGGCTGGGTGACGCTGCGCAGTGGGGTTGCCTGCTTCGCCTGTGGGCCCTGCCTGCCTGGCTGACGCCCCATCACCCCCAGGGACCCCGCCTGCCACGGCCGAAGCACACCACACCTGACCTCGGAACCCGAGGCGGAGGAGGTGGGGGTCCAATATCCTGCCCCCTCACAGCCTCTGCCTCTCCCAGCCATGGGCAGGCAATGCCAGCAGGGCCGCTGCCTCTCAGACCAGGCAGAAAACCCAAGATCAGGGCAAAGTCTCTGGATGAGGGGTGTGATGCTGGCGACGGCCACACATGTCCCCACCACACCTGCCGGCTGCCCCAGACTCCCTACCTGGGCAGCACTTCCACAGCGACCAGGTGACTCCCGGCGCCCTCTCCCTCCTACTGCAAGCGGAATGGGCTCCTTGGAGGCTCTCGAGCCAGGACTCTGTGGCCCTCACCTCTGGCAGTGGCCCCTGCCTGGCACCATCTTGCTTGGTCCCTGTGGATGGCTCTGAACCGGGAGACGGGACATCATAGTGTAGGGTTTTTTTAAGATTCGTGTAGCTTTCTCCCAGGTGACAGTGGCACTTGGAATCCATTCCATGGCCCAGCCTGACAGCTCCTGCCAGCGGAAGCTCTCGGCAATTAGGTGCCGGGGATGAAAACACTCTCCCTACCTGCCCCCAGCCCCTGCCACCAAGGAATGTGTGCCAAGAGCAGGGGTCCGACCAAGAGCACTTCAGAGATGTCGGCGCAGCCCAACGCGTGCTGGAGGGTGAGGAAGTTAATTTCACAGTGTCTGCACAGGCCTGGGCAGACGGGCCTTCGCCATTTAATGCGCCATCATCGCAGACACAGAACCAGGGAGGCAGAGCCCGTGCACGTCACGCTGGAAGTACCCGAGACCAGGTGTCAGGCTGGACAGAGGCCACCTGGCAGAGTGAGCCGCCCACGCAAGCCCAGGAGGGCCACAGCAGATCCAAATGCCAGCGGCGCCCCCAGGACCCCAAGTTGCAGGCAGAACGGAAAAGCCATGGTGACCGCCACCCTCGCAACAAAGCCCTGTGGTGGCCCTGGCCTGCGACCCAGCAAGACGGCTCTGGCACACTGCCCTGTGGCTGGCACAGGCTGGGAAGGAGAGCAAGCCGGCTACAGGGTAGGCTTCCTGCGAGACCCAACAGAGAGCTGCTGTCTCGGCCCCACACCCACGCGAGCCCCTCAGCCGACATGCAGTCCCGGAGCCAGCTAAAGACGAGCCAGGCCAGGGTGGCTCCTCTGCTCTGCTCCTCAGAGCCTCACGGTGACCGGGCCAGGGACACACAGGTCTGTGTGGTGGCCACTGTGCTGCGCCGTGTCAACTCCGTCCACGGAAATGGCCAAGTTCTCTGAGCGCCTTCTATGTATGCTATGGAAACTACACCACAAACAAAGCTGTTCACAGGAAACTGAGGACCTATTCACCGCACTGAGGACACAAGGACCAGCGAGCCACGGTCCCTGCCTGAGTTGCCAGGCTCAGTGCCACAGACGCACTTGGCTCTTCAGCGTGTCTTCAGTGCTGTGGAGTCCAGGGTGTCCACCAAGTTAACACAGGCCCCACCAGAAACCCTGAAGAGACCAAGTCACAGATGTCCTCTCTGGAAAAGGCACCAGCCCAGGTGGTTTTAATGAATCCTACCCGATGACCTTCATCTAAAGGGACAGTGCCCATGTACACACATGGTTGGCAAGCAGTAGGGAAGATCTGATGTTACTGAGCTCGTTTTCTGAATCTGGCATATATTCCAAATGGATGAATGAATGAACGAATGGGAAACCCTATCACCAACAAAGAACACGCAAGAAAATGATAAGCCAGTCCCACATGGATGTAAAAATCCTAAATACAGTATTAGTGAGTCAAGCATAGTAGGCTATTGCAAGACCAAGAAGAGTTTATCTCCAAGGTTGCAAAGACATTCCAAAAATTAATATCTATCAAAAATTCCAAAGCATTTGGTACAAAAATTCTCAGGCAACCAGGACTAGCAGGGACTCTCCACGTATCACCTTCATGGCGAGGCAGGAGAGGACACAATCTGCCCATCATCACAGCACACGTCACACTGCACTAGAGACACTAGCCAATGTGATATATCAAGAAAAAGACAAAGGGTTTACCAAGCAGAAGGGATAAGACAAACTTCTTAAAATCATAATATAAACGTCTAAGCAAGGCGTGATGGTGCGTGCCTGTGTTCCCAGCTCCTCAGGATGCTGAGGCAGGAGGATCACTTGAGTCCAGGAGGCTGAGGCTGCAGTGAGCCATGACTGCACCACTGCACTCCAGCCTAGGCAACAGAGGGAAACCCTGTCTCTAAACAACAACAACAACAACAAAACAGTTTAATTATAACATAAGTTTCTACTTAGGAAATCTAAGCAAACAAACTGGTAAAACTATAGAATTAAACACAGCCCAGCAAGGTGGCAGAATTTTTAATTAAAAAAAAAAAAATCAACAAAAAGAGGGTTTCCTCTACAGCAGAAAGAACATTAACAGAACACTCTAAACCCACTAGGGTAAACCTGTCCCTCGTCTAGGGTGGAGCAGGAATTCTCACCACAAACAAGGCCACACACAGACCTGGTAGTGCACTTGCCTGCTGTACTCACAGGCTCTGACCTGGGAAGCCGGCGCCCACCTGGGTAAAACCCCTCTACACCCCTGCAACAGCGCATGGGGACGGACGGGAGGAAGTGCAGGCGCCAGAGCTCACCGCGTAGTCGCCAGCAGCAGGAAAGGCATGCTACCGACAGCCACCCCAGGAGGACGGGTCGCCCAGGACAGGCGGCCGCCCGACAGGTCAGTCTGGCGAGATAAAGATGTTAGAAAAAACACCTGCACAGGCAAGGGAGTGGATCCACAGGCCAGGATACACACACAGCCCGGGAACTGCCAAGAGCACTGAGGTCCCGCATCCCGGCTGAGAGAGAGGGAGAGGAGCTGTCACCAACCGCAGCCTGCTGGGGGGCAGAGATCACAGGGGACTGGACAGAGGGCGGGAAGAGGGGGAGTGAGACCCTTTCGCAAAGACTCACAGGAGAAACGGGAGTCCCAGAGCAGGTGCAGGCCCCATGGGGAAGGCTCCAGCCCTGGCATTCTGCGGGGCCAGCCCTGCTCCCCCAGACGCCAGCGCTGCAGAAATGGAGCCAGGCCTGGGCTGCACGGCTCCTCCCAAGGCAACGACAGAACTCCTCCAATGTCTGATGGAAAGCTACCCTATTTCTTCCTTCTTCTTTTTTTTTTTTTTTAAGAGACAGGGTCTTTGCTGCAGCCTCAAATTCCCAGGCTCAAGCAATACTCCCTCCTCAGCGTCCCGTGTAGCTAAAAGATGACAGGTGTGCGCCACTACACCCAGCTAATTTTTTCTTTTTTTGTAGAGATGGGGTCTCGCAATGTTGCCCAGGCTGGTCTCGAGCTCCAATGGCTGGCTCAAGCAATCCTCCGGCCTCAGCTGCCCAAAGCTCTGGAATTACAGGCATCAGCCAACCTGCCTGTTTCTACTGGAAAAATCTTCTTTCATGGAGCCTCGTCCTAGGGAAAGGCCACCTCCCTCATTTGTCCCCAGCACAGGGGCCCCCTTATGTGGCAGATACTAACACTTGCTCAGGAGATAGGATCTGCCAGGGAGCAGGGTGGCTTGTTCCCAGGAAACAGCCTTATTGACTGCAGTGGCTTTATCTTTAATGGATCGTTTTACGGGACAAGAAATGATGGAATTTGGTATCTTAAACCAGCGGTGTCAATGATTTCAAATAATGATGTTTTTATTGAGACACACAGGAGACCAACAGAGTCCTGGGAGCCTCGGCTCAGGGAAGATGGGGAGCCTGGGATGGGGAGAGCCGCCCACAAGAATGCCAGACAAAGCGGAGCTGCAGGCGGAGGAGACAGAGCTCTCGGCTCTCCAAGGGCCAGCCAGAAGACCGCATTCCTGGCACGGTGGCCGTGGATGGCCCGCCCTGCTCTCCCGGGCCACGAGGTGTCATCACACTGGCCCTCAGGAACCTGGGCTGGGTCAGCACCCCGAGGAGCCATGCGAACTTCACACACCGCCAGCCCACTTTAATTAGAAGCAGACTCGCCAAGGCAAGCCATGTCGCGCCTGCAATTAAAGGCCAGATTGGAGGCATCTGATCCCCAGCCCTGATTTATTTTAGGCCCACAAATTACTTTTATTATATGACAAGGCCAAAAACGCAAAGTCATGTGCGAGTTGTTTGCGATGTTTTTCCCGCAGCCTCGCCAGGAAAGCTGTGAGAGTGCCCGTCACAGGGGAGGGTGCGCAGGGCAGGTGCCCAGTGACACAGCGGCGGCTGTCAGGTTCGGACACAGTGCCAGGGACACAGGGCCACTGACACACAGCAACCTCCCACATGTGCCTGCTGTCAAACTGGCCTGAATTTCTGCTCATCAACAACCAGGAGGCAGCCCCAACCATGCCTGGACCCACGGCCCTCCTCCAGCGTTATTCGACCTGAGCGGGGACCCCTTGCCGTTTATTCTGTTAAAAGGCACAGGATGGTTTAAACAGGAGAGAACAAGGACAGTCTCCTAAGAGCACAGAGAGTCTGAAGAGACTGCAGCTGGAGAACGATCACGGCTCCTTTTTTTTTTTTTTTTTTGGAGACAGAGTCTCCCTCCATCACCCAGGCTGGATGGCACAATCTCGGCTCACAGCAACCTCCACCTCCCAGGTTCACGCCATTCTCCTGTCTCAGCCTCCCGAGTAGCTGGGACTACAGGCACCCACCACAATACCCGGCTAATTTTTGTATTTTTAATAGAGACAGGGTTTCACCACCTTAGCCAGGCTGGTCTCAAACTCCGACCTCAGGTGATCCACCCACCTTGCCCAAAGTGCTGGGATTACAGGCGTGAGCCACCATGCCCGGCCCATGGCTCCCTTTTGTCCAGAGCAGTGAGGGATCACCCGGCCAAGATCAGCTCCCACATGAGCCCAGCCCCGTGGGGCCTCAACACGGGCCCAAGGAGGTGCTGGCCTGGCAGCAGCTCTGAGGCCCTGGAAGGCTGTGGGGAGGAGGCAGCAGAGAATTCAAGAAGCTGCTCCAGCACCAAGCTCTGCAGAAGGCCAGCTGGGCACTGGGGCTGATGCGCCCGTGGCGGGAGTGAGCCACACGCAGGCGTCCCGGAGAGGCAGTGGGGCGTGAGGCCCTGGTGGGAGTCTGGGTCTGTGTGTGCAGAATGTGGTCTGGATACCTGCAGGCTGTGGAGGCTCCCATCTATTAAAACGCTCTGATGCCTCTATGCTTACATTTATTTCATCACCGGCACCCACAGACACACAGCACCCACTGAACCTCATGAGGAAACACGGTGACAGCCAGGCCCCTGGTGACCAAGATGGCCCGGGGCGTCCTAAATGGCGCGTGTAATGATGGGACTAGCTTTGGAGAGCATGGGAGTTAAACTGTCTCACACACAGGCCGATGGCCATGGGGGTACACGCTCCTGTTCCTATGACCTAAGTCTCAGCCTGTGCCCACCACGGGCAGAGGCCACAGGATGCTGGGTCCCTCCCTGGGCCTCGGGGACCCAGGCTGGGCTCTGGAGCTCCGGGAGGGTTTGGCTCACACACGGGTTAAGTCTGCTCGGCTCGCAATCAGGTCAGGGAGAACAAGCGGCCCGAGCCCTTGGCGGGAGGCTGCTGAATGAGGGCCATTAGCATCGCTGTCATCGGCCCCGTCCTGCGTCCGCCCCATTTCATCAGAAGGCAGCCAGCGCTCCTGTCCCCTACTGCTGGCGAGTGTGGAGGGGAGGAAGCCGTGTGCTGCCCAATTTTTAAGCAAAGATAACAAAGACTCTCCTCCTGCAGATTTGCTGCCATCTCCCTTCTGGGGAGCTGAACCCCGCCGGCAGCAGCCTCGCCGAAGGGAGAGAAATTTGCCATGGAAACCAGGCCCTGCGCTCAGAACCCAAACCTCTGATGCCTACGTAGACCGGGTGGGCGGGCGACTCTGGGTCAGGGCCAGCCTTGCCGGCTGCAGTGGGAGGGACCCGCGGGCACACACAGACCCCCACAGCCTGAATAAACTCCTCATCCAAACACCGCCTGGCGGGATTATCTGAAGATGGGAATTCACGCCCAGTGATGACATTTCAAACAGAACTAACAGTTTCTTAAAGTGGTGGGCAGGGACAGGATGCCGGTGACTCGCCTGGCACGCCACAGCCTGGAAGCGGGTGCCAGGTTTGTTTGGCTCCTACCTCCCTAAAACAAAAATCCTGCGGCCTCACAAGCGACATGAGCCAGCGTGTGCACTGCCACTCCAACCCGAAGCGCCCGCTTTGAACAAAAGACTCCAGAATGAAGGCCATCTGCTCCTGCCAGACCAAGCCAGCGGGTGAGCGAGGGGCCGCAGACAGGACTCAGCACACGACGTGGTGCAGGGGCTGGTCAGACAGCGTGAGGCTAAGGCAGCCCCCTGCAGGGTCCAGAGCCAGCCCCGGCTCCCACTACACCCAGGCCCTGGCCCGAGAGCCTGCTCCTACAGCCACTCCATCCTCCTGGAACATGGCCAAGAGTAGTAGCTCCCCTGCTTAGGAACCTTCTATGCCCCCCTCCTGCCCCTGCTCCTGAGCTGGTCACCCATCGTCCCCTCACCGGGCTCCCCTCCTCCCTCAGTCCTCAGAGCCCCCCAGTCTCCCTGCCTCCATCCCAAGGGCTCCCGGGCCTGGCTCTGGGGGTTGGGCGTGGGGTGTCTGGCTGCCTGGCCACACCAAAAGCCCTTCCCGATGGCTTCTGCTCCTGATGCAGCTCATGCTGGGCCCTGAGCAGGCATGAGCACTCCGTCAGGGCTTGAGCAGATCCGTCTCTTCAACCTCAAGACCCTGTTGGCTGAGCCCGTGCAGGGCACCCAGCACCCACATGGCAGGACAGAGAAGTCTCACCTGCTCCTTCCCAGCTGGACATGTGGTCAGACTACATTTCCCAGCCTCCCTTGATGCAAGGTGTGGCCATGTGACTGGGTGCTGGCCAATGAGGTGTGGGCAGAAGTGGTGGGCCCTGCCCTCAGACATGGCCCCCTAAGCAGCCCATCAGTCCCTCTTCCCTCACCTACACAGCAGCACCCAGGGCGACCTTGGACACCACACATGCTGGCCTCGGCTCCCGCATCCCTGCATCATCTCCATCTCCCACAACAAACTGTCACCTTCAAGTTTGGCTAAGCAGGGCTTAATATGGTGACTCCATTAGAAACGGGTCCTTCCTCACCCACACCTTCGGGTTCAGGTCACCCTCACCAACTGGGACACACCCTTTCCTCAAGACTGCACATCGTCCTGGCACCTGCTCCCAGGACCCACTGCCCTCCTGATCCCACAGGGCAGCGCTTCAAGGGCAGATCGGATGTCTCCTCAATCTGTGCCTCGTCTGTGAACAAGGACGTGGGGCACAAGTCAAAGGGTTACTCCAAGCAAAGCTGCTGCATGAGGAACGGAACATCATAAACGCAGCCCCAGTCACAGTTACTGACAGCAAGGCTTACGATCAAAATGAATTTCTTACATGAGCAGCAGGTGAAGAGATGATAGGTCTTTCACAGAAGCCTCATGCTGGAAACAGCCCAAATGTCCGTCCACGGCAGAATGGAAAAAGTCGACTAAAGTCCAGCCATACAGTGGGGAATTTCACAGCCGTGACAATGAGTGCGCTGCCACCACACACAACCGGATGAATCTTACACACACACCATTAAGCAGAAACGCAAGGAAATCAGCCCATTTGTAAGACCTTCCAACGCAGCCAACACACAGCCTCACTGCCAGGGCCACAGGCACACACGGCCCGGCACAGGGGAGAGGCAAGGGCGCCGCCAGCAGAGCCAGGAGGAAGCCGCTCCCACAGCGTGCAGAGGGGGCTGGGAAAAGGAGGCACAGGTGGGGGCCGTGTCCTGACATCGGGGTACACAGGGGACAGCCGGAGAGTCATTTGCTAACACACGCATGCACGCACACACACGCATATATATCTGGTACTTACACGCTTTATGTCCGTTTCTGTACCAAATCATGTTTCACAGCAAGAAATGCCTACAAAAGGGAAGCCCTGGGATAGGCAGGGCTCTAGACACCCCAGGACTCCCTGCCCCAGGACTCCCCGCCCCAGGGCTCCCACACTCCTCACGTGACACACGCCCCGCGCTGCTGCCGTGAGGGCCTCGAAGATGTGATAGAGGTCCCAAATCAGTTAACCTTAAGAAAGGGAGGTGGCCGGGCACGGTGACACACGTCTGTAACCCCAGCACTTTGGGAGGCCGAGGCAGGCAGATCACCTGAGGTCAGGAATTCGAGACCAGCCTGGCCAACACGGTGAAACCCCATCTCTCCTAAAAATACAAAAATCAGTCAAACGTGGCAGCGCGCACCTGTAATCTCAGCTACTCACGAGGCTGAGGCAGGAGAATCGCTTGAACCTGGGAGGTGGAGGTTGCAGTGAGCCGAGATTACACCACAGCACTCCAGCCTAGGCAACAGAGCAAGACTCCATCTCAAAAAAAAAAAAAAAAAAAAAAAAAAAAAAAAAAAGAAAGTGAGATGATCCTGGTGGGCCTGACATTCAAAGATGACAGTATAGAAAGCGGGGGAAGTGCCACTCTGCAGTGGAGACACTGGACATCCACACCCAAGCCGGATGACCAGGGCCAACATCAGCAGTGATGTCACGCTGATGGCTGCGCCTTTGACCCTTGGTAGGATGTGATGGGAGGGCCCTTCACCCCTGTGGTCTTCCTCCCTAAAACCCATCACCGCAGTCTAACCACAAGAAAAACATCAGACATGCTGATTAGGGGACATACGGATTAGGGGACGTTCTATAAACCCCCTGGCCAGCCCCCATCAACACTGTCCAGGGCATCAAACACACCGTAATAGCCCAGGGCCCTACGGAGATGGGACAACATCACATGGGACCCGGACAGGTTCAGGGGACAGAAAAGACAATGGGGGAAGACAGAGGAAATCTGGAGAATGGATCTTAGTTGATAACGCATCAGTGTGAGCCCATCAATGGTCACAAGTGTACAACATTGATATAGAATGTTCGTTACAGGGAACCCGGTGGGGAACTCTGTGCTTACTACCTTCCCACTTGTTCAGTGAATCTACAACAGGTCTAATAAAGACCTATTTAAAGAGAGAGAAAGGGGGAGAAGACCTCACCAAAAAGTGGATGGAAAACACAAGCACAAGCCTGGGACAAGAATGAGAAGAGGGACCCACCGGACACTCACCTGCTGCAGGGTGTCCTCCCAGCCCCCATCACAGGCCCACCGCCCGACACTTGCCTGCTGCGGGGCACCCTCCCGGCCCCCATCACAGAGCCACCGCCCGACACTTGCCTGCTGCGGGGCACCCTCCCGGCCCCCAACACAGAGCCACCGCCCGACACTTGCCTGCTGCGGGGCACCCTCCCGGCCCCCATCACAGAGCCACCGCCCGACACTCGCCTGCTGAGGGGCGCCCTCCCGGCCCCCATCATGGCCACCATCTCCGCTCGCCAAGAAGCCAATTTCCCAAATCCATGGGCAACGGTGCCTGCTGTCCAGACACACAGCAGGGCAATCGACCATCCAAACACCGGAAGTCCCCAACTCAGTGGCACGGCTCTGGAGGAGAGCTTGGAGTGCGATTTTCACACAGCAAAAGGCGATATGAAAATTACTCTGCAGTCCCCGAACAAACACCAAGTGTGTCTGTATCTGTCCCTGCCAGCTCCCAGCAAGAGCCAGGAGCCAGCCTGCTGGGACAGATCCCACCAACAGGTACAGTGGGAGCCCCGGTGAGTGCCCCGATGTGCCCCGGGTTTCCCAGTCACCCTGGCCTAGAGGTGTTCTCCCAGTCCTTGGGGACGCCATCACGAGACACAGCTGAGAGCCCTGCCTGTCCTGGGGGCACAATCGGGCTGTGATTGCTTAACGTGAGTGAGGTTGGCAGGAGGCTGATCAGGCCAGCGGGAGAGGCTGTGATTCCGGCACCTGTGCCCCACATGCCAGGGGCAGAGATGCAATCCCAGCCTCGCTGTGGGCATCCCAGTGTGAGGCTCAAAGGTCTTTGCAGCATCACGAGTTAATTTTTTGAATGCCAAAGGCAGCTTCTGGTGCTCAGTTCACTCCCCAGTCTTGATAAGCAGGCCTGGGCTGATGGCGTCAGGCCGACAGAGTGGTGGTGACAAGAGTGAGGCAGAGGGCTCGATGATGAGGGCTGGGGAGGGGACCAGGCCAGGGAAAACACAGCTGCCATACATAGCTCCCAAGTGCCGGCCCTCCTGGCCGTGGCCTGGACCACTTATCCAAGCACAGCACCAGCACCACACGCCACGCTCTAGGCCGCACAGCTGCAATGCCCTGCTGGCAGCTCAGCTCCTGGCCCGAGTTCTCGCAGCTAAGTGGGTAAAGTCCAGTTCTCAGTTGCCCAGCAGAATCCCAGGTCTCGTCTTCTGGGTATAGTTCCAGGGGGCCAGACTCCCTCCCAAACAGCCTATGTGACTGGAGACCCTTGTTTCTCTAACAAACACATGTACATGTCTACGCACGCACACACACACACACACACATACACACACACACACACATACACACACACACACAACACTCTCTCTCTCTCTCTCTCAGGGAACTCAGCATCACAGTTCACTGGATCTGAGCAGGTTCCAGGATATGGGACTTCCAGTTTTAAAACTGGGAAAGGGTTGGGCTCACACCTGCAATCCCAATACTTTGGGAGGCTGAGGCAGGAGCTTCATTTGATCCCAGGAGTTCAAGACCAGCCCAGGCAACATGGGGAGACCCCGTCTCTACAAAAAATTTAAAAATTTGCCAATTGTGGTGGCATGTGCCTGTGGTCCCAGCTATTTAGGAGGCTGAGGGGGGAGGATCACCTGAGCCCAGGAGGTTAAGGTTGCAGTGAGCTGTGATCACACCACTGCACTCCAGCCTGGATGACACAGCAAGACTCCATCTAAAATAAAATAAATAAAGCTAGGAGAGCTGAGGTGGTCACTCAGACCCACTCACACACAGAAATAAAGAACCGCTGCACTGATGCTGTGGCCACAGTCACCATCAGAAGCAGAGGACTGGGACAGGTGACCACAAAGGAGCTTCCTGCCTACCCACGGCCATGCTCCTCAAACAGGGAAGCTGGGCACCAGGTGTGCCTGGCCACACAGCAACCCACGTGGACCCAGGGCCAGTCAGCCAGGACGCTGGGCCCCTGGGCTGGTGCTGAGCGCTGCTGGGGGGTAGTGGCTGGTCTGGGCTGGTGGTAACTACTACTCAGGCGTAGCAGCTGGCCTAGGCACTGGGCCTCGGGGCCTCACTTACTTGTGACAACAACTGTCTTCTCTCAAAAAGAGGTTCCTTCTGCAGAGAGGGGACACCCCCTCATCAAGAGCCGCCCCAGATAACCTCATGCAGGCTAGACAGCTGTCTCTACAAGGATACGGCTCCCAGGGACCATGGGCTGGGGCCACTGCAGTGGGTCTCAGTGAGCCAGGGAAGAAGTGCCGAGGCCTTAGAGGGCAGGAACCCGGGCCCTGAGCAAGCTGCCTCGGCTCCTGACACCTTATCATTTTCTAATGACCAGGGTCCCTCCGCCTCCCTACTGGATCTGCTCTGCTCTCCGTGGGAGCTCTCTATTCTAAACCGCTTCTTCCTTCTCTATTTCTGTCATCCTGGTTCAGTGGGTGTGGCTGGGAAGAGACCTGGCTGCTGTCCCCTGCCTGGGAGCGAGGCACGCATGGGGCTGCCCCCATCAGCCTGGTGGGTCTTCTCGGTCTGACCTCCCCGGGCACCGCAGCGGTTCTAAGCTGCCAATGCAGCTCTGTCCCTAGCACCCTAGCCAGGGTTGGGCCTCAGGTGGCAAGGAGAGGAGGGAGCAACTATCTCGCTCCTGCATCTTGTTCTGGTGACAGGGTGCAGTGTGGGGAAGCTGAGTTATTAAAACCAATCTGTGAAGCTGTCAGGCTCCAGGCAATCTCCATTTCAACCCAGTGCTCAGCTCAGGCAACACCACCCCTGTGGGGACACCAATCTCCACCAGAGCTGTCTCTGCGGCCCAGCCAGAGCAAGGCGGCTGGGAGGAATGCCCCAGGTCACTGAGGGGGGCTGTGCCTTACAGTCAGTAGACTGGGACACTAGGTCCCCACTGCTGGTGGGACCCCCCCGGGTCCCGGGCTCAGAAGCTGGAAGTCCCAGTGGTTGGCTCGCCAGCAGCAGCAGTACAAACCCACACCAGGGTCCCCGGGTGCCAGCGTGCTACCCCGTGGGCCTTCAGGCTGCTGACTGGGACGGGCTCGCCGGCTCCATCACCCACCAGACTCCTGGGTCCCATACCGAGGGACAGGGCAGAGGCCATCATGGGGCCCGACAGTGCCACCTGCAGCCAGGCTGAGGGAGCCCAGGAGGGAGGGAGGTGTCTGCCCCCAGGCAGGAGCTGCCAGCAGGAGATGGAGCTGGGAGACGGGTGGGCCAGGGAGGTCCTCAGGGGCAGTTAGGTGGGCAGCAGAGGGGTGAGGAAGCAGCCCCGCAGCCTCCACCCCAAGAACAGCCTGGCTTGGCCTGGGTGGGCGACAGACTCATCCATCGACCCCAGGCTCTGCCTTCCACCCACCTGTGGCCACAGGGCAGGAAGCCCGGGCTGGTCCACTGCAGCCCTGGTACCCACCCTCCCCACCCCCACCCCCAGCATCCAGAGCACGGTTCCTCGGTGCACACATGCGCCCGTGCACACGCGCACATGCACGCACACCTCCAGGGACGCCCATGAAGCAAAAGACAGCTATGCCTGCTAGGACTCAAGTTTCCCTGGCAGTGAGAAGAAAAGATGCTGTGAAATTCCCATGAGAGAAAACGGCAGAGAGAAAACTCAAGGTGTAGCTGAATCAAAAGGGAAAATTCTCGGCTTGCAGCTCCTTAAAGGTCAAGGGAGGCTGGTGGAGTTTTCTGATAATCCCCTCTCCCCCAGCCTCCCCAGCAGCCCTCTCTGCAGCGCTCAGGAGGGTCTGGCTCATAGCAGCCCAGGATGGCCAAGAGCAACTGGGGGCTCCGTGCCCTTCACGGGAGCACAAGCTCCGAGACCCCCACCTCCCATACCTGCACCGGAGACTAAGAGTGTGTCCAAGGTAAACAGAGGCAGGAGAGGGTGGACAGAAAGATCCCCTGAGGAAACAGCCAGAGATGAGACCGTGGGGGACCCGCATCCTGCCTGGCGCAATGGAGGATTTCCAGACTGCCGCAGGTCATGGGCAGGTCAAGGTTGCAGTCAGGACAAGCGCTCCTTCGCCCCGCTGCTCTTGGGGGCTTCACCTGGGTGCGGGATGACCCCCCTTCTGACAAGTGGAGCTGCAGAGACCCTGGGGGACACCCCCTTCCCTAAGCCTGAGCAGAGGCCTCTGTGGCTGCCATGCACCTGCACTGGCCCCGCAGCACTCCTCAGGAGGGCCTTCCTCTCGCCGCCTTAGAGCCGGTACAAGCAGCTGACCACGTCCCATCAGCTCACGACATCCTCGGGAGTCCCTGCAGCCCCGGGAACATGCTGATCCCCCATCTGGCTTCCCTGCTGCAGTGAGAGCCAAAGCTTCTGCTCTTGGCGGTGGCCCACAGTCCCCTAAAGACCCCCAACACTGCCCTGCAGGGTGTCTGACGGGTTGGGGGCAAAAGGGCATCCAAAGCCTCGGCCAGGTCCCAGCCCGGCACATGGGTGCACAGGACTGAACAGTGGGCACTCTCCCGGGCAGCGTGGGCCAGGGCCCTCGAGGGGGGATGGCCACTCCACTCTCTTCTTTGGGGTGCACAGCACAACCCAAATGACCCAGAAGTGCCCTGGGACCAGCAACTCTCCCAGGGCTGGCCGAGACCCCAACATCCTCCCATCCTGGCCTGGAACTCTCTTCTAGAGGCCACGTGGCATGTGATGCCGCTGGCAGCACTGTGCTCAGCCTCGTGGCGACGCCTGTGTTTCGTGCCTGGCCCGGGCAGCTCAGAAGGGTGGGCCCTGCAGGGGCTGCCACAGGTGCAGGTTGGGGAGGGGACGCCTGGAGGGGAACAGCCAGCCGCAGGACCGGCCATGGAGGGTCAGCTCGGCTAAACCACCCCCACCCCAGTTCCAGGAGTCTTTTTATTTATTTATTTTTTATTTATTTTGAGACCGAATCTCACTCTCTCGCCCAGGCTGGAGTGCAGTGGTGTGATCTCCGCTCACTGCAAGCTCCGCCTCCTGGGTTCACGCCATTCTCCTGCCTCAGCCTCCCAAGTAGCTAGGATTATAGGCAACCGCCACCACACCTGGCTAATTTTTTGTATTTTTAGTAGAGACAGGGTTTCACTGTGTTAGCCAGGATGGTCTCGATTTCCTGACCTCATGATCCACCTGCCTCGGCCTCCCAAAGTGCTGGGATTATAGGCGCAAACCACCGCGCCCGGCCCCAGGACAGTCTTGATCTATGGCAAGGAGTGTGGCCTGGGACAGTGGCTTCTATGGGGCACAGCCTTCAGGACACTGACCCCAGGCCACCACTCCACCCAGGAAGACCCTGGAATACAGGGTCGAGTGGAAAGCTCGGACCCTCCCCACACCCACCTGTACTCCAGCCCCCCCAGCCTGGGTGACAGAAGGAGCTACAGGAAGTCGGGGTGGCGGGGGGAAACCAGGTGCTGGCTCTGGTTTCAATCCCCATTGCCAAAGAGATTTTGAGGCGCCTCAGTCTCTTCAGATATTCTTAGCCCCGCTGCCTGAGAGCACCACAGAAGCCGGCCTTTTGAAGCACGTTTCTGTCTGTTATTGACACCAGGCTGTTCACGTCACTTTGACACACAAATCAAGCTACCAAAGTAGCAACAGACCCAGAAAGCTTTAATAAAATGCTGTAAACCTGAGTACACTGACACTTTCTTTAAAATGCCACCGGAATACTCTGAAATGGTTGCAATTAAGCGGCCGCAGATGCAAGCGGAGCGGTGTAATTAGGGAGACAGACGGGGCGCAGCCTTGGTGATCTCTTGGCTGGGAGCCCTACCTACTCCAAGGGCCTCAGGAGGGGAGAAGGGGGAAGCACCTCCCAGGGGCCTGAGTAGCTTCCTGAACCCCAGCCCAGGGACCAGAGGCCAGGCACTCTTTCCAGTTACCTTGTCCCCATCCCCCTGCAAGTTGGGAAGGCAGCCTGGAGCGGGAGTCAGCTCCCACAGCACACAGTGAGGATCCACGAGGCTCCAGCAAGTCACCAAGCCTCTCTGTGCCAGGCCCCTGCTGGGAGCTGGGACACGGGGTGACCAGGGCCCCTACCATCTGCTGGGGAGGACTGATGGCCCGTAGTAGACCTTGGCTAATGCTGGGGTCACCTGGTCTATGCCTGTTGCAGGCATGGGGTACCGTGGGAACATCTGGGGCCCCGCCTCAGCCCTGGTGAGAGAGCAGGGAAGGGGCCCTGCGTGCTAAGCAGGCTGAGCTGACTGTGGGGGTGAGTGGGGAGCTCTGGGGAGTTGGGGGCATGCCCTGCAGCTCGAGCCTACGCTGTGGCTCCTCTCAGGCCCCTTATGCCACGCCACACTCGGGCAGCATGAGGCCCCACCCCTGCCATCCCCACCCTTTCCTGGGCAGAAACCAAGACCAAGGTCAGGGCGCTTCTGGAATTCTCTGCCCAGAGGAACTGTTGCCTACTCAACGCTGCCCCGCCCCAGCTGTCTCCCCTGAGCCATCTCCCACGACGGGTCGTGGGGAAGGGTAGACGTGGAGGTGGCAGCTGGACGCCTGCGGCACCAGGCGAAGCAGAGGAGGGGTGCAGTGAGGGGCAGTCGGGGAGAGGTGCAGGATGCCCTCAGAGGCTGCGTCCTGGATGAACCAGCTCAGGAGAGGCCCTCGGCTCCTGGCGCATCCCTGTCAGTCCCTCCGATGGCCTGTGGCCGGGCCCCACTGCCGCCTCCAGGGAGCCACTGTCGCCTCCCCCTACAGAGGCCCCTCTGACCTAGCAACAGGCACCCCCGGCCCTGGCATCTGACCCACAGCAGCCCCAGCCCCAGGGCCTCCCCCAGCCCAGGCTCCCGCGACAGCCAGCAACTCCCGGGGCCCCTCACAGGAGACCGAGCTGCTGGCAATGTGGTCCTTGGAACTGAAGTCCTCACGTCTGACTTGCTGGCTGGTCCCCCACCTCCCACATCCCTGACCCCCTGCTTCTGTCTGGCTGGGCCTCCTCGCCAGCTGCTTGCCACCTCCCGCCCCGCAGGGGCTCTCTGCGCAGGGCAGACGGTCCCTATGGAGGCACAAACCCGGTCACACCGTGGGCGTCCCGCCGCCCACGCACCCCTGGGAGGCCACGCTTTGCCCCAAGTCACACGGGGTCCTCTACAGGGACTTCCCCCTGGGCTCCACCTGCGCTTGGGACGTAGGTGAGGATGCACACAACTCGCCCCTTCCTGCTCATTGTGCTTTTTTTTTTTAACGACGAGGTACAACATTCTTCCCCCCACCGCACCCCGCTTACAACTCCAACCCAGGGAAGGGCCAGGCAAGGCGGAGCTCCCACGCCCTCCAGGCAGCGGCTCCGTCCTCCTCCAGCGCCAGGACAGCCTGGGAAGATTCCAGGCGTGAGCGCGGCCCCGGGAAGGGCGGGAGCGCCACCTAGTGGCCCTCGAAGGACAGCGCAGGGCAGCCCTGCCAAGCACCCAGCACGGTCCGAAGTCACAAGCAGAGCCCAGTGACACAGGGGCGCACACACACATGCATACTCACACACTCACGTGCACTCACACGCACGCGCACACGTGCACATTCACACACACCCCCACACGGCCTCGCTGCAGACGTGCACAGGGAGCCAGGAGAAGGTCCTGGAACTCGGCCCGCCACAGCAGCACCCACGCTGCACCCGGCACCTCCCGGGAAGGGGCAGGTCCACTGCACTCCATACATGGCTGCAGCACCACGCCCTGCCCTCCTAACTGTAGGGCCTGGCCCAGGCGTGCCAGGGCGGAGACTGCGAGGGAGCAGCTGCAGGGTCATCCTGGCCAGGCCCCTCTGGGCAGCATGGACAGTGTCCCTTCACCAGGAACGTCTCCACTTGGCTGTCAGGCAGCACGACCTGGGCAGTTCAGGAGGCTCAAGACCACGCTCCTGGCCATGGGGACACCTGGGGCCGCTCACAGCTCAATGGGGGGCACTCTGGGGTGTAAAGCGCAAGCTCTAGGGGCCTGGGAGCTTCGGCTCTGGGGGTGCACATCCCCCACTCCAAAGCTGGTGGGTGACCCCAGGCGGTCCGGAAGATCTCCAGCCGTCATAGCCCGAGCTTTGCGGCCTCATCTGGTGGGGCCCCTGCCATGGCGCCCAGCCACATACCCGGGATCCACCGCCTCCCGAGGGGCTCTCGGTCCGGCCAGCGGCAGGGCCAGCACAGACACTCACCAGGACTTGGGCTCCCCGAAGTGCAGGTAGTTGATGCTGTACAGGTCCATGTCCTCGGTGTGCCAGGCGAAGGTAGTCTTCCACATGCCAAAGTACAGGTAGGGCGTGTTCACGCCCTCAATGATCGTGCCGCACTCACGCTCCACCATGTCCAGGATGGTCCGGAGGCTCCCGATGTTCCACTGGGCCACATCCTGTGGGGCGGCAGCGCAGCGTCGGCAACCGCCCGGCCACCCCCAGAACCTGCGAGCCCCGGGGTGCAGGCTAATTCTCCCCAGAAGCCCAGGGGTCACTGCCCATCCTCCCCCACCCCAGTATCTGAGGCCCCCCCAGGGGCTGGTCACACCCTGTGTGAGATTCTTGCCCAGGCCGAAGTGCAGTGGCAGGATCATAGCTCACTGCAGCCTCAACCTCCCAGGCTCAGGTGATCCTCCAGCCTCAGTCTCCTGAGTACCTGGGACTATAGGCGTGAGAAACCACACCTGGCTAATTTTTACATTTTTTTTTTGTAGAGATGAAGTCTCACTCTGTTGCCCAGGCTGGTCTCAAACTCCTGGGCTCAAGTGTCCCTCCCACTTCGGCCCCTCCAAGTGCTGGGGCTGCAGGCATGAACCACCATACCCGGCCCAGACACCTTTTCTGAGGGGTTCACCGCCAGCCTGGCCCTTGCGGGAAGGGCCCCACCGCACATGCCAGCGTGCACCGGGCAGGCAGCACCTGCCAGATTCCACTGAGCTGCGTGCCTCCTGCTGGGTGGAGGCCTTGTTGTGAAGCCTGCAGTTTGGGAGTGCATAATTAACACGCCTCTAAGTCAATGACACGGAAGGAGAAAAACAGTCACCACGTGGGGCTAACCCAGCGATGGTACCAGAGCCAAGACCCAGTGACAGCCCTTCCACAGCTTCTGACCAAGGAGACGAAGACAGTTTTCAGAACCAGGCAAACAAGGACGGAATCCCCACCCGCCAGGCGCATCTATTCTTAATGCCACAAGCAAACAAACCCCGTCCTGTCCCAAGAGCTCATAAAATACACATTAGTCACTGCAGTCCCCGGAGAGGCTCATGGCCTGCTGAGAGGCCGAGAGGAGCCCAGACACACTCATGAACTTGAGCTCCTCTCACAGCCCGAATCCGCCCCCCCCAGCTGTTCCTGCGCCAGCACGACCGGCCCTCAGACTTGGCAAGACCAGAGGTTCCTTTGCAAGGTGAGCCCTGGCAGGAGCCCAGAAGAGGTGAGGAGGGAGGCAGTGATGAGACCCGAATGGGGAGGACGGAGGCCCCAGGGACAGGGTGAGCTGGGCGCAAATTCATCCTGGGACCAGAGCAAGTCGCTTCTCTGCTCTGGGCTCAGTTTCCCCCGCTGTAAAAGTAGGCTAGTGCATAGGATAGGCGTGGCAAATACATGGCAAGGAAGCCCTGAAGCCTCCTCTGGCGCCTGTGGCAGGTCGGCTTGGGCTGGCACAGCCTGTGTGAGGCTGCAGAGTCCCTCCAGGGTCATCACTACAGGCCAAGTGCAGGCAGTGCAGGCCAGCCAACTCAGAGGCTCTCATGCACTGGACTCTGAGGCTGAACTTTCACTTAAAAACAATCAGGCAGGATCCGTAACAGAAAGACAAGCCCCAGACAGAAAGAAAATACTTGCAAGTCACAACTGATAACCAAAATACACAGCAAACTCTCAAATTCAACCAGAAGAAAACAAACAGCGCGGTTAAAAAACAGAAAAAGATGGCCGGTCACAGTAGCTCCCGCCTGTAATCCCAGCACTTTGGGAGGCCAAGGCGGGTGGATCACCTGAGGTCAGGAGCTTGAGACCAGCCTGGCCAACATGGCAAAACCTCATCTCTACTAAAAATACAAAAATTAGGCTGGGCATGGTGGCTCATGCCTGTAAATCCCAGCACTTTGGGAGGCCAAGGTGGGCAGATCACGAGGTCAGAGATTGAGACCATCCTGGCCAACATGGTGAAACTCCATCTCTACTAAAAATTCAAAACTTAGCTGGGCGTGGTGGCGGGCACTGTAGTTCCAGCCTGGCAACAGAGCAAGACTCCATCTCAAAAAAAAAAAAAAAAAAGAAAATTAGCTGGGTGTGGTGGCGGGTGCCTGTAATGTAATCCCAGCTACTTGGGAAGCTGAGGCAGAGAAATGCTTGAACCCAGGAAGTGGAGGTTGCAGTGAGCCGAGATCACGCCACTGCACTCCAGCCTGGGCGACAGAGCAAGCCTCCATCTCAAAACAACAACAACAACAACAACAAACTGGGCAAAAGACATGAAGAGAGCTCACCAAGGAAACACACAGATGGCAAACAGGCATGCAAAGGGGCCCCGCCGCGAAGGCAGCCATCGGGGGAATGCAGATTGAAATGGCAATGAGACAGCGCAACACGCCTCCCAGAGTGGCCACAACACCGACAACTCCGGAGTTGATGCACAACACCGACAACTCCAGATGAGGGCGGGGAAGCGGGGCCCTGGGAACGTTCATTCGCTGCTGCCGGGAGCACACAGTGGGACAGGTGGGCGGGAGGACAGTTTGGTGGCGTCTTACAAAACTAAACGTCCTCTCACCACGCGGTCCAGCAACTGTACTCCTTGGTATTTACCCAAAGGAGATGAAAACTTCTGCCCACATTGCCCAAACTTGGAAGGGTCCTTCAATAGGTGAATGAGCAGGCACACTGTGGTGCACCCGGACAATGGAGTATTATTCAGCGCTGAAAAGAAATGAGCTCTCAAGCCATGAAAAACGGAACAACCTTGAACACCTACTGTTTGGTCAAAGAGGCCAATGGAAAAAGGCTACCGACTGTAGGATTCCAGCTCACGGCATTCTGGAAAAGGCTGAGCTATGGAGACAGTGAGACATCAGAGGTTGCCTGGGGCACGAGAGAGGGATGGGGGAGAGGGAGGGATGACAAGGTGGAGCTCAGGAGATCATTAGGGTGGTGAGATGACTCCATGTGACACTGTAATCCCAGCTACTCGGGAGGCTGAGGCAGGAGAATCGCTTGAACCCAGGAGACAGAGGTTTCAGTGAGCTGAGTCTGCGCCACTGCCCTGCAGCCTGGGTGACAGAGCAAGACTCTGTCTCAAAGACAAAGAAACAAGCACACAAGAAACGTTCACAGCAGCATTATTCAAAATAGCCAAAAAGAGAACACAGCCCAAATGTCCGTCAGCGGATGAACCGATCAACACCGCGCGGGATAAGGTGGGCACCCCCACTCCAATAAACACCACGTGGGATAAGGTGGGCACCCCCACTCTGATAAACACCACGTGGGATAAGGTGGGCACCCCCACTCCGATAAACACCACGTGGGATAAGGTGGGTACCCCCACTCCGATAAACACAGAGTGGGATAAGGTGGGCACCTCCACTCTGATAAACACCACGTGGGGAAAGGTGGGCACCCCCACTCGGATAAACACAGAGTGGGATAAGGTGGACACCCCACTCTGATAAACACAGCGTGGGATAAGGTGGGCACCCCCACTCCGATAAACACCACGTGGGATAAGGTGGGCACCCCCACTCCGATAAACACCACGTGGGATAAGGTGGGCACCCCCACTCCGATAAACACCACGTGGGATAAGGTGGGCACCTCCACTCCGATAAACACCACGTGGGATAAGGTGGGCACCCCCACTCTGATAAACACTACGAAGGATAAGGCGGATACCCCACTCCAAAAATCCAAAACCCAAAAAGCTCCAAGGTCCCAAATGTTCTGAGTACCGATACGACGCCACAAGTGAAAACTTTCACAGCTGACTTCATGTGACCAGTCACAGTTAAGACACAGTCAAAACTTCGCTTCGTGCACAAAATTATTAAAAACTTTGTATAAAGTTATCTTCAAGCTACGTGTGTAAAGTATACGTGAAGTACAGATGAATTTTGTGTTTAGACTTGAGTCTGTGGAACTGCAGGTCCCGGTGTCGGCGGTGGGGCCGGGTGGGAGGTGGCTGCACTGTGGGTGGATTGCTCATGTCTCCTGAATGGTTTAGCACCAGCCCCGCGGTGCTGTTCTCACGGCAGTGAGTTCTCGCGAAACCTGGCTGTTGAAAAGCCTATGGCACCTCCCCCTCACTCTCTCCTGCTCCTGCCATGTCAGATGGATCAGCTCCTCCTTCACCTTTGCCATGACTCTAAGTTTCCTGAGGCCTCCCCAGCCATGTTTCTTGTAGATCCTGCAAAAACGTGAACCAATTAAACCTTTTCTTTATTCACTACCCAGTCTCAGGCGTTTGTTTCCTTTTTTTTTTTTTTCCTTTTTCTTGTGACGTAGTCTCATTTTTGCCCAGGCTGCGGGGCAGTGGCGCGATCTCGGCTCACCGCAACCTCCACCTCCCGGGTTCAAGCGATTCTCCTGTCTCAGCCTCCCAAGTAGCTGGGATTACAGGCACGCACCACCATGCCGGGCTAAGTTTTGTATTTTTAGTAGAGACAGGTTTTGCCATGTTGGCCAGGCTGGTCTTGAACTCCTGACCTCAAGTGATCCGCCCACCTCAGTCTCCCAAAGTGCTGGGATTCAGGCGTGAGCCACCACACCCAGCCTCAGGTATTTCTTTATAGCAGTGCAAGAACAGACAAATGCAGACTTAGGGCCCATCTCTAAGATATCTCAGGATGTATATGCAAATATTCAAAAAAAAAAAATCCCAAATTCGAAATACTCTGGTCTCATGTTTGCTTCTGGCGGGGCCGGAAGCAAAGCTGGCTTATGCCTGGCTCCATGTCAGGGGCGTCCACCTCAGGTTCTCCAGGGTGGGCTCACTTCCAGCCTGAACAGAATCCTCCATGTGATAAACCGGCGCCCTCGGCTCAGAGAGCAAACCCAGTCCCCTGCGGGCCACAGCGCAAACAAGGTCCACTAAGCAGGGCAGAGCCAAGGCTGGCCATGGCCTCAGGGCAGTCACAGCTTCCTGCTGCTGTTCCACACACACCCGCCACACAGGCCCACTTGCAGGCCCACTTCTGGCGTCCAGCAGGGCCTGGGGGACCTTATGCCTGAGGCTGGGACTCTGGGGATGCCCGCCAGCGGCCCTCATGGAGAGCCCGGGCTGTGTGGACAAGGGGACGCTCCAGCAGACCAGGCTCCGGATGGGAGGTGGGATCCCCTCACCCCAGTGTCTCTGGGCCCTGAGCCCAAGTCAGGACCGGGCTGGAGCCGAATCCAGCAGGTGGCCTGGCGGGCTGAGGACTCGAGGCCCCACAGTGCCAGGAAGACGAGAGGCAGCGACTGGAAAAGTACACGTGTTCGTAACACGCTGCGGGCCGGCTGCTGAGGCCAGAGGCGGGGCCAGGGTGAGCTCAGGGTGGGGGCTGCGGGGTGTGACAGGAGGGGCCCTGCAAAAATCAGAGAAAGCCTGGCTTCCTCTTTCGTCACCACAGGGCGAGGCCCGCAGCCAGAGCCTGGGCGAGGGGGTTAACCTTGCCTGCCTGGAAGCTTCATCTGCCAAGGCAGAGTCCCGTTCAGGGCCCTCCCACCACCACCCACTAGGAAGGTGGTCCCTGTTCTTCCCCGGAGCCTCGTACTTACGTCATCATACAAAGAGCCGCTGATGTCAGCCCCGTAGATCGGGGAGACAAAGGTGAGGTTCTTCCAGTATTTGCGTTCAAGGTCGTCAAAGTCCTGGTGCCGCGGGGTACAGTACCTGGTGAACAAACACCCCAAAACCAGCTCAGGGTGAGGCCTGGGTGCTACGCAGCCCACCCTCAGCCACCTGGAACCCAGGGCACCCATGAAAGAGGCAGGAGGGGCTCTGCTCCGACTGCCCGCTGCCCTGCCTAGGGTACCACACAACCTGCTTCCGGGTGGGACAGTGCACTTCCACGGGCGAGCAGTGGCCCAAACCCACGTACCCCTCCTCAGTTATCAGTTATCCTGGCCCGGGGCACCCACATCAGAACACACGCCAGGGGGAGTGGGCAGGGGACAGAGGCCCTGGGAGGCTCTTGTCATCCCTGTGTGGCAAAGACTGAGCTCAGACGACAGACTAGGGGGCTGGGAAGGCCAGGTGAGCGGGACAGACCAGGCTCTGCTCTGGTGCCAGAGCCACAAGGCACGTGAACCTCAGAGAGCAACAGGGTGCAGGCCACAGAGAGGAGGGCACGGCGACGGGATGGGCCTGCGCAGCACGGAGGCTGCGTGGCTGTGCCTGCTGAACCAGGGAGCTGTACTCGGAACGCCACCAGTACACGCAGGTGCCACGTGTACCTGGGTGTGTGCCCACAGGTGTGCCCACATGGTTGTGCCTGTGTACCTGTGTATGAGCCTGTGCGTGCCTGTGTCCAGTGCACGTGCCTATGTGTACCCATGTGTGCCTGTGGAGAAAGGTGCATGTGCCGTGTGTACCCGTGTGTGCCTGTGTATGGACGTGCATGTGCCCTGTGTACCCATGTGTGTCTACATGTGCCCTCCTGTGTGCCTGTGCATGTGCCCGTGTGGAGCCAGGGAGCCCCCTCTGAGGAGGGGCCACAGGCCCAGGTGTCACAGGAGGATGTGGCGGATGTGCTCCCAGGCCGGAGACCAGGGCACCGCCCGACATGCACTGGGAAGCTGAGATGAGGGCGGTGTGGGTCAGCCCAGGCCGGGAGAGGGTCCAGATCCACCCTGGGAGCTAGGGGTTGCCACAGCCCATGCGGGGCACACAGAGCAGACCGGCCATGCCGTAGGGGCTGTGTGTACCGCACCTTCTCTGCCCCCAGGGTCCCCATGAACAGGTGTGCCCCCGGGGGCGGGGGTCAGGTCTGCCCTGCCCGCCCCGCGTACTTCTCGCTGTTGGCCAGGCGGCGGTACTCGCCCACTGTCATAGCCTTCTTCTGGATGTTGTACTGCGTGAAGAGGCCCGACTGGCCCGTCACCACCTGCTGGATGGGCGCCGGGATCACCACGTCATCGATGTCGTCATACGTCTGCCGCGGCTTCCACTCCTTCGGGGGGATGATCTGCAAGACCAAGATGGGAGTCAGTGGCGCCCTCGGAGCCTCAGGGCAGGGCCAGAGAGCAGACTGTGCCGCCGGCTCCCCAGAGACCAGCGCCCCCCAGATCTGCACCTCCGGACACCCCCCAGGGGCACCAGGAACCCCCCGTTTGCCTTATCAAACTCCCCAGGAGACTCTGCAGCCAATGAGGGCCTCACCTGCTAGGGCAGAGCCATCCTCCAGGCCTGGGAAGCTGGGTACAGCACCCCCCCCAGCACCAGGGCCGACCCTGACACGTGTGCAGGATTAGACTCAGCAAACATAGGTGGGACTGGGCGTGTGTGTGTTTCAGCATCTCGAGGCTCAGAGACTCGTATTTTGAGGCATTTGTTGTTGTTGTTGTTGTTGTTGAGACAGGGTCTTGCTCTGTCACTCAGGCTGGAGTGCAGTGGCACAATCATAGCTCACTGCAGCCTCCAACTCCTGGACTCAAGTGATCCTCCCACCTCAGCCTCCCAAGTAGCAGGGACCACAGACTTGCACCACCATGCCCAGCTAATTTTTTAAAAAAATTTTAATTTTCTCTAGAGATGGAGTCTCATTTTGTTGCACAGGCTGGTCTCGAACTCCTGGCCTCAAGTGATCCTCCTGTCTCAGCCTCCCAAAGTGCTGGGATCATAGACGTGAGCCACTACGCCCTGGCAAGGCATTTTTTAAAACGGGAATCTTCATGCTTGGTCATAAGCGCTGCAGCTCACCATGCCCTCTGGCAGCAGGAAATGAGAACTGCACCCACTGGCCACCAAGAGCCTACCAGGGGCCACATGCACCTGAAGAACAGGGGTTGGAGCCCAGACACTCGCTCCAGTGGCTCCACTTGGCTGAGACCCACTATGGGACAACCCAAGTTCTAGGAGCTAGGAAACACTGGGAAACAGATCCGGCCCCCATGGGCCTCCGCCCCGCCTGGAGTGGGCCAACAGGAAGCGCAGGCTCAGGGAGGGCGACAGCACCACATGGGACAGGGGCCGTGGGGCAGGACAGGAGCTGTGCGGAGCTGGGCACTGTGCAGAGCATGCTGGGGCCCAGCGCACCCATCCCCTGGGTGGAAGGAATGGCAGAGCTCCCATCTGACCGCTGAAGAAACTGAGGCACACAGCGATCCACAACACAGCCCAGGGCACCCTGGGGCGAGCGGGCAGACTATGGCCCAGGACCTCTAGCCTGGCGGCCGCATGCACTTCCACCCCAGAGAGGCCCCGGGCCGCCTCAGACACCGGAACACACGGAGAAGACAGCAGAGGAAGACAAGGACCAGCACCTGTCAGAGGCGGCACTGCAGCCGGAACCCGGTGCCTTCACTAATTTAGAGTTAAACCGAGACGAGGCCAGTCCCAAGGAAAGGACAGCCCAGGTTAGCGCCGGCTCTTTCTGGAGACATCCAGGAGCTGAGAGACCAGGGCTATCCGGAGTACACGCCTCACTCTGGGCTCCTGGCCTTGTCCCCAGCCTCATGTTCCCTCCTCTGGTGGGGGTAAGCCTATGGGCCGACAAGACCAGATTCTAGACTGCTGGTGGGCACCACGGGCCTTCTGGGCGCCAGACACCCTCCTGTGCAGGCCCTCCCAGCCGCTCCGGGGCTGCTACACCCAGTCCTGGGGTGGGCACTGCAGGCCCCACGCCTCCTTCCAGGAGTCGACCAGGCCACCCACTGCACAGGGAGAAGGAACTAACCCACCCGCTTCAGCTCATCTGCCAGGAATCTGGGAAGCTGCCCCTCCGTGCTCCGGGCCACCAAGGGAAAAGCTGTGTGTTGACGCCCGCGTCGCTGGCAGCTTCCAGAACGGCTAAAATCCATTTACTGTCCCCAAGGACCCAGCGATCACATCAGTGAAGAAACTCTTTTGCTTGGCAATGAAAACACTTATCCTCCAGGTGCCTGTTAATGACGGGAAGGTGCTGCCTCCGTGGCCGGCATGCGCAGGTTTCTTTAGCAAAAGCAGTAACAGCAGCAGCAGCCACAGTGAGCAGGTGGCTCTCAACTGAGCGGGGGAGGGGGGTGTCTTGTCCCCCGGGGGACACCTAGCCATGTCTGGGAACGTCTGTGGCTTTCACGACTGGGGGTGCTCCTGGCATGAGGTAGATGGAGGCCAGGGAAGCTGCTCAGCACCCTGCAATGCCCAGGATGGCGCCACCCCAGAGAATGATGCGGCCCCAAGTCCACAGTGCCAAGCAAAGAGAAACACTAATTTAGAGTTAAACCGAGACGAGGCCGGTCCCAAGGAAAGGACAGTCCAGCTTAGCGCCGGCTCTTTCTGGAGACTGTCCATGTCCACTGTGGCCACAGTGCAACAGGCACCTGGGGCACCTGTCCCTGGCACAGCCTGTCCCATCACTGGCAGGGTGCTGGGGCAGCTGCGGGGCTGCCGTTCTCTTAGATTTCAGGGGAGCAGCTGAAGAGTCAGTGAGACACTAAGACATTGAGGAGTGAAAGGCGAGAAACAGAAACAAAAGGGCCTGTGTCCCAGACACGAGATGTTCCTGCAGAGAACTGAGTGGTATGGTCAGAGACTCCACAGGCCAGTGCTGCTCTGAATCACACAGGCACTGTCCGCCTCTCCAGGAAGCCCCAGTCTGCTTCTGCAGGAGGGTTCCATGAAAGTGGCCCGGCTCCAAATCCACGCCAAAGCCGCTGGCCGAGGGGAAGCCGTGGATTCGCCTCTTCAGTGCTATTAGAGGAAACTCGCCCATTATCCTAGTCTGCTAAATGAACAAAAACACTTCGCTCCCGATTCCTCTGCTCTCGAATGAGCGCCTCGGGCTACTTTGCTCATCTGTCCCCTCCACGGCGGGCACTGTGTAGTAAAGACATCTGGGAGCCACGCAGGAGGCTCCAAACACCCCCACGGCGTCTGCGCCGCACACGCGGAGCCACACTCTAGGTGACACAGCCCAGGCAGGTGCTGACAGGCGGCGTGAACGAGGGCCACTTCCAGCTGGGCTCAAACCCGAAGGATCCGGGAAAATCCCGCAGGGCGGAAGAGGACAGAAGTGACATCCCACAATCTGTCGAGACGCGAATCCAGAAGGAGTGCTCCAGGCGGGGAGGGTTGAAAAGGAGGCACTGAAAGCCGCTCGGGACATTCCTGCTGCCACACTCGGGTCTTCCAGGCCTCAGGCGGCCCCTGAAAGTGCCTCACACGGGGCTCCTGAGGGGCCAGATTCAGCTGAGGCCAGGAAGGCAACCGGCCACATGCCAACAGTGAGAGGCAGATGCCGGGCGGGCTGTACAGCTGAGGGCAGCCAGGGCCCCCCCTGCTGGCACCCGCCTGGGAGGCAGCTGGTGGGAGTGGAGAAGCACCGGAAGCTCCCACCCCTCCCAACAGGACCCCCGACGGGGCCTTCCAGGGCCCCTCTCACCTCAGTGCTTCCCAAGTGGCCGGGGACACCCCATGTGGAGGCCCCAGCAACTCCAGTGGAAGGCTCCCTGCACCCAGGGCACCGCCAGCTCCAGGGCCCTCTCAGGGCTGTGCCCGCAGCTCCCGCCCCCACCCAGCTCCATCGGGCCTGCGGATCTCTGCTGTGGGCAGGGGGGATGTATAACCAAACACAGTTTTGATGGAACCAGGAAACCCCCAGCTCCCCCCCCACACACACACACATACATGCACGCACACACACGGTGGTCAAGGCAGGCAGACCAGGGTGAGGGGGGACCCCAACACCCCCACAGCTTGCTCAGAACCAGCAGGGCACTGTGCTCCTTCTCCAAAGAGGCTGGCTGCCCCAAGCCAAGGGCCCCCCATTTGGAAGACGCAGAGCTGCCCAGGGCCAGAACAGATGCTTCCCCAAGCCCATCTGTCCCCACAGAGCTGCAGAAGGGGGTGTGCGTGCGCCACATGCGGGTGCCAACGTGACTCTGCAGCTGCCAAGCTCTCTGGGCTGTGTGAGAGCTGCCTCCCCACCTCAGTCTCCTGTGCGCACACACACACACACAGTCACACAGACACGCGCACACACGGCCCCTCCATAGCATGGGACCCGGACAGCCCCCTACTGCCCAGCCACCTCCACGGGTTTGAGAAAGGATTCTCCGCACTGGTGCAAGGAAAAGCAGCATGGGAGCTGCCGCTGGAGAGGCGTGGGAAGGAACACGCAGAACGCAAGGCAGGGAAACCACACTCCCCACACTGGCCTAAGACGCTGGTGCCGAGAATCTCGGAGGGAACTGGCCTGGGAGGGTGCAGAAACCTGAAGCAGCAACATGAGGGCTCAAAGAGGCGGCAGCCAAGGAGGCAGAGAGAGAGGGAGGGACAAAGCGGAGGTGCCAGCCCGGGGGAGGACAGGCCACCCAGGAACCCAGGCTGCACCCAAGGCCGCCACGTGGAGGGCAGAGAGAGCCGGAAACACCGGGGCACGGAGCCCGGTGGGAGATGAGGGGTGAGGAAGAAGTGATGGAGCGGGCATTTAAAGGTGCCTCGGAAGAGCGCAGGGCAGTCTGAGATGCTGATTCCCCTCAACTTCCTGACATCAGGATGCCTTGGATCCCAAGCCAGAAAGGGCTGCTGCATCCTGGGAAATGTGGAAGTAGGTCAAGGGCAGGAGACAGAGGCAGATGTGATGCCAGGATAAAGGGAGGCCACGCCTGTCCCACCTGCCCTACGGGCACCAGGGAGAGGAGAAAGAGGAGGACCTGGGCCTTTCCTGGGATAGCAGCCTGTGGCCTAGAGGGCCAGAGAAGACAGTCTGAGATCAGACAGGAGGACCAAAGCCTTTTAAAGACAGAACTGAAGCCGGGATGGCAACAGCCCTCACCGTTCTAACCCGGACACAGATGTGCTGTCATTCCCACATTGTCATGGTGTGTTACAGGCAAAAATCCAGCTTGGTGGTGCACACCTGTGGTCCCAGCTACTTGGGAAGCTGAGGCTGGAGGATTGCTTGAGCCCAGGAGGTCAAGGCTGCAGTGAGCCGTGATCGCACCACTGCACCCCAGCACCCCAGCCTGGGCGACAGAGCCAGACCCCATCTCAAAACAGAAAAAACATCCATCTTGGAGGGGAAGAAAAGACGGTGCGAGACTGCTTCCCTCACTCTACAGCTCAGAGACGAAGAAATAACAATGCGAGTCTGATACCGAAGGATCACTAGGAGAGAGACAAGGCTAATGACAAAATCCACCAAAACCAGGGAGTGGAGGGAGAGGCAGGGCGGAGGAGGCCCGGAGAGGCAGGAGGCCTCAGCGCTCAGCAAACTGTGGCCCTCGGGCCGAATCAGCCCCTTCCTGCTTCTGTATAGCCTTTGAGTTAAGAAGACTTTGTTTTCATTTTTAAGTGGTTGGGGGAAAAGAAAAAAGAAGATGATTTCAGGACAGGTGAAAACAATATGCGTTTGCCCTCCAGCATCCAGGAATAATGTTGTACTGGCACAGGGCGGTGCACTTTCATTCACGCAGTGTCTGGTTGCTCTTTCTGGCTCACAGGGCCTAGGTGTTCACTCTCTGGCCGTGTGTAGAGACTGCCCGCCGACCCTGGTTCACTGAGGAAGAACAGCGATAGTCAAACAGCAGGCAACTGGAAGAACCCAAAACGCAAAGATGATTCATCTTCCAAACTGAGGGGTGAGCACTGCTCCAACAGGCTCACATCCGAACACAGAGACTCACGGACCACGGCAGCCACCTTCAGAGCTGTGAAACGTGCAGCACGAACTTTGAAGTTTGTTTTGTTTTGTGAGACAGAATCTTCCTCTGTCGTCCGGGCTGGAGTGCAGTGGCGCAACCTCAGCTCACTGCAGCCTCAACCTCCCTGGCTCGAATGATCCTCCCACCTCAGCCTCCCGAGTAGCTGGGACCACAGACGTGTACCAACACCACGCCAGGCTCATTTTTGTATTTTTAGTGGAGATGGGATCTCACTGTGTTGGCCAGGTTGGTCTTGAACTCCTGGCCTCAAGCCATCCTCCCGCCTCAGCCTCCCAAAATGCTGGGATTACAGGCCTGAGCCATCACGCCCAGCCGAGCAGCATGGTACTGTACATACTCAGCACGTGGGGCTCGGGGGTCTGCTGTGTGTATTCACATACACGCACACACACTCACACGTGCACAATATGCCAGGAGAGAGAGACAGAGAAGAACCAATAACGGTGTTGCTTCCAGGGAGAGGGTGGGGGACTGGGCCGGGACAGGGAGGAGGCTCCTGGTCACTATCTACCTGCGCTGTCGCCCTGTTTGAGTTTTCCTGACCCAGCCACTCTGTCATCTCAAAAAGATTGTTTTTGGTTTGGTCTGATTTGGTTTTTGAGACAGGGTCTTGCTCTGCTGCCTGGACAGGAGCACAGTAGCACGATCATAGCTCATTGCAGCCTCTAATTCCTGGGCTCATGCAATCCTCCTGCCTCACCCTCCCAAATAGCTGGGACCACAGGCATGCACCACCATACCCAGCTTAAAAAAAAATGGTTTTACTAGGAAAGTAAGGTCTTCCTGGGCACTGAACACCCTGGAAGGCTTCCTAGACTCCTGACATCCCTCAGTGATACGTCAGCTCACAGCCAGAACAACCTGGTGCCCCACTGGCCCTGGGCTTCACTGCAGTGTGGCTGTGTGTCCTCACCACCCCCTGCCAGCTCCCTGGAGCCAGGGCCTGCACCGGCCACTTCTCAACTCCAGTGCCTAGAATGGTGCCTGGCACATTGTTGGAACTCCACAAACAGGCGCTGGTAAACGAGCTGGGAGTGGCCCCGAAACACATTCCACATGCACAGGCCTCGCCTGGGGGGCCGGATGAGCTGGGACCCAGGATGTCCGCAGGCCCACGGCGCAGGCTGATGGAGGGCCGCGCTGGAGCCAGGATGTCACCCACCTTGGCCAGGCCCGCCCGGTGGGCTCCCTGCGACTCTATGTAGGCCACGTATTTGTTGAAGTCTTTAAATTCTTCCATGGTTGGGCGAAACGTCATGATTTTACAGCTGGGGTTCTGGGCGCCGTGGTCCTCAGACCCCATGGCTGCAGCTGTGCGGGAAGCACACCTGTGGAGGAAGACGAGAGAGGGTGAACCAGCGGTGTCGCCAAGCCCAGCCCTTGGAGCCCGTCCTCCCTCAGAACGGAGCGTGCTAAAAATACCGTGGCCACTAGGAGGACAAAGGCGGCTGGGACCTCGCGGCTGAGCGAGGGCAGGAGACAAAACCACGAGCGGCCTCGTCACTCTGCTGAGCATAAAAGGCACGAGGGCTGCAGCTAACGAGAAGCAGAGGCGTCCTAGTTTCTAAGGCCGAGGCGACACTGGGAGCCAGTGCGCTAATTTTAAGCAGGGCCTCGGAGAGAAAGGCTTACGTATCAGGGACGCCACAGGTGTGTCAGCGTCCGCTGCACATCAGTCTCTCTGCTCTGAGCCAGATCCGCACGAGAGACCGCGGCACCTGCGGGTTTTTGAAGGCGAGGGAGGCCATGGGTGAGGGTCACACGCTCAAGGGCAGGGGGACCCACCCCTCGGAGCAGGCCTGTGGGTCACGGGGGGCTGGCTGGCTGCTGCCAGCAGAACTCAGGCCCCAGCAGGAACCTTGACCCAGGAGAGCAGCAGGCCCGCCCAGGACGGCTCATTTCCTGCCATCATAGCTGCCCAGAGTCACGCGGGTCATAAACCAGCCCACCAGCCCTGTACAGAACGGGGGATCGCAGCTGAGTCTCCAGGCCAAGCGATTCACTGACAGTACCCGCCTGGAAACGTTGCAGTCAGACCGTCCTCTCCACGGAGGCTGCAGGCAGGAGCGGCTCCCTCCTGCCCCAGGTGTTGCAGGGTGGGAACTGGTAGCCCACCCTGATTAGGAAGGGACTTCGATCACAGACTCTAGGGAAGGGTCCTCCTTGGCAGGTTCAAGTCTCCAAAGGCAGAAAGACGACAGAATCCCTCTAGGATTCGGAAATAAGGACCCAAGTCCACACAAACGAAAAAACTTAAAATCCACCTCCCCACCCTGTGGCCCCCAAAGTGATCCAGAGCGTGAAGGAAGCAAGGCAGGCAGCCGCCCAGGCAGTCCCGGGAGCGGGGTGCCCAGCCACCAAGGCGCAGCCACCCGCTCCTGAAGGTGCTCCCCACTGCAGGCACCAGAGGGCAGCATGCACCCAGGAATCCGAGCAGGACGGCAGGGAGGCTCCAGCTAGGCTTGCACCGGCGTCCAGAACCCTCCATCCTGACAAAAGCAAAGCCGAGGTGGCCCCCTGGCCTCCCCCTACTGCCTTGGGTCCACCCCATACCCCGCCTGCAGCACACAGGACTGATACCCAGCGCTGAGCCCCAGCCCTGATGTCACACCCCCGGCTGGGCTGCTGCTGAGAGACCCCCACTGGGTTTGACAAAACCCCACAGCTCCAAGCCCACATGGGCTGAGGCCCTGCCCGCCACCCTTGCTCTGTGCAGAGTCCTCGCGACTTCTCCCATGGGGCAGCCGCAAAGCCAGTGTCTGCACAGGACGCCCCGAGTACACCGTGGACGGCACGTGACCACGTGCAGCCTAGGAATGTAGACTAGACGGTCACAGTGTGTGGAAAGGCAGGGCACCTGTCACAGTCACCAGAGCTGCCTGTGCCCAGAGACCAGCCTCTGACTGCGCGGGGCCTCCCAGGCCACCACACTATCCCAGCGGGCCCCTCACCCACAGCCAGGGCCCAGTACCTAAATCCTCACCTGCGACCCCACCAGCCCCACAGGCCCCATGATCCCCCCAACGCTGCACCTGCCCTCCCGCTCTCACCCAGATGTGGCCATGTAGTGTTCACCCAGGGCCTGCGCACTGTCCCCAGGGAGCCACCAGCTCAGAGGGACCACTGTGGGACCCTCAGTGCTGGCCTGAGCTGGGCCAGTGGCCACGATGGGGAGCTGCCAAGGCACCTGTCAGGGCAGTCCTCTGGGAGGACTGGGTGGCAGAACGCAGTCACCTCAGGCCTCCCACTGGTCCCCAGCCCTCAGAGGCCAGGCAAAAGGCCTGAGGCCATCCCTGGATCTGCCACAAACAGTGCCCAGATGCGGTGGTGGCTGCAGTGGTCCCCACATCAGCACTTACCGGGTCCCTGGCCCTGCTCTGTGCATCATAGGTGATGACATGGTCGACTGAGCTTACTGAGGAGGCACAGAGGCCCACGAGGGGCGGTTATGGGCCTAGGCCACACGGCACACAGCTGGGCCGTATGCTATGCCAGGGCGCTGCCATGACCGCGTGAGTCTCCCCCTGCGCTTTGGCAGCTGGTGGAGGCGCTGGGACCCACGTGCACCCAGCAGCCCCCGTCCCTGGCTGCCTCTCTGCAGGCCGGCGCACACATGGCCTCTTCCTGCCTCCCTGTAACCCACTGCAAGGGCCATCGGCTCCCAGGAAGCCCTCAAGTAAGAGTCCTGTGAGGGGCTGGCCCACCCCCCTCTGCAGGCTCTGACCTCCAGGTCATCAAAGCCCACCTGCCCCACAGGACTGGCCACAGGGTGGCCTATGCAGTATGGGGCCTGCCACACTCATGTCCCCCAGACCAGCTGGGCCCAGGAAGGACAGGGCCTGGCGCAGGACTGGACGGCCCAAGGGATGCCTCAAACTCGTGCTGTGTATGACAGGAAAGCGCTAGGCATGGTGGCGCACACCTGTGGTCCCAGCTACACGGGAGGTAGAGGCAGGAGGATCACTCTAGCCTGGGAGATCGAGGCTTCAGTGAGCTGTGATTGCGCCACTGCACTCCAGCCCGGGTGACAGAGATCCTGTCTCAAAAAATAGATAAATAAATAAATAATAAAAAAGGGGGCTCCCCACACCTCTTGGGGTTGTGGGGGCTCATCTGGAAAGCGCGTGGCCACAGCTGCCAGCAGCACACCCTGCAGTGTCAGGTGACAAAAGCCCATGGCAGGTTACGCATCAAAACCCACGTTGGGGAGACCCAGACAGCCCTGCCATCTGGAAGGTGTAGCCGTGACACCGGGAGCCGCTCTCAGCACAGGTGCTCAGGCACTTCACCCACCACCGCCCCCTAGGGGCAACTTGGTGCACTTTTTAAAAAACTATTGTTTTTTGAGACAGCGTCTGGCTCTGTCGCCCAGGCTGGAGTGCAGTGGCACGGTCACGGTTCACTGCAGCCTCAACATCCTGGGCTCAAGCCATCCTCTCGCCTCAGCCCCCCAACTACCTGGGACCACAGGTGTGCGCCACCACACCTGGCTAATTTTCGTACTTTTTGTAGAGACAGGGTCTTGCCATATTGCCCCGGCTGCTAATAAACGCCTGGCCTGAAATGATCCTCCCGCCTTGGCCTCCCAAAGTGTTGGCATTACAGGGATGAGCCATCACACCCAGCCATTTGTGCCTTTTGAAATGACATTGCTTAGGAGGTAAATCATAAAGAGGAAAACTAAAATGGTCCACAATCCCCACGCGCCATAACCTTGATGCACGTGCAACACAGCTAAAGAGGGAAGAGGGAATTTACTGAAATGCAGCCCTGTGACTGACCTTCCAGGTCACCAGGAATGTGGCAGAGGACACAGGATGACTTGGGGGCATCAGACACCCTGGAAGAGCCAGAGGAGCTGCACGGCAACAGGGACATGCTCACAACGGTGCCACGCCAAGGAATGGGGCTCTCAACTCACAGGCAAAGACAAACAGCCCAATAAAAATGGGCCAAGGCTGGGGAGCACGGTGGCTCATGCCTGTAATCCCAGCACTTTGGGAGGCCAAGGCAGGAAGATCACTTGAGGCCAGGAGTTTGACACCAGCATAAGCAACATAGTGAGACTCCGTTTCTATAAAAAATACAAAAATTAGCCAGGTGTGGTGGTCTGCACCTGTACTCCCAGCTACTTGGGAGGGTGAGGCAGGAGAATCGCTTGAGTTGGGGAGGCAGAGGCTGCAGTGAGCCAAGATCGCACCACTGCACTCCAGCCTTCCAGCCTGGGCAACAGGAGCGAAACCCTGTCTAAAAAACAAGCAAAAAACAGGCCAGGGACTTGGGTAGACAGCTCTCCAAAGTAGACAAATGGCCAACAAGCACACGAAAAGGTGCCCAGCAGCACTCAGCACCAGGGAAATGCAAATCAGAACCACAATGAGCCACCACCTCACACCCACCAGGATGCCAGAATCAGAACGACAGACGGTGACACTGTGGGTGGGGATGTGGAGAAATTGGGGCCCTTGAACACAGGCTGGCAGGACGGTGATGTGGGGCAGCTGCTCTGCAAGACAGCTTGGCAGTTCCTGGAAATGTCACACATAAATCGCACTTGACCCAGCAATTCCACTCCTGGGTATCTGCCCAAGAGAAATGAAAACATCCGTCCACACAGAAACGTGTACACCACGTCCCCAGCAGCACAATTCCCAACAGCCAAAGGTGGAAATGACCCAGGTGTCCACCAACGGAAGAATGAATCAACACAACACGGCCCATCCATGCGGTGGAACACGGCACTGCCATGAAAAGCAACGAGGCTCTGACACAGGCGCCACATGGATGAACCCTGAGGACATCACAGTGAGAGAAGCCAGACACAAAAGGCCGTGTGTTACAGCCCAGGCTACAGGGCTTCTCTGTGGGGGACGCAAATGTTCTCCACTGACCGTGGCCAGTGCAGTGGCTCGCACCTGTAATCCCGGAACTCTGGGGGGCTGAGGCGGGAGGGGTGCTCTAGCCCAGGAGTGCAAGACCAGCCTAGGCAACATAAGGAGACCCCATCTCTACTAAAAATTAAAATAAAAAATTAGACAGGCATGGTGGTGTGTGCCTCCGTGCCTGCCAACTACTCAAAAAGCTGAGGCAGGAGGATCACTTGAGGCCAGGATTTCGAGGCTGCAGTGAGCTATGACTGCACCCCTGCACTCCAGCCTCTGGGCAACAGAGCAAGACCCTGTCTCTAAAAAGTAAATGAATAAAAATAAAATCAAATTGTGATGATAGTTGCACAAGTTTTTGAATAGACTGAAAACTGTGGAACTGGACACTTTAAATGGGTGAACAAATGAGTATGCAAATTATATCTAATAAAGCTCTTAGCAAAAAAATTAACAAGAAGGCCTGGCGCAGTGGCTCACGCCTGTAATCCCAGCACTTTGCAAGGCCAAGGTGGGCAGATTGCCTGAGGTCAGGAGTTCGTGACCAGACTGGCCAACATCATGAACCCCACCTCTACTTAAAAATATGAAAATTAGCCGGGTGTGGTGGTGGGCGCCTGTAATCCCAGCTACTCTGGAGGCTGAGGCAAGAGAATTGCTTGAACCTGGGAGGCAGAGGTTGCAGTGAGCCAAGATTGTGCCATTGCACTCCAGCCTGGGTAACGAGAAACTCCGTCTCAAAAAAAAAAAAAAAATCGAAAAGAGAGAGAAGAAAGCGAGGGAGGAAGGATGATGGAAAGAAGAAAGAATAATGCTCTCCTGAAATCGCAAAACGAGAGAGGAAACTGGCACTCTTCTCAGCTGAGAGAGGCCAAGGAGACATCCCCAGCCACGCAAACGGCAGCTTCATCCCAGACCTTTTGTCTTGGGGACAGGCGGGGAGGCGTGGGAAACAGCCGGGTGTGAGCTGACACTATGGAGTGGTGGTGGGTTTCACAGTCACAGGGAGACACATCCTTCTTGTGATTTGGGGTGAACGCCACAGTGCCTGCTGTGCATGCTTAGCAGCCATGGCACAAACACACACACGTAGAAACAGACGCAGGGCAACCATGCCGGCTTCTGCCTCTGCCGGCCTCTGCCTGGTGGCACCCCTGCACCTGCCGCTGCTCATAGTGCTGCTGCCAGGCTCACCCTTCCTAGGAGACCCCTTTCTCTGTCTCCTGCTCACGGGACTCTGGGCCTCGGGGTGCCGTGAAGGCCTCAGCTGGGCCGTGGCGTGACCTGGCTGGAGCCAGGCCAACATAGTTCCCAACAACTGGGACCCTCGGGCCCTGTTCCCACCGCCCTGCCCCATCCTTGTATTAGATTCTAGACAATAGCTAATGCTGCAGAAAGGGGGCGGCAGTCGGCTCCTATGGGGACACCAGGGCAGGAGTAGGGAGGGATTTTATTCTCAACTATTGTTGGAATTTCTCTCGGTACCACGCCAGCAAGTTTTTACAAAAGCAGTAAAGCTCATGATACACGCACTTGACCCAGTCAAAACCACAAATTTCAAAACCACAAAACTGCCTTGTGCCCACTCTGTGCTGCCCCCAGCCTACCCCACCCTGACCCAGCCCATGGGCAGCTCTGAGCCAACTTGCCAGCCTCAGGAACCCAGGGCCCCAGAATCCTCCTCCGCTGAGCAAATGTGCAGGCCCCACCACGTGCCAGGCAGAGTTTCAGTTCTGGGACGAAACGGGGCCCAATCTGGAGACTACTAATTAACAGCGTCACAGAGGGGCGAGCAAGAGCTTCAAAGACAAATGAAGGCCAGACACAGCAGCACACACCTGTGGTCCCAGTGCTCTGGGAGGCTGAAGTGGGACAATCGATTGAGCTCAGGAGTTTGAGGCCGCAGTGAGCTGTGATCACATCACTACACTCCAGCCTAGGCAACGGAGCCATATCATCTCAAAAAAATTTTAAGGCCGGGCATGGTGGCTCACGCCTGTAATCCCAGCACTTTGGAAGGCCGCATACATAGGGTCCACAGATTCTACAGCTGCTCCTGGCTGGGGCACCGGAGAGGAAGCTGGGAGACCAGGGCAAACTCCTGGGCTTAGCGATCCTCTCACCTCGGCCTCCCAAAGTGCTGGGATTATAGGCATGAGCCACCACGCCCTGTCCCTGGGTTTCTTCTTTATTCGGGGTCAAGACATGGCCAACATGGTGAAACTCCATCTCTACTAAAAATACAAACATTAGCTGGGTGTGGTGGCAGGTGCCTGTAATCCCAGCTACTTGGGAGACTGAGGCAGGACAACTGCTTGAACCCAGGAGGCGGAGGTTGCATTGAGCCGAGATAGTGCCATTGCACTCCAGCCTGGGCGAGGAGTGAAACTCTGTCTCAAAAAAAATAAATAAGTAAAATAAAATAAATAAATAAATTTAAAAAAAAAAGAAAAAGACAAATGAAGTTGGTTTGGGACCAGAGAGGTCTGGGTGGCAGCAGGGCTGTGTCTGGAAGTGATTGTCAAACACGCAGGGGTGCAAGTTCTGGGAGGTCCAGGGCAGGAGGAAAGTCTAGGCAGAGGGAAGGACCCAGAGATGCCAGGGAAGAGCTAAGGCCCCAGAGGCCGGATGGCAGGGAGTGCAGAGGAGGTGGCAGGATCAAGGCTAGAAGAGGGTGGGCCCTGGGGGCTGGGCTGGAAGGAGCCTGCCCTCCTGTGTGGTTGGAGGGGAAGCCGACGGGTGGTTCAGAGCAAGGAGACACGATCCAACTGAAATTTCTAGAAAGCTCTCTCCGGCTGTGGGAAGTGGATGGCAGGCAGGGCTGGCTTCCAGGGCATGCAACCCCCCCCCCCAGGTACCCCAGGCCCCACTCAGTTAAATACACAGTTTAAGGGCCGGCTGGCCCCATCTGAAGATTCTTCACGGTTTTAGCACAGGAACCCTGTGGGTTCATTTTACATAGGGTCCGCAGATTCTACAGCTGCTCCTGGCTGGGGCACCGGAGACAAAGCTGGGAGACCAGGACAAACTCCTGGGCTTAGCGATCCTCTCATCTCGGCCTCCCAAAGTGCTGGGATTATAGGCGTGAGCCGCCACACCCCACCCCTAGGTTCCTTCTTTATTCGGGGCTCAAGACAGGCTTGGGTACCCTGGCCCCCAGCTTACCATGAAAGCTGCTTAACCCAACCCAGCTCTCAAAATCTCTAACAAAAAAAGGGTCCCTTTCTCCCCTCTAGTCATTTTGAGGCCCAAGAGCAGCCTTTTGAGTAAACTACACACCACCGAATGACATGCTTCAAATGGGTGACTTGTATGGTTCACAAATTGTATCTCAATGAAGCCTTTTTTGTTTTTGTTTTTGAGACGGAGTCTCGCTCTTGTCAGCCAGGCTGAAGTGCAGTGGCGTGATCTCAGCTCACAGCAACCTCCGTTTCCCGGGTTCAAGCAATTCTCCTGCTTGAGCCTCCTGAGTAGCTGGGATTACAGGCACTCACCACCACGTCCAGCTAATTTTTGTATTTTTAGTAGAGACAAGGTTTCACCATGTTGGTCAGGCTGGTCTCCAACTCCTGACCTAATGATCCGCCCACCTCGGCCTCCCAAAGTGCTGGAATTACAGGCATGAGCTACTGCGCCTGGCCTTAAAGCCTTTTTCTTTTTAGGGCAGCTGTTTGTTCCAGGGACCCTGCACACCACCGGCCAGGCCTGGCTCCTCAGCCCTCCCGCTGTGACCATGACATGGGACCAGCAGCTGCATCTTATGGGCGGCCCCACCCCGGCTGTCCTGGACAGCTCCTCTGCAACCTGGGAGAGGAACAAGTGAGAGGGGACACTTCCGGCCGGGCTGAGCAGGGCCGCACACTCCAGCCTGGGCTGCTGTCCTGATCGCTGACACACCAGGCCCAAGGACACCCTCCCGGGCTGCCACCCTCACCCTTCAGTCTTCAGATGCAGGGGCTTGGCAGGGGGCTTCAGGTGGGGACAGTCTGGCTGACCCCATCAGGCCTTCACCCCACCTGCACTGGCACTGCTGGGGCTGGGCCGGCATCCTGTCCACATGCCCCCAGGCCCCACAACTGCCCATGTCCCCAAGATCTGAGGACTCTCCTTGACCCAGAGTCCACTCTGGGATGGAAGTACTTGAAGGCGGGGCAGGACGCAGGGGTGTGGGCTCAAGGGCCACCCAAGAAACAGCCAGGCGATGGCTCTCAGTGGCCACACGCAGAAACTGATGACAAAGAATCAGTTTAAAAATAAGAAGGCCAGGGGCGGGGGCTCACGCCTGTGACCCCAGCACTGTGGGAGGCCAAGGTGGGTGATCACTTGCTGCTAGGAGTTCAGGACGAGCCTGAACATAGCGAGACCCCATCTCTACAAAAAATTTAAAAATCAGCCAGGCGTGGTTGTGCACGCCCAGCTACTTGGAGGCTGAGGCAGGAGGATTCCTTGAGCACAGGAGATCGAGGCTGCAGTGAGCCCAGATCGCACCACCGTACTCCAGCCGGGGACAGAGTGAGACCCTGTCTCAAAAAAAAAAAAAAAAAAATCAAAAAGACAGTGCATGGTTTTTGAAAAGTATCAGGCCCTCCTCTGTGGGTAGGAAGTGTGGGGGCTCCCTCGGGCCCTCGTCCTCTTGTCCCACCTCCTGCTCCCACTGGTCCCTGTCCCAGGAGGGCTGGGCATCAGGCAAAGCCCTACGCTGTCCCAGTGAGTCTCAGCTGGTCCCTGTCCTGGGAGGGCTGGCCATCAAGTGAAGCCCCATGCTGCCCCAGTGAGTCCCAGCCGGCCTCCAGCCCCTGTGCTGCCATCTCGCTGGTTCCTGCTGCCAAAGCACGGTTCCCAGCAGGCACCGAGGACAAAGGAGCCCTGAGCCAGAAGGCCCAGGAGGAACCCGCGATGCAGCCAGGCTCCCAAATGAAACCTGGCCACAGAGGCGGCACGAGAACGCCCCTCGGCCCCAGCCCTGGGCATGTGGCCTGGCACCGCATCACCACGTCCCACGAGCAGCTCCAAATGCCTCCCCTGGCAAGACCGGGATTCACTTGTCTCTGGTCTGATCTACATAAAGGGCCCTCAGGCAGGAAAGAGAAAACCTTGGCACCAGAACGTTCTCTGCTTCGTCCTACTCTAGAGAGCATCAGTGAGTGCCAGGTTCCCTCAGCTCAAGGCCCTTCCTCCACCCCCGCAGCCACAGCACAGCCTCTTCCAGCCTCTCTCTGACTCTCACCCTCCTGCCTCCTCTCATGAGGACCCGGTGAGGACATCGGGCTCCTCAGATCACCCAGGGTCATCTCCCAGCTCAGGGTCCTTCGCTCAGTCCCACCTGCAAAAAATCCCTTTCATCATTTAAGATAATATATTCATGGGTTCCAGGGATTAAGATGTGGACATCTATAGGGACCATCATTCAGTCCACCACGACTGCCATGTGGAAAATGTACCACGCAAAGAAATAAGCATACCTTGTACCCATAAAAACAACAAATTAAAACTTAAAAAAAAAAGCACCAACCCCCACATCCCTCCAAGCCCTCCCACCTGGAGACCACTTCTGCCCAGCACACCTCGGGTAAACTGAGCACCTCTGCCTGCGCTCACTCAGACAGGAGCATAGTTTCCAGAAAATCAGACAAGGGAGTGAGCTCTCCCAACCCAGCTCCCCTGCAACACCAACAGACAGAGGCGGCACTCCAAGAGGTGGAGCAGGAACAGCCGCACGTGGTCTAGAGCTAACTCCCGGGACCATCTGTGGGGGTGGCCAGTGGCCTGAGTGAGGCAGGTGGACGTGGGCTCCAGTTGCTGGCACCCCCAATGTCCTCAGTTGCCTCCTCCTGAAGCCTGGGCTCTGACAGGTGGGATTTCCAGGTCATGAGGTTTGCAGCTCATTACTTCTTCAGACACTCAGGCCTAAGTGTGGTGAGACAAGCAGACAGACCAACCTCAAGATGAAGCCACGAGATGGGAGCCACACCTCAGCACGGCGGCCCTCGGGCGGAGGTCCTGTGCCCTGTGCCCTGCATACCCAAGAGAGGTGGTGTGAGGAAGGACAGGCACAAGACCCAGAGCACCTGGGGCCAGGCCTGGCCCTACCACTGATCCCCAGGAGACAAGGGACCAGGGCCGCACGCTCAGAGGGAACATAAGACTATCAGCACCTGGCCACAGGGTCCGCCTGTGCTGAATGAATGAGCCACAAACAAAACCCTCAGAAGGAACGTGGCCCAAGTCACCACCTCCGGGCCACTCGACTCTGTCCATAAAACCAGCAGTTTGATCCAAGCTCAATGCTCAGTCCTTCTACTCAAGGACCCCCAAACTGCAGAGGAGAAAACAAATGGACGATCACACATCGCCCCTGCTTGGGGGCCTACGGAAAGCAGACAGAGGCAAACGAAAAATGTGTGCCAAGTCTCTTAAATTAAAAATCTGGCCGGGTGCGGTGGCTCACGCCTGTAATCCCAACACTTTGGGAGGACGAGGCAGGCAGATCACGAGGTCAACAGATCAAGACCATCCTGGCCAACACCGTGAAACCCTGTCTCTACTAAAAAAAATACAAAAATTAGCTGGGCATGGTGGCGCGCTCCTGTAATCCCAGCTACTTGGGAGGCTGAGGCAGGAGAATCGCTTGAACCCGGGGCAGAGGTTGCAGTGGGCCAAGATCACGCCACTGCACTTCAGTCTGGCAACAGAGCGAGACTGTCTCAAAAAAAAAAAAAAAAAAAAAAACCTGTGCCAGGACTGCACTCTATCTACTCTTTTCCTTCAGTGTTTGTTTTTGATTTTATTTTTTGAAACAGGGTCTTGCTGTATCGCCCAGGCTGGAGTGCAGTGGCACAATCACAGCTCACTGCAGCCTGGAACTCCTGGGCTCAAGCCATCCTCCCGCCCCACAGGTGCACGCCACCACACCCAGGTACTTTGTGTATTTGTTTTGTAGAGACCAGGTCTCACCATGCTGTCCAGGCTGGTCTTGAACTTCTGGGCTCAAGCAATCAAGGCCACCCGCCTTGGCCTCCCAAAGTGCTGGAGTTACAGGCATGAGCTGCCATGCCCAGCCTAGCATTTGTTTTAATTAAAAGAAAAAACAAAAGATGCCCTCCTGGTCATGACACTCCCCAAAACCACACATGATGTCAGAGTGGCCCCACCCCAAGAGCTGGAGGACACAGGGCCGCCCGAAGCCCGCAGCCAGACACTCTTTCGCCCAGGTGGAGTGCAGTGGTGCGATCTCGGCTCACTGCAACCTCTGCCCCCAGGTTCAAGCAATTCTCCTGCCTCAGCCCCCCGAGTAGCTGGGATTATAGGCACACGCCACCACGTCCAGCTAATTTTTGTATTTTTAGTTGAGATGGGGTTTCACCATGTTAACCAGGCTGGTCTTGAACTCTTGACCTCAGGTGATCTGCCTGCCTCGGCCTCCCAAAGTGCTGGGATGACAGGCGTGAGCCACTGCACCCGGCCAGTCAGGGATGTTTTCTATCAGCCCCCAGCCGACACCTATCCGTGTGCACAGACAGAAAGCAAAGCGTTCAAGGTGTGCTTTTTTACAGGGCAGGAAAAGTTACGAAGCCTGAACAAGGAAACCTGGCATTCTATTTAGGAGGAAGAAACCATTACTATTCAATACTCAAATAAGCCAACAGCCGAGGCATGGGAAGCAGGCAGGAGGAGAGGCCGACTCGCAGCTGCGGTGGGACCCCCTTCCCCCGGCGCCCGCCGCCCGGCTTCCTCTGGGCACCAAGCGACGGCTCCAGGGTCAAAATGGAGAAAGTGAGCAACTATTCTGAGAGACTTTTCCAAGACCAGAGGCAGCGCTCCCGCACGGCTGGTGGCAACGTTGAAGGGTGCAGCCGCCGTGGAGACAGGCAGGCGATTCCTGAGAATGCACCCTTGGACCCGTGATTCCACACCCAGGTGTCGGCCCAAGGGAAATGAAAACGCATGTCCACAGCAGCACCTGCACACCAACACCCACACCAACACCTGCACACCAACACCCACACCAACACCTGCACACCGCAACACCTGCACACCAACGTCCGCACCAGCACCTGCACACCAACGTCCGCACCAGCACCTGCACACCAACATCCGCACCAGCACCTGCACACCAACATCCGCACCAGCACGACTCCCAACAGCCAGAGAGGAGGCCACAAGAACGCCCATCGGCAGGGGAGCAGGTCACCCGGCGCGCCACACACAGCAGAACGTGACTCAGCCATGAAATGGAGCGAGGCTCTGACACAGGCCACGGAGTGGATGAACTCTGAGGATGTGGCACTCAGTGAGAGACTCCAGGCACAAAAGGCCACACAGTGAGTGATCCCATTTCTAGGAGTTGTCCAGGACAGGCCAGTCCACAGAGGCAGGAAGAGGATGCCTAGTTTTGGGGTGTGGGAGCAGGATGGGGAGCGACTGCTGAGGGGGACAGAGCTTCCTCTGGGACAATGAGATGCTCCGGAATGAGTGGTGATGCTGCCCAGCCCTGTGAGTGCACCAACGACCTCCAAACTGTATCCTTTAAAGAGTGAATATGATGTATGCGAATTTCATCTCAGTAAAAGTTAACTTTTACAAAGTGAAGGCAGCCTATCTGGGGACCTGCCAAACCACAGCAAGCCCACATGGTTTGCCCTGAGCTCCTCCTCTCCTTCAGCTCCAGGCCTTCGGAAGCAGGAGCCCCGCTCCCTTACTCCTGTCCCCTGTGCTCTCCCCGAGGACTTTCTAGCACCTCCTGGTTGCTGCACTCAGCACCTTCAGATATAAAGTGGGTTTATCAAGGGCTATGTGGTGAACTGCGGCAGGATGAGGTGACTCACGCCTGTGACCCCAGCACATTGGGAGGTTGAAGTGGGAGGATCACTTGAGGCCAGGAATTTGAGACCGGCCTGGGCAACATAGCCTCTACAAAAAATAAAATTAGCGAGGTGTGGTGTGCATGCCTGTAGTCCCGGCTACTCAGGAGGCTGAGGCGGGAGGATCCCTTGAGCCCAGGAGGTGGAGGCTGCAGTGAGCTATGATCACACCACTGCACTCCAGCCTGGGTGACAGAGCGAGACCCTGCCTCAAAAAAACAAAGCTAACTGGCTGGGCGCGGTGGCTCACGCCTGTAATCCCAGCACTTTGGGAGGCTGAGGTGGGTGGATCATGAGTCAGGAGATGGAGACCATCCTGGCTAACACGGTGAAACCCTGTCTCTACTAAAAATACAAAAAATTAGCTGGGCATGGTGGCAGGCACGTGTAGTCCCAGCTACTCGGGAGGCTGAGGCAGGAGAATGGCGTGAACCCGGGAGGCGGAGCTTGCAGTGAGCTGAGATCACGCCACTGCACTCCAGCCTGGGTGACAGAGCGAGACTCTGTCTCAAAAAAAATAAAAATAAATAAATAAATAATAAAGCTAACTGATAGAGCAAGTTGCTTACTTGGTTTGTGCTGTGTTAATTTTGGTACAAAGAAAACAGCTGAGTTTTAGAAAATTGACCGTCTTGTAACGAAGCACAAACTTGAAGGGTAAAAGCAAGATTTCAGGAGGCACAGACAGACCTGCCAATTTCCAAACCAAGTCACCAAGAGACTCGTCCATCCTGCCCCAGCCAGCAGTAAGTTAACCTGGACAAGAGGAGGCGCATGGTTTTCTGCACAGGCCCAGACAGGAAATATCTCCAGATGCGCAGGCCACGCCCTCTGTTCCAGCTATTCACTTCTCCCACTGTGAGGAGAAGGCAACCAGGGACAATGCACAGGCAAATGGACACAGCCACGTGCCAATAAAACTTTATTTACAAAAACAGGGGGCCAGATGGGTCCAGGGGCCATAGTTTGCCAACCACGTGCCCAGAGCCTCTTCCCTTACACTTTATGACTTCCCAAAGGAGGCTGGGCTCTACCACCCTCCTCAAGGTCCTAATCGTGGTAGAACAGAAAAGGCACCCACAAATGACTCAAGGGCCCCAGCTCAAGTCCACACTAGCCCTCGTTAGCTACAAGGGGCCCTGGACGGGCGCCTTCCTCCCTCTGCACAGGGAAGCGGCACAGAATCCAAGGGCGACGCCGCATGAGGCAGCCTTGCCCCGGTGCTCTGCCGGCCGCCGCTGCCACTGCCACCTGCCACCTCCGCCTTGACGGAAAGACACTGCACTGCTCATCCCACACTTGACACCCTCCGCTGGGTCACCCGGGCCCTGTGGGTGTGGCCAGAAGGGATGAGGTCATTCTCTCTCTTCTCCTGAGTGGTCCCCCTGGGCTGCCACCAGAGGCACCTCTTTAAGCCCGCCGTCCTTGGCTTATAAGAAAGGCACAAGAAAAGGAACTAAACCCGGGGCAGCCGGGCCGTGGAACTATCTCCAAGGCATTTAAAAATGAGTCTCCCATTTTTAGAGACCCCTGCTCTAACCGCTCCCCACTTCTGACAGTGTGTGGGGGAACGCCCCTTGAGCTCAGGTGTCCCCAGGGACAATGCAGACAGGGCAGTGGGTCCTGGGAAACCCCAGTGTCACCCGAAATGCAGGAGGAGCCACAGCTTTTCCGGTTTCTAGAAGTGAGGGTCGGGCGGTTCGATGCCGAAGGGCGAGATGCAAGCCCAAAGCAGACAGGCTTCATGAAGAAACTTGCAGAAGAACCTCCCTACTATGGCCCGCAGGCTCCCGTCTAAGCACAGCTTGCGCCTGGACGTCCCGGGAATTCAGGGCCGGGCAGGCCACCACCTTCTCCCTGGCGGGCCACCCAGGGAAGAGGCCACAGCCTTCCGGTCCCTGGTGCTGTGGGGCCACCTGGGGGCCGGGCCCGTGTTACTTACTTCTGGATGGCGAGGTTCCTGGGTGGAGACGCTCCAAAAATTCGCTAGGATTTGTCAGGTGCCTGCAGCAACGGTGATGGTTCCTAAAACATGCAAATAAAAGCATGATTAACTAAATTGATTGCACGCTCAAGTTTTAATTCTAAATTCGACTCCCACCAGCTGCACGCAGCCCGAGGATGCTTGCCTTTATTCAGATTTTCCACATTCTTGTCAATTTTTAACAACACAAAAATCCGTAACTATAAGCACTTTACCCAGTCAAGTTTTCCAATGAGGGCCCATTTTAAGCATAGCTCCTAAAATCCAGGGGCCAAGTCAGCGAGAGTATCCGTGAACAGTCAAATGAAACCAAAGAAGCTTCTGGAGGCCTTAAGACGCAGACAGCTACTGAGAGATTTTCAAGAAGTTTTGCTTCCTCCAAGGGGAAAAGGGCAGAAAATGCCCCAGTTTTTCCCCCACCCCCCAACTCCGAGAGGCAGAGCACAGGGAGAGAGGGAGGCACGGGCTGCGACCGCACAGGGGCCAAGGCACAGCCCAGGCGTTGAACTTAGTCCTGGACACAGAGACGCTCAGACACTTGTAGGATGGATGCGGAACGGAACTCCAAACTTTGGATGTGACACCAAGACTTTTTTATTTTTATTTTTTTTAAGAGACAGGATCTCACTATAGTGTCCAGGCTGGCCTCGAGCTCCTGGCCTCAAGTGATCCTCCTGCCTTGGGTTCCCAAAGTACTAGAATTACAGGCATAAGCCACCACCCCGGCCAATATCAAGACTTTCATGGCGGGGCACGGTGGCTGACATCTGGAATCTCAGCACTTTGGGAGGCCGAGGCAGGCAGATCAGCTGAGGTCAGGGGTTCGAGACCAGCCTGGTCAACATGGTGAAACCCCGTCTCTACTACAAATACAAAAATTAGCCAGGCGTGGTGATGTGCACCTGTAGTCCCAGCTACTCAGGAGGCCGAGGCTTGAGAATCGCTTGAACCTGGGAGGTAGAGGTTGCAGTGAGCCGAGATCACGCCATTGCACTCCAAGCCGGGTGACAGAGCAAGACTACGTCTAGGGAAAAAAAAGGACTTTCACAACCTGACCTGCAGCTCCCACTGGACTTGGCACACCTGGGGCTTGGTGGGTGCCCAGGCCTGCGAGCCCTCGTCTCAGAGCTCCACCGGTGCTGGCTCTCAGCTCAGGCTGCCCCCTGCTTCCTTCTGCTCAGCTAATGCCAACTCTCACTTCAGAAGCACTCTAAGGTCCCCTCGGCGGGCCCAACCTCCAGGGCAGAGAAGCTCGCCCCGTGGGGCCCTGGTTTTGTTGTACTTTTTTTTTTTTTTTTTTTGAGACGGAGTCTCGCTCTGTCACCCAGGCTGGAGTGCAGTGGCACGATCTCGGCTCACTGCAACCTCCGCCTGCCGGGTTCAAGCAATTCTCCTGCCTCAGCCTCCCGAATAGCTGGGACTACAGGTGTGTGCCACCATGCCCAGCTAATTTTTTGTATTTTTAGTAGAGACGGGGTTTCACCATGCTGGCCAGGCTGGTCTCGAACTCCTAACCTTGTAATCCACCCACCTCGGCCTCCCAAAGTTGTACACTTTTTACAATTCACCAGGACTTTTAAATAACACCAAGTAGTGCGGTGGCTCACACCTGTAATGCCAGCACTTTGGGAGGATGATGAGGGAGTATCACTTGAGGCCAGGAGTCTCAATAGCCTGGCCAACGTGGTGAGACTCCATCTCTACAAAAAATTTAAAACTTAGGCCAGGTACGGTGGCTCACGCCTGTCATCCCAGCACTTTGGGAGGCCAAGGTGGGCGGATCACGAGGTCAGGAGATTGGACCATCCTGGCTAACACGGTGAAACCCCGTCTCTACTAAAAATACAAAAAATTAGCCAGGCGTGGTGGCAGGCGCCTGTAGTCCCAGCTACTCGTGAGGCTGAGGCAGGAGAATGGCGTGAACACAGGAGGTGGAGCTTGCAGTGAGCCGAGATCGTGCCACTGCACTACAGCCTGGGCGACAGAGCCAGATTCTGTCTCAAAAACAAAACAAAACACTTAGCCGGGTGTGGTAGCACGTGCCTGTGGTCCCAGCTCCTCAGGAGGATCGCTGGAGCCCAGGAGTTCAAGGCTGCAGCCTGGGCGACAGAGCGAGACCCTGTCTCAAAAAAATAAATAATGCAAGTTTCACAAATGCCCTAGAGCGCGCAATGAGCTCTGACATTTTCTATGTTATTTTAATCTGCTTTTTAAAATCACTGGGCACGGCTCATTCACCCGACTTCCGTATCTTCCCACAGGCCCCACCCCGGGTAGGAAGGGAACAGCAGGTCCTGGAGCGCCGGGCCGCGGGCTGCGCCTCTTCCCCTGCGCCAGATGAGCGGCCAAGTGCCCTGCAAAGGGCTTCACGACCTCTCCCACCTGCCCAGGCCTACCCCTGACACTGTCGCCAGCTGAACCTGAGGACCAGAATCCCTCCACGCAGCTGCAGGCAGCAGAACAATGGTTCCCAAAGATGTCCCCGTCCTAACCCCAGACCCTGGGACTATTTCACCTTCCATGGCAACAGGGGCTTTGCGGTTAGGACTGAGTTAGGCATCTTGAGATAGGGGATGATCCGGGAGGCCGAATGTCCTCACAGCCTCCTCATGCGAGGAAGCCAGAAGGTGAGAGTCAAGGCCTGGAAAAGGCTGCGCTGTGGCTGTGAAGGGGCAGGAAGGGCCCCAAGCTGAGGGATGAGGACGCCTCTAGATGCTGGGAAAGGAAAGGAATGGACTGTTTCCAGGAGCCTCCAGAAGGAACGGCCCTGCCCACACCATGAGTTTAGCCCAGGGAGGCCCATGTCAGACTTCTCTCCTCCAGGCACAGGAGAGAATGAACGGGTGCTGTTTTCAGCCACTGTGTCTGCGGCCATTTGTCATAGCAGCAAAGGGCACCTCCCTGACTTCAGCAGAGGCAAGCGCCTGTCCACTCCCAGGGGCCACCCAGGCCTCTCCCCTGTGACCTGCTGCTCCTGGCTGCCACCAGGTTCCCATGGGATCCTGGTTCTCCTCTGCCACAAGTAACTTGTCTCTTTGTACAGCTCTCTCCCCCGCTGCACGATGGGCCACCCCCACTCTCAGCACTTGGTCAAGAAGGCACGGAAGCGGAAGCCACCAGACCCTGAGGCTCTCAGCTGGACAGACCTCAGCCCAGTGCTACCAAGACCACGGGTCCTTCTGCCCTCCCTCTCTGGGGCCCCAAAAGCGCCCACTCCAAGCTGGGAGGCTGGAGGCTCTGGGGCTGAGGCCAGGCCCCAGTTCTCAAGGCACAGCCCGAGCCTAGGCCTCTGTCCACCCTGGTCCCCATCCGCAATAGATGAGAGGCCGGGCTAGCCTGCCTCCACTGCCCCTCCAGGAGGGAAGACGAGGGGTTGGAGCCCAGGCAGCTCCCCATTCCTTACGCATGGGCTATGCGGTGACTTCCTTCCATCAGTGCACAAATGGAAAGTCGGGGGACAGCGTCCCGGGGAGAGGATGAAGAACCCCTGCAGCTAGGCTGTCAGGGCAGCAGCAACAGCCACACGGCTCCAACCCCGTCCTGCTGATGGCCCACGTCCTGACGCTCGCCGGGATGTGACGAGAAGAGCCCTTACCTCTGAAGTCCTCCCAACAGCCTCCACCCCGTGCTAGCCTGAGCAAAACGCCAGACACACCCCAATCGAGGGGCGCCCTACCATCTGCCTGGCCAGCCCCCTCAACACTGTCCAGGCACAAAACACAGGGAACGTGTAGGGAGTGGTCCCAGCCCAGAGGAGCCTGAGGAGACGGCCATGGGCCACGAGGGATTCCAGGACGGCCACAGGCCACAAGGGATCTTGGGACGGCTGCAGGCCACGAGGAATCCCGGTGTGGGGGGCCCTGGGACAGAAAAAAGTCCATTAGGGGAAAGCAGAGGCAATCCGAATGAAGTGTGAAGTGTCATTAATAACGTGTTAATCAAGAGACAAATGCGCCACAATAGGCAGGATATTGTTCCCACAAGGAAAACGGGTGGGGCGTGGCAGGGAGAGACAGGAACTCTCACTACCACTTGCCCAAATTCTCTGTAAATCTAAAACTGCTTCAAAAAGTAAGTTCTATTAACTGCCAGGAGGGGAAGACCCAGGTGGTTTAGGTTTGACTGCATCCTGCCATGGGCCCAGCCTGTCAACCCTGCTGCGGCTTCTGGGCAGATCTGGGCACTAGGAATAGAACTGGCAAGGGGAGCCCACCGCAGCATGACAGAAGCCTGCAGTGACAGCCCAAGGCATCGGACGACAACGCCCCCAAACAGCATGAGCTACCGATTACATAACAGCCACTGCCCCGCATGTGCTGACCCTGAGGGCAGCCTCAGATACAGTGCTGGCTCTGCGAGCCCCTCCGCCAAGACCCGCAGGTGGGGCGGAAGAAGAGACCACCGGCAGGAATCAGGGAGGAGACAGCGGCACCACAGCACAGAGGCCTGGGGACCACAGAACTTGGCCCCCAAGAACCCCCCAAAAGGAGGTGCTCTTGGCTATGGGGCTGCCGGTCACCGGAGCCCCCAGGGCTGACCCTAGGGTGGGTTCAGAAAGTTGGGCCTGCACCAGACCACACTGCCCACCTCTTTCCTGGGGCTGGGCATGGGTCCAAAAAACAGGAGTCTCTGAACCAGAAGGAAGGGATCCTCTCACCTGCACGCCTGGCGAGGTTACCTGACCCGGTATGGCCCAGTGCCCGGCCCTGCCTGCCTCTCCCACGGCCACAAGCCCCAAGTGGCCTTCAAAAGGGACATGTCATTTCCTGCCTCCCACCCAAGTCTTCAGCCCCACAGGAAGGTCCTCCTTTTTCCAGGGGCTCTGCGTACCCCTTACAGGTTGGGGGTAGACACCCAAAGCCTCAGACGGGCCCACGACATGAACGCTCTAGCATCCTATGAGTATGAACTCAGGAGCTTTGGAAAAGAGACAGTGAGATAGATACAGATGTGCATATACACATGGGTTAGCGTTCCTACTTCCAAGCCCTGTCAACAAAGAAAACCTAGAAGCAATGATGCCCCAACAGCATCGAGCACGGCCAGCACCCAGGCCACGGTATGTAAATCTCATTCTCCACTATGAGGAACCAGGGCGCCTTGCAGGACACATGGTCAATTCCAGGGCTGGGGCAGAATATACAAGCTGAGCCAGATCGCCCTGCAGGACCTGAGAGGAAGGGAAGCCTTGACAGGGCGGGAGCAGGCAGAAAGGACACGCGAGGGGCTCCCGATGGCCAAAACGAGGACCACCTACCTCAGCACCAGGATAAATGACAGCATCACGTTACAACCCACAGGATAAAACAAACACACAGATGGCTTTCCTGAGAGAACATGTGAAATGCAATCGAGGGCCAGGCGCAGTGGCTCACGCCTGTAATCCCAGCATTTTGGGAGGCCGAGGCAGGTGGGTCACTTGCGGTCAGGAGTTCGAGACCAGCCTGTGCAACATGGTGAAACCCCGTCTGTACTAAAAATATAAAAATTAGCCAGGTGTGATGGTGGGCACCTGTAATCCCAGCTACTCGGGAGGCTGAGGCAGGAGAATCGCTTGAACGTGGGAGGCAGTGGCTGCAGTGAGCTGAGATGGAGCCGCTGCCCTCCTGCCTGGGAGACACAGCCAGGCTCTGACTCAAAAATGAAAGAATCTGGAGTTGAGCAAACTGCACGGTAGTGTGGAATGGGCTGATTCTGAGCATTCTGTGCTTACATAAGATGCTCACATTAGGGGCTGAGTGAAAGGTACACAGGAACGCTCTGTGCTATCTTTGCAACAGTTCAGTGAGTCTAAAATTATTTCAAAATAAAAAGTTAAAAAGACCAAACCAAACAACCACCTGGACCTCTGTCCTCTGAAGCTCAGGGCATAGCAGGTTTTCACTGGAAGAGGAGAGTCAGGCCGTGAAAGAGCCAAGGTGACCAGAACACCAAGTGCACACCACCACATCCCTTCCACTTCCAGGCCCCACTGAAGACCAAATCTGCTGAATTCAAGCTGCAGATCCTTCTTGAGTGAAAGAACTGAAAAGCTGACATTTGTCACCAACCTCTGCATCCTAGGGAAACAGCCTCTTATTTAGAAATATGTCACCAAAACCTTCATATCCTTACTGATACCAAAATCCAACTGAGGAAGGTGGCATGGCTCAATAAAGGAAGCAGGGAATAGGCCGGGAGTGGTGGCTCACACCTGGAATCCCAGCACTTTGAGAGGCCAAGGTGAGCAGATCTTTCGAGGTCAGGAGTTTGAGACCAGCCTCGCCAACATGGCAAAACCCCGTCTCTACTAAAAATACAAAAATTAGCTGAGCGTGGTGGCATCTACTTGTAGTCCCAGCTACTCAGGAAGCTGAGGCAGGAGAATTGCTTGAACCTGGGAGGCAGAGGCTGCAGTGAGCCGAGATCATGCTACTGCGCTCCAGCCTGGGCAACACGGCGAAACTCTGTCTTTAAAAAAAAAAAAAAAAAAAAGGCAGGGGCCAGGCACGGTGGCTCACGCCTGTAATCCTAGCACTTTGGGAGGCCAGGGCGGGCAGATCACGAGGTCAGGAGTTCGATACCAGCCTGGCCAATATGGTGAAAACCTGTCTCTACTAAAAATATTAAAAAAAAAAAAAAATTAGCCGAGTGTGGTGGTACATGCCTGTAGTCCCAGCTAATCAGGGGACTGAAGCAGGAGAATCGCTTGAACCCAGAAGGCAGAGGTTACAGTGAGTTGAGATTGCACCACTGCACTCCAGTCTGGGTGACAGAGTAAGACTCTGTCTCAAAAAAGAAAAAAAAAAAAAAAAAAGAGAAAGAAGAAACAAGGAGGCAGGGAACAGCCAGGGTTTTCTGGATCCCAACTAAGAAGGCTGTAGTCTCATCAGCTAATCTGGGTCCCTATATGTTAATGTAAGAACCATATTATTTTTCCTTAACGTCTACACTCAAGACTAGACAAAAAATAATTCACGGTTATGAACCTACAGTAATCAAGACAGCATGGTACTGGCATAAGTACAGACATTAGATAAACGGGAGAAAGCTGAGAGTCCAGAAATAAACCCACACACTTAAAGTCAGGTGATTTTCAACAAGAGTGCCAAGACCACTCAATGCATAAAGAACAGTTTTTTCAACAAATAGTGCTGGGACAGCTGGATATTCACACACAAAAAATGAAGGTGGACCCTTACCTCACACCATATATTTATACTAATTCCAAATAGGTCATAGATCTAAATGTAAGTGCCCAAACTACAAAACTCTTTTTAAAAACTTTTTGTACCAACAGTATCTTCCTATGCTGCCCACACTGGTCTCAAACTCCTGGCCTCAAACAATCCTCCCAACCCACCCTTCCAAAGCATTGGGCATATAGATGTGAGCTAGTATACCCAGCTCAGAACTACCCAACTCTTAGGAAAACCATAGGATTAAACCTTCGTGGCTTTGGATCAGGCAAGATTTCTGGCTAAAACACCAAAAGTGCATGTGGAAAAAGAAAAACTGTTTGCAAAGGCCTCAAGAAAGTGAAAAGACTTGGCTGGTCATGGCAGCTCACGTCTATAATCCCAGCACTTTGGCAGGCCGAGGTGGGAGGATCACTTGAGCACAGGAGTTCAAGACCAGACTAGGCAACACAGCAAGATGCCATCTCTACAAAAAATAAAGAAGAAAAAAATTAGCCAGGCATTGTGGTGCACACCTGTAGTCCCAGCTACTCGGGAGGCTGAGGTGGGAGGATCGGTTGAGCCTGGGAGTTGGAGGCTGCAGTGAGCTATGTTTGTGCCACTGCACTCCAGCCTAGGAGATGGAACAATACTCTGTCTAAAAAAAAAAAAAAAAAAAAAGAGAGAGAAAGTGAAAAGACAATGTAGAAAACAGGAGAAAATATATTTGCAAAACATTATCTGATAAGGAACTTGCATCCAGAACATGTCAACAACTCTTGCAACTCAACAAAAGACAAACGACCTAACAGAACAACACGGGCAAAGGATGGAGCAAACATTTCTCCAAAGAAGATACAAAGAGAGTCAACGGTCATGGGAAGAGATGCTTGACATCACAGCAATGAAGCAAGGGAGAAGAGGAGAGGCCAAAACCATGCCGAAAATGACAGAGGAGCCAGTGAGCTTCCAGGACCTTCTAGAACCCTCTCCAATATGGCAGAGCCTGGCCAAGAGCTGCCATTCATATTCCAGTCCTGAGATAACTTTGCTACGTTCCCCAACTCTCAAATGGGAGATGGAGGTTGGCAGGGGGTGCTCACGAGGGGTGGTGGGGGCAGGGCCCTCCCCCAAGGCCCTTCTAGAAGATTCTGCCTCCCCTGTTCCGCCCAGGTCCCTGCCCAGGTCTGTACCTGGTCCCCACCACCCCCGCGCCGCCTTGTGAGCCCCATGCTTCTGCCAGGAGGTGGCTGGGGCCCGCTCTGGTGTCCCCTTGCTGGTGATCCTCGTTGAGTCACTTCCCAGCAGCCCCATGGGAAAGCACTGCTGTCACTCCCACTTCACAGAGCAGAACATGGAGGCCGTCCCAAGTCCCAGAGGTGCTAACCCAGGCTGTCAGCTCCAGGGCTGGTTACCCTCTTAACTCACCATATCTTTTTTTTTTTTTTTGAGATGGAGTTTCGCTCTGTTGCCCAGGCTGGAGTGCAACGGCATGATCTCAGGTCACTGCAGCCTCCGCTTCCCAGGTTCAAGCAATTCTCCCGCCTCAGCCTCCAAAGTAGCTGGGATGACAGGCGTGTGCCACCATGCCCAGCTAATTTTTGTAATTTTAGTAGAAATGGGGTTTCACCATGTTTGCCAGGCTGCACCATGTTTGCCAGGCTGGTCTTGAACCCCTGACCTCAGGTGATCCACCTGCCTCGGCCTCCCAGAGTGCTGGGATTACAGCCATGAGCCACTACACCTGGCCTAACTCATCATATCTTAACCAACACATTTCCAGTTGCCAGGGAGATAAAACCCCAGCCGGGGCACATGATGTGGCAACACGAGTCAGAAAGATGCGGTGGAGGGGCCTGGACTGCCAAGAAGGACAGCAAGGAGGGGTGGGAGGAGCAGGAGAACGGCCGCGGGCTGCAGGGAAACAGCAGGAAGTGAGGTCCCCACAAGCCCAGGGGATGGGGGTTCCGCTCTGAGGATGGGGTGGCACACTACCCAGAGGCAGGGTGGGGTTCCAGTAGTGGCGAGACAGACGGGGACAGGGAGAGGCTGCGGGGAGCCAGGCATGAAGAAGGCAGGCCTGCAGCAGGGATGGAAGGAAGGGAGGCGGGACCAGCACCATCCTGGCTCCCTGCCCCCACCACCAGCCCCCCATCCTTCTTCTCTGTCCTTTACTAAGAGAACATCAAAAACTGTCCCCTACCCATGAGCCCTCTCCCAGGACCCCCACAGCCCCCAGATCAGGTGATGGAGGCCCTGAAGTGCAGCGCGAGACCACTGGGATGAGAAGCCACCTCTTGTGACCCAGCATCACCACTCACCTCCGCCAGAGGAGGACGCGGTGACTGCAGGGGCGACCCCTGCCCCCCGTACCACTTAGACACCCAGGGCCAGTGCCAAGCAGGGGGCTCTTACCCCACATCCCTCCCAGCTGTGTGGCGAGGCGGCCACTGGGGAATGGTGGGGACCTTCTCCCCCGTGGCCCTGTAGCCTCTAAGAGCGACCTCAGAGGGAGGTCCTGGGTGGGGACATGGTACAGAGCACAGTCCCCCAAGGCCTGGTCCCAAGACCACTGAATGCAGAAAGAAAAGGTGTTTCAACAAACAGTGCTGGGACAACTGGATATCCACATGCAAATAAAGGAAGGTGAACCCTCACCACCCACCATGAGGCCCAGAGGAGGGCGAGGCCCCCACCTCTGGGCCTCAGTTTCCTCATCTGTAAAGCGGGCTCCCCATGTTAACACCCTCCTCGTGGGGTCTTCGGAAGCTCAATGAGGTCCCCTAAGTGGCAGCTGTCACCATCCTGTCACTCAGGAGGCTCGCTCAGCCACAGACCAGCAAGTCCAATGACACGGCGGGTCACAGAGGCCATGGAGAAACAGGTGCCCACACTGATCTATGCCCCAGTGGCCTGGCAGCACCGCTGGGAAGGACAGTTTGGTAACATCTCTTCTTTCAAAAGCACCTGCCCCTTCTTGCCAGCTGCCCCGGGCATCCATGTTCTCCATGCTTGTCCCACCTGGCCAGCAACACCTCTACAGGCCACTCCTGTAGCCTCAGATGTCACGAGGCGACAGAAGACCACCATCAACTCCACACGCAGCCACGGAGTGGACTGCACAGACGCATCTCCAAGCTTTGTGCTGGATCCCTGGGACAGCAGCTATCTGCCAGGTGACGGCCGCAGGACAGGCCAGCACACACAGAGCGCGCAGAAAAGGAAGACACTACACAGGTACTCTAGAAGGGTTACCAGTTCCAGGGGGTGGGAGAATAAAGCCTGGGGAAGTGGGAGACTGTGCAAGGGGTGACCAGCTCGTCTCACTTTGCCCGGGATGCTCCTGGTTCCGGCACCAAAGCCTTACGTCTGTCCCATATTTTCATGTCTCTGGGGTCAGGCTGGGAGCTGTAATCTGAGGGCTGCCTGGACAGTAGGGAGTGTATTCCGGAGGGGAGCAGGGGTGGCCTCTGCCCAACACCCAGGGGTACTGCCCACCTATGACCACTAAAATATAACCGCCTTCCTGCCCCTCTGTGGGTGACTTCTCACGCTCACCGCACAGGGGTACGGGGACTCCCAGGGAGCACAGAGCCGTGGTGCATCTCACAGCCAAGCGTTCTCAACTACATGAAACTGGGGAGCTGAAACGTGCACAGCAGCACACGTGCACACCGGGTCACAGAGACCGGCTGTCTCTAGACACTGCCGAGCGTCCCCAGACAACATGCCTGGCTGAGGGCATTGCTCTAGGAAGCTGCCGGGCTGGGGTGGGCCTGGACCCCTGGGCCTGACGATCCATCTCTGGATCGTGGGTAGAGGTGCATGAGCCCGGGGGGCAGCAAGGGCTGAGAAGGGCCAAGGAGCTGGTGGGATGCGCGGTGAGAACAGGCCCACTGTGGGCCATGCACTCCAGGCCGGGTGAGGAGGGAGCGAGGGCCTGTGGCAGGGCAAGGGCTGGGAGCCGGGCACGCGAATGGTGGAAAGGGCCAGGGGCCGGTGTGTGGAAATGGCGAGGCGGTTGCACTGGAGGGGTTCCCACAAGTCTCCTTCCCCCAGAAGAAAAGGACTTAGGAGAATCCTTAACCTCATCCCCAAGTCTCTGCCAGCACACCCGCCCTCCAGGACACACGCCACCCACCGCCCTAGCCATCCCCAGTGCCAGCATTACTGCCCCGTATTAACTTCAAAGAAGCATTTGTGTACCAAAGAACACAGAGAAATGCACAAACCCTAAAAAATAATACTAAACAGGACGCGCAGAGGGGAGCCAGATGTGCCCAGGCAGGAGACAGTATTCTCAAGCGGCTGAGCATCTGACCGTGGCCAACAACCCAGGGGGCAGACCTGCTGTGGAGAGATAAGGAAGACCAAACACAGACTCAGGCATATACGGAGACTGTGTGGGGAACACAGGGGGTTTCCCAAGGCAGTAGGGTAAACAGGGACTTTTTTTTAGACGGGGTCTCGCTCTTGTCACCCAGGCTGGAGGGCAGTGGCACGATCTCAGCTCACTGCAACCTCCACCTCCCGGGTTCAGCGATTCTCCTAACTCAGCCTCCCAAGTAGCCGGGATTACAGGTGCCCACCACCACGCCCAGCTCATTTTTGTATTTTTAGTAGAGACGGGGTTTCACCATATTGGCCAGGCTGGTCTCAAACTCCTGACCTCTAGGGATCCACCCACCTCAGCCTCCCAAAGTGCTAGGATTACAGGTGTGAGCCACTGCACCTGGCCAAGCAGGGATTTATTTATTTATTTATTTATTTATTTTGAGACAGAGTCTTGCTCTTGTTGCCCAGGCTGGAGTGCAATGGCACAATCTTGGCTCACCACAACCTCCGCCTCCCGGGTTCAAGCAATCCTCCTTCCTCAGCCTCCCAAGAAGCTGGGATTACAGGCATGCGCCACCACACCCAGCTAATTTTTATTAGAGATGGGGTTTCTCCATGTTAGTCAGGCTGGTCTCGAACTCCCAACCTCAGGTGATCTGCCCGCCTGGGCCCAAAGTGCTAGGATCACAGGTGTGAGCCACCCTGCCTGGCCCAAGCAGGGATTTTTTTAATCAATGGAGCTGGGACAGCGGGGTAGCCATTTAGAAAACAATAAAGTCAGGTCCCACCTTGCACCATCTGCAAGAATGAACGGCGGTGGAATCGGAACGTGAGTGTAAAGGAAGAATCATACGAGAGCCAGAAAAAAACGAGGTAAACTCCTCTCCAGCCCCAGAGACGGAAAGGGCTTTCCAACCACACCTCTAATCGAGAGGCAAAGAAATTAAAGACTCAGAAATGTGACTTTTGTTGAGACAGGGTCTTGCTCTGTCACTCAGGCTGGAGTACAGTGGTGTGATCATAGCTCACGGCAGCCTTGAACTCCTGGGCTCAAGCAATCCTCCCACCTCAGCCTCCTGAGTAGGCGGGACCACAGGCATACACCACTATGCCTGGCTAACTTTTTTTCTTTTTTGTAGAGATGGGGGTCCCACCATGTTGCCCAGGCTGGTCTCAAACTCCTGGGCTCAAGTGATCCTCCCACAGTCCTGGGACAACAGGTGTGAGCCACCGTGCCCAGCTAACTATTTTTTTGATTAGCCAGGTGTGGCTAATTAATTACAGGCTCACACCTGTAATTTCAGCTGCTTGGGAGGCCAAGGCAGGAAGACTGCTTGAGCCCAGGAGTTTGAGACCAGCGTGGGCAACATAGTAAGACCTCGTCTCGAAAGAAAGAGAATAAAGAGAAAGAAAATGAAAAGAAAGAAAGAAGAAAGGAAAGAAAGAAGGAAAGGAAAGGAGAGAGAAAGGGGAGAGAAAGGAGAGAGAAAGGAAAGTAAAGGAGAAAGAAAAAAAACATTCTGCAGGGCAAAAGAAAACCAACCACCAATAACAAAGTCAAAAGGCAATCCAGAGAACGAGGGAAAATATTTGCACTGGGCGAGGTGACTCAAGCCTATAATCCCAGCATTTTGGGAGGCCAAGGCCAGTGAATCACCTGAGGTCAGGATTTCGAGACCAGCCTGACCAACATGGCAAAACCCCATCTCTACTAAAAATATAAAAATTAGCTGGACATGGTGGCACACGCCTGTAATCCCAGCTACTCAGGAGGCTGAGGCAGGAGAATTGCTTGAACCTGGGAGGCGGAGGTTGCAATGAGCTGAGATTGTGCCATTGCACTCCAGCCTGGGCAACAGCGCGAGACTCAGTCTCCAAAAAAACAAACACAAACAAACAAACAAAAACAAACAAAATATTTGCAATACATACCACAAAGGTTCACATATTGGAGTTTCAAGTTAGAAGGAAAAGGTCAAATATCCAATAGAAAAAAGTAAGTGAAAAGCATGAAGATACAGCTCACAGAAAAGATACAAAAACAGCTTTAATCACAACAAGATGTTCATCACCACTCATAAGTACAGGAACAATCATTAAAACTCCACTGAGCTCCCATTTCTCAGCACTGGGATTGGCAAGTATTTAGACGTGGAACAGCACACCCTGCTGGCGAGGCAGGGAACAGCACACCCTGCTGGCGAGGCAGGGGAACCAGGCCCTCCCAGACGACACAGCTGGCGGAACAGGACTTACATGGGTGTTTAGCATAAAAGCTAACAAAATATGTCTGCACTTCTGTCCCAGCAATCCCACTTGCGAAAATATACCATGAAGATACCCTTCCACCAATGTGAAAATCCATATACACCAAGTTACTCACGGCAGCACAGTTTGCCACCGTAAGAGCCTGGAAACAAACTAAATACCTGCATGCAGAAGAGACACTGGGTGGACTTCGCTGCATCCCTGCAGGGAACACTATGCAGCTGTGCAGGGGAGCTGGGAAGAGCTCCCTGGCCAATGAAGTGGTTTCCAGGACACACAGCTAAGTGAACAGAGCACAGTGCCACTTTCACGTGCAAAAGAAAAGGTATAAGGCCAGGCACAGTGGCTCACACCTGTAATCCCAGCGCTTTGGGAGCCCACTTGAGCCCGGGAGTTTGAGACCAGCCTGGGCAACACAGCAAGACCCTGTATTTCTGTATAAAAACATTAAAAAATTAGCTGGGCATGGTGGCACACACCTGTGGTCTCAGCTAACTCAGGAGGCCGAAGTGGCAGGATCACTTGAACCCAGAAGGTGAAGGCTGCAATGAGCTGTGATTACACCACTGCACTCCAGCCTGGGCAACAGAGAAAGACTCTGTCTCAAAAAAAAAAAAAGAAGGGGACATTAAAAAAATACACATCTGCTTCTTTGAGCTGCCCTGAAAGGCTGAGCCAGAGACTAATGAGATTCCTTTCCTGCAGGGGGTGGGCAGGAATGGGAAGGAGGAAGGGGGTTGATGACACTTCTCCGCCCATGCCTTTTTGTGCAGTCCTGACTCTGGAACCATGCTAATGTTCTATACACTACATCACGTATGTTGAATCAAGAAATCAATCAACAGGCAACTAAAATCAGCAAGAGTTGAGGAGGAAAATCCTTGTCCAAAACACAAACAAAAACAAGTAAACCAAACCTTTTTTCAAGCAAACAATATAACCACAGTAAAGAAGGGGGAAAAAAACGGAAGAACTAATCCATGTAAACTTTTAAATACAGTTTGGGACTGTATGTCTTTGAGATAAACAAAAAAGAAATATTGGCTCCTACCCTGGAGGATGCTTTTATGGTAGGCAGTGGGTGGATTCTCACTGTCAGCCAAGGGAGTTACAAATAACGATGGGGAAAGATGGCAAGGGACCCTGGGTGTGGGGCTGGAACTAGAGGTTTCAGTGTGAACTCATGGGCATTAATGGGGAGGGAGGGATGGATGGATGGATGAATAAATGGATGTACGGATAGACAGATGGACGGACAGACGGATAGATGGATGGATAGGTGAATGAACAGATGGACGGTTGGATGGATGGATAGGTGGATGGATGGATAGGTGAATGGGTGGGTGAATGGATGGATGGACAGACGGATAGATGGATAGATGGATGGATAGGTGAATGAATGGATGGATGGATATGTGAATGGGTGGATGGATGGGTGGGTGGATGGATAGGTGGGTGGATGGGTGGGTGGGTGGGTGGGCGGATGGATGGATAGGTGGGTGGGTGGGTGGGTGGATGGACAGGTGGATAGATGGATAGGTGAGTAAATGGGTGGATAGGTGGGTGGCTGGATGGATGGATAGATGGATAGGTTGGTAGGTAGGTGGGTGGGTGGGTGGACAGGTGGATAGATGGATAGGTGAGTAAATGGTGGATGGATGGATAGGTGGGTGGGTGGGTCGGTGCGTGGACAGGTGGATAGATGGATAGGTGAGTAAATGGGTGGATGGGTGGGTGGATGGATGGATGGATGGATGGATGGATGGATGGATAGGTGGGTGGGTAGGTGGGTGGACAGGTGAATAGATGAATAGATGAATAGTTGAGTAAATGGGCGGATGGGTGGGTGGATGGATGGATGGATAGATGGATAGGTGGGTGGACAGGTAGGTAGATGGATAGGTGAGTAAATGGGTGGATGGGTGGGTGGGTGGGTTGACGGATGGATGGATAGATGGATAGATGGACAGGTGGGTGGGTCGGTGGGTGGACAGGTGGATAGATGGATAGGTGAGTAAATGGGTGGATGGGTGGGTGGATAGATGGATGCAGAGATGGATACAAATGTCAGGTGTCTGTATGTACACGTGTATTCATATATATACACACAATGTACATGTGTTAAGATGTACACACATCTACTTCCCAGCTCTGTCTGATTAGAGGACCTAGAAGCAAAGACACCCCAGTAGCACTGAGCACACGGAGCACGTGGATCTTGGTTTCTAAGTGGCATTCTCCACAAACAGAACCAGGGCTCCTTGGAGATTGGTCAATCCCAGGGATCGACCACGAGGGAGACTACAGGATATGCTGGGAGCATCCCAGTGCCAAAAAGTTGGGAAGTGCTCAGAGCAGGGTGGGGACATGTCAAATAGCCCAGAAGCCAGCTTGACTGGGCTCTTTCTGGAAAAATGTGGGGCCATCTGAGCAACCAGATAAATCGTGATGGCAGTGGATTATAACCCACTGAACAAAGTTAAGAATCCACAAGCCCACCCTGATAGAAATAAGAAAGGAACAAGGGACAGCTGTCCTGTATAGGAGACATCATCTAATAAACGCAGAAGAAATGACAGGACTAGACAACCACCATGTGGCAAGAATCAATGTCTGCTGAAACAAGCAGTGAATGTTTGAGGAGTAACGGCGTGTTTATACTGGCCTCCCCGTGAGATGCAAATGGTACAATAGTAATGTTAGGGTGGGGAAACCTGGTGGGCCCACCTTAACCAAAGGATCAAGGTTAACATCACCAGAAATGGGACAAATTAGCATGATGGGCCTCCTGATAGGGCACACTAAGAAGTACCCAATGTCAGCTCTAGGACTTTCCTGCCAAAAGTGTGTGGCCTGAATCTGGTCCTGAGGAACCATCAGACAAACCCACCTGGGGGACATTTAACACAATGACGGCCTGTACGCCCCCAAAACATCAGAGTCAGAGAACCCAGAGACAGACTCAGGAGCAGCCCCAGGTTAAAAGGAACCGACAGGCAAGACGAGTGAGTGCTGTGTTGATCCTGGATTCTCTTCTGACTCTTAAGGACATTACTGCAAAGTCAGAATAGGGTCTGTAGATTTGATTTTATTGGTGTAAATTTCTGATTTTGATAACTTGATACAAAAATTCCTTGTCTGGGGGAAATACACAATGAAGGAGAGGTAAAGGGATGTCATGTCTGCCACACACTGACAGTTTAGGAAGAAGTGCAGGGAGAGAGAATGAGAGGAAAGGATTAAAGGCAAAGCAGTGAATGTCAACACATGGGGGTCCTGGGTGAAAAGTGTCTGGGAATTCTTTCTATTATTCTTGCAATTTGGGGGTCAGTCTGAAATTATGTCCAAAAAAATTATATTAAAACAAAAAAAAAAAACAGGAAAGTGTTTGGGTGAAGAGCCAAGAAAAGCCAGGACAGACACAGGCTTGGTCACCTGGCACTTCCTTCTGGAACCTTCCACACAAAGGGAGATGCAGCCCACCTACATCTTTGCCAGGCACTCAAGAGGGTCTGGGGAGCACCACAGGCAAAGGCCACCTGTCCGCCCACTGCCCCCAGGCGAGGGGATGGAGCCACACAGAGCGGGGATGCCAGCGGACTTGGGCCCCCAAGCAGGCTCCCACCCAGTCAGGAGGCAACCCCTGGCAGACACACAAGGACCAGTCCATGTTTCACACTTATTTATAGGTATCTGATGTTCCATAATTAACCATTTAAAACCATAATCATTAGCAAAATAATCTATGCATCTATAAATCTGCTTTGTAATTTCATGGTTGTCTGGGAGCCCCAAGGCCTGGGTGCAGAGGGACAGCAGTGCAGAGTGGCATGTCCACCCCTCACTCCTGGCCCTGGGGCCCGCCAGGTCTAGCGACCTTCTGGAGTGTCACCGTCTTTCTGGGGTGTGCGGCCTTTGGAACACACCGGACAGTAAGGATGAAGAGGCTGATGACGAGGTCCTGGAGCCCCCATGCAGGCGTGACTCTGAGTGCCTGGCATGGCTGACCAGCCCACCAACCCGAGGAGGCAGGGATATCTCTGAGTGCCTGACATGGCTGACCAGCTCACCAACCAGAGGAGACAGGGACAGCTATTCCAGCCCATTGCCCAGGAAAGGAAACCGAGGCACAGGCAGGAAGTGGCCTGCCCTACATCACACAGCTGACAACCGGGGAGCCAAGGAGGCAGCTCCAGACCTGAGCGCCGCCCACTGGGTACGCAGGCCCAGCCGGCTGGAGTGGAAATGTTGGAAACACAAAGCCCAGCCCACCTCGCCGCCCCCAGATGGCAGGTCCTCATGAACCACAGAAGGACACGGTGGAAGCCAGGGGCCGACGCTCCTGGACTCCTAGGGTGGGGGAAACCTCTCTAAGTGGGACACAAACTCGGAAGCCCTAAAGGGAAGGACACATCTGGCAACTTGAAAACATCCTATGTAACAACGCACCAAAAATAAAACTAAAGATAAGTGAGGAACTGAGAAAAAAGGTAACACAATAAGGTGGTAATAGCCCGGGTACAGAGAGGGTTATTCCAAAACAGGGTTCTCCACCAAGGCTGATCATGCCCCCAGAGGATGCTTTCCGATGTCTAGGGACATTTATGGCTGTCACGACTGAGGGTGGTGCTGGCATGGAGTGGGTGGAGGCCAGGGATGCAAAGAACCCACTCACCCAGACCCACACTGCCCAACCAAGCAGTTGTGTCCACAGGGAACACTGGGAGGTCTGGGGATGTCTGTGGTTGTCACGACTAGGGGGTGCTCCTGGCATGCAGTGGGTGGAGGCCAGGGATGCTGCTCAGCACCCTGCAGGGCCCAGGACAGCCCCACCCCAGAGAAGGACCCAGCTCAAGATAGCAAGAGAGCCGAATTTGAGAAGCTTTGGGTTTGTTTTTTTGTTTTTAAGTCAAGAAAAAAAACACACCAAATCAACAAGCAGGCAAAGGCTATGAACTGGCAACTCAAACAAGAACCAGCACGAGGAGACAGGTTATAAGGAGGGGCAGAGACCAGAGCTGTCCCCAACACAATGACTGTCCCACACCACCTCAGGGGCACAAATTCAGACCACCTCAGGGGACAGCTGAGCAACACGCTTCAAAATAAACTCCAGCCTGGACAACATAGCGAGACCTCGTCACTACTAAAAAAAAAAAAAAATTAGCCAGATGTGATAGTGCACACATGTGGTCCCAGCAACTTGCGAGGCTGAGGCAAGAGATCGCTTGAGCCCAGGGGGCTGAGGCTGCAATGAGCTGTGATCATGCCACTGCACTCCAGTCTGGACGACAGAGCAGGTCCCCCTCTCAAAAACATAAAAATAAAACAGGCACACACACTCTGAGCAACCCCACCTAGGAGGGCTGGCAGCAAGGATGTGGCCAGCAGCATTGTTTAAAAGAGAAAAAAGTAGCTTGGCGCAGTAGCTCACGCCTATAATCCCAACGCTTTCGGAGGCTGAAGCAGGCTGATCACCTGAGGTCAGGAGTTTGAGACCAGCCTGGCCAACATGGAGAAACCCCGTCTCTACCAAAAATACAAAAATTAGCCAGGTGTGGTGGCACATGCCTGTAATCCCAGCTACTCAGGAGGCTGAGGCAGGAGAACCACTTGAACTGGGAGGCGGAGGCTGCGGTGAGCTGAGATCACACCACTGCACTCCAGCCTGGGCGACAGAGCAAGACAGTGTCTAAAAAAAAAGAAAGAGAGAGAGAAAAGTAAGTGCTCATTAGTAGGAGAATGGGTAAGTAAATTACACATATCTGTACCAAAATAAAGGACTGCAGAGCCACTGAGAAGCAAAGATCTACGCGTGACACCACAGCGACCAGGAGCGCCGACACCAAGACAGGCCATTTCAGGGGCGCAGGATGGAGGGACATTTGTAGTTCACACGCCAACCATACTTACATATCCCTTTTATAAAAACAATGAGTATTTAAAAGGAGCCAGCCTGGAATGCTGTGCTGGGACCCAAGGTCCCTCCAGCAGCTCACTGGCTGCTCTGCGTAGAGGATGAGAGTGCATCTCAGGAAAGGGATGCATATTCCTGGGGTTGAACGATCATCAAAACGATGATAGCACCCACTCTCTTTCAATTCAAATTAAAAATGCCAAGCCTCGGCCAGGCATAAGAGGATCATGCCTGTAATCCTAGCACTTTGGGAGGCCAAGGTGGGCGGATCAGTTGAGGTCAGGAGTTCGAGACCAGCGTGGCCAACATGGAGAAACTCCGTCTCTACTAAAAACACAAAAATTAGCTGGATGTGGTGGCAGGTGCCTGTAATCCCAGCTACTCAGGAGGCTGAGGCACGAGAATCGCTTGAACCCAGGAGGCAGAGGTTGCAGTGAGCTGAGATCATGTCACTGCACTCCAGCCTGGGCAACAGAGCAAGACTCCACCTCAAAAAAAAAAACCTTGAGGCCAGGAGTTCAAGACTGACCTAACTAACACAGTGAGACCCCCATCTCTACGAAAATTGTTTTTTTAATTAGCCAGGCATGGTGGCATGCACCTATAGTTCCAGCTAGTCAGGAGGCTGAGCTGGGAGAATCACTTGAGACCAGCCAGGAGTTGGAGGCTGCAGTGAGCTATGATCATGCCTCTGTGCTCCAGGCTGGGCAAGAGAATGAGACCCCGACTCTGGTGGGGGCAAGAGAAACTAGAACTCTCCTACGTTGCTAGTGGGATTGTGAAATGTTGTAGCCCTTTTAGAAAACAGTTTGGCAGCTTCTTCATGTGTTAAACTTGGAGTTACCATAGGACGCAGCAATTCCACTCCCAGGTATCCACCCAAGAAAGATGCACACACGCGTCCACACAAAAACTTGGACACGAACGCCAGTAGCAGTATTATTCACAACAGCCAAAAAGTGAAAACACAAACAGAAGCACCCAGCAATGGAAGAATAGATAAACCAAGTGTGGTCCTTTCAGACACTGGAACAAGACCCAGCCATGAAAAGGAGGGAGGCTCTGACACAGGCCACAGCGCGGACGCACCTTGAGGACCTCAGGCCCAGTGAGAGAGGCCAGACACAAAAGGCCACAGAGTGCGCGATCCCATTTCTATGAAATGTCCAGGACAGGCCCATCCACGGGGGCAGGAAGGGGATTTGTGGCTGCCAGGGGCTGGGGGAGGGGATAGGGAGGGATCGCTAATTGAGATGGGGTTTCTTTTTGAGGTGATGGGATGTTCTGGAAGTAGACAGTATAATGGCTGCTGTACAAGTCTGAGTATACTAATAACCACTGATTTGCATACTTTAAAAGGACAAATTATATGCCATGTGAATTATACTTAATAAAGCTGTTATTTAAAAAGAAAAAAAAAACAAGCCATAAAATAAATGTCTACAAGCTCTGCAAAGCTCTGATCAATACTTCAATGCTATCCGGAAGCTTCAACCACACGGACCCAGAACGCTGTGGCCGCTCACTCTGCCGATGCCCAGAGGCGCCTGCTCTGTCAGCTGCCTGGCACTCTGGCCCTGTGCCACCGTGACCGCCACCACGCAGGCCACATCCCAGGCTCTCAAACGAATGATCACAGCCAACGAGCAAGTTTACGATGCCACCCCCAGAGCCCCATCACCCTGGGGGTCTTCAGTAAGTTTCCCTCTCAGCTGATTTGGGGCTTTCTTGTACTACACACTCCTCAAAACCAAAGACCGGCCTCCAGCCAGGTGCGGTGACTCATGCCTGTAATCCCAGCACTTTGGGAGGCCGAGGCGGGTGGACCACTTGAGGTCAGGAGTTTGAAACCAGCCTGACCAACATGGCGAAACCCCATCTCTACTAAAAATACAAAAAAATTAGCTGGGTGTGGTGGCGGGCGCCTTTAATCCCAGCTCTTCAGGAGGCTGAGGCAGGAGAATCGCTTGAACCCAGGATTCTTGCTCTGTTGCCCAGAGCAAGAATCCATCTCAAAAAAAAAAAGACCTGCCTCCAAGTGGGTGAGACCCACTGACACAGATTTGGAGTCTTGTGTCAGGAACAGGGCTACAAACTCATCAGTTTCAGTGGTGCAAGGGAGATGAAAAGCAGCCAGAAACACAAGGAGAGGGATGACAGGGGAGCTGGTGTCCTTCCCAAGCCCTGCTCCCGAGACAGTGGGGTCTCCAAATGGTTTTGATGATCACAGGTCCTAAGAGGGCTTTGATGTGTTCATTTCACTGAGTGTGAGGAGGAATGAGCAAAAGAAGAGGCACCATTCAGGCAAACAAACACATCAGCATCCTTGAAAACCCAAGCCATTTAACTGATTAGGTGAAATCCTGATTGCTAAGCACAGTTCAAAAGGAGTAAGCACAGCCTTGCTTCAAATGATACTGGGGATCTGAAGTCGATTCTGAGAAGTTAAGATGCCTAAGACCGACAGCAACTACTAAGAAAATACTTTCAAAAATATAGTGCTAACAATCATGAAAAGAATTAAAATTTTACACTAGAAAATATTCACTTAATGCAAAAGAAAACATCAAAGAAGGAATAAAGGAACAAAATAGAAAACAAAAAGGGAAATGGCAGATACAAATCCAACTATATCAATAATGGCATTAAATATGAATGGATTAAAAATCCAATCAAAAGACAGAGATTGTCAGACTGCATTTAAAAAACAAGATCCAACTATATACTATACTATATACTGTCTTCAGGGGACTTTTTTTTTTTTTTTTTTTTTTGAGAGACAGAGTTTCACCTTGTTGCCCAGGCTGGAGTGCAATGGCATGATCTTGGCTCACTGCAATCTCCACCTCCCAGGTTCAAGCGATTCTCCTGCCTCAGCCTCCCAAGTAGCTGGGACTACAGGCATGCGCCACCAGGCATGTGTATTTTTAGTAGAGATGAGGTTTCTCCATGTTGGTCAGGCTGGTCTCAAACTCCCAACCTCAGGTGATCCACCCGCCTCGGCCTCCCAAAGTGCTGAGATTACAGGTGTGAGCCACTGCGCCCGGCCAGGAGACACTCTTTAGATTCAAAGATACAAACAGGCTGAAAATAGGCTGGGCACAGTGGCTCACACCTGTAATCCCAACACTTCGGGAGGCCTAGACAGGCAAACTGCTTGAGCCCAGGAGTTCGAGATCAGCTTAGGCAATGTGGCAAAACCTGTCTCTACAGAAAAAACACAAAATTAGCCAGGTATGGTGGTGCATGCCAGTCGTTCTAGCTACTTGGGAGGCTGAGATGAGATAAGAGAATTGTTTGAGCCCGGGAGGTCGAAACCCTGTCTCAAAAAAGACAAAACAACAATAACAAAAAAAGACACCAGGCTGAAAATATAAAAATTAAACGTGTAACATGCAAACAAGAACCGTAAGAAAGCTGGAGTGGCTACACTAACATCAGACAAAATAGACTTAAAAAAAAAAATGTGCCAGGTGTGGTATAATGACTCATGCCTGTAATCCAAGCACTTTGGGAGGCCAAGGTGGGAGGATCACTTGAGTTCAGGAGTTTGAGACCAGCCTGGGCAACATAGTAAGACCTCATCTCTATTAAAATTCAAAAAAATTAGCCAGGCATGGCAACACACGCCTGTAGTCCCAGCTACTTAAGATGCTGAGGCAGGAGGATTACCTGAGCCCAGGAGGTTGAGGCTGCAATGAGCCATGATCGCACCACTGCACTCAAGACTGGGCAAAAGGGCAAGACTCCATCTCAAAAAAAAAAAAAAAAAAAAAAAAGTTACTAGAGATAAAGAGGGACATTTTACAATGATAAAAAGGTGGATCCATTAGCAAGATACAGCAATTATAAACATATATGCATCTAATAACAGAGCCCCAAAATACATGAAGCAAAAAATGACAGAAATAAAAGAAGTAATTCAACAATAGCTGGAGATGTCAATACCTTCACTTTCTTTTTTTTTTTTTTCTCCTTGAGATGGAGTCTCACTCTGTTGCCCAGGCTGGAGTGCAGTGGGGTGATCTCAGCTCACTGCAACCTCCACCTCCCGGGTTCAAGCGATTCTGGTGGCTCAGCCTCCCGAGTAGCTGGAATACAGGCATGCGCCACCACACCCGGCTAATTTTTGTATTTTTAGTAGAGACGGGGTTTTGCCTTGTTGGCCAGGCTGGTCTCAAACTCCTGACCTCAGGTGATCCACCCACCTTGGCCTCCCAAAGTGCTGAGATTACAGGCATGAGCCCCCATGCCTGGCTCATACCCTCACTTTCAATAAAAGATAACACAACTAGCAGAAGAGCAACAAAGAGAGAGACTTGAGCACTATAAGCCAAAAGAATCTACAGAACATACTCTCTTCTCAGTACATATGGAACATTCTCCAGGATAAACCATATGTTAGTCCATAAAACAAGCCTCATTAAATTGAAAAGAATTCAGATCATCCAAAGTAAGTTCTCCAACCACAATGGAAATTAGAAATCAACAACAGAAAGTAATTTGGGGATTCACAAGTACATGGAAATTAACCAACATACTCCTAAATAATCACAGGGTTGAACAGGAAGAAAATATTAGAAAATATTTTGAGGTGAATGAAAATGAACTCACAACAAAGTAAAACTTATAGGATGGCCAGACACAGTGGCTCACGCCTGTAATCCCAGCACTTTGGGAGGCCAAGGTGAGAGGAATGCTTGAACCCAGGAGTACGAGACCAGCCTGGGGAAATATAGTGAGACCTCATCTCCACAAAATTATTTTTTAAATTAGCCAGGCATAGTAGCACATGCCTGTGGTCCCAGCTACTTGGTGGGCTGAGGTGGGAGGATTGCTTGAGCTCGGGAGGTCGAGGCTGCAGTGATTTGTGATTGCACCACTGCACTCCAGTCTGGGCAACAGAGCAAGATCCTATCGCAAGGAAAAAAAAAAAAAAAAAAGTATAGGTTGCAGCTAAAGCAGTACTTGGAGGGAAATTTATAATTGCCTATATAGTTTTTAAAAAGAGCAAGATCTCAAATATTAATTTAAGCATCTCCCTTAAGACACTGGAAAAAGAAGAGCACACAGAAACTAAGGCAGATGGAGCACAGTACGTAACAAAGATAACGAGCAAAAATAAACAAAATAGAGACAGCCAATGAAACCAAAAGTCAGTCCCTTGAAAAGACTAGTAAAACTGTCAAAGGTAAATGTCTTCGTGACATTTTGTTATCTGTACAGATTCCTGGAACCACCACTGCAATCAGATACAGAGATGTTCTGTCAACACAAAGGAACTCACTCTGCTTCCACTCTGTCGCCCCCAGGCCCTGGCAACCTTGGATCTTGTCCTCCATCTCTGGAGAACTCAAATTGCTAAAATCGGGAATGAAAGATGGGACCTTACCACTGCCACCCGTCTCACAGAAATAAGCAGAATGAGAAAACAACACCCGTATGGAGAACTACTGAGTAATAAAAGAAAGTAACTATTGATACACACAACAACTTGGACAGATTGCAAGTGAAAAAAGCCAATCCCAAGAGGTTAAATATGCTGTGATTCCATCTACATAACATTCTCAAAAGGGCAAGGTTACAGAGATGCAGAGATCCTCAGCCGTTGCCAGGGCCTGGGGGTGACAGAAGGGAAAAGCAAAGCGTTCCTTTGTGTTGACAGAACAGTTCTGTATCTTGATTGCAATGGTGGTTCCTGGAATCTGTGCAGGTAACAGAATGTCGCAAAGACTCTACCAAAAGAATGAGCGAGTGCTAACACTGATGACACCTGAGGAAGGTCTGAAGACACAGTGTCCTATGTCAATTTCCTAGTTTTAACGGGACCCTAAAGTTATGTAAAATGTTACCATTGGAGAAAGCAGGGTGAAGGCTAGGGAAACCTCTTTATTATTTTTGCAACACCTTGGCAGTCTATAATTCATTCTTATTTTTGCTTTTGTAGAGACAGGGTCTCACACTGTGTTGCCCAGGCTGGTCTCGAACTCCTGGACTCAAGTGATCCTCCCACCTCTGCCTCCCAAAGTGCCTGGATGACAGGTGTGAGCCACCACACCCAGCCTCTCTAATTCTTTAAAAATTAAAAGTTAACAAAAATAATATGAGGGCTATTTCACCACAGATGGGGGTAGGGCAGGGGGGGTTGCCATGGGTTGATGGTTTTGGGACCGGGTGAGGGACCTGGGGGGCTCGTTATTCCATGTTGTCTACCTTTATGTGTAGTCAAATTCTCCATAACAGTGTTTTTATTTTTATTTTTTGCTTTACTGTTTTTTGAGACAGAGTCTCACTCTGTCGCCCAGGCAGGAGTGCAGCGGCACAATCTCAGCTCACTGCATCCTCCGCCTCCTGGGTTCAAGCAATTCTCCTGTCTCCTCCCGAGTAGCTGGGACTACAGGCACCTGCCATCACGCCCAGCTAATTTTTGTATTTTTAGTAAAGACGAGGTTTCACCATATTGGTCAGGCTGGTCTCGAACTCCTGACCTCAAGTGGTCCACCCACCTCAGCCTCCCAAAGTGCTGGGATTATAGGCGTGAGCCATCATACCCGGCCCATAGTAAAGTTTTTTAAAAAAAATAATAAAGGGAACCAACACAAGAATAGCACTAACAAGGGCCTTATCCATCCGGGTTTACAAATATCCTTCCAAATGCACAGTGTTAGAATTACGGGCCATCTCATCTAATACTCTCCCCAAAACAAAGGTGGAGAGGTGACCAGAACTAGTTCAGCGTTTGTACAACACAGATCTAAGACACTGGATTATCCCCACGCCAACTTTAATAATGACAGTATTAAAAACACGGCATGTGAGCTTTGCCTAATACTCATGACCTCTAAATGAGCCCTCCGCGGCCCCAGGATCCCAGGCACAGCCCTTCCATCTCCTTGCCACGCTGCCTTCAGACTCAGGTAACAGATGTGTCCTGCCAGAGGCGATCCACCCCAGGCCCTCATTCCAGTACAGAAACCTGCACTGCTAAGTCAGGGCATTTCTGCCTCGGGTTCCACATAAGTGACTCCCTTTCTAAGTCCCTGTTTCCGGGTGGAAATGAACTGCTCTAACACCAAGGTTCTGACCCTCTTTTTGTCGGGTGGGGACAGGGTCTCACTCTTTTGCCCAGGCTGGAGCGCAGTGGTGCAATCATGGCTCACTGCAGCCTCAACCTCCCGGGTTCAAGCCATCCTTCTGCTTCAGCCTCCCACGTAGCTGGGATTACAGGTGCCACCTCCATGCTCAGCTAAGCTTTTAATTTTTTTGTAGAGACTGGGTCTCATTATGTTGCCCAGGCTGGTCTTGAACTCCTGGCCTCAAGTGACCCTCCCACCTTAGCCTCCCAAAGCACTTGGATTACAGGCATAAGCCACCCTCTGCACCTGGCCCAAACTCTTTCTAAAGGAAATTAACAAGGGATGACATTAAAAGGAAGACTGAGTCAGACACCGTGGCTCACGCCTATAATCCCAGCACTTGGAGAGGCCGAGACGGGTGGATCACCTGAAGTCAGGAGTTCAAGACCAGCCTGGTGAACAAGGTGAAACCCTATCTCTACTAAAAATGCAAAAATTAGCCAGGCACAGTGGCGCATGCCTGTAATCACAGATACTTAGGAGGCTGAGGCAGGAGAATCGCTTGAACCCAGAAGGCACAGGTTGCAGTGAGCCAAAATCATGCCCCTGCACTCCAGCCTGGACAACAGAGTGAAACTCCATCTCACAAAAAAAAAAAAGAAGAAGAAGGTTGGGCATGGTGGCTCATGCCTGTAATCCGAGCACTTTGGGAGGCTGAGACAGGCGGATCACCTGAGGTCAGGAGTTCAAGACTAGCCTGGCCAACATGGTAAAACCCTGTCTCCACTAATAATAGAAAACAATTAGCTGGGTGTGGTGGTGCATGCCTGTAATCCCAGCTACTGGGGGAGGCTGAGGCAGGAGAATCGCTTGAACCTGGGAGATGGAGATTGCAGTGAGCCAAGATCGCACCACTGCACTCCAGCCTGGGCGACAGAGCAAGACTTTGTCTCAAAAAAAAAACCAAAAAAAAAAAAAAAAAACCCAAAGAAAAAGAAATGGAAACAGAAAAAAGAAAGGAAGACTGGCAGACACAGCCAACAGCACGTGTGAACACGGCCCCCCTGCCCCACCATCCTTAGGCAAAGAACCAGCACTCTGCAAGCGGCTTCCACCCCAGGCCACAGGGCCCTTCACAGAGCACCCTGCCAAGCCCTCCATGCCAGCGACTCACTTCTACCGCTTCAGCGCTGTCCAGACAGCCACCCTCCCGTCCTCTCATCACAGATAAGGAAGCAGAGGCAAGGGACCGGCCCAGTGAGACTGTGAAATACATTTTGTCTTGTTTCCTGGCCTAGGACTCCCCCAGATCCTTGGAATTCTCCGGTGTGCTAATGAGGTGACTAAGGGCTGGCAGCCCCTAGGGAGCTGAGGGAATAGGGCTGCTCGCTGAAAAGATCCAGGCAGGACGGGAGGGGAGGGGCATGGGGCTGAAGGCTGACTTGATCACCCAGGCCAATGCAGTGAGGTCACCCAAGCCTCTGCGAGGAAGCTGAGGTAAAACCCAGAGGACTGGGTTGGAAGCTTCCCCACAGATAAATGCGTGGAGGTTCCTGGAGACGGCACGGCCCAGGGAGAGCATGGAACCTCCGTGCCCCTTCCCACATCCCTCGCCCTACACACGTCTTCATCTGCTTCCTTTGTAAAATCCTTTCTAATAAGCTGGTAAACGTTAAGTAACAGCTTCCCTGAGTTTTGAGAGGTGCATTAGCAAATTAAGCTCAAAGAAGGGTTCATGAGGCTGGGCACGGTGGCTCATGCCTGTAATCCCAGCACTTTGGGAGGCCGAGGCAGGTGGATCACGAGGTCAGGAGATCGACACCATCCTGGCTAACACGGTGAAACCCCACCTCTACTAAAAATACAAAAAATTAGCCGGGCGTGGTGGCAGGTGCCTGTAGTCCCACCTACTCGGGAGGCTGAGGCAGGAGAATGGCGTGAACCTGGGAGGCGGAGCTTGCAGTGAGCCGAGATCGCGCCACCGCACTCCTGCCTGGGCAACGGAGTAAGACTCTGTCTCAAAAAAGAAAAAAAAGAAGGGTTCATGAGAAGGCTGGTTTCCAGCGCGTCTGGCAGAAGCTCAGGGCACAGCCTGGGGCTTGTGACTGGCATGGGCCGTGGGGGGTAGGTATGTGGGGAGGAGCCCGCAGCCTGTCCTACCCGATGCAGCCCCCAGGTAGGAGTGAACTGAACGGAGGACCCCAGCTCCTGCCCCTGCACCGCTTTGCTCGAGTGTGCTGAAAGGGATCTGTGACTGCTCTGACAGCCTGGGAGAAACTGAGTTTGTTATTCCCACGGTCTCAGGCCCAAGACCACATCGCTGTGGAGGAAGTGGCCGAACCGGGGGAGGAAGGGGCCCAGGAAGCAGCTGCTGCGCCCTGGGAGTGGCAGTGATCTCCCTGCTCCACATTCAACCCACTAGCCAGGCCTATCCCGTCTACCACCAAAAGCCACCCCCAGTCCAGGCCGCGGCCCCAGCCCAGACCCCCTTCTCCTGAGCCACTGTCACGAATCATCTGGACGACTCCTGGAGTTTCCCAACAGGTCCCCTGCTTTCACTCCTGACAGCCACCAGAGAGGTCTTTAAAACACATACACTGGCGAGGCGCGGTAGCTCACGCCCATCATCCCAGCACTTTGGGAGGCCTGACAGCAGAAGCATCGCCATCCCGGACAAGCCCCTTAATAAAAGACCGCTAAATCCAAAGGGTATCAGCCTAACAGCTAAGATCAGCATGACCATAAACCACAAATAACATCTCCAGCCAGAAACATCGCAAACTCCTCCCCAACCAGAGACAGGCCAGCCCCGAGATAGCCCCGCTCCGGCCGGGAAGATGTCTGCCCCAAGATAACCTCCCCTCCTCCCAGACAGATTCCAGCCCTGCCATAAACTTCTCCACACACAGAAACATTCCAAGCTTGCGATAAGCCCCTTCATCCTAAAACCAATATATACTCTTAGTCTATAAGAGAAAGCGCTCCTGACCGCAATCGGCCAGGAGCGCCTCTCAGGTTTTAACTAAAGAAAACTTGTCTTTAACTGCCAGCCGCATTTTGTGTTTCTTTCCTCTTTCTTTAACTCTTACAAGGCCGAGGAGAGCAGATCACCTGAGGTCAGGAGTTCGAGACCAGACTGGGCAACATGGCGAAACCCCATCTCTACTAAAAATATAAAAATTAGCTGGGTGTGGTGGTAGGCGCCTGTAATCCCAGCTACTCAGGAGGCTGAGGCAGGAGAATCGCTTGAACTCAGTAGGCAGAGGTTGCAGTGAGTCGAGAGATCGTACCACTGCGCTCCAGCCTAGGCGACAGAGCAAGACTCCGTCTCACAAAAAAAATAAAAAAAACGCATAAATCTCTGACAGCAGTGCCTCTAGCCTTTGCCCCTCTTGGCTGACTAGGCAGCAGGCACTGCTGCTCCGGCCTCTGTGGCCCTGGGGCCCTCTCTGCTCCTGCCAGCTCAATGAGCTGCACCTCATTCTGCCTCGGGGCCTCTGCACGTGCTGCCTGCACTTCCTTTGGAGCACTCTTGTCCCAAATCCTGCAAAGGTGGGCAGGTGTGAGTCACTCAGAGGTCTCTGTCTGAATGTCGCCTGCTGGGAGAGGCCCTCCCTATTCCCCTGGCTAAAGCAGCGCCGCCCCTGGAGGGCCCTATTCCAGGCTCTCCCCAGTCCTCATGTCTTCCTCGCTGGCTCCTCAGCACCTGGCCTGTCACAGTAAACATGGAGACATTGGAGGACACAGCCTCCCGAGCCCTTCTCTGTGCCCGCCGACCTGCCATGGCAGGGGGCAAGTGCCTTCGCTGTCTTCTGCTATCAGGGACAGCAGAGTCAGCTGACCGTGAAGAGCACCCCTGAAGCTTCTACTTGGCAGCCAGGACCGAGAGCCCCCATGGCCAGCGCTCAGTGACCATCACCCGTTTACTCTCGCCATCGCCCCACAGGGAGGCACATGGAGGCACATGGAGACACTGCCCCAAGTCAGTGGCACTGACAGAGTTCATGAGCTCAGGTCCCACGCCAGGCTCTGGCTCTAGACTCCAAACCAAGCGCTGCCCCGAATGTGGCCCATGAAGCCCCTGAGAGGCCGCAGACATGCTGGCCCCTGGCGAGCGCCATGGCACACGGGGCACATCAGGACCCCATCACAGCCCCACTGCAGGTCAGACCAGGACCAAGTCCTGAATCCATCACTACTCCCCCGGAGCACCAGAGAGGGGACCAATCCAAGCCAGGCTGGGGAGCTCCTTCCCAACATGATCTCTTTCAGCTCAGGCTAAAAGAGAAGCTCAGGCTGAAAAGAGATCCAATTTCTCTTCTGGGCTGTTTCAGGCCCAGACAGCGAGGGAAAAACCGGGAGATGGCCGGCGCAGAACACACAGAGGTGGAGGGCTGGGTGCCGGGAGGCTTCCTGAGACGCACACAGCCTTGGCCAGAGACAGACAGTCCCAATCCGCGCTCCCAGGCTGTGCTCCTGGAGCCAGTGCTGAGGCTCAGAGCAAAACCATCCACCCACAGGATGAGTGGTCCTGGCCCAACGCTGGGGGCAGTGAAGGCGGGTCTGGGTTCCAGCACCAGCTCATCCGCTCACCATCCAGGCTTCCACTGCACATTCGGCCCCCAAAGCCTCCTGCCATGCTCACACCCACCTCTCACCCGGCACAGCGCAGGGGCCAGGTCCCTTAATTCCATCCTCACCACCCTCAGCTCCAAGCCTCCCATGGCAGCCCCAGCCTGCACAGCAGGATGCTCTGCCTGTCTGTCACCCGGCAGCATCACAGGTCTCTACTTGGGAGTCCCAGCCTCACAGAGCTAGAACATTCTACCACCTCTAAACCAGCCCCCTGGAGCCCACGGAGGGCCCCTCCCAAACATCCACGTGGATGGAGCAGAGACCTCGGAAGCTCACTGGAGATGACGGCAGCTTGTATTGTTTTGTTTCCACTTCACTGTCATTGCTGATTTTTTTTTTTTAAGAGACGGAGTCTTGCTCTGTTGCCCAGGCTGGAGTGCGGTGGTGCAATCTCAGCTCACTGCAACCTCCACTTCACAAGCTCAAGAGATTCTCCTGCCTCGGCCTCCCGAGTAGCTGGGACTGCAGGTGTGCACCACCACGCCGGGCTAATTTTTGGATTTTTAGTAGAGAAGGGGTTTCACCACGTTGGCCAGGCTGGTCTCGAACTCCTGACCTCAGGTGATCTGCCCGCCCTGGCCTCCCAAAATGCTAGGATTACAGGCAGGAGCCACTGCGCCCAGCCTGTCATTGCTGATTTTTACACCATAAAATAAATTCTTTTTCTAATGAACACCCCTCTAGGAAACTTGTTAGGGTAACAGCCACTGCGACCCAGCAATGCCGAAGGCTGCAGCCCTCCCTTTGGCTAAAGGCCGAAATAATTAGTACAGGGAGACCTCGGGTTTCACGGAGCAGGTGCCAGACCCCCAGGTACATTAGTAACTCCTGGGCAGTGGCATCTGGTACCCTGCGAAGTGGGGGTTACAGCAGGGACACCTCTGTCCGAGCCAGGGGACAGCCCAAGGGCACAAAATGTAACCAGATCCTTCTCACCAAGAGGAGCATGTTTGCAAGACCCACAGTCACACCCCGAGCCCTCCTGAGGGCCCCAGCGGCACCATGCAACAGAGGGACATGTTCTCCGGATCTGTCACTCCCCAACAGACTCCAAGTTCACCAGAGCAGAAAACCTGACGAGGCGTACGGAACAGGCCGGAACAGGAGAGACGCGGAGTCCTGGTCTTGGGGTCAACACTGCCTCGGGTCCAGCTTCCCCCAGAAACCCCCACACCTGCTTCCTGGCCCATAAACCCCGGCCAGCCCACCTGGCTGCCCCATTATAATAAAGAGGCCGCAAAAACCATTATTTTCAAGTTGCTTTATGATCACTTCCACGGCTCCTTAACTTCCTTTCCAGAACACACACGAAGAGCAGCATAAACCCTAAGCTATCTTGGAATGGAAAAAGATTTCAGAAACTTCTAGTGCAGCACCTCTATTCACAGTCAAAACAGAAACAAGCCCAGAGAAAAATCATTACTGTGACCTCCTGGGGCCCAGCCCGGCCAGTGCCACTCTGGATTGGGGCCTCAGCCACCGCTCGGTGGACGCTGGCCTGGAGCCTTCCCTGGGATGAGGCCACCCGGGGCACTGCAGGGTGCTGAGCAGTGTCCTTGCCATCCACCCACCCCACGCCAGGAGCACTCCTAAATCCTGACCATCACAAATGTCCCCAGCTGTGGCCAGGTGTCCCTTAAGAGGCAGAATTGCCCCTGGGATGAGAACTACTTCACCAAGGGCTTTTCACGTGGTAATTCAGTTAACCTCACGCAGCCTTGAAGCGGGACCTGCAGAGCCACCCCCACTTTGGAAATAAAGACACAGACCCAGGAGAGATGGATCTGAGCCCAGCAGGCTAGGTGCGTGGGTAGCAGGTCTCCGGGTCTCCATCCTCCCTGCTGTGAATCCTACCGCAATCCTGCCCTGATAGTTCAAGCCGCCTGTGGCTATAGGATGTTATTCCTGGGCTGTGTTGATCCACAAGTCTCTCTTCTGGGCTTTCCTACAGCCAAAGAAGCATTCCAACTTCCTGCCGTTCTCTTCCCGGAAACACCTCCTCAGTGCCAAGCGCCTCCTGAGCCCCACCAGCCCTGTGCCTCCCCACCAGCTGCGATGCCGGAGGCGCTGCCCAGGCTGGGCCGCCAGGACCCCTTGGCCCCCGGGACCAGTCCACAGTTCAGTGCTCCCCGGCAAAGGCGAAAGGCTGTGGGCAAGGGCCCACAGGGAAGATAGGCCAGGACCACTGCCAGACAGCCTAGCTGTCCTTCAGCCGCACCTGTCACAGCGTCTCCTGCCATTGCTGGTGAATGTCAGGTGTGTCTCATCTCTCCAGCCAGACACTATCAGAGCCATAAGTCCTGCCTGGGATAGGCGGGGGCAGGATTGGGACGGTGGGAGGAAGAAGCATGGGCCCTAGTCCACTAAGCACCAGGACCTCATCTATAGCACCAGGCTGGCATCACGCTCAGTGCATCCGGGGCCAGGGCCCTCCCCAAATGATCAACCATGTAGGGCCAGCTCTCAGGGAAAATACACAATGAATGTCAAAGACAGCACCAAAAAAAAAAAAAAAAAGCAGTGTGAAACATCTCACCAACAGTTTTGAAGATGATTACATGTTGAAATGATAAAACTGGGGATATACTCGGTTCAATACAATACACTATTATAATTAATTTCCCCCATTTCTCTTCATCTTTTAACTCAGCTACCAGAAAATTCAGACACACAGGCTTGCTCTGCATCCTCACTGGACAGCACTGCCTTAAAAAATACATCACTTTTAGGCCAGGTGCAGTGGCTCACACCTGTCATCCCAGCACCTTCGGAGGCCAAGGCAGGCAGATCATGAGGTCAGGAGTTTGAGACCAGCCTGGCCAACACGGTGAAACTCTGTCTCCACTAAAAATACAAAAATTAGCTGGGCGTGGTGGCACGCGCCTATAGTACCAGCTACTCAGGAGGCTGAGACAGGAGAATCACTTGAACTCGGGAGGTGGAGGTTGCAGTGAGCCGAGATCTCGCCACTGCACTCCAGCCTGGTTGACACAATGAGACTCCGCCACAAAAAAAGAAAGAAAGAGAGAAAGAGAGAAAGAGAGAGAGAGAACATCACTTTTGGTTATACAGACAAGCCATTAAAAACATAAAAATAAAAATAATTTTAAATTTTTTTTAAAAAAGGAAATACAACATTTTACATTTACATCCAGGTTTCCTTCTAGAGGCTTTTTTTTTTTTTTTTTTTTTTTTGAGACGGAGTCTTGCTCTTGTCACCCAGGCTGGAGCGCAGTGGTGCAATCTTGGCTCACTGCAACCTCCACCTCTCAGGTTCAAGAGATTCTTATACCTCAGCCTCCTGAGTAGCTAAGATTACAGGCATGTGCCACTGCGTCTGGCCTTTTTTTTTTTTTTTTGAGACAGAATCTCACTGTGCTGCCCAGGCTGGAGTACAGTGGTGCGATCTTGGCTCACTGCAGCCTCTATCTCCCAGGTTCAAGCGATTCTCCTGCCTCAGCCTCCAAGTAGCTGGATTACAGGCCTGCACCAACACACCTGGCTAATTTTTGTATTTTTTAGTACAGATGGGGTTTTGCCATGTTGGCCAGGCTGGTCTCAAACTCCTGACCTCAAGTGATCTGCCCACCTCAGCCTCCCAAAGTGCTGGGATGACAGGCATGAGCCACCGCACCTGGCTCTTCTAGAGGTTTTGTAATCGTTTTAGTAACATGTTCTCAACTCTGCTACATGTGGGGTTAGCTTCTGGCCATGGTGTGAGGCAGGGGTCCACCTTCACCACATGACACTTGGTAGTGTTTAGTTACGTGACTGTCCCCTGCCATGGGGTCTTCCCATGTTCATCGGCAGCCCCTGGGGTACTGATGGGGCACCCCAGGTCACCCACATCCTCTGTCAGGGGAGAGCAGGTGACAGTCCCCAGGCACATCACTGTCCCCACAGGGAGAGCACTGCAGAGCAGGTGGGAAGAGGTGGGGCTTGGCACTGGGCTGACCGTTCAGCACCGCCGGTGCCTGGCAGTGTCACCTGCTCCCCTGGAGAACCCACCTGCATTCCCAAGGGGCGCAACACAGTGGGGGGGGGGCTCCCACTCACCCCTTTAACCTCCTGGGGGGATGTCCAAGTGAAGGCTGCTGGGCCCCAGGGGCACACTTAGAACCTGGTGGCCACCTCCGAAGGCTCACAACCCTGTCGGGGCTGGGACCAGGCCCCGGACCAGGAAAGGGAAGTGACCCAGGGAGGAGCACACTCTCCAACCCCAGGCTGGATTCGCGGGAGCAGCTCTGGGGAAGAAAGGCCCTGGCATCTTCTCACAAGCCCCTCAGGGAGGCTGGCACAGCTAACCAGACAGCGGGGAGACACCAACAATGGGACAGGGAGGGACAGGACAGCCGTCGGGCCCTGGTGTGGTGGACTCAGGGGTCCTGCTCACCAGGGGTGACCTTACAGGACACAGCAAAGGGCGAGTCAGAGCTGTGGTCAGCTGGGGCCACGCTGCCCCATGGAGCGGAGACACAGGGGCCCTGTGGCTGCACACAGAGTCCCTGCCAGGGCCCCACTGGCTGAGGCGCACCAGCTCAGGCTGAGAGAAGAGGCCCGTGGCCCGGACTCGCCACTAATGACCTGGAGCCCAGACCCTGTGGCCTCACAGGGCACCTGTGCACCCCTGCAGGCCCACCGGGCCACTGCACCTCGAAGCCTAGCCGCAGCCCAGCCTCCACCAAGCTGACCCCGGCCCCACCCCAGCCCCTAAGACAGCCCCACAAATGGTTTCTATGCTGTCTCTGCCCCGGGGCCGGCACAGCCTGTATTCTGTATGGTGCAGCACAGGAATCCCTGAGCTCTGCCACGGACTGGGGAGAGGATGGGGCTGAAAAAATGAGAACAACTTAAATGCCCACTGAGATGAATGAAAAACAAAACAGGACCCTCCTGCACAGGGGAATAGGATGCAGCCATGTAAAGGGACAAAGCGGGCCGGGCGCGGTGGCTCATGCCTGTCATCCCAGCACTTTGGGAGGCCGAGGCAGGCAGATTACTTGAGGCCAGGAGTTCGAGACCAGCCTGGCCAACATGGTGAAACCCCATTTCTACTAAAAATACAAAAATTAGCCAGGTGTGGTGGCAGATGCCTGTAATCCCAGCTACTCAGGAGGCTGAGGGAGGAGAATCACTTGAACCCAGGAGGCGGAGGCTGAGGTGAGCTGAGGTCACGCCACTGCACTCCAGCCTGGGTGGCAGAGTGAGACTCCATCTCAAAAAAAAAAAAAAAGAAAGAAAAGGGACAAGGCTCTGACACACGCCACGCGTGGATACACCTTGAGAATATCATGCCCACTGAGAGAAGCCAGACACAACAGGCCACACAGTGTGTGACTCCATTTCTATGAAATGTTCAGGACAGGCCAATCCAGAGACAGGAAAGAGATGTGTGGGTACCAGCAGATGGGGGAGGGGATGGATAGTGACCGCTGGTGGAGGCAGAGTGCCTTTGTGTAATAATAGAAATGTTCTAACATTTAATAGTGGTGACGGTTGCGCAACTGTGTGAATGTACTAAAAACCACTAAATAGTATCTTTTTTTTTTTTTTTTTTTTTGAGACAAGGTCTTGCTCTGTCACCCAGGCTGGAGTGCAGTGACATGATCTCAGCTCATTGGAGCCTACGCCTCCTGGGTTCAAGCAATTCTCACGCCCAGCCTCCCAAGTAGCTGGGACTACAGGTGTGCACCACCACGCCTGGCTAATTCTTTTGTACTTTTAGTAGAGACGGGGTTTCACCATTTTGCCCAGGCTGGTCTCAAACTCCTGATCTCAAGTGAACTGCCCACCTCAGCCTCCCAAAGTGCTAGGATTGCAGGCGTGAGCCGCTGTGCCCAGCCTGAACTGTATACTTTAAGAAGATGAACTTTATAGTATGTGAATGATAGCTCCATAAAAATATATATCGTTTAAAATGGCAGGATCATTTCTAAGGGAGGCTGTCCTAGAAAATTCAGAACCTGGCCAGCACACTGACGCCAATGGTCGGGCAACTGTGAGGTGGCTCTCCCTGGTGACAGGAATGGCTTCTAGACTTGCCAACTAGACTCTGAGCCCCTCGAGGACAGGGCTGCCTGCTGCCTCTTGTCCCCATGATCACACTGGTTCGGGTAACGCCTCCAGAGACACCCCAGAGCCTGGGTGCCCAGCTGCCTCCAGCGTGCCAGGTGGGCTTCACCCTCACCCCACCCCCTCTCAGGTCTCCCAGGCCATACCCCCAAGTCCCTCTCATTACTTCCTCTGCTCCCAAGCTCACAGTCATCTGTGACAGTTCCCACGATGGACAAGGCTCTGCGCAAACAGCAGTTCCTATGGGAAGCCTCGCGGCGCACTGCACTGCCCTGTGCTTCCCCGGGCTTGGTTTTTTGGGGTTTTTTTGAGACATGGTCTTGCTCTGTTGCCCAGGCTGGAGTGCAGTGGTATAATCATGGCTCACTGTAGGCTCAAACTCCTGGGCTCAAGCAATCCTGCCGCCTCAGCCTCCCAAGTAGCTGGGACTACAGACACAGCCACCACATCTGGCAAATTTTTTCTAATTTTTGTGGAGATGGGGTCTTGCCACGTTGCCCTTGCTGGTCTTGAACTCCTGGCCTCCACCGATCCTCCCACCTCAGCCTCCCACAGTGCTGGGTTACAGCCATCCGGCCTCCAGGCTTGGTTTCTATCCCTCTTGGCAGTTCTTCTCCATGCCCTTCCACCAAGAGGCCCTGCGGGCAGGAGACACTGGTCATCTGGCCACCCTGTGCCCCTGAGCAGGCACACATGAACTTGACAACTCTCACGTGGAGCTGGACAATGCAAACCCACTCAGAGGGACCCAGGGTGTGGCTATAGTGACAGCCATGCCACCCGAGCTCCCAGTGACCATGCACCAGCCTGGGCCTGACCACACCCGCTCACTGCAGCCCAGCCCTCCTCCCACCCCTGGGCCAGCGACAGGCACAGAAGTGCACAGGAGCTGTTTTGATGAACGCAGCTGCCCTTTGGGCTCTGGCTGAGAAGCAGGCTCTGCTCTGCCTTTGGGGTACGCAGGACACCTGTGGCTGGAAGGGCCAAGAAAATTCTGTAGCTTCCACCAATTCCAGCACAGAGAGACAGTAACATGAGATGCCTTATGTTCTTTTTATGTTCTTTTTTTTTTTTTTTTTTTTGAGATGGAGTCTCACTCCATTGTGCAGGCTGGAGTGCAGTGGCGCGATCTCGGCTCACTGCAACCTCCACCTCCCGAGTTCAAGCGATTCTCCTCCCTCAGCCTCCCGAGTAGCTGGGATTATAGGCACGTGCCACCACGCCCGGCTAAGTTTTGTATTTTTAGTAGAGATGGGGTTTCACCACGTTGGCCAGGCTGGTCTTGAACTCCTGACCCCAGGTGATCCACCCTCCTCAGCCTCCCAAAGTGCTGGGATGACAGGCGTGAGCCACCATGCCCGGCCAAGATGCCTTATGTTCCAGGGGTGTCAGGAGAGCAACTTCCTCCGCCTCGTCCCCCCCTTCCTGGGGGAAGCAGTTGGAATAGAGCAGGGAATAGGAGTTGAAATTCCAGGGGCTTGACTCAAGTGCATGCTAGGGATGGCAATCCTCTCTCTCTCCTGAGGAAGATAATCAGATCCACGCGGCAAAACAGGAGGCCCGCTCTGCCTACAGCCAACACTGTCTGACAGATGGATTTTAGGAGAGTATGGAGATGCTGCAGGAAGGGGACGACAGCAACATGACGCGACTGTCCCGGTCCAGCAACCTGGCTTGGGTCCTGCTCGCATCCCAGGGAGCCCAGGGTGGCGCCCCCTCACTCAGGGCACCGAGCCAGAGTGTCAAGGGCTGTCCCCAGGGGCGCCTGGGCTGGCCAGCTTCCAGGCTGCTGCCCAGACATGCTGCAGTCCTGAGTCCCGGCTGAGGACACAGCCCATTTCCAACCCGCCATGATCAAGGGGCCCGCAGCACCCGTGGGTAGTTTCAGGCTGGCTCTGTGGTCAAAAGGGACCCCTGGGACCCATCACACAAAGAGCGATTCTGAATCCACGGCCGGCTAATCTCACATAAATCATCTGTCTCCACGCTCTCTCCCTGGAGACTAGGGCAGCCGCAACAACGCAAATAGGCCCACCGCCACCGCCGGCGGCCCGGAAGGTGCCAGCACTTGGGTCCAGCTATGAATGCTGACGGGAGGTCTGTGCAGGGAGAAATCCTGCCACCGTGCCCTCAGCTGACGTTTTCACAGCAAGTCACCCAGACTTGTCTGAAAAACGCAATGGTGGTCGCGCCTACCAGCAAACAGGGCCAGGTCTGCGTGAGTGACTGTCGCTGTGCACCTGAGAGCCCTCGGGGTCTCGGGGTGCAGCAGCCATTGGCAGTCGGCCTCGGGACTCTCAGCCTTTGTCCACTGAACAAATACGATCCCAGTCCAGAGCCACAGAGCAACTTCACGCTCGGCCACTGCCAAAGAGGCACAGCCTGCCAGCGGGGTGGAGATGGCTGGATGCAAACTTGTCATCCATCCCCTCGTGTTCGCTGAGATCACTGAGGTGGATAAAGAAAAGAAAGAGGGAAGGGAGGGAGAGCCAGAGAAGCAGGGAGAGAGAGAGGGCAAGCAAAATCAAAAAAAAAAAAAAAAAGAAAAGAAAAAGAAAAAAAGACAGGCAACTTTTGAAAGCCAAGAAATTCTGAGCAAGCCTCTCCAGATTGTTTATTTCAATCAAGGAAAGAAAGCATGACCGTAAATTAACGGTACGATTTCTTGACAAGTCAGAACGTTCCTGGGACAGGCCCAAATCTAAGATGCCAAAGACCTACTTGGCTCAGAAAATGCCTGTCAGCCAGGAGAAGAGTGAGACAAAGGAAGTGTGGCCGGGCACAGTCCCCCACTCGGCCACTGACCGCACAATGGCCACCGACGGGCACTTGTCCACTCACTCTACAAAGCTGAGCTCTGCACCGGATAAGCCACCTCGCTCACGAGTCTTTCTGTGCTCAGGGACAGCAGAAACCACCATCTGCGACTCCCATGCCCCTCCCATCGGGGGCGCTAGCATTGGTAATGAGGAGAGTTCGGATGCTTACAAAACAAAAGCCTTGTGAAATTGTGCAATGCTGTCTTCCTTTTAAACAAACCCTCAGTTCCTGCCAGGTCACACTGAACTCCTTGGGCCGAGTACACGGCTCAACGTGCTTCTGACGCTTGGTGAGCTGTAACAGAAAGGCGGCCGCGTGAACCCCAGAGCAAGAGAGTCTGGCGTCTCAAACAGTGAAGCGTTCCCCCCACCTACACTGTTTGTAGCTGTTTTTTCCCTCCTTTATGGTGAGGCTGTCTGGGTGGATGTCAGCATCACATTTTCTTACATTCCTGCAGTTTTAAGGATCCTTGAAATGACCCACGACACTTTTTTTTTTTTGAGACTGAGTTTCCCTCTTGTCGCCCAGGCTGGAGTGCAGTGACGCGATCTCAGCTCACTGCAACCCCTGCCTCCCGAGTTCAAGCGATTCTCTTGCCTCAGCCTCCCAACAAGCTGGGAATACAGGCATGCACCACCACGCCCGACTCATTTTGTATTTTTAGTGGAGACAGGGTTTCTCCTTATTGGTCAGGATGGTCTCGAACTCCTGACCTCAGGTGATCGACCCGCCTCGGCCTCTCAAAGTGCCGGGATTACAGGCGTGAGCCACCGCACCCGGCCATGACCCTTTTTTTTTTTTTTTTTTTAAGGCTAGAAAATGACTCTAAATGCTTTGAAGTTGGGAAGATACAAATGCACACTCAGGCTGGGCATGGTGGGTCACGCCTGTAATCCCAGCACTTTGGGAGGCCGAGGTGGGCGGATCACCTGAGGTCAGGAGTTGGAGACCAGCCTGGCCAACATGGAGCAATCCCATCTCTACTAAAAATACAAAAATTAGTCGGGCGTGGTGGCATGCACCTGTAATCCCAGCTACTCGAGAGGCTGAGGTAGGAGAATCGCTTGAACCCGGGAGGTGGAGGTTGCAGTGAGCCGACATCAGCCCACTGCGCTCCAGCTTGGGCCACAGAGCAAAACTCTGTCTCAAAAAAAAAAAAAAAAAAAAAAAAAAAAAAAAAATTCATTCACTCAACAAGGAATGTCCACTCAACACCCACCACATCTAAGGAGCTGCCCTACATCCTAGGGGGTCGCGAGGCTGACGTGGTTTCCACAGCTTTCCGTAGTGTGGCCCTCACACCCTAGCCAGGTATTTGCAAACTACAACCCACAGGTTCAATCCTGCCCGCCACCTGTTTTTGTACAGCCTGCAGTCTAAGAATGGTTTTGACATTTTTTAGTCGTTGGAGGAAAAAAAAAAAGCAAAAGAAGAAAAATGTCTTATAATGTAAAAATTGCACGGAATTCACGTTTGTGTCCATAAATAAAGTTTTACTGAAACACAGGCACACTCGCCCACGGGAGCTTTCTTGCTACAACAGCAAAGCAGAGGGGTCTGGACAGAGATGACCTCTGGCTTACAAAGCCGAAAATATTTACTCTCTGGCCCTTCCAGAAAAAGCCCCTGCCCTAGTAGATGAGACAAACAGATACACAAACAGACTAATACCCAGTTCTGATGGTGTGACATGCAAAGGAGGAGAAGCAGGGAAGGCAAGTGACTAGAGTGACAAGGAGCCCGCTGAGTGGAAAGAGACCCAGGCAGCGGGCACAGCAAGAGCACAGGTCCTGTGGCAGGGAAGGGCAGGCAGGGAAGGCGGCTGTGCCAGGAAAGGAGCAGGCGCAGGAGGGAGAAAGGGAGGAAAGGAAGGAAGGACAAGGCCACAGATGACAGAGCGAAGGGGCCAGGCGAAAGGGCCCAGAATTTTTCCCAAGGGCAATAGGAAGTCACCGGAAAGTTCTGAGCAGGGGAAAATCTTTTGTTTGTTTTGGTTTTTAGTCCTTTGACTACCTTTTTTTTTTTTTTTTTTTTTTTTGGAGACAGAGTCTCGGTCTGTCTCCCAGACTGGAGTGCAGTGGTGTGATCTCGGCTCACTGCAGCCTCTGCCTCCCAGGTTCCAGAGATTCTCATGCCCCCACATCCCAAGTAGCTAGGACTACAGGCGCCCAGCACCATGCCCAGCTGATTTTTGTATTTTTGTAGAGATGGGATTTCAGCATGTTGGCCAGGCTGGTCTCAAACTCCTGACCTCAGGTGATCCTCCCGCCTCAGCCTCTCAAAGTGCTGGGATTACAGGTGTGAGCCACCGCACCTTGCCAGTTTTTTATTTTATTTATTTATTTATTTATTTATTTTTGAGATGGAGTCTCGCTCTGTCACCCAGGCTGGAGTACAGTGGCGCAATCTCGACTCACTGCAAGCTCCGCCTCTTGGGTTCACGCCATTCTCCTTCCTCAGCCTCCCAAGTAGCTGGGACTATAGGCGCCAGCCGCCACCACGCCCGGGTAATTTTTTTTTGCATTTTTAGTAGAGACGGGGTTTCACGGTGTTAGCTAGGATGGTCTCGATCTCCTGACCTCATGATCCGCCCACCTCGGCTCCCAAAGTGCTGGCATTACAGGCGTGAGCCACCACGCCTGGCCACTTATTTATTTTTTTGAGACGGAGTCTTGCCCTGTCACCCAGGCTGGAGTGCAGTGGCAGGATCTCGGCGCAATTCTCCTGTCTCAGCCTCCCAAGTAGCTGGGACTACAGGTGTGCACCGCCACGCCCAGTTAATTTTTTTATTTTTAGAAGAGACAAGGTTTCACCATGTTGGCCAGGCTGGTCTCGAACTCCTGACCTCAGGTGATCTGCCCGCCTTAGCCTCCCAAAGTGCTGGGATTACAGGCGTGAGCCACCGCACCCAACCAGTTATTTTTTTTTTTTTCTAATTTACTTTGTTTCAGAGAGCAGTTTTAGGTTCACAGCAAAACTAAGCAGGAGGTAGAGACTTCCCATGTTCCCCGCCCCCACAAGGAAGGCCATTTTCCGAGCTCCTCGAGGGAGCAGGAGGGAAGAGACAGACCCAGATCTAACCAAGCCCAGCATCCTAGAACAGGCCAAGTCACGCAGGGAGTGAGCTTGAAAATTAATTTGTCCAAAAACCAAAAAACATCAATTCGTCAATCCACTCCCGCCTCAGTATTTGGGAAGATACAAATTTTCTTTTTTTTAATATAGCGGTTAAGCTCATTTGAACGCGAATTAGTAAAAGTATGTGCAACTTGGCCGAGCATAGTGGCTCACGCCTGTAATCCCAGCACTTTGGGAGGCCGAGGCAGGTGGATCACGTGAGGTCAGGAGTTTGAGACCAGCCTGGCCAACGTGGTAAAACCCCATGTCTACTAAAAATACAAAAGTTAGCAGGGTGTGGTGGCAGGCACCTGTAATCCCAGCTACTCGGGAGGCTGAGGCCAGAGAATCACTTGAACCCGGGAGGCGGAGGTTGCAGTGAGCTGAGATCTAGCCACTGTACTCCAGCCTGGCGACAGAGTGAGATTCTGTCTCAAAATAAATAAATAAAAGTATGTGCAACTAGCACATTAACGCTCCACAACTCTGGGGACATTACTGTTCAGGAAGAGGCCAAGATCAAAGAGGTGAGTCATTTTAAAATGGACTTAAAGAAAACTGTCTGGCAAATCGACAGGTCAGGGCTATGGTGACTGGGAGGGTGTGGAAGTGCCACCCCTGGGGGCAGCCAAGCAAGCCTGGGCAAGGACCTGCCAGAGCTCAGAGGCCAGAGAGCAGCCCAGGAAGACCCGGAGCTCAGAGGCCAGAGAGCAGTCCAGAAGACCCCACAGGTGCCAGGCTGCCCCTCAGTGCAGGGCGTGCGGGGGTCCCCCGTGGGGGCTCCTCTTCTCTCAGGTGGAAGCTGCCACCCTGGAAGGGCAGAAGGACAGTCGCGGAGAACCTGAACAACCAGGTGAGGAGTGTGGCCGGGACACAGTTTGCAAATAGGAGTCACTCACTGCTAAAAGGTGAGTGGGGAGGAAAGAAAGGGAGCTGAGGCCCATCACGGTCACAGCACACCGTGAGCTACTGCAGGGCTGAAGGCCAAGTCCAAGGTTCTCACTGGGGGGGGCGACAGTGCTTCCCAGGGGACATTTCTGGTTGCTACTGCTTAGGGGACAGGGTGCTACTAGCATCTGGTGGGTGGTGGTCAGGGATGTTGTTCACACCCACTCTACGGTGCCCAGGACAGCCCCGACACAGACTGTCCCAGCCCAGAACGTGGACAGGGCAGAGGGAGGGAGACCCTGACAGGGCAGCAGGGCCCTGCCGTGTAATAAACCGGCTCTGAACTCAGAGCTCCTGGCACCCTGCAAGCTTCAGTGCCTTTTATCTGCCTTGATCCTCACAACCACCTGGGAGGGAGGTGTTCCCATTATACCCATTCTACAGATGAAGAAAGCAAGGCCCAGAGAGGGGAAGTGACTGCCTCAGAGGAGGGATCTGAATCCAGGTCTCTCCAACTCTGAAGCCTGTGTGGGGCATGGAACAGAGGGCAGAGACCCAGAGATGTCGCCAAGACCACCAGATGAGAACGGAGCCCAGGCTGGGCCCCTGCTCTTCTGTCCGGCATCCTAAGCCAGGAGCAGAGACCCCTGGGGCAGGAAGGGGGAGGGCTGTGGCATCTTAAGGCCCCACCGAGCTGCCTCATGGCAGGTCCCTGGAGCTGAGCCAGGAGCCCAGGGTGAGGCTGTGGATGAGGACGGCCGATCTGTCATGGTGGTGACCAGTGCAGGCTTGCGGAGCTCCCCCGGCCCCGAGCCCCCATCCCGTTCATCTGCTCTCCGTCCCCTCCTGCCCAGTGGGCTCAGAAAGATTTAGTGCCCCCTGATCTGCTTTGTTACTGAGCAAGTGACTGGGTCAAGGTCACCCAGCTCTGAACCCCCAATTCTGCTCCCCGATCCAGGGAACAAAGCCACCTACAAATGCACCTCAGGCCCTCAACAGCCTTGCCTCGTCCTGCCTGCTCCCTGAGCTGGGCCCGAGGGCAGCGGACTGCACACCACCATTCCAGCTGTGACCAGGCCCTGGGCAGCCAGCTCACCCTTTCCCCCACTACACTCTAAACCCACAGGAGCCAGGGACTCCTCCCAACCTGTCCTGGCATGGCACTCGGCACTCGAAACCTAGCAGCCCCAGACCAGGTGAACGCATGACCCCAAGGCACGTCCCCACAGGTGTCAGATGGAACCGAGGACAGATGGCTTCCCCGGAGCTGAGGCTCCTCCCCGGCTCATCAGGGAGTGGGTGGGGCATAGGACAAACAGGGGCAGGAAACCAGCAGAGGAGACAGAGAAATTAGGAATTAAGGTACAGGCAGAATGGTCAGGTGGGAGAGAAGGACACAGAGGACGGCCCCTGGCCACCCCAGAGGGCTCCTGCAGGACGGGACAGGGACTGAAGACAGGGCAGGAGGCTGAGGAAGGGTCTCTTCCACGAGACAGAAAAGTACAACAAAGGCCAGGCGGGGTGCTGTGCGGTGGCTGATCAGCTATACCTTTAAGCGCCAGTAGTTAACATCTTGTTAGCAGCCCCCTCCCCAAAGAGGAAAGGGTTAGAAAATGCGAGCAAACCGATTGTTACTAAGACATATATATTTCAAGTCTCAGCAACTAAACACACGTGCACACGCAGGCACCCGCAGCTCCTGACACAGTACATGCTTCCACCAAAACAGCCTGTACACAAACACCCGTCTGTGCGGCAGAATCTCCGTCACCCCCTTTTCCTCCCCAGCGGTGACCTCCTCTAGGCCAGGACAGTCTGACCCGTCCTGGTGTCGCCGGCTCAAGGAGGGGGAGCGCCCGGACCTGCCAGGTGTCCAATCAGACACACGGAGACGAGGCTGGCAAGCCCCAGAAATCCTCGGCTCAGACAGAAGTTGACTCTACCACGGCTTTACACTCCGACCTTCAGGGTTTCAAAACATAAACTGCAAAGCGGAGAGAGGATGCCCACTGCTTCAGCAGGGGCTGCAGGAGAAGGCTGACCCCGTGTGTTGACAAACCCTCCTGGTGGCTCATAAGGAAGCTATTATTGGAGAATTAGGGGAGTCATTACTTCCCATAACGGCAGTGATAAAAGCCCATAGGAGTCGTCTAATGAGCCTGCTTTAGGACTGGTGCTGTTTTTAGGAACATTCTCCAGCCCGGGGACATTCTGATAAATGGCCATTGAGGCAGAGGAGTGGGGCAGGGCACCGATCCCTTGAATTCAGTCCAGTATCCAGAGATCCCAAGACAGTGCAGGTACCCGGTGGGACCCAAAGGAACTTGCTGAATACACGCCCCAGCCAGAAACACATGGAAAAAGACGCTCTTCACATATGACAGGATCACTAGGCTCCACGGAGCTGAACCACCTTCTTACTAGTTTCACAACTCGGGGAACACTTCCTCACAAGGTGCTGCTAAATTATTAAAACAAAAGCATCCTCCCCCAAGCAAACCGATGGGATGCACCCAAAAGCAGTCCATGCCTCCACTGCCCCCAGGGGCGGAAAACATGTCCCTTAAAACCTTCCATCGTGCCCAGGTGGACAGAGACCCCCGTCCTGCCTGATTGTCATGGCCACCACTGAGCGCAGACCTGGGCCCTGGCAGACCCCAGGTCAAGCAGATTTCAGAGCGAGTCCGTCCCCAGCTCCCACGGGGATGTCCACGGGGGACACAGAAAAGGGGTCTCGGCGGAAGCAACTCCTCAATTCATTTCTCTAGAGCAGGGGCTTCGTTCGAGATGGCGATCAGGCTGGAAGGGGGAGGGACGGGGAGACTCGTGGAGGCTGCCGTTGCATAGCAAGATGATTTTTTTTCTAAAATCCAGATTGCATATGCTTATGGCGGGGTGGGGGTTTCGGGTACGTACAGGGGGGCAAGTTTGGAAGCTATCAAGGCACAGCAGGTTGACCGGGGGTAGGGGCAGTGCAGGAGCAATGATAGGCATTTACGGGGCATCCCTGGGTGTCCAGCTGAGGGGCTTCCCCTTAGCCCCTCTGGCGCCCAAAGGGCCAGAAACGCAGGCGGGGGTTATCCAGGGACTGGGGTCTTTTTTCTTTTTCTTGCTTTCTTTAAAAATTAATAATAATAATACAATGAGGGTTGTACCGAGTGAAAAAAGAGCCCAGCCGGGGCCACCCACGCTGTCATCTTTTGTGCGGGGCGCCGGGGCCGTCTGCGCCCAGCCCCCGCGCGCCCCCGGCCCGGGAAGGGGCCCCCGCTCCCGCCCCTGGGCGCGCCCCGCCATTGTCCGGCCCCGCCGCCCCCACCCGAAAACCAGCGGGCGCCCCCGGGCCGAGCGGTTAACGCCCCCAACCGCCCCGCCGGCCCGGACAAAGCGCGAGGCCCGGCCCGAGCAGGCCGCGCCCGAGGCCTGGGCCTCGAGTCCCGGGCGCGCCCGCAGCCCCAAGCCGCGACGCGGGGGCGGCCATGGCGGCGGGGTCCGCGCTCGGACACGGCCGGGCGGCCTCCCCGTGGGCTCACCTGAGGCGGCTTGCGCGGCCCGGTCCGGGAGCAGCGGCGCGCGCTCCCCCGCCCTCGGCGTCGCACCCCCAGGCCCCGCTCGGGCCGGGCCCCGCTCGGTTGCTGGCGACCGAGCCCTCCGCGAGCGCTCGTGGGGGGGCATATAAGGCCGCGCGCCAGCTCCGCCCCGACTGCCATTGGCTGCCGGATCCACGCCCGAGCGCCCATTGGCCGGAGCTGACAGCTCCGCCCCTCCCCTCCGCCGGGCCCATCAACACCGCACGGCCCGCCCACCGCGCGCCGCGATTGGGCGGGGACAAAGGCCGGCCTCGCCTCTTCATTGGCAGACCGGCGGGGACACGCCGGCACCCACCCACGTGCCCGCTGACCGGCTCCATTCTCATTGGAGGGGGAGCACGCCAGCCAAGGCGGCCGCGACCAACCCAACGGCAGCTGGGCCTCGGATTGACAAGGGAGCCTCAGGGCCCGCCCGACGACCGCACAGAGAGGAGCCAGTATTGGCTTGAGGGGCCAGCCCGAGGCGCGGACAGGCTGGGGCGGGTGCCAATCACTGCCCGCACGCTCCGGGCCCCGCCCTGGTTATCAGGCGGCGGCTGAGTACGTGAGACCCAGCACAGCATCAGCACTGGCCGGGAACGTGCAGGCTGGAGGTTCGAAACCCGTGGCCGGAATGTGGGCGTAGCGTTCCCCAATTTGCAAAGTGCCAAGCAAGGAGACGTAGCGATCCGTTTTGCAAAGGAGGAGAACCGAGAACATAGGGTAAAGCAGCAAGAGCCTCCACCCCGCCCCCGCAGGTCTGTTCCATCACAATCAACAAACCTTTGCCAAGGGGCAAGGCCTTCCGAATAGTTAGGGTCCCTCTCCCCGAGTTCCCTAAAATGTATGGGAGAGAATGAGCTTTGGTGCTTTCTGACCTGGGTTCAAAGCTAAGCCAGGCCCCATGCCTCACTGCGGTTGGCCTCCAGCAAAGTAACCTCGCTGAGTCTGTTTCCAACTGTGCAATGGATATGACGGTAGTGGCCACACCCCGTCTACCCGCCTCTTGAGAATGTTGCAAGGATTAAGTGGGATGAGGCACGGAGAAAGATTTGACCCTGTGACTTCACAAAATGAGCATTCATTGAGTACTGGACCACGCAGAGGTGTGGGCATGCCCCCATTTGGACTGGCAGGAGTGTAAATTGGGCAACTTGACATTTTCTAATAACATTCTAAGTGCATCCACCCTATAACCCAGCCAGCACTTCTTCCTGGAGGTGATGTACCCAGAGAAAAGGTCTGGAGCTTACACAGTTCAAGAATGCCGGCGGCAGGGCTGTCTGCAACTGTTTCCAGTGTTTTGCAGTAAATATCCATCAGTGGGGGATTAGAGAAGTAACTTAATAGCAATCAGTACTCTGGAGTACTTACTATGTAGCAATTGAAAAGGAGGCCAGGCCCCGTGCTGTGGCTCGGGCGCGGTGGCTCACACCTGTAATCCCAGCACTTTGGGAGGCCGAGTCGGGTGGAACACCTGAGGTCCAGAGTTCGAGACCAGCCTGGCCAACATGGCAAAAGCCTGTCTCTATTAACAAATACAAAATTAGCCAGGCATGGTGGCGCATGCCTGTAATCCCAGCTACTCCAGAGGCTGAGGCAGAGATTGCAGTGAGCTGAGATCACTGCACTTCAGCCTGGGCAACAGGGTAAGACTCTGTCTCAAAAAAGGAAAGAAAAGAAAAAGAAAAAAGAGAAGGCCGATCTGTATGCAATCATGAAATATCTCCCAACCGCTGAGCTAGGGACAGTGGTCCAGAATCCTGTACTCAATAAAATAAATATGGAAACACACACAGAAACCGGTATCATGAGGTTTTTAAGAGCACACAAGCTTGTCAATGCACAGAAAAAGGTACTCCTAAACTGAAGAAACTAACTTAATCCTTGGGGAGAGAAGGAAAGTTGCACGCCGGAAAAAAGAGAAGTCAACGGAGAATTTAAGCAGCCCTGGGTGTTTTAAATTCTTACGGGACCACATTCATATATTCCACACGGAGTTAAGATTTAATTTTAGGTCATGCCTGGAATCGCAGCACTTTGGGAGCCTGAGGCGGGCAGATCACTTGAGCCCAGGAGTTTGAGAACAGGCTGGGCAATATAGCAAGACTCCGTCTCTACCAAAAAAATTACAAAAGCTGGGTGTGGTGACACGCGCCTATAATCCCAGCTAGTCGGGGGCTGAGGCGAAAGGATCACCCGAGCCCAGGGAAGTGGAGGCTGCAGTGAGCCGTTGATTACACCACTGCACTCCAGCCTGGGTGACAGAGTCAAACCCCGTCTCAAAATAAAAAGTAAAAATAAAATTTAAAAACGGGCTGGGGGTAGTGGCTCACACCTGTAATCCCAGCCCTTTGGGAGGCCAAAGTGGGAGGATCACTTGATCCCAGGAGTTTCAGGCCAGCCTGGGCAACAGAGCGAGATCTCTACTAAAAATAAAAACTGAGTTGATAGTGGGGGCACATGCCTGTGGTCCCAGCTACTTTGGGGGCTGAGGGAGGATCACTTGAGCCCAGGAGGTCGAGGCTGCAGTGAGCCATGTTCACACCACTGCACTCCTGGGCAACAGAATGAGACCGTCTCAAAAAAAAAAAGTGCAATCATGAAGGGAAAGAGTCCCCACCCAACATACCACATACATAGGGCTTTTTCTACTTCCAGGTATATTCTCTAAGACAGTGGGGGTGTTTAGATTTCACAGACAATACAAATGTTTTTAACCAAGGAACCCAAATGGGTTCTCCACTTTATTTTGCTTAGACTAAGTTTTAATGCCATCTATTATGAGAAAAACTTAACATGAACAATCGTAGAATCTAGATGGTAAGTCTCTTTAGGGTTCACCAACCGATTCTTTCCAAGTTTTGGAAACTCTTCATATTAAAATGTTAAAAACACTAGAATTGCTGTCAGGTAAGTAGAAGTCCTCATCCTCCAAAAAGGAAGGAAATGCTCTTTAGAATATTTTAATTGACAGATTAATTTAGGGAACACTCACCTAATTGCCCTGGTTTTCTTCCATCCTTTGCAGTCAGATGCAAATCTCACAAAGGACTGGGGCAGGGAATGCTTGGGGACCTCCCCCTAAACAAGACCAGGAGGCTTGGCTTGGCTTTCAGACGTCAAGGAATCCCCAATTAGCAGGCCAAATGCTCAATTTCTGACTGGTCTCCATCAATCTTTCTAGACAGGCAAGGTGTGGAGCACAAAATGTTCAATGCTTCAATGGATGCCCCTCCCTCTTATGGGTTGGTCTGCTGCATTAACAAATTGAAATGGGAGGCCGGGTGCAGTGGCTGTAATCCCAGCACTTTGGGAGGCTGAGGCAGGAGGATCACTTGAGCCTGGGAGTTCGAGACCAGCCTGGCCAACATGGCAAAACCCCATCTCTACAAAAAGTACAAAAATCGGCCAGGTGTGGTGGTGCATGCCTGTAGTCCCATCTACTCGAGAGGGGGAAGCCCGAGAATCGTTTGAATCCAGGAGGAGGAAGCTGCAGTGAGCTGAGATTATACCACTGCATTCCAGCCTGGGCTATGGAGACTATCTCAAAAAAAAAAAAGCAGATGGGGACTGAGCTTCATGGCTCCTGACTGTAATCTCAGCACTTTGGGAGGCAGAGGCAGGAGGATTCCTTGAGCACAAAAGGTCGAGGCTGCAGTGACCTATGATCATGCCGCTGTACTCCAGCGTGGGTGACAAAGTGAGACTTTGTCTCTTAAAAATAAAAAACAATACAGGCCAGGCGCAGTGGCTCACGCCTGTAATCCCAGCACTTTGGGAGACCAAGGAGGGCAGATCACTTGAGGTCAGGAGTTCGAGACCAGCCTGGCCAACATGGCGAAACCCCGTCTCTACCAAAAATACAAAAAAATTAGCCAGGCATGGTGGTGCACACCTGTAATCCCAACTACTCGGGAGGCTGAGGCAGGAGAATCGCTTGAACCCAGGAGGTGGAGGTTGCAGTGAGCCGAGATTATGCCACTGCACTCCAGCCTGGGCAACAGAGCAAGACTACGTCTTAAAACAAGTCAAATGGGGATTATAGAAAGGTGGCCCATCTGTACAGTGGAATATTACTCAGTCATGAAAAGGAATAAAGCTCAGACACAGGCTACAATGCAGATGAACCTCGAAAATTCCATCCTTAGTGACAGAAGCCAGACACACAAGAATACAGTATAATTCCATTTATATGAAATGTCCAGAACAGGCAAATCCATAAGGACAGAAAGAGGATTGGTGGCTTGCAGGGGCTGGGGGAGGGACACGGGGCAAGACTGCAGAAGGGTGTGAGGTTTCTTTTTGTGTGGATGTTAACGTTCTGTAATTAGATGGTGGTGATGGCTGCATAACTGTATTGACTACACTAAAACCACTAAGCTGGCCGGGCATGGTGGCACACACCAGTAATCCCAACACTTTGGGAGGCCGAGGCGAGTGGATCACCTGAGGTCGGGAGTTCGAGACCAGCCTGACCAACATGGTGAAACCCTCTGTCTCTACTAAAAATATGAAAATTAGGCGGGCATGGTGGTGCATGCCTGTAATCCCAGCTACTTGGGAGACAAGGCAGAAGAATCACTTGAACCCAGGAGGGGGAGGCTGCAGTAAGCAGAGATCTTGCCACTGCACTCCAGCCTGGGCAACAGAGCGAGACTGTCAAAAACACCACAGTAAAATAAAACCACTGAACTGTACGGTTTAAAAGGATGACCTTTATATTACCTGAACTGTTATCTCAATAGAGCTGTTAAAGGTTTTTAGGGTAGGCATCGTAGTTCACACCTGTAATCCCAGCACTTTGGGAGACCCAGACAGGAAGATGGCTTGAGACCAGGAGTTCCAGGCCAGCCTGGGCAACAAAGTGAGACTTCTCTCTACTAAAATATATGTATGTATATATATTTTAAAAAGTAGCCAGCCATGGTGGTTTGCACCTGTAGTAGTCCCAGCTACTCAGGAGGCTGAGGCAGGAGGATTGCTTGCACATGGGAGTTTGAGGCTGCAGCGAGCTATGACGACACCACCACTGTACTCCAGCCTGGGTGACAAAGTGAGATCTTGAATCAAAGACTTTTTTTTTTTTTGAGACAGTCTCGCTCTGTTGCCCAGGCTGGAGTGCAGTGGTGTGATCTCAGCTCACTGCAAACTCCACCTCCTGGGTTCAAGCGATTCTCCTGTCTCAGCCTCCCAAGTAGCTAGGATTACAGGTGCGTACCACTATGCCCAGCTTATTTTTGTATTTTTAGTAGAGATGGGGTTTCACCATGTTAGAAAGGCTGGTCTCAAAACTCCTGACCTCAGGTGATCCACCCACCTCGGCCGCCTAAGGTGCTGCGATTACAGGTGTGAGCCATCGCACCCGGCCAAAGAAATTTTTTAAAGTGAACCAGGAAAGAAATATGCCCAAGATTAGAGTTGGTGGCTAAACAGTTCCACAAATACTTTTCTGGGTTTTGCTCATTTTTTAAACATGACGTTCTTTAAAGTGAGAGAAAAATCAAAAAGAAGGCAGCAATCTCAACAATGAACCCACTTTAGTGTTTTCTAGGAGGGGCCCACTGGGGACATTTATGGAGTTTCCTTCAAGAACTGGGAATCTTTCTTATTTTCACGTTCACACTTGACATATTTCTGGTATAATCCACATACCATACAATTCACTCATTTAAAGTGCACAATTCTGGCCGGGCGCGGTGGCTCACGCCTGTAATCCCAGCACTTTGGGAGGCCGAGGCGGGCAGATCATGAGGTCAGGAGATCGAGACCATCCTGGCTAACACAGTGAAACCCCGTCTCTACTAAAAATACAAAAAATTTAGCCGGGTGTGGTGGCGGGCGCCTGTAGTCCCAGCTACTTGGGAGGCTGAGGCAGGAGAATTGCGTGAACCCAGGAGGCGGAGCTTGCAGTGAGCCAAGATCGCGTCACCGCACTCCAGCCTGGGCAACAGAGCAAGACTCCGTCTCAAAAAAAAAAAAAAGGAAAACATGAAAATAAAAAATAAAGTGCACAATTCTGTGGATTTTAATATATCCACAGACATGGGTAACCATCAATTTTAGAACATTTTTACCACCTCAAAAAGAAACTCCAGGCTACACGTGGTGGCTCACGTCTGTAATTCCAGCACTTTGGGAGGCTGAGATGGGAGGATCACTTGAGCCCAGGAGTTGGAGGCTGCAATGAGCTGTGATCACACCATTGCACTCCAGCCTGGACAACAGGGTAAGATTGTCTCAAAAACAAAACAAATCTGCCCATATGGTTACTTAACCATCAATAAAAGGCACCAGTAATAGGTTGATGTGAATTAATCAATCTGCAAGATGCAGCCCCTTTACCGTCCCGATTTTTTTTTTTTTTTTTTTTTTTTTAACGTTTTTAAAGACAGCATCTCATTCTGTTGCCCAGGCTGGAGTACAGTGGTGCAATCAAAGTTCACTGCAGCCTCTAGCTCTGGGGCTCAAGCAATCAGCCTCCTGCTTCAACCTCCTGAGTAGCTGGGACTACAGAAACATACCACCACACCTGGCTAATATTTTTATTTATTTGTAGAGTTGGGGTCTACAGGCTGGTCTCAAACTCCTACACTCAAGTCATCCTCCCAAGAGAAGGGACCAGCAAGTTTTGCTGGCCAGGCAGTGAGTATTTTTCAGCTTTGTGGTCCAGATGGTTTCTGCTGTACCTACTCAGTTCTGCTGATGGTAGCGTAAACGCCACTATATACATAAAGAAATGGGTGTGGTGGTGTCAATAAAACTTTATTTACAAAGACAGGCAGTGTTCTGACTTGGGCCGCATTGGCTGTTGTTTGCTGACCCCTGCACTTGATGCTGCAAAGTTAACAGCCCAGCACCTCCTAGGCTGCGGTTAGGACCTCAGCCCATCACCGTCATCTCCTGGGTCTCAGTTTTCTCATCTGTAAAGTGGGGTTGAAGCCACCTGCCTCATGTTTCTCCTGGGATTTTTATAAAATAGTGCACAAAAGTAGACAGAAAGCTCCAAAGGCAGTTTGCAAATAGGAAGACACAATCAAGTCTATCTGTGAAAAACATTTATTCTGAGAATCTAAAATCTGGACAAAGTACTGGACTTTAGAAAAAGCCTACACAAAATTGTCTCATTCTTCCCTAATACATTAATAATCTAAGAATAAGGAGGTGAAAAAAAAAAACCCTTTAAAAATAACATTGCTCCAGTTTGTCTGCAGGTATGTGATTTAAAATATCCCTGTTTTATTGAGGTATAGGCTGCAAACTTTGGTAAAATTAGAAAAATTAACAAACCCTTTCAAAAAAAAAATACAAAAACAAAAACAACCAAACCCTAACGTTATATCTTTCTTGGTACATATACAGTAACTACAAAAAAAATTCATTTAGAAAATGTGTTCATTAAGAGAAAAAAAAATAAAAAAAACCCTCTTGTAAGTTCTCACTTGCCGAGTTAAAAAAATTGAATTTAAATGATCTATAAGGCTCAAACTGTTCCCAAGCACCCGTCCGGTGTCAGGAAGAACTGGATGACCGCAGTTTCTAGAATCTGGTTGACATTTTCAATAATTCAGTGCTAACAACAAAGACTGTCGTCTTTAGAAAGAAGGAACGAACCAAAGGCACTTGCACGTGACTTCGTGTGCTGGCGTCCATCCGTGGCCGCCTTCGTCGGACAGCGTCAGCCACACGCCTGGCCCCACGTGGAGCAGAGTCCCCTTGAGGCCATTTCTACATGGCCCCAACTCCCTGCTCTCGTGGGCAGAGGACTTTTCACGCAGATCTCGGACACTAAGCAGTCTGGTGGGGGATGGCTTTGAGGCAAAGGTTTGAACTAGGCCCGAGATGTTTCCTCTTTTCTTTGCAACAACTTCAACAGACAGCTGAGCCACGCCACACCACAGGCTGCCACGGGCCACCACGGGGAACCACGTCGCTGGACTTTAGATGACAAAATGCTGTCAGGAAGATGCTTGCTCTGACCTTGGGGGCCAGAACCCGAAAGAAGGACTGATCCCGTCGCCTTCTTAAAGAGTCGGTGGCAGCAACTTCTGAGAACTTGACACCAGAAACATCAACAGCCTCCACACCACGTAGTTTCTGATTCCATCTTTAAAAAATCTTATGTTGTTTTGTCGAGAAATTGCAGGCTTTTATGTTTTCAAAGAACTAAACACAATACTGAGAAGTCCAACTTTTAGCCAGAATACATAAATTCCTGAAAATGTATAGATTTGAAAAATAAAAATAAAAATAAAAAAAAAAAAGGAAGACAAACCTTTTTAGGGAATGGAGGAAACACTACCTGTTTAAGTTAAGCCCACTAAGAACAAAATCAGGGCCGATGAACGAGCCCTCCGACACGTTTTCAGCAAAACGCCTGTCGAGAAGTGCTTGGAGATCACCGGCCATTGCCGTAGCCGGGGAAGAGCTGGTTGAGGACGGTCTGCAGAGGCTGGTTCACCTGCATGGCGTAGCTCCGGCCCAGGTCGTAGCGGCAGGCGGGGCAGCTGAACACCTGTGCCCGAAAGGATCTGTCCAGGCAGTCCTGTAAGACACAGCAAGCGCGTGAGAAGTGCCATCCACATCATCAGGTTTGCTCCTGGCCACCTCTCCCAGGACTGCGGGGACAGTCTCACCAGGTCCAGAGGCCCCTCTGACCTTCAGTCTCACTTTCTACCTGCTGCCAATCACCAGCCTGACCTCCCTGGGGGCCCTCAAAGATTCCAAGCTCACCCGGCCTCCAGGCTTCTGTCCCTGCAGGTCATGCAGCTTAACAGCCCGGTCCCCCGGCTCTCATCACTCACAGCTCAGCTCAAGTCACCTCCCCTATGGGGCCTTCCCTGACACCTCCCTAGAGTATCAGAGGCAGTCCCATCCCCTCGCCCCATCTGCCTTCAAGACGGCACCTCTCCTTCCACCTGTGGAGCAGTCTTATATATTAATGTGCTTATCTTATCTACAACAGGGCAGATGCTCCCTGAGCTTTGAGGCTGTGTTCTCTCTCAACACAAAGCACAGTGTATACAGTAGGTGCTTAATAAACACACACACATCAGGCCAAGCATTGTGGCTCATGCCTGTAATCCCAGCACTCTGGGAGGCCGAGGGGGGCAGATCACTTGAGGTCAGGAATTCAAGACCAGCCTGGCCAACATGGTGAAACCCTGTCTCTACCAAAAATACAAAAATTAGCCAGGCGCATGCCTGTAATCCCAGCTACTTGGGAGGCTAAGGCAAGAGAATGGCTTGAACTTGGGAGGCGGAGGTTGCAGTGAACTGAGATCATGCCATTGCACTCCAGCCTGGGTGACAGGGCAAGACTCCATGTCTCAAAGAAAAAACAAAAACAAAAAATCCGGGCGTGGCTACTCCGGAGGCTGAAGTGGGCGGATCACCTGAGCCCAGGGAGGCTGAGGCTGAGGCTGCAGTGAACCACGATCACGCCATTGCACTCCAGCCTGAGCGACAAAGCAAGACCTTGTCTCGAAAAAAATAAAAAATAAACATACACGTCAATGAGAAGAAAGGGGAAAAGGAGGAAGGAACCATGTCTGGTGGATTCAGATTCCTAACTTCAAGCTCAACCAACCAAGTCGTGCCTGCGGAAGAAAGCCAGGAGAAGACAGAGCTGAGAGGCCTGGAGTCTCCACTTCCCAAGCAGACAAACAGGGAAGATGCCACCGGGCTGGCTGCACACCAGGGAGGAGTGAGATGCCGCACACAGGTGCACAGATGCCTATGCAGGGGGCACATGTCTGCAGCATGTCGTCACACAGCTGGGCGAGGGTGGTGGCCACATGGGGGAGAGGCCTGGTGACCACAGCACAGTCACCTGCTCCAGGCAGCCTGTGGCTTTTGTTTGTTTTTGTTGTTTGTTTTTTTTAAGATAGAGTCTCGCTCTGTTGCCCAGGCTGGAGTGCGGTGGCGTGATCTTGGCTCACTGCAACCTCTACCTCCCGGGTTCAAGGGATTCTTGTGTCTCAGCCTCCTGAGTAGCTGGGATTACAGGCGCCCACCAGCACATCTGGCTAATTTTTGTATGTTTATTAGAGACAGGGTTTCATCATGTTGGCCATGGTGGTGTATGCCTGTAGGCCCAGCTATTCAGGAGGCTAAGGCAGGAGGATCCCTTTAGCCCCCCAAGGAGTTCAAGGCTGCGATGAGCTATGATGGCACCACTGCACTCCAGCCTGGGCGACAGAGTGAGACGCTGATTCTGAATGTTTTTTTTCAATTTTTTTTTTTTGAGACAGAATCTTGCTCTGATGCCCAGGCTGGAGTACAATGGCGCGATCTTGGCTCACCGCAACCTCCACCTCCCAGGTTCAAGCGATTCTCCCAAATCAGCCTCCCGAGTAGCACCTGTCACCACACCCGGCTAATTTTGTTTTATTTTTAGTAGAGATGGGGTTTCACCATGTTGGCCAGGCTGGTCTCAAACTCCTGACCTCAAGTGATCCTCCCACCTCAGCCTCCCCAAGTGCTGGGATTACAGGTGTGAACCACCATGGCCGGCCTCAAGTTTTTAATTTAAAAAGATCAAGGTGGAAGGTCACAGCCTGTTTCCCAGAACCCCTCCGATGCTGAGCTTCCCAAGTTGCAACAGAGCAGCAAGGACAGATTGTGGGGACACAGTGATGCTGGTTAGCCCCTTCCTTCACATCCTCAGCACTTCTGCGCCTTCACACCGATGCACAGGACAGGTGGTTTCCAATGTCCCCACAGTCCTTCCTACTGCCACGGGGCTCCCAGGCCTCCTTCTTCCAATAGCCCCCCACAGCAAGCCCTCTGCCTGTGCGCACCTCCTGAGCACCTCCTTCCTGCCAGGGGCTAAGCCAGGACCTTCACAACAACCTGGCTGCCAGGACAGTGTTACCAGGCCCCTTCTCACTGTGGCCAACTGAGGCTTGGAGGGATTAGTGCCTGCACACCTGAGAGGTGACAGATGGCCAGACCCAGACCACCAGCCCCAGACACCATAGCCTCTCACCCCTTCTGCCACCTCACTCAGGGCACTCAGGGAGGCCCACACAGCTGAAGGGACTCGGGCCACAGGGCGAGGCAGGTGGGGCCCAAGGACGCAGAGATGCCATGGGCGTGACTAGGAACATCCCATCTCCTGACCTTCCCTGAGCTGCCTCCTGGCATGAAAACAAACACGGGGTCCGAGACCCAGAGGTGTGGCCCACGGCTGAGAGGACTGCGGGACTGCAGTTGGAAGGAAAACCGCCAGCAACTCAGAGGCCTGGGGAGATCCGCGGGGTGGCAGGGTCAGTCCCTTCCACACCTGTCCGCTGGGACTGCCAGCTCTGGCCAGAGGTCGCAGCAGAGAAACCATCACCCAGACCTACACTGCCCACCTGGGCAGTTCTGCCCCCAGGGGACACTGGAAGGTGTCTGGGGATGTCTGTGGTTGTCTCCACTAGGCAGGGAGCTCCTGGCATGGAGTGGGTGGGGGCCAGGGATGCTGCTCAGCACCCTGCAGTGCCCAGGACGGCCCCACCCCAGACAATGATCCGGCCCCAAGGCCCACAGCACAGCGGAGAAGAGACCCTGTCCTGGCCCCAAACCAATCTCTTTGAAAACCATCAGCTGGGGGGCGGGCGCGGTGGCTCACGCCTGTAATCCCAGCACTTTGGGAGGCCGAGGCGGGTAGATGACAAGGTCAGGAGATCGAGACCATCCTGGCTAACACGGTGAAACCCCATCTCTACTAAAAATACAAAAAATTAGCCGGGCACGGTGGTGGGCGCCTGTAGACCCAGATACTCGGGAGGCTGAGGCAGGAAAATGGTGTGAACCCAGGAGGCGGAGCTTGCAGTGAGTGGAGACCGCGCCACTGCACTCCAGCCTAGGCGACGGAGCAAGACTCCGTCTCAGGAAAAAAAAAAAAAAAAACCATCAGCTGGGATCTTGTTTCCCTCCTACAACTGACCACTTGTCCTGAGTTTAAAAGCCTATGCCAGGCCACCACCCCAGTGCCCAGAGCCACTGCAGGCCCCAGCTGCTGGCTTCCCACGCAGGCTTCTTCACCTGCTGTCCCAGGTACCAGGGATGCTGCCTGGTAACACCACCTCCTCCAAGAAGCCTTCTTTCCTGACCCCTAGGGGATGTGCACCTCCTCTCCAGACCTTAGGCCAAGACCGTGGCCCATCCTCTCCCACCCTGACTCCTGGGCCATACAGGACTGGGGGAGAATGTTACAGGCCTCCGTCGTAATACAGGCTGCCCAGAAAGCAGTCAACAAGGCCCCGAGAAAAGCTGCAGAGTGAGCGGAGCAAAGCCAACAAGCCTGTCTGTAGTGGCAGGCATGTGGCAACAGGAGGTCAGGTCATCCTTCCGGAACCTTCCACCCTGGCTCCCACGGCCATCTCCACTCACCTTGCACACGTTGTGCTGGCACACAGTCGTGATGGGCCGGAACACCAGCTCCTGACAGCAGATACACTGGAATGTCTCCTCCACTTTACTCAGGAACAACTGGAACTAGAGGGAAGCGGGTGTGAGGCCGGCAAAGACACCGGGACCAGGGCTCCCAGAGATCAGCGGCTTCCTGCTGAGCATGTACCTGGGTCCTCTAATTCTGTCCCCAGCCTTCACTCCAGGAGGCGGGGGCCATGATCCTCCCCGTTCTGAGAAAAACAGAGGCCCAAGAGGCATGAGCCTCACCTGAAGTCCCCAGCACCCCAAGTGGCAAGGTGGGGAGGATGGGGCAGAGCCAGTACAAGGGCACCGGCCTCAATGATGCTGGGCAGGACCCAGATACGACCAGCTGGCACCACCAAGCACGCCCCGCACTGAGTCAAGACAAGGCTTTAGGAGAGGCTCCTGGATGGGCGCCACAGCTCACGCCTGTCATCCCAGAACTTTGGAAGGCCAAGAGGATCACTTGAGCCAGGTGTTCAAGACCAGCCTGGCAACACAGTGAGACCCCATCTCTACAAAAAATGAAAAAAATAGGCCGGGCATGGTGGCTCACGCCTGTAATCCCAGTACTTTGGGAGGCTGAGGTGAGCAGATCACCTAAGGTCAGGAGTTCGAGACCAGCCTGACCACACGGTGAAATCCCGTCCCTACTAAAAATACAAGATTAGCCAGGCGTGGTGTTGGGTGCCTGTAATCCCAGGTACTTGGGAGGCTGAGACAGGAGACTCACTTGAACCTGGGAGGCGGAGGTTGCAGTGATCCAAGATCATGCCATTGCACACTCCAGCCCGGGCAACGAGAGCAAAACTCTATCTCAAAAAAAAATAATAAAAATAAATGAAATAAATTTTTAAAATAGGCGTGGCCTAGGAGTTGGGAGTTTAAGGAGGCAGTGACCTGTGTCTGTGCCACCGCACTCCAGCCTGGGTGACAGGGCAAGACACTGTCACACACAAAAAAAGGTTCTCCTGAGGCATGGTCTCCACTGACACAAAGCATACTGAGTACATGGGTCATCAAGAGCCCAGCCGCGGATGACTCGAAAGACACCTCCTCCTGCTTGGAGCTAAGTGTGGGGACCAAAGAGACAAGTGAAAGTCTGGGGCAAGGGGCTGCCCCAGCGTGGGGTGGGGGCTGGGGAGAAAGCCCTGGGAAGAATGTGACCTGAAGGAAACAGGAGGAGAGGGACCACTGAGATGGCCTCGGCCACAGCTGAATCCTGAGACCTGCAACTACGTCAGCATCCACAGCAGAGGAGAAATGGCAGGCGGGACTGAGTGAAGGACCTGGAGCTGGGAGAGCATCCTGGGTGAAGCAAGGGGCCTGATGTCACCCCGAGGTCCTCCCGAGAGAGGGCGGGAGGGTGAGACTCAGAGACTGGAAGAAGATGTGCTGTGGCTGTAAAGGGGGAGGAAGGGGCCCCGAGCCCAGGGATGCAGCACCTCTAGACGTTGGGAAAGGCAGAAATCTGGTTCTCCCCTGGAGCCCGCAGGAGGGCCCAGCCCTGTCCGTGCCCTGACTTTAGCCCAGCAAGGCCCATGTCGGGCTCCCAGCCCCAGAGCTGTGAGATGTGAGTCGCTTTGCACTCCTAGGCTTGGGGTCACTTTGCAACAGCCCCGGTAGACAGAGACAGAAGGTAGGATGGCAGGGTGTGCTGGGGCTGGGGAGCAGGTGCCGGGGTTGGGGAGCGGGTGAGAGTGACAGTTTCGGGGTCAGGGTTTCAGTTTGGGGAGAGGAGAAAGTTCTGGAAGTGGTGATGGTGGTGACGGTTGCACAACCACAAGAATGTACTCAGTACCACTGAGCTGTACGCTTGAAAATGGTAAAAATGGTAAATAAACCCCATACATTTTACCGCAATCAATGCAAATCAGGGCCAACGAGTGAGTCGTGCATGCCTACCGGGCTGCCGCTTGCCGGCCGGTCCTTGAGTGATGCCAGGACCTCATTCCACAGCTTGGCATTACTCTTGTCCTCTCTGATGAGGCTGCTCTGCTGGGCCGTAAGACTATAGGGCTCCACCTTGGTTTTCTTGGATGTCCGACGTGGGGACCCGGCCCTGCTCGGGCCACCTCCTGGAAGAGGGTGGGGTGCGTGAGGGAGGGGCGCGTGGCCGAGGGAGGGGCGCGTGGCCGAGGGAGGGGCGCGTGGCCGAGGGAGGGGCGTGTGACCGGAGCTGCCGGAGAGACGCCCACCTGCTCCCACACACACGACATGCTCACCCCACACCCACGAGATGCTCACCTGCCGACTTCCGCTTCCACTTGCCCTTGCCCGTCCTGGGGGACGCAAAGCCCCCCTCCTGCTGCTCCTCCTCCTCCCTCTTGCTGTTCTCCTTCTCTCGCTCTCGGTTGGCCAGGGCTTCCAGGTAGCCTTCTGGATACTTCAGGAGGAGGAGGGACAGCCGTATGAGTCAGGCTCGGGGCCCACACGCTACGCAGAGCCCGCTTTTCCAGCTTCCTTGCCAGGTCTGGGTTTCCAGACGCACCTGATCCCCAATCCCCCTGAAGAGCACAGGGTAGTCCTCCCTTATCTAGTTTTGCTGAGGTTTCAGTGACCCAAAGTCAACTGAAAATGTTACATGAAATATTCCAGAAACAATTCCTAAGTTGTAAACTGCACACTGTTCTGAGGCACATGATGAAACATTGCGTCGTCCCGCAGGCATGTGAACCTTCCCTTTGTCCAGCGTCTCGATTCTCCTGCCTCAGCCTCCCGAGTAGCTGGGGTTACAGGTGCCCGCCACCACACCGAGCTAATTTTTGTATTTTTAGTAGAGATGGGGCTTCACCATGTTGGCCAGGCTGGTCTTGAACTCCTGACCTCAAGTGATCCACCTGCCTCAGTCATCCAAAGTGCTGGGATTACAGGCTAAATATAAAATATTAATATTAAACACTATAATTTTTATTAAATAAGCCCAGCACTTTGGGAAGCCAAAGCAGGGGAATCGCATGAGCCCAGGAGTTTGAGACCAGCCTGGGCAACATAGCAAGATCCCCTCTCTACAAAAAATTTTAAAAAATTAGCCCAGCCTGGTGGCGTGCATCTGTAGTCCCAGCTACTCAGGAGCCTGAGGCAGGAGAATCGCTTGAGCCCAGGAGTTTGAGGCTGTAGTGAGCTATGATCACACCACTACACTCCAGCCTGGATGACAGAGCGAGACCTGGTCTCAAAAATAAAAATAATGGCCCCAAAGTGCAAGAGTAGGGATGCTGGCAATTTGGAAATGCTAAAGAGAAGCCAAAGATGCGAAACAGAGGTTGTGAATCTCATACTGTGCCTAATTTGTAGATTAAACTTAATCACCAGTCTACACGTATAGGAAAAAAACATTATATATTGACAGTTTGGTACTATCTCTGGTTTCAGGCATGTGCTGAGGACCTTCGAAGTGTCCCCCTGGTAAGGCGGGGACGCCTGTGAATTCAGCTCTTTGTTAACTGTGGAGCCTCAACCAATGGCTAATCCTGTCTAATCGCAAAGCTTCACTACGAACAAGAGGAGACTAAGAGGAGATAATCGGCCAAGCTCCACCTGGCAGGGTCGGGGTAAGCGCATTTAATGTGAGCGAACGCGGGTGACATGTTCAGCATCACATCCCGACAATAAGATCTCGTCGTCTTTACGATTTACATGAGGGCAGGCAAACTTCTGCCTCCAGGGCCCCTAGGGTGAATGTTTTCAAGCCTTATGGGTCTGGACCACAAGCGCTGAGGGCAGGCTACTTAAGTGAATGAGCATGACTGTTTCCCCAGAAACTTCACTTACGAACACCTGACCCCAGGGCCTTAGCTGGCCAAACTCTGATGATTCTGAGGACTCGGGTCCTCTCTGTTCTCACAGGGCATCATCACTCCATTTAGAAGGTACCTATAGTCACGTCTGACTCTCCAGTGTCTTGGGAAATCTTTGAGCTCCTTTCACATTCTTTATGTTGCAAGGGAGATGAGAGTCATTAAAAAAAAAATTAAATCCTGGCCAGGGTCAGCGGCTCACACCTGTAATCCCAGCACTTTGGGAGGTGGAAGCAGGTGGATCACCTGAGGTCACCAGCCTGACCAACATGGCGAAACCCTGTCTCTACTAGAAATACAAAAATTAGCTGGGCATGATGGTGCGCACCTGTGATCCCACCTATGCAGGAGGCTGAGGCGAGAGAATCACTTGAGCCTGGGAGGTGGAGGTTGCAATGAGCTGAGATCATGCCTGCACTCCAGCCTGGGTGACAGAGTGAGACTCTGTCTCCAAAAAAAAAAGGCTGGGAGCGGTGGCTTACATCTGTAATCCCAGCACTTTGGGAGGCACAGGCAGGATCACCTGAGGTCAGGAGTTCAAGACCAGCCTGACCAACATGGTGAAACCCCGTCTCTACTAAAAGTACAAAAATTAGCCAGGCGTGGTGGTGGGCACCTGTAATCCCAGCTACTCAGGAGGCTGAGGCAGGAGAATGGCTTGAACCTGGGAGGCAGAGGTTGCAGAGAGCCGAGATCCGACCACCGCACTCCAGCCTGGGTGACAGAACAAGACTCCATCTCAAAACAAACAAACAAAAAAAATCCTACTCCCAACAGAAGCTGAGGCTGTCTCTCCCATTACTATTTTTCTCTCTAGTTCCTCAGCTTCTGAAATTCCCCACTGTACAAATCCGTTCAAAAGACAACCTGAGCGACCCCCTTGGGTAGAGGACATCAGGCTCTCGACAGCAATTAAGATTCCTTAAATAGTCCCACGATTCATCTGCTGTAAAGCTTCTCCCCGCAATGAACAGACCACACCCTAACTGGTGCCGAAATGCTGCGCCGCTCGCTGAGTAAGCTCTTGGCAGGTCCCATGGCCACAGGGAGGTGAGAGATGGCTCGGGGATATTCATCTTCCCATTTTTCCATCCAGATCTCTCTGGATTCCACCAATTTGGTTGGTTTGTTTCTGCCTTTTTTTTTTTTTTTTTTTTTGATGAGCCGAGAAGTGAAAACAGAAGACACCAGATGCCTGACTGGTCGGCAGCGATCCCTTTACCAAGAGAACGAAGACAAGCAAGTCTGGTTTTCAACTCTGAGATGCGGCAGGCGGAGACGCAAATGTCATCTGCACCATTCCCATCACCCCCTGGCTGGAGGATTTATATGGGACAGCTAGCGGGGTGCCATCAGCTGGGGCCCTGGAAATTATTCTGGATCAGAGAGAAACAAGGGAAGCATGGGCCCAAGACGGGAGGCCTCCTGCAGTGTTCAGCACGGTCCAGAACATGAGCACCCCAAGCCCAGGCCGGGTCCATTCTGTGACCCGCGATGACCTTCAAGGATGACAGCCTCCAAGCAGGACACGTGGTGCCCAGGCGGGAAGTGAAGGATGACAGCCTCCAAGCAGGACACGTGGTGCCCAGGCGGGAAGTGAAGGATGACAGCCTCCAAGCAGGACACGTGGTGCCCAGGCGGGAAGTGAAGGATGACAGCCTCCAAGCAGGGCACGTGGTGCCCAGGCGGGAAGTGAAGGATGACAGCCTCCAAGCAGGACACGTGGTGCCCAGGCGGGAAGTGAAGGATGACAGCCTCCAAGCAGGACACGTGGTGCCCAGGCGGGAAGTGAAGGATGACAGCCTCCAAGCAGGACACGTGGTGCCCAGGCGGGAAGTGAAGGATGACAGCCTCCAAGCAGGGCACGTGGTGCCCAGGCGGGAAGTGAAGGATGACAGCCTCCAAGCAGGGCACGTGGTGCCCAGGCAGGAAGTGCCAGAGCCATCATGGAGCCCAGCAGTGCTCCTGTTTTGAGAGGGACTCTCACTCCGTCACCCAGGCTGCAGTGCAGTGGCGTAATCTCAGCTCACTATAACCTCCACCTTCTGGGTTCAAGCAATTCTCCTGCCTCAGCCAGCTCAGTAGCTGGGATTACAGGCACCCGCCACCATGCCCAGCTAATTTTTGTATTTTTAGTAGAGATGAGGTTTCACCATGTTGGCCAGGCTGGTCTTGAACTCCTGACCTTAAGTGATCCCATCCGCCTTGGCCTCCCAAAGTGCCATCCCCCATCCCAGACACACCTGCATGGTCAGCCCCAGCTTCTTGATCCGGTCCTTCCCCTCCTTCGTCCAAGGGCCAGGCTCGTCATCGTCCCTTCGCAGGAGGTAGCGCCACACGAGAAACCCGGACTTCCCCTTCTCGGGCCAGTATTTCACCACCTGCAGGGAGCAGGCATCAGTGTCAGCTCCATCAGAGGCAGCCCCGGCGGGGACAGAGCCCCCGGCCTCCTCAAGGGGCACTCACCTTGTAGATGCCATCGTAGCGGTTGCCCTCAGCGGGGGCGTACTTGCTATTCTTGCCACCCTTGACATTGCGCACCACCCTGACCGGCTTCCCCGACCGCCAGTCCTTGGCCTCGGCCCCTTCTTGGTCATTGATGGGAGCAAAGCAGTTGAGAGCCAGCGCCCTGCAGGGAGAGTCAGGACCCCACGCATTATAGGTGAGGGTGTGCCCCCCAAAAAGAAGAAACACAGGAGCCGGGAGTGGTGGCTCAGGCCTGTAATCCCAGCACTTTGGGAGGCTGAAGTAGGCAGATCACCTGAGGTCAGGAGTTCAAGACTAGCCTGGCCAACATGGTGAAACCCCGTCTCTACTAAAAATGCAAAAGTTAGCTGGGCGTGGTGGCGCGTGCCTGTAATTCCAGCTACTCAGGAGGCTGAGGCAGGCGAATCGCTTGAGCCTAGGAGGCAGAGGTTGCAGTGAGCCGAGATTATGCCACCGCACTCCAGCCTGGGTGACAGAGCGAGGTTCTGTCTCCAAAAAAAAAAAAAAAAAATTTAACATTTCAAAAAGTTATATATAATTTATAAAATAGGCCACACCCAGCCTACTATTTATTTGAGACAGGGTTGCTGGGTGCTGTGGCTCACGCCTCTAATCCCAGTACTCTGGGAGGCCAAGGCAGGAGGATTGCCTGAGCCCAGGAATTCAAGACCAGCCTGGCCAATGTGGCAAAACCCCATCTCCACACACACACAAAAAATTTAGCCAGGCGTGGTGGCATGCACCTGTAGTCCCAGCTACTCTGGAGGCTGAGGTGGGAGGATCAATGGAGCCCAAGGAGTTAGAGGCTGCAATGAGCTATGATCACACTGCTGCACTCCACCCTGGATAAGAGAGGGAGACCCTGCCTCAAAAAAACAAAACAAAGCACGCGCACACACACACACACACACACACACACACACAGTTAAAAAGAACAAAACAAACAAAAAGAGAAAGGGTGTCTCACTCTGTCACCCAGGCTGGAATGCAATGGCATGATCATGCCTTACTCACTGCAGCCTCCTGGGCTCAAGCCATCCTCCCACCTCCGGCTCCCAAGCTAGGACTATAGGCCCACACGACCATAACCAGCTAACTTTTTTGAAATTTTTTGTAATTTTAATTTTTCATAATTTTATGTTGTAGAAGTAGGTCTCAAACTCCTAGCCTCAAGCAATCCTCCTACCTCGGCCTCCCAAAGTGCGGGAACTACAGGCATGTGACACACCACCCATACATAGCCCATGTCTTTTTTAGATACTTGGTTACTGATTTTGTGAGAGTGTGTATGTGTGTCTATGCGCCAATTGTTTTAGATAATGGTATGAAAAACATTACATCTTACATTTTTACCTAGCCAGAGATCTCCTAAAGACATTTTTCAAAGGCGGAGTTAGAGTGTCAAGAATAGATCATTTATAAAGCTCTTCATACAAACAGGCAGAAGAGATTTCCAGAAAGAAGATGGTTCCAATTTGTATTTCTACCAACAGTGGAATGCTATTTCACTCCCTATCTCAACATTTTAGAATTTTTGGCCAACTTTATAGGGGAAACAAATAGTATCTCACCACAGCCTCAGTTTGTATTTGATTACAAAAGTTGAACAATTTATTGCGGCCACTGGCCATTTGCATTTCTTTTGTGCATTATTTGCAGTGGAGCGATCTCGGCTCACTGCAAGCTCCACCTCCCAGGTTCACGCCATTCTCCTGCCTCAGCCTCCCGAGTAGCTGGGACTATAGGCGCCCTCCACCACGCCAGGCTTTTTTTTTAGTGGAGATAGGGTTTCACCATGTTAGCCAGGATGATCTGGATCTCCTGATATCGTGATCCGCCCACCTCAGCCTCCCAAAGTGCTGGGATTACAGGCATGAGCCACCATGCCTGGCCTCTTGGCTTTCTTCTGCGAGTTTCTTTCTTTCTTGAGATGGAGTCTCACTCCTGTTACCCAGGCTGGAGTGCAATAGCGTGATTTCGGCTCATTGCAACCTCAGCCTCCTGGGTTCAAGCGATTCTGCCTCAGCCTCCCAAGTAGCTGGGATTACAGGTGCCTGCCACCACACCCAGCTAATTTTTGTATTTTTAGTAGAGACAGGGTTTCACCACGTTGGCCAGGCTAGTCTTGAACTCCTGACCTCAGGTGATCCACCTACCTCAGCCTCTCAAAGTGCTGGGATTACAGGCATGAGCCACTGTACCCGGCTCTTCCATGAGTTTCTTGTTGATTTGCAACAGCTCTTTATATGATAAAGACACAATCATCACGTGTCATGTCAAGAACTCCTCCTAGTCATCTGCCTTTTAATTTATAGGATTTATTTATGTAATATATTTATAATGTTTAGATAATCAAATCTGTCTTTTCCTTTGGGCTTTATAATGGTTTTCATGCTGAAAAAGTCCACCCCCATCCTGTAATCAGGGGCCAAGCAAATTCTGGCCTATCACATACTTTTGCAAATAAAATTCACTGGAACACAGCCACGCTCACTCACTTACATATGGTCTATGGCTGATTTTGTGCTACGACACAAGAGCTGAAGAGGTTCTCTGAATAGACTGTGTGACCTGCATAGCTGAAGCAATCTATTTTGGAGGGTTTTTTGTTTTTTGTTTTTTTTTTTTTTTTTTTTGGACAAGATCTCAGTCTGTTGCTCAAGCTGGAGTGCAGTGGCGCAATCTCAGCCCACTGCGGCCTCGACCTCCTGGGCTCAAGTGATCCTCCTGCCTCAGCCTCCTGACTAGCTGTGACTATAGGCACGTGCTAACACACCCAGCTAATTTTTTTATTTTTACTTTTTGTAGATGGGTTGTCTCACTACATTGCCCAAGCTGGTCTTGAACTCCTGAACTCAAGCGATCCTCGAGCCTTGGCCTCCTGAAGTGCGAGAATTACAGGCGTGAGCCACCAGGCCCATCATTAAGATACCTACTATCAGCCAGGCGCAGTGGCTCATGCCTGTAATACCAACATCGGGAGGCTGAGGAGGGCAGATCACCTGAAGTCAGGAGTTCGAGACCAGCCTGGCCAACATGGCGAAACCCCCCATCTCTACTAAAAATACAAAAATTAGCCAGGCGAGGTGGCAAGCACCTGTAATCCCAGCTACTTGGGAGGCTGAGGCATGAGAATCGCTTGAGCCCAGGAGGCAGAGGTTGCAGTGAGCAGAGAGTGCGCCACTGCACTCCAGCCTGGGCAACAGAGCAAGACTCTGCCTCAAAAAAAAAAAAAAAAAAAAAAAAAAAGATACCTATTATCTGGCCCCTTATAGGGAAGTTTGCTTTCATCCATCTGAATGGCTCACAGTATGTGGCACACATAAGGGAGGAACCAGTGTGCAGGCGCAGTGGCTCACGCCTGTAATCCCAGCACTTTGGGAGACAGAGGGAGGAACCAAATGCCAGGCATCACTATGTTCTACCATGCTCCTAATGAGACTATTACTTGCTGGACATGAGGCCCAAAACAGAACCAAGGACTCGGCAGATGTGCGTCAGCAAGGAAACAAGAAGGCTGATTCCACAAACCTGTTGGTGTTGGTGAGTTTCTGATCACAAGACTGTTCCGCGGTCCTCTTGTTGCCGGAAAGATCTCGACCACCACTACCTGTGTATGTGAAAAAATTCCCATGGTCCTGAAACAGACAAGAAGGCTGGGTGAACCCTCTGCAGAGGCAAAAAAAAAAAAAAAAAAAAAAGAGAGAGACTGCATTGAAAGCAAACCCCCCAGGATGGCTACTTTCAAAGCAACAGAAAATAACAAGTGTTGGTGAGAATGTGGGGAAATTGGAGCCCTTTGTAAACTGTTGGTGGGACTACAGAATGGTGAAGCGACTATACAGTGTGGTGCGTCCTCAAGAAACTTAAACAGAGGGCTGGGCATGGTGGCTCACACCTGTAATCCCAGCACTTTGGGAGGCTGGGGCGGGAGGATCGCTTAAGCCCAGGAGTTCAAGATCAGCCTGGGCAACATGGCGAAATCCCGTCGCCACAAAAAAATACAAAAATTAGCTTGGTGTGGCAGTGCCTGCCTGTAGTCCCAGCTTCTTGGGAGGCTGACATGGGAGGATCACTAGAGCCCAGAAGGTAGTGGCTGTAGTGAGTTGTGATCACAACACTGCACTCCAGCCAGAATGAGACTCGGTGTCCAAAAAAAAGAAAAAAAAAAAAAAAACACTCAACATGGAATTATCACAGGAGCCTTGAATTCCACTTCTGGATATACAACCAAAAGAATGGAAAACAGGGGCTGGAGATACTTGCACAGCCGTGTTCATAGCAGATCTATTCACAGCAGTAGAAAGGGGAAGGAACCTCAGTGCCCACGGACAGGCAGACAGATGAACACAGCACGGTCCCTCCCTCCACACAGCAGAATAGGACTCGGCCGTAAACGAAAGGGGAATCCAGACACATGCGACAACATGGACAAAGCAAGGACATCGGGCTCAGTGAGAGGAGCCAGGCACACAGGGACACAGGCCGTGTGATTCCCCTCCTAGCAGGTCTCCAGAGTCGTCAGTCACAGAGGCAGGAAGCAGGTTGGGCGGTGCCAGGGACTGGGAGGGGGTGGGGAGTGAGTGCTTCGTGGAGACGACGTTTCAGTTTGGGAAGATGAGAAAGTTCTGGAGATGGTGGTGGTAATGGCTGCATAGCAATGGGAATATACTTCACGCCACTGGGAACTGAGCATTTAAAAACGGCTAGGATGGGAAATTTTGTTCTATGTATTTTATCACCATCCAAAAAACTAGAGCAACCCTCCCCCACCCCTCCCACACACACACTCACCACATCATCCTCGTAGCCCCCCGCCAGGACTAGGGAGTACGCTCCATCATTGCTCCGGCCATGGATGCCAGCCACGTGGGGCCGATGGACACCCGACTCGCTGACCTGAGGATGCCACCAAGATATACATGGTGTCCTCTGCAATGACTGCTGCAGAGAAGCTCCACCGCCCTCCTCCTCCCTACCCCGAGGAGCCAGCGGCCTCACTTTTACGCCAAACTCGTCAGGCCTACGAGTCACCTACTATGTGTGCTGCTCGGCTAGAGATGGCCGGAGTTGAGCTGCACCATGGAAAAAAAAAAAAAAAAACACAGCTGGCTTGAACTCCAGCCCCATCAAGCGTGCATGGGGCAGCCTCACTGCTGATCTCTGATGCTCCTCTTCGGCCTCTAGAAAATGAGGGTGACAGCTGGACACGGCGGCTTATACCTGTAATCCCAGCACTTTTGGGGGCCAAGGTGGGTGGATCACTTGAGGTCAGGAGTTCAAGACCAGCCTGGCCAACAAGGTGAAACCCCATCTCTACTAAAAATACAAAAATTAGCCGGGCGTGGTGGCATGTCTCTGTGATCCCAGCTATTGGGGAGGCTGAGGCAGGAGAATCGCTTGAACCCAGGAGAGGGAGGTTGCAGTGAGCCAAGACCACACCACTGCACTCCAGCCTGGGCAACAGAGCAAGACTCTGTCTCAAAAAAAAGAAAAGTGGGGGTGACTGAGTTCTAAATGAGGTTATGATATAAAAGCCAGCCTTCATTGGGCCGGTTGAGGTGCAGCCTGCCACTCACTCCACAAAATGCCTTGAGAGGCCCTGGCCTGAACATGGGGTCCCAGCTGGCTGCTGAGCACCAGGGATACAGCGCTGCCCCAGGAGCTCCTAGCCCTGCACGCCTGGCCCCATGTCCACCGAGCTCAGTGCATCTCACCCAGGGGCAATCCTGCCTCCCAGGGGACACTCATGTCTGGAGATGTTTCTGGTTGTCATGACTTGGGGGGACATGGAGTGGGTGGGGGCCAGGGATGCTGCTCAGCACCCCGCAGTGCCCAGGATTGCCCCGCCCCAGAGAACCACCTGGCTCCAATGTCACTAGTACCAAAGTGTCTCGTCTGCCGTGACACACAGCCCACAGCTGACAGCGCCCAGCACTGTCAACACCCAGTCACAGGCAGGGGCTGCCCCAATGACAGATCACAACCAGCGCTGAGACAGGTCCCTTTTAGCAGATGCCACCCCTTCCCTGGGACAGGAGCTTTGGGAATGACCTTACGCGCCTCTGAGCAGAGGAGCACCAGCCCCCACCCCCAAGGATTCATTTCAGGTCCCTGGTAAAATAAGGAGTAAACCCAAACCTGCAGGCTTTCCACACCCCTCCTCGGCCAGCCAAGGCACCACTGGTAACCACCTTGGCCCCTGGCTGGCCAAAGCCAGGAGAAACTGCCCCCAGAAAAGCAGGACGAGCCCACGTGGCCCCTGGAGCCCCAGGACGCTGCAGGTACCTGGACTCGGAACCGCCACATGGTGCCCACGGGGATCCCCGGGATGGGTCCGTAGTGGTTGGACGGGACGATGGTGCATTCCTTGGTGCGGCCCACACAGGCCATGCCCTGTCCCAGGCACAGACACAAAGAACAACAGCGTGAGCCCTGGCAGGCGGGGAGGGGCCGTGGGTGCGTGGGGAGGACCCGCCTCACCTTGCCCCAGTCCCGCTGCGAGGACGACGTGGCCGAGGCCATCTTCGCCTTCTTCTTGCTCTCTCTCAGCCGCTCTCCCGCCAGCACCACCTCGCTGGCATCATTCCGGCACTCAGGGCAGTACCTGTGAGGTCGGGATTGTCACTGCCCACGCCCAGCCTGGCAGACGTCTCAGCCAACACATGCCCTCTGCCCACGCACCACGGACACGGCTCTCCCCACCTGGCACCACTACCATCCTCCCCTGTCCACATTGCAGGCCGCTTGGCACACGAGGCTGTTTACATTTAAATTCATTCGAACTAAGCCAGGCACGGTGGCTCACGCCTGTAATCCCAGCACTCTGGGAGGCTGAGGCGGGCAGATCACCTGAGGTCAGGAGTTCGAGACCAGCCTGGCCAACATGGTGAAATCCCATCTCTACTAAAAATACAAAAATTAGCCGGGCATGATGGTGGGCACCTGTAATCCCAGCTACTCGGGAGGCTGAGGCAGGAGAATCGCTTGAAACCAGGAGGCAGAGGTTGCAGTGAGCCGAGGTTGCACCACTGCACTCCAGCCTGGAGGACAGAGCAAGACTCCACCTCAAAAAAAAAAAAAAGCAGGTACTCTGTTGGCCTTCCACGGAGAATTCCACGGATCTTCCAACAGTGGCAGTGAACGCAATGTGGGATGTGGGAAATACACGCGCAGATTCCGTGGGTGCCTTCTCACTGCTGTGGACTCAGTTTCCCCATCTCTACGATGGGGGGGCAGGGCAACAGTAGCACCCATTTCTGTGCTGGAGGAATGACCACAGGCAGGTCCTCAGACCCGAGCCTAGCGCGTCACAACCTCCCCATCTACATCCGCAATTGTCATTATGCGCACCAGGAACACAGTGGCTACAAAACCTCCTCTCGCAGAAGCTGTGAAGCCCCCTGCGCTCTGTTCCCTGGCTGGCCACAGGTCTCACCCACTCAAGGAACATGGGAAGATTTCCTCACCACTCCCCCCACTTATTTTTTGTTTTTGAGACTGAGTCTCACTCTGTCGCCAGGCTTGAGTGCAGTGGCGCGATCTCAGCTCACGGCAACCTCCACCTCCCAGGTTCAAGGGATTCTCCTACCTCAGCCTCCCGAGTAGCTGGGATTACAGGCGCGTGACACCACGCTTGGCTAACTTTTTTGTATTTTTAGTAGAGATGGGGTTTCACCATCTTGGCCAGGCTGGTCTCAATCTCCTGACCTCGTGATCCACCCACCTTAGCCTCCCAAAGTGCTGGGATTACAGGCATGAGCCACTGCGCCTGACCTCATTTTTACTTTTCTAAAGAAATAGGGTCTCACTCCCATCACCCAGGCTGGAGTAGAGTGGCGCGATCACAGTTCACTGCACCCTCGACCTCCTGGGCTCCAGCGATCCGATCCTCCTACCTCAGCCTCCCAGGTGGCTGGGACCACAGGCAAGCGCCACCACGCCCAGCTAGTTTTCTTACATTTTTTGTAGAAATGGGGTCTCCAGGCCAGGCATGGTGGCTCACACCTGTAATCCCAGCACTTTGGAAGGCTGAGGCAGGCAGATCACTTGAGGTCAGGAGTGAAGAGACCAGCCTGGCCAAGATGGTGAAACCCCGTCTCTACTAAAAATACAAAAATTAGCCAGATGTGGTGGCGGGCACCTGTAATCCCAGCTACTCCAGAGGCTGAGGCACGAGAATTGCTTGAATCCGGGAGGAGGAGATTGCAGTGAGCCAAGATCGTGCCATTACACTCCAGCCTGGGCAACAGAGCCAGACTCCCTCTCAAGGCTGGGCGAGGTGGCTCACGCCTGTAATCCCAGCACTTTGGGAAGCCGAAACGGACGGATCACGAGGTCAGGGGATCAAGAACATCCTGGCTAACACGGTGAAACCCCGTCTCTACTAAAAATACAAATAATTAGCCGGGCATGGTGGCGGGCGCCTGTAGTCCCAGCTACTCGGGAGGCTGAGGCAGAATGGTGTGAACTCAGGAGGCAGAGCATGCAGTGAGCTGAGATCGCACCACTGCACTCCAGCCTGGGAGACAGTGAGACTCTGTCGCAAAAAAAAAAAAAAAAAAAGAAAGAAAAGAAAAAGAAAAAAGAAAAAAGACTCTGTCTAAAACAAACAAACAAACAAAACAGAAACAGTCTCTACGTCCCCCAGGCTGGTCTCGCGTTGCCCAGGCTGCTCTTGAACTCCTGAGCTCAAGCGATCCTCCCGCCTCGGCCTCCCAAAGCACTGGGATTGCAGGCGTGAGCCCCCGCACCTGCCCCTCTCCGGTCTCTCCTCAGTGCCCCTCTGGGGATTTGTAGGGGGCGCTCTGGTCTCCCCGCAGCGGGCAGGGCCGCACTCACCACTCGTCCTCGCTGGGAACACTGCTGAGGGGCGGGTCCAGGCAGTAGATGTGGAAGGCCATGTCGCACTCATCGCACATGAGCTGCTTGTCCGGGTCCTGCCGGCCCCCGCACAGGTGGCAGGCGCAGACCCGGCAGAGTCTGTTCACGTCGTCCTTGCAGTGCTTGCAGGACGGCCCGCTCTTTCCTGGGCACGGGGCGGCAGGGTCAGCTCCAGCGGGGCCCGGCCAAGCCAGAGACGGGACAAGAGCCCCCGCCCCGTGCCCACCGCGGAAGATGGGGAAAGGCTGGCTCAGAACTCACGTCTCATGGGGTTGTCAACCATGGGGCTCCCTTCACCCGGCCGCTCAATCTTGAAGACTTCGTCCACAAAGATGATCCGACAGTCGTTCAGAGAATCATCCCTGCAAGGAATGAGGACGCTGGAACATTCTGGCCTGCCGAGGCCCCTAAATCTACTCACGGCATTTGAACACCACCGGTTCTCAGGATGCCTGGGGCAACAGCTCAGCTACGCCCCCTGCACTGACAGAAGCAAGATGAAACGGAGCAGGGCGCAGTGGCTCATGCCTGTAATACCAACACTGGGAGGCCGAGGTCAGGAGTTCGAGACCAGCCTGGCCAACATGGTGAAACCCCGTCTCCACTGAAAATACAAAAATTAGCTGAGCTTGGAGGCGCGCGCCTGTAATCCCAGCTATTCGGGAGGCTGAGGCAGGAGAATCGCTTGAACCCAGAGGCAGAGGTTGCAGTGAGCCGAGATCGAGCCACTGCACTCCAGCCTGGGCGACAGGGCAAGACTCAGTCTCAAAAAAAAAAAAAAAAAAAAAAAAAAACACAAAAAAAACACGGAAACCAGAGTTTCATTGCAGGATGCCCTGGGGAGAATGAGTTTCAACCTTTGGCTAAGGAGCACCAAATCGACAAGAACCGACAAGCAAGACTCATAGAGGTTGGCCGGGCATGGTAGCTCAGACCTGTAATTCCAACACTTTGGGAGACCGAGGCAGGCCGATTACCTGAGGTCAGGAGTTCGAGACCAGCCTGGCCAACATGGTAAAATCCTGTCTCTACTAAAAATGCCAAAATTAGCCAGGCATGGTGGCGCGCACCTGTAATCCCAGCTACCCGGGAGGCTGAGGCAGAAGAATTGCTTGAACCCGGGAGGCAGAGGCTGAAGTGAGCCAAGATCGCTCCACTGCACTCCAGCCTGGGCGACAGAGTAAGACTCCATCTCATCAAAAAAAAAAAAAAAAAAAAAAAATCAAGTCGGGCACCGTGGATCACACCTGTAATCCCAGCACTTTGGGAGGCCAATGTGGGTGGATCACAAGGTCAGGAGTTCGAGACTAGCATGGCCAACATAGTGAAACCCCATCTGTACTAAGAATACAAGAATTAGCTGGGCGTGGCGGCCCGTGCCTGTAATCCCAGCTACTCAGGAGGCTGAGGCAGGAGAATCGCTTGAACCTGGGAAGTGGAGGTTGTGGTGAGCCGAGATGATCATGCCACTGCACTCCAGCATGGGCGACAGAGCAAGACTCGAAAAAAAAAAAAAAAAAATTCATAAAGGCAACGTTTGATCCAATGGCCTACATCAACATACAAGAACTCCTGTGAGTGAAACTGATCCCCCGAGATCAATAATCCGACATCTCCATCAGCAACGTCCAAGGAAAACAGCATTTGAACACACGCTGTGTGTGTATTCTAAATTTTCTAATAAGCACATTTAAGAGGTAAACATAGGTGTAAGTAATTGGAATATGTTCCATAGAATCCAGTGTAGACAAAAGATTATTTCAACATGGAATGAATATGAAAATGTTATTAATGAGCTACTTTACATTCTTCTTTCGTACCAGGTCTCTGAAAGCCCATGTGTATTTTTTTTTTTTTTTTTTTTTTTTTGAGACAGTCTCTCTCTGTCGCCCAGGCTGGAGTGCAGTGGCACGATCTCGGCTCACTGCAAGCTCTGCCTCCCGGGTTCACGCCATTCTCCTGCCTCAGCCTCCTGAGTAGCTGGGACTACAGGCGCCTGCCACCACGCCCAGCTAATTTTTTGTATTTTTAGTAGAGACGGGGATTTCACACCATGTTGGCTAGGCTGTTCTCAAACTCCTAACCTCAAGTGATCCGCCCACCTCCGCCTCTCCAAGTGCTGAAATTACAGGCATCGGTCACTGCGCCCAGCCTATGGTCTCGTTAAAGAATTCTATCAAACCTTTAAAGAAGAATTAACGTAAATTTTACACAATCTCTTCCAGAAAACAGAAAAAGGAGTAAACATTTCCCAGCTCACGTTATAAGGCTGGTATTGACCAAACCAACAAAGACCATACAAAACAAGAGAACTGCAGACCACTGTTTCTTATTAACTTAGTCAAATAAATCCTAAATTGGCCAGGCGAAGTGGCTCACGCCTGTAATCCTAACACTTTGGGAGGCCAAGGCGGGCAGATCACCAGAGGTCAGGAGTTCAAGATCAGCCTGGCCAACATGGAGAAACCCCACCTCTACTAAAAATACAAAAATAAGCTGGCTGTGCTGGCACGCACCTGTAATCCCAGCTACTCTGGAGGCTGAGGCAGGAGAATCGTTTGAATCCGGGAGGCGGAGGTTGCAGTGAGCCGAGATCACATCACCGCACTCCAGCCTGGGAAACAGAGCAAGACTCTGTCTCAAAAAAATAAACAAATCTTAAACAGCAAAAAATCCTGGAAACAGCTCAGATATCCAATGGGTCGTTTAAAAAAAAAAAAAAAAAAAAAAAAACAGTGGCCCATCTATACCACAGACTACTACTCAGGGATGAAAAGGAATGAGCTACTCATATGCGGTAACTTCAATGAATCTGTAATTATGGAGAGTCGGGAAAAAAAGAATCAATCCCAAAAGGTTACATACTGTGTGATTCCATTTATATAACGGAAATCCTTATTACAAAGTTGAAATTGTAAAAATCCTTGAAATTACAAAATTGTGTGAATGAAGAACAAAAGAGAGCGAGACTCTGTCTCCAACAAAAAAAAAAATTATTGCTTGCCGAGGGTCAGGGACCAGGTGGGGATGGGGAGGTGGGTTTGGCTATAAAAGGGGCAACAAGAAGGATTTTGTGGGGAAGAAACTCACTCTTGACTGTATCAATGTGAATATCCCAGTTGTGATAACACAGTATAGTTTATTAATATAAGATGTTACCACTGGGGGAAACTGAATAAAGGGTACACAGCCTTTTATTTTTTCCCCCACTTTTTTTTTTTTTTTGCAGACTCTCTTGCTGTTGCCTAGGCTGGAGGGCAGTGGTGTGATCATGGCCCACTGCAGCCTCGACCTCCCAGGCTCAAGCGATCCTCCCACCTCAGCCTCCCAAAGTGCTGGGACGACAGGCGTGAGCCACTGCGACTAGCCATCTCTACATTATAACTGCATGTGAATCTACAATGCAAGGTAAAATTTAATGAAAATGAATGATGAATGAATTGACCCCCACACTGCGGAGACACCAGTGTAGAAGTCAGCCCTGGCAAAGGCTGGTAGCTCCTAGCACTGCCCAGAGCAGGACCTGGGGCCCAGCCACCTATCTGAGCCTCCCAATCCCAGAGCCCACTCGGCCATCTCTGCCACCCATCCTCACATGTTGTCTCAGAGCACGCATCTCCCTGGTCTGTCATCTGCAGATCTGTCTCCCACACCAGGCTGGGTGCCTCCTAAGACAGCGACTGCAGCCGCGTTTCTCTGTCTCATCTTGTATGATGCCTGACTCAGCAGATGATAGAAGTCGAAGGTGCTAACGATGGGCACATATCACAGACTCACTGCGAGGCATGACTCGGCTCAGCGTGACCCTCTCACTGCGTCCCTGGAAGCTCCCGTGGGGCTGGCAAGGGACAGTGTCTGCCCCAAGGCCGCCTGGACCGAGCACCCACTCCCTTTCCCGCTGTGCCTCCTGCATCCCCAGAGGGCTCGGGACACAAGCGTGAATGAATCGAAGAACCCAAACACCCCAAGGTGTGGTCGGCCAGGTATCTTCGTTTCCCTGCCTGGTGACACCCCTTCCTTGTGACAGTCAATATGCAGAAAAGCAGTTTTCTTCTGCTAGGGAAGGGACTGAGGTGGAGGAAGCTCTTGGGTGCTGGCTGGGCAGGTTATCTGTCTCAGGGTAAACGGGCAGCAGCTGGTATATAACTGGTATGGATGGAGCCTAAGGTGGCCCCACAACCCCCACCTCCTGGTAACCATGCATTTGTAGGCGTTTCTCCCCATAAAAATATGGACAGGGCTGTGACTTAAACCTAACCCATAAAATACAGCAGAGCTGATGGGACTGTCACTCCTGGGACGATGACACATCACACAATGCTCTGTATCTTACTAGCCGACTAGCTGAAGTCCTCCCTTGCTAGCTTGACATCAGTAGCCACATCAGAGAAGCCCACAGGACAAGGAACTGCAGGCGGCCTTCAGGAGCCAAGTTAAAAAAAAAAAATGAAGCCCCCATCCTTCAACCGCAAAGAAGTGGATTATATCAGCTACCATGAGAGCTTGGAAGGGGTTGTATGAGTCTGTTCTCATGTTGCTAATAAAGACATACTAAATACTAAAGACTGGGTAATTTAGAAAGGAAAGAGGTTTAATGGACTCACAGTTCCGCATGGCTGGGGAGGCCTCACAATCATGGTGGAAGGTGAATGAGCACAGGCACATCTTACATGGCAGCAGGCAAGGGAGTGTGTACAGGGGAACTGCCCTTTATAAAACCAGATAGGCTGGGCACAGTGGCTCAGGCCTGTAATCCCAGCACTTTGAGGGGCTGAGAGGTGGGTGGATCACCTGAGGTCAGGAGTTCAAGACCAGCCTGGCCAACATAGTGAAACTGTCTCCACTAAAAATACAAAAATTAGCTGGTGGTGGGCACCTGTAGTCCCAGCTACTCAGGAGGCTGAGGCAGGAGGATCCCTTGAACCGGGAGGTGGAGGTTGCAGTAAGCAGAGATCCTGCCACTGCATTCCAGCCTGGATGACAGAGCGAGACTCTGTCCCAAAAAAAAAAAAGTTAGTCACCAGCATTTAAAAATCAGATTCCATATAACAATCCAGATAGTTTCTCGGAGAATCTCAGATTCAGAACTGCCCCTAGCAGAGAATAAAGACCAATTCCACACCACACCCGAGCCATGCCCTGAAGGTGCAGACTCAGTGAGGAGGCTCCCACAGCCCCAGCCACTCCCTCCAACCCCCACAGCTCACTGACCTCCCTACCAGGCCACAGATGCACCATAAATGTCCCGGCCCAGGACCTCTGCGCACTTGGAACGCCATTGCCAAGATGCTCATGTTTACAGACAACATGTCATGTACTATCACCCAGCCACAAAAAGGAGGGAAATTCCGACCAGGCTACAGCCTGATGCACCTCAAGGACATCACGCTCAGTGACGTCAGTGAACAGATGCAAAGGACAAATCCTGTGTGATCCCATTCCTAGGAGGTCCCCCGAGTTGTCACATTCACAGAGATGGAAAGTAGGATGCAGAGGTGTCAGGGGCTGGGGAGTGAGTGTTTCATGGAGTCAGAGTTTCAGTTTGGGAAGAGGACAAAGTGCTGGAGATGGCTGCATAACAATGTAAATGTGTTTAATGCCACTGAACTGTGCACTTAAACATGGTTCCAATGGTAAATTTTCGGCCGGGCGCAGTGGTTCATGCCTGCAATCCCAGCACTGTGGGAGGCTGAGGCGAGCGAATCACTTGAGGTCAGGAGTTCAAGACCAGCCTGGCCAACATGGTGAAACCCAGACTCTACTAAAAAAATATATATATATACAAAAATTAGCCAGGCGTGGTGGCGGGCGCCTGTAATCCCAGCTACTGGGGAGGCTGAGGCAGGAGAATCACCTGAACCTGGGAGGCGGAGGCTGCAGTGAGCCAAGATCATGCCACTATACCCCAGCCTGGGCGACAGAGGGAGACTCTGTCTTAAAAAAAAAAAAAAAAGGTAAATTTTCTGTTACATACATTTTATCACACACACACACAAAAAGAGGCAAGGGAGAAAGAACAGGCTTTGCAAAATGCTCCTGCAAAGTGCCAGACAGGAAGGATTTTCAGCTTGGTAGGCCACATAGTCTCTGTTGCAACTACACAACTCTGCTCTTACAACACAAAAACAACCACAGGTAATAAGATAAAAATGGGTGTGACTATGTCCCAATATAACTATTTGTCAAAGCAGGCAGCGGACCACAGCAGGCCTGTGGACTGCAGTTTGCGAACTCCTAAGCGGTGTGGTTTGGCGTGTATGTTTATGAACAGAATGTCCCTGGAAAGTTGGTTAACAGTGATGTCGCCAAAAAGGGGAACTGGGTGACCAGGCAGAGAAGGCAGAACCTTCATGTGTGGTCTTGGGTGCTTTCTGAATTTTGACCCTATGAATGGGACCTATTCACCAAATTTGAAACAAACAAAAGGGAAAAAGGAAGCTTGAGGCCAGGCACGGTGGCTCACTGCCTGCAATCCCAGCACTTTGGGAGGCCGAGGCAGGCGGATCACGAGGTCAGGAGATCGAGACCATCCTGGTTAACAGTGAAACCCCGTCTCTACTAAAAATACAAAAAAATTAGCCAGGTGTGGTGGTGGATGCCTGTGGTCCCAGCTACTCGGGAGGCTGAGGCAGGAGAATGGCGTGAACCCAGGAGGCAGAGCTTGCAGTGAGCCGAGATCGTGCCACTGCACTCCAACCTGGGCGACAGAGCTTGACTCCATCTCAAAAAAAGAAAAAAAAAACACGAGAAAAAGGAAGCTTGACAACTGCCTGTCAGGGCCTGGGGGTCTGAGACGGTTCCCTGGGCAGAGGCACTCAGGGGCACAAGGTGGTCGGTCTTAGAAAGATGCTTAGCAGTGAGCAGGAGCAGACCCCAGAGGGGAGGCAGGAAGGCCAGGCCGGAGGCTAAGGGCCTCGCACACATAGCGCTGGCTGGACGGCTTCAAAGCCAGTCCGGGGGCCCCGGGAGGGGCTGGGCGGCCAGGAGGGGAGGAAAGGAGAGAGGGAGGACTCGTCCCAGGACACGAGGCTCACCCCAGCACCACGTTGGCGTAGAGTTCCCTCGCCGTCCTGGTCTCGCGCTTCCTGGAGATCTCCGCGTCGTACCAGAAGCCCCGCTCCTTGGGGTTGTCGGGGTTGTAGTTGAGCATGACTACCTGGCCCACCTCCAGGTCCTGCCACTTGATGATGGTGCGGGCGCGCGCTCGGACGTCCCTGGAGTTCATCTGGACCACGCCGTTCTCCGGGTAGCTGGGAGGAAAGCCCCGGCCTTAGACCCCGCACTAAGACCAAGCCTCCTTCCCTCAATGGGAAATAAGCCGAGATGGAGACGGCCCCTCCCGACAGTGTGCAGAGGCCCCTCCCAACAGGCTTATTTACTGGTGTTGAGAAGACGCAGGTATATTAAGGCACATTCCAGGTACTGAATTGTTATGGGTTCCCCGTGTCCCCTGCAAAAAGAGATGTTCAAAGGCTGATCCCCAGTACCCATGAATAGGATTGTTTTTGGAAACAGGGTCTTTGTCGACAGAACCTTTGCAGATGAAATCATATTAAAATGAGATCACACTGCAGTAGGGTGGGCCCCAATCCAATAGGACTGGTGTCTTTAGAACAAGAGGAAAGGCCGGGCAAGGTGGCCCACGCCTATAATCCCAGCACTTTGGGAGGCCGAGGCGGGAAGATCACCTGGTCAGGAGTTCAAGACCAGCCTGACCAACATGGTGAAACCCCGCCTCTACTAAAAATACAAAAATCAGCCAGGCATGGCTGGGCACGGTGGCTCACGCCTGTAATCCCAGCACTTTGGGAGGCTGAAGCGGGCAGATCATCTGAGGTCGGAAGTTGGAGACCAGTCAACATGGAGAAACCCCATCTCTACTAAAAATACAAAATTAGCCAGGCACGGTGGTGCATGCCTGTAATCCCAGCTACTCGGGAGGCTGAGGCAGGAGAATCGCTTGAACCCAGGAGGCGGAGGTTGCAGTGAGCCGAGATCATAAAATTGAACTCCAGCCTGGGAAATGAGAGTGAAACTCCCTCTCAAAAACAAAACAAAACAAAAATTAGCCGGGCGCAGTGGTGCACGCCTGTAGTCCCAGCTATTTGGGAGGCTGAGGCAGGAGAATCGTTTGAACCCAGGAGGCAGAGGGTGCAGTGAGCCGAGATCGCACCATTGCACCAGCCTGGGGGACAGAGTGAGACTGTCTCAAAAAAATAAAATAAGCTAGGTGCAGCAGCTCATGCCTGTAATCCCAACACTCTGGGAGGCTGAGGAGGGTGGATCATGAGGTCAGTAAGTTTGAGACCAGCCTCACCTACGTAGTGAAACCCCATCTCTACTAAAAATACAAAAATTAGCTGGGCGTAGGGGCCACACACCTGTAATCCTAGCTACTCTGGAGGCTGAGGCAGGAGAATTGCTTGAACCTGGGAGGCAGAGGTTGCAGTGAGCCAAGACCACACCATTGCACTCCAGCCTGGGCAACAGGGTAAGACTCTTTCTCAAAAAAATAAAAAATAAAAATAAAAATACAAAAATTAGCCAGGTGTGGTGGCAGGCACCTGTAGTCCCAGCTACTCATGAGGCTGAGGCAGGAGAATCGCTTGAATCCGGGAGGCGGAGGCTGCAGTGAGCAAGTCAACCAACATCCGTGTTTAGGCCACACCGTCTGTGAAATCTCACAATGGCAGCACGGACAGACGCAGCCACCATCTGTGTCCACTGGTGTGGACCCCGTGCTTGGCAGGTAGGAAGTGCCCGGTAAACAGTTGTGCAAGGACTGGAGACTGACGTTAGGGGTGGGGATGAGGGAGAGATGACAAACCCAGAAGATGGAATAAAACAGAAAAACGCATGGAGTGGCAGTTTCAGTGGCTGAGCAGAGCGGAACCCTCCGCGGAGACACAGGGGGAGGCAGCCGGCTTCGGGTCCCCAGGCTAGTCCCCGAGTGGGCAGCCTCCTATGCTGTTAGGAATTCGAGGGTGGGGCCCCAGATCCTGATCACCATCTCGAGACAGTGCCAAGCTCTGGCCTGAACACCCGCAGCCAAGGACGCGCATCACAGAGCCTGAGTACCCAGGCCCGCCCACCTGCCGTGACTCACTCATCGTATTTCACGTGGTAAATGACGTCCTCCTCCAGCGCCGGGCTGGACGTGGAGCTGCAGGGCTCGTCCCGGGAGGGGGCCTTCCGCGTCACCCTGACCACCTGCGCCTCAAACCACGCCCCCATGTTCGTGTCCCGAGCATCGACGTACTCATTGACCTGTGAGGAACGAGGGAACTCTGGCATCCCAACGGGGTGAGGAAAACTGACGGGAGACCACCTTGGTTCTCGGACACTGGGATGCTCTGGAACGAGGGTGCAAACTCGAACGCCCACAGCGAGGTTTCTCCTCCCCGGCTGGGAACCGCTGCCCATGAGAAACCAGCCCCAGCAGGGGTGACGGGGATGCGGGGCCAGTGGGCATGGACTGTCAACAAAGGCCCCTGCGGCTCTGCTTCAGCCACAGCTGCTGGGAGGTCCTGAGAGACCAGAGCTGCCCATTTGTCAAGAGAAGCTGGAAATCCAGGCAGGGCGTCGTGGCTGACGCCTGGAATCCCAGCACTTTGGGAGGCCGAGGCAGGTGGATTGCTTGAGCCCTGGAATTCAAGACTAGCCTGGGCAATACGGTAAGACCCTGTGTCTACTAAAAAATAAAACAGAATGGGTGCGGTGGCTGACACCTATAATTCCAGCACTTTGGGAGGCTGAGGAGGGAGGATCACTTGAGGCCAGGAGTTCGAGGCTGCAGTGAGCTGTGATCACACCACACAGCTGGCCAACATGGCGAAATCCCATCTCTACAAAAAATACAAAAATTAGCCAGGTGTGGTGGCACATGCCTGTAATCCCAGCTACTCACGAGGCTGAGGCACGAGAATTGCTTGAACCCGGGAGGTGGAGGATGCAGTGAGCTGAGATGGCACCACTGTACTCCAGCCTGGTCGACAGAATGAGACCATGGATTAAAAAATAACAAAATTAGCTGGGCGTGGTGGCACATGCCTATAATGTCAGCTACTCAGGAGGGTGAGGTGGGAGGATCACTTGAGCCCAGGAGTTCGAGGCTGCAGTGAGCTGTGATCACACCACTGCACCCCAGGCTAGGCAACAAAGTGAGACCCTGCCAAAAAAAAAAAGAAAAAAGGAAAGAGCTGGAAACCCAGATCTTTCTGTGACATTTCCTGATCTTACATGGTGGCAGCAAGTTCAGAAATGTCACAGCCACTGCAAGCTTCACGGAGAAGACACCTGCAGGCCCCCACACAGGACTCTGCTCTAGAGGTCCACAAAGGAATCCCAGGGTACCGTGTTCCCCTCAAGGAACGTGCAGGAAACCACCCCTTGGCCATTTCTGCCCAGCCAGAGCTGGAGAGGGGCGTGGGAAGCCCCTCCCGTGAGCCCTGGGTATGCAAAGACCAGAATGGCAGGGAGAACATCCAACCCCAGAGCAGCTGCAGAGAGGAGGCTCACCTTGTACAGCCCCAGCTCCGTCTCATCCCACATGTCCTCGTCGGCTGGCCTGCTGTCAGTCTCGGCGGCCGCCTCGCCGTGGGTGGAGGACTTGTCCGACTCACTCTGGCCCAGGCAGCAGCCGGAGTCGGTGTCGGAGAGCTCGGAGTCCCGCTCCTTGGCGCTGTGGGGGAGCACGAGGCTCTGACGGACCAGAAGCTGGATGGTGTCGTTCAGGCGGACCTCGTAGTCGAAGAGGGTATGGCCGTCCTCCATCTGCAGAGACACCAGAGGCAGACGCTGTTTAGCCACCAAATGCCGAGTGGGCGTCTGTGGGCACCAGTCGTGAACCAAACACTGTGTCCCAGCCCTCGTGGGGGGGCAATCTGCATCAGAGTAAAGGGCCATGATACCTGGGCCATGCCAGGGGGCTGTCCCGCTCACAAGCGGCACCCCAGTCCCTTCCCTCAGGGTCTCAGGCCCCTCTAGCGAGGGCTTTTGGCAGTACATGCAGGACGCACCCAGAAGCACAAAACATCATCACGGGGCACCACGTACACATGGGGGTCTCAGGAGTTTTTCCTAATACTTCATGTTTACGGCAGCTTTTGTGACAGTGAACATGTGTCACCTCTGTCACTGGTTCTCAACCAAACATGATTCAGGCCCCGGGAGACACTGGGCCATGTCTGGGACATTTGTGGTTGTCGCCACTGGGAGAAGCTCCTAGCATGGAGTGGGTGGAAGCCAGGAACACTGCTCGGCACCCTGCAGTGCCCAGGACAGTCCCACTGTCCAGTGTCGAGACAGAGAGACCCTGTCCCACCTGAACGGCAAGAGGCACATGCCAACATCCATGAGCTTCCTGGGTAAGGCTCCAGCGCCAATCTTGCCAGCCAGGGCACCTCCTCTGACCCTCAGCTTCCCCCGCCCTTTGTGCGCTTTTATCCTGATGCCCTCATCCCCTGGGTCCCGGCTCCACAGCCTGCCCCTCAGGTCACCTGACTCAGCAGGTATGTGAGGAGGGGCTCATCGCCTGAGCTGTATCTGGCAGCTGGAGAAGCCGAGACATTTTGTCAAAAACTGCCCCTCCACACTCCACCAACACCCAACAAGGACCCCCTCCCTGGTGGTTTGCCATCTAGATGCCCCCAAGGCAACAAGTTCCTCTCCCCCGGCACTGCAGACATTGGGGCCAGGTCCTGGATCATTCTCTGGGGTGGAGCCGTCTGCAGGGTGCTGAGCAGCATCCCTGACCTCCACCTACTCCATGCCAGGAACACCCCATACTTGTGACAACCACAAATGTCCCCAGACATCATCCAGTATGGGGTGGGGGGTGTGAAATCACCCTGGGTGAGACCCCCTGGTAAGGGATTCCACAGGCCCCCAAGAAACTCCTTATCCCATGATGCTCTGCCCTACTGAGGTCCCAGGAGGCTGCACACATTAAAATCCAACACTGAGTGGGAAGCAAGAGAGGAGGTGAATCCCAGAAGCTGGGGGTCCCCCTAGTTTCCACGTCTGCCCCGTCGGGAGTTTATCCCATGCCTGGTGCAAGCAGGATTGGACTCGGTTGGTTTCCATGTAATTAACACAGGTTTCTCGACCTCAGCATGGCTGACATTAGGGCGGACCACTCTGGGATGGGCTGGGTCTCCCCCTCTGGGCACTGGACAGTGGGGCCGTCCTGGGCACTGCAGAGGCACTGCAGCGGCCCTGGCCTCCACCAGTCATGACAACGACCGATGTCCCCCAGACATCACCATGTGTCCCCTAGAGGCAGAAATGCCCTGGTTCAGGAGCGTCCTTAGGAAAAGGGAGGAGACATACACAGAATGTCAGCTCTTCCTCCTTCCGCCCCTTGGGGATCCAAGGCCTGACGGCTGTTCAAATGCAAACAGCATGGGGGTCACAGCGAAGGCTAAGGCCCTTCTCTGCAGGCTTTCTTTGTTCACCATAAACCTAAGAACCTGATAAAGGCTGACTCATCTTTTCCAGAAAATTTTTTTTTTTTTTGAGATGGAGTCTCACTCTGTCACCCAGGGTGGAGTGTAGTGGTGCGATCTCAGCTCACTGCAATCTCCGCCTCCCAGGTTCAAGTGATTCTTGCGCCTCAGCCTCCTGAGTAGCTTGGGACTATAGGCATGAGCCATCACACCCGGCTAATTTTTGTATTTTTAGTAGAGACAGGGTCTCGCCATGTTGGCCAGACTGGTTTTGAACTCCTGAGCTGAAGGGATCCACCCACCTCGGCCTCCCAAAGAGCTGGGATTACAGCATGAACCACAGTACCTGGCCTGTTTTTTGTTTTGTTTTGTTTTTGTTTTGTTTTGTTTTTTGAGACGGAGTCTTGCTCTGTCACCCAGGCTGGAGTGCAGTGGCATGATCTCGGCTCACTGCAAGCTCCACCTCCCAGGTTCGTCATTCTCCTGCCTCAGCCTCCCAAGTAGCTGGGATTACAGGCACCCGCCACCACGCCCAGCTAATTTTTTGTATTTTTAGTAGAGGTGGGGTTTCACCGTGTTAGCCAGGATGGTCTCCATCTCCTGACCTCGTGATCCGCCCGCCTCGACCTCTCAAAGTGCTGGGATTACAGGCGTGAGCCACTGCGCCCAGCCTTTTTTTCTCTTTAGAAAGGATCTCACTCTGTTGCCAAGGATGGAGGGCAGTGGTGCAATCGTAGCTCACTGCAGCCTCAAACGCTGGGCTCAAGCGATCCTCCTGCCTCAGGCTCCTGAGCAGCTGGGACCAGAGACACACATCACCCATGCCCAGCTAATTTTTTTTAAGAGATGAGGTCTTGCTGCTTTGCCCAACCTGGTTTTAAACTCCGGGGCTCAAGCAAGCAATCCACCAGGATCAGAAAAACCCGTCTGAACATGTACACACCCACCTACAGCTACAAGGGTTTCAAGGGCTGCTCTGAAACCCACCGTGGACATCGAGGGCCCACCAATATCTGCTTCAGCCCCTCTGTTCTCCCAGCAAGCAGTGAGTGCCTCTGACATGCTGGGCACTGCCTGGGAGCCAGGAGGAGGCTCAGGGCCAGCTCTCCAGCACAGAGCAGCTGGCTTCGGGGAGAGGTGGCACGGATGGAGAGGAAGAGGCACGTCAACCTGTACACGCAGGTTCACACGGCATCACTTACAACAGCCTCAGGGTGGAAGCAACCCAGGTGTCCATCAACAGGTGAGGGGATTGAGGCCGGGTGCGGTGGCTCATGCCTGTAATCCCAGCACTTTGGGAGGCCGAGGCAGGCAGATCACGAGGTCAGGAGTTCAAGACCAGCCTGGCCAACATGGTGAAACCTGTCTCTACTAAAAATACAAAATTAGCCGGGCATAGTGGTGGGCGCCTGTAATCCCCGCTACTCGGGAGGCTGAGAAAGGACAATTGCTTGCACCCGGGAGGCGGGGGTTGCAGTGAGCCGAGATTGCGCCACTGCACTCCAGCCTGGGCAAAAAGAGCAAAACTCTGTCTCAAAAAAAAAAAAAAAAGAAAGAAAAGAAGAAAAGAAAACAGATGAGAAGATCAACACAATGTGGCCATCCATGTGTCAAAATATGACTCAGGCCGGGCACGGTGGCTCACGCCTATCATCCCAGCACTTTGGGAGGCCAAGGAGGGCAGATCACCTGAAGTCAGGAGTTCGAGACCACCCTGGTCAACATGGTGAAACCCTGTCTCTACTAAAACTACAAAACTTAACCGGGCGTGGTGGCGGGTGCCTGTAATCCCAGCTACTCCAGAGGCTGAGGCCGGAGAATTGCTTGAACCTGGGAGGCGGAGGTTGCAGTGAGCAGAGATTGCGCCATTGCACTCCAGCCCGGGCAACAGAGCAAGACTGTCTTAAAAAATAAAATAAAATAAATAAAATATAAGACAAAATAAAATACGACTCAGCCATGAAAAGGAGCAAGGCTGTGACCCAGGCCACAGCATGGATGCACCTTGAGGACGTCACACTCAGTGAGAAACACCAGACACAAAAGGCTACACAGTGCGTGCTCCCGTTTCTATGAAATTTCCAGGACAGGCCAAGCCACGGAGGCAGGAAGGGGATTTTCAGGGTGTCAGGGGGTGCGGGAGAAGACGCAGAAAAAGGGAGTAGTAGCTGGGACAGGGTTCAAGGTTTCCTTTCAAGGTGACAAAATGTTCGAAAATAGACTGCCATGATGATTACACAACTATGAATAGACCTCAACTGTGCACTTTAACTGGGTGAACTGTTGTTATTTAAAACAAGAAGCAGGCCAGGCGCAGTGGCTCACGCCCATCATCTCAACACTCTGGGAGGCCAAGGCGGGCGGATCACTTGAGGTCAGGAGTTCGAGACCAGCCTGGCCAACATGGTGAAACCCCGTCTCTACTAAAAATACAAACATGAGCTGGGCGTGGTGGCATGTGCCGGTAATCCCAGCTACTCGGGAGGCTGAGGCAGGAGAATCACTTGAACCCAGGAGGAGGAGGTTGCAGTGAGCCGAGATCACGCCACTACACTCCAGCCTGGGCGACAAGTGAGACACCGTCTCAAAAAAAAAAAAAAAAAAAAAAAAACCAAAAACTTAACACCAAGGGCAAGCACTGGTGTAGACTGTGGACTCTGAAAGATGAAAATGACTCCACAGAGGGCCATCGATTGTAACCAATGCACTGCTCTGTGGGGGAGGCTGACAGTGGGGGCGGCTATGCCTGTTGGGGCGGGGGGTCTATGGGAACTCTGTACCTTCTGCTCAATTTTGCTGTGAACCTAGAACTGCTCTAGAAAATACAGTTTATTAATTTTTTTTAAAAAGGGGGGCTGGGCACAGTGGCTTACTCTGTAATCCCAGCATTTTGGGAGGCTGAGGTGGGCAGATCACTTGAGGCCAGGAGGTCGAGACTAGCCTGGGCAACATCGCCAAAACCCGTCTCTACTAAAAATACAAAAATTGGCCGGGCGCAGTGGCTCACGCCTATAATCCCAGCACTTTGGGAGGCCGAGGTGGGTGGATCACGAGGTCAGGAGATCGAGACCATCCTGGCTAACACAGTGAAACCCTGTCTCTACTAAAAATACAAAAAATTAGCCGGGCGTGGTGGCAGGCGCCTGTAGTCCCAGCTACTCGGGAGGCTGAGGCAGGAAAACGGCGTGAACCTGGGAGGCGGAGCTTACAGTGAGCCGAGATCGCGCCACTGCACTCCAGCCTGGGCGACAGAGCAAGACTCCGTCTCAAAAAAATTAAAAAATTAAAAATAAATTTAAAAATTAGCCAGGCATGGTGGTCGGTGCGTGTAATCCCAAATACTCCAGAGGCTGAGGCAACAGAATCATTTGAACCCGGGAGGTGGAGGTTGCAGTGAGCTGGGATCTCACCACTGCACTCCAGCGTGGGTGACAGAATGAGACTCCATCTTAAAAAGAGAGAAGTCAAGTGCCCCCAGTATCACTGGGGCAGGGAAAGCAGCATGGGACAAGCTACATGGCGCTCAGAGGGATGGACAGGGCACTCATCTGCATCCGGGCCAGCACGTCTGTGGCCAGGCACACCCCTCTTGCCAAAGCTGACATTTGGGGTCGGATCGCTGCAGGGTGCTGATCAGCACTGCAGGCCTCCACCCACTCCACGCCAGGAACGCCCGAGTCATGAATGTCCCCAGACATCCCTCAGTGTCCCCTGGGGGGTGGAATCACACGCAGTGAGCACCCAAGCTACAGCGGCCCTCACATGTGTCCGAAGGCCACGTGCGCAGAGGGGAAGCTGCTCATCCTGTGTTTGCAGCAGCAATATCTGCCAGAACAGCGTGAGCATCCTGAGCTCCAGCCAGCGGGAGAGGGGCACACAGGCCACGCTCATGGCTCAGCTGCATGGGGCAGCCAGGGGCAGCCAAGCAGAGGGGCCTCAGCACACGAGGGAAACCAGACCACTGCAGAGGATGGAAAATACAGTCCCAGCCCCACCCAAGACGGAGGACAGGTCGGAGGCACAGCCCTGGGCGAGGGGCTGCCTGGAAAGCAGGCGGCCAGCAGGGTGGCTGGGGGCCAGGCAGGCCAAGAACCAAGTGACCTGGACAGCAGGAGGTGGCAGGAGGGGCAGACGGAGCCAGGAGGGGGCCAGACGGTCGGACTCTGTCCTGCCAGACTCAGACAGAGGACAAGTCGGGGAGGAGACAGACCGAGGAGGGGAGGCCAAGGTGGCAGAGTTAAGCAGGGAGGCAGGGCTGATGAGAACTGGCAGTGGGTGGGCAGGGGGGGCAAGGGCTGTGGACTGGGCGGCCAGGAGGGATCCAGTGAGGGGCCCTGGCCAGGCTAATGGGCAGCCCGTGACCCGCAGGAGCAGCTCAGGGAGCCGGGCCTGCAGTCCCAGCCCGTCCCCTCTCATCTGTTACTAGGGACAGCATCTGTACCACCCTCGCTGGGCCTGACCAGCTGCCCCTCCATGACATCGGCCCTTCCCACATCGGAAAGGTGAGGTAGATAGAAGCACCCTGCTTAGCGTGGGCTATGTAGGAGGGACAGGAAGTGTCTCCCGGTACAATGATGTAGACAGGGGCAAATGGGGCAGGAAGTGGGGATGCGGCCTGGCCCAGGCTGGCACAAAGCTCTGACTCCAGAACACAACTCACGAGCTGGCTGGGCAGCCTCCTGATGCCGCTTCTGGAACATTGCAGAAGGGCCCCAAAGCAGGCAGGAGGAAGCTTGCACAACCCGAAGTGCGAAGGAGGAAGCTTAGTTATTGTTAAGTTCTGACTCCACAGGTGAGAGGAAACATGCTCAGTAAGGCAGTAATTGTTCTAAAGTTGTAAAGGGTCAGGCACGGTGGCACACGCCTGTAATCCCAGCACTTGGGAAGGCCGAGGGCGGGTGGATCACCTGAGGTCAGGAGTTCGAGACCAGCCTGGCCAACATGGCAAAACCCCATGTCTACAAAAAAAAAAACACAAAAAATTACCCGGGCATGGTGACAGGTGCCTGTAGTCCCAGCTACTCGGGAGGCTGTGGCAGAAACACTTGAACCCAGGAGGCAGAGTTTGCAGTGAGCCGAGATCACACCACTGCACTCCAGCCTGGGCAACAGAGCAAGACTCCATCTCAAAAACAAATAAATAAATGAAAACATAAAAAACAAAAGGCCAGGTCCAGTGGCTCACACCTGTAATCCCAGCACTTTGGGAGGCCAAGGCAGGCAGATCACTTGAGATCAGGAGTTCGAGACCAGCCTGGCCAACATGGTGAGACTCCATCTCTACTAAAAATACAAAAATTAGCTGGGTGTGGTGGCGCACGCCTGTAATCCCAGCTACTCAGGAGGCTAAGGCAGGAGAATCGCTTAAACCTGGGAGGCAGTGAGCCGAAATTGCATCATTGCACTCCAGCCTAGGCGACAGAGCGAGCCCGTCTCAAATAAATAAATAAATAAATACAAATAAAAATAAAAATCGAGTTTTTAAGACTTGCCTTGTATGTGGTCAGTTTCCCTAAGCACTCCTTGTGGCCTGAGAAGAATGTGTTTTCTCTCTTGCTGGGTTCAGATTCCATCCACGTCATTACAGTAACCCTGTTACTTGCGTTGTTCAAATCACCTGTATCTTTATCAATTTTCTTTTTCTTCTTAAAACAGGGTCTCTCTCCCTGTTGCTCAGGCTGGAGTGCAGTGGCACGACCATGGCTCACGGTAACCTCGACCTCCTGGGCTCAAGCAATCCTCCCGCCTCAGCCCCTCCAAGTAACTGGGACTACAGGCATGGGCCATCACGCCCAGAAAGTTTTTTGTATTTTTTGTACAGACAGGGTTTCTCCATGTTGCCCATGCTGGTCTCAAATTCCTGGGCTCAACTGATCCTTCTGACTCAGCCTCCCAAAGTGTTGGGATTATAGGACTGAGCCACCGTGCCCAGCATCCTGACCAACTTTCTTTTTTGTTTTTTGAGACGGAGTTTCGCTCTTGTTGCCCAGGCTGGAGTGCAGTGGTGTAATCTTGGCTCACTGCAACCTCTGCCTCCCAGGTTCAAGCAATTCTCCTGCCTCAGCCTCCCGAGTAGCTGGGATTACAGACATGCGCCACCACGCCTGGCTAATTTTGTATTTTTAGTAGAGACGGGGTTTCTCCATGTTGGTCAGGCTGGTCTCGAAATCCCGACCTCAGCTGATCAGCTGATCCACCCACCTTGGCCTCCCAAAGTGCTGGAATTTTAGGGCTGAGCCACCGTGCCCGGCATCCTGGCCGATTTTCTTTCTTTTTTTTTTTTTGAGACAGAGTCTCACTCTGTCACCAGGCTGGAGTGCAGTGGCGCGATCTTGACTCACTGAGACCTCCGCCTCCTGGGTTCAAGCGATTCTCCTGCCTCAGCCTCCCGAGTAGCTGGGACTACAGGAGCATGCCACCACGCCCAGCTCATGTTTGTATTTTTAGTAGAGACAGGGTTTCACCATGTTGGCCAGGATGGTTTCGATCTCTTGACCTCGTGATCCACCCGCCTTGGCCTCCCAAAGTGCTGGGATTACAGGCGTGAGCCACCGAGCCTGGCCCTCCTGACCAATTTTCTAACTGCGTGATTTATGAGCCACTGGGGAAGATGCATTGAAATTCCTGTACCTATGATGTCTGTGTTATAGTTATGGCATCTGTAACCCACTTCAAATTGATCCAGTAGGAGCCGGTACGGTGGCTCACATCTCTAGTCCCAGCTGCTTGGGAGACTGAGGCCGGAGGGTCACGTGAGCCCAGGAGTTTGGGGTTGTCATGCAAAATGATCACATCTGTGAATAGCCACTGTGCTCCACCCTGAGCAACACAGCAAGATCCCTTCTCTTAAACAATCCAGTCAGGTAGAGGTAAGTGAGTGGGGTAGAAACGAGCAAAGTGAACCAAAGTGAACAAGATCAGACACAGCAGATGACTACTGCAGAGGGTGATGGCTACGTGGGACTTCTTTTTTTTTTTTTCTTTGAGACAGAGTCTCACTGTCACCCAGGCTGAACTGCAGTGGCGCAATCTCAGCTCACCGCAACCTCCGTCTCCCGGGTTCAAGCGATCCTCCCGCCTCAGCCTCCCGAATGGCTGAGAGTACAGGCGCGTGCCAGCATACCCAGCTAATTTTTGTATCTTTGGTAGAGACAAGGTTTCACCATGTTAGCCAGGCTGATCTCTAACTCCCGACCTCAGGTGATCTGCCCACCTCGGCCTCCCAAAGTGCTGAAATTACAAGCATGAGCCTCTGCGCCCAGCCTCTTTTTATTCTTCATTAATAATTTAAATGATTGGCCAGGTGCGGTGGCTCATGCCTGTAATCCCAGCACCTTGGGAGTCCAAGGCAGACGGATCACCCGAGGTCAGGCGTTCAAGACCAGCCTGACCAACATGGAGAAACTCCGTCTCTACTAAAAATACAAAATTAGCCAGGCGTGGTGGTGGGTGCCTGTAATCCCAGCTACTCGGGAGGCTGAGGCAGGAGAATCGCTTGAATCCGAGAGGCGGAGGGTGCGGTGAGCTGAGATCACACCACTGCACTCCAGCTTGGGCAACAAGAGCAAAACTCTGTCTCAAAAAAAATAATAACAATAATAATTTAAATGACAAAAGATTTACCATTATGGAAATTTGTAAAGTCTCCTATCATTGAACCTAGTGAAGTTAAATGTCCCTATTAAATGATACCACCATGGCCCTAACTCAAGGTCTGCTACTGTGCCTGGTGAAAGGAGTGACTTAATCTAAATCCCACTTGCTGTTTTTGGCAAAAGGAAAATCATTATCAGAAAAGATAAAATGGGCCGGGGCGGTGGCTCACACCTGTAATCCCAGCACTTTGGGAGGCCGAGGCGGGCGGATCATGAGGTCAGGGGATCGAGACCATCCTGGCTAACACAGTGAAACTCCGTCTCTACTAAGAATACAAAAAATTAGCTGGGTGAGGTGGCGGGCACCTGTAGTCCCAGCTACTCGGGAGGCTGAGGCAGGAGAATGGCGTGAACCCGGGAGGTGGAGCTTGCAGTGAGCCGTGACTGCGCCACTGCACTCCAGCCTGGGTGACAGAGAGAGACTCCGCCTTAGAAAAAAAAAAAAAGTTCAAATGGGGCTGTGTGCAGTGGCTCACGCCTATAATCCCAGGTATGATTTGGGAGGCCAAGACGGGAGGATCACTTGAGTCCAGGAGTTGAAGATCACCCGGGCAACATGGCAAAACCCATCACTACAAAATTTGCCTCTAGTCCCAACTACCTGGAAGGCTGTGGTGGGAGGATTGCTTGAGCCCAAAAGGCAGAGGTTGCAGTGAGTCGAGATTGCACCACTGCACTCCAGCCTGGGAGACACTGACCCTGTCTTAAAAAAAAAAAAAAAAAAAAAAAAAGAGGTCAGGAGCAGTGGCTCAGGTCTATAATCCCAGCACCTTGGGAAGCTGAGGCAGAATGATCATTTGAGGCTAGGAGTTCAAGACCAGCCTGGGTAACATGGCAAGAACCCATCTCTCTAAAAATGTTTAAAATCAGCCAGGTATAGTGGTATACAGCCTATAGTCCCTTCTACTTGGGAGGCTGAGGCAGGAGGATCACTTGAGCTCAGGAATTCAAGGCTGCAGTGAGCTAAGATTGTGCCACTGTACTCCAGCCTGGGCAACAGAGCAAGACCCTGTCTAAAAAAAAAAAAAAAAAAAAAACCAGCCAGGCACGGTGGCTCACTCCTGTAATCCCAGCACTTTGGGAGGCCGAGCCAGGCAGATAACTGGAGGTCAGGAGTTAGAGACCAGCCTGACCAATATGGAGAAACCTCGTCTCTACTAAAAATACAAAATTAGCCAGGCATGGTGGCGCATGCCTGTAGTCCCAGCTACTTGGGAGGCTGACGCAGAATTGCTTGAACCAGGGAGGCGAAGGTTGCAGTGAGCTGACATCAAGCCAACGCACTCCAGCCTGGCGACAGAGCGAGACTCTGTCTCAAAAAAAAAAAAAACAGGCCAGGCACAGTGGCTCATACCTGTAATCCCAGCACTTTGGGAGGCCAAGGTGGGTGGATCACCTGAGGTTAGGAGTTTGAGACCAACCTGGCCAATGTGGTGAAACCCCGTCTCTACTAAAAACACAAAAAAATTAGCCGGACTTGATGTTGTGCACCTGTAACCCCGGCTACTTGGGAGGCTGAGGCAGGAGAATCACTTGAACCTGGGAGGTGGAGGTTGCAGTGAGCCAAGATCACGCCATTGCACTCCAGCTTGGGCAACAGAGTGAGACTCCATCTCAAAAACAAAACAAAACAAAACAAAAAAAACAAAAAAACCCCATAGCAAACGCACACATGTTCAAGCACTTCTGGAAGCAGACAGGCTACTACAGGGGGGAAACTGAAGGTCAAGGCAGAGTGGAAGATATTCTCCTTGCTTTTTGGACATTTGGAATTTTGTAACATGAGCATTGTATAAAAGCTAGGCCAGGCCCAATAGCTCCTGCTTGTACTACTCAGAGGGCTGAGGCAGGTGATCACTTGAGCCCAGGAGTTTGATACCAGGCAAGACCCTGTCTCTGCAAAAAAGTTTGTTCAATTAATAAAAATTTAAATATTGGGTGTGGTGGCAGGCACCTGTAGTCCCAGCTACTCGGGAGGCTGAGGTAGGAGGATTGCTTGAGCCTAGAAAACAGGTTGCAGTGAGCCATGATCGCGCTGCTGCACTCCAGCCAGGGTGACAGCAAGACCTTGTCTCTTTTTTTTGAGACGGAGTCTCGCTTTGTTGCCAAGCTGGAGTGCAGTGGCGTGATCTCGGCTCACTGCAACTTCCACCTCCTGGGTTCCAGCAATTCTCCTGCCTCAGCCTCCCAAGTAGCTGGGACTACAGACGTGCACCACCATCCCCAGCTAATTTTTGTATTTTTAGTAAAGATAGGGTTTCACCATGTTGGCCAGGATGGTCTCGATCTCTTGACCTCGTGATCCGCCTGCCTCGGCCTCCCAAAGTGCTGGGATTACAGGCGTGAGCCACCGCGCCCGGCCTTGTGGACCCTGTCTCCCTTAAAGGCAAAAAAAAAAAAAAAAGTCCAGATAAATACATATACAACTTGATAACTAAGTTTGCTGATTCCTTTTGAAAACTTAGACAAAGGGCCGAGCGTGGTGACTCATGCCTGTAAACCCAGCACTTTGGGAAGTCAAGATGGGAGGATCACTAGAGGCCAGGGGTTCAAGACCAGCCTGGTGAAAATAGCGAGAACCCATCTCTATAAAAAAGAAAAAAAAAACAAAAACTTAAGACTAAAAGCTCACTGCACCCCACCCCCCTGGAGCTGCCCACTTCCTATCCCTCGTGCAACATTCAGCGGCTCTCTTTCAGGGTGCTGAATGCTGCCTAGCAGCACAGCAGGGCAGATAACAAATGCCACCAGGTTTGGGGAGCGGTGGTTCTCCAACTTCGGGGATAGAAACCAGATGTTTAGGAGCTCAGCAAAGACCATGTAAGCCTCGAATCAAGAGGGACCTCCAGCCGGAAGAGAGAGTGCCTGCAGGGGCCTGACGGGACCTGGGAGGAAGGAAATGAGAAACTGCTCTGCCTTCCAGAGCGGCAGCCACAGCTCCTGCTGGCTCGTCTCAGCGCCTCTGCAACAACCTCAGGTGCGGGCAAGACAGACAGACGAAGGGAGGAAGGAAAAACTGATGCAGGAGGATCCTAGACACGGAGAAGCCAGAACCCACAAGAAGGGGGGCGGCGGTGGCGTGGACGGCACACAGGACGGGTGTGGGCTAGTGACAGCGGAACTCTGCCCTTCGACCCAGCCGGGTCACCGCTGAGGACAGACCCTAGAGCGGCACTTCCGGGGTCAGTGAGGTCAACACGACCGCCACAAAGACACCATGATCACTGTCGCTGCCACCTTCCCTCTTGCGGTCTCAGGAGGGCACAGGGAGGCCTTTGGAGGCTGCGTCACCAGGGACGGCTCCGCCAGGTTGACAGCTAGAAGAGGGGGCGCGCTTGTCTTCTTGTGCTCTGAATTTCTCAGCTTTCAACTTATTTGGGTTTTTTTTGTTGTCGCTGTTTTCTTTTGAGACAAAGTCTCACTCTGTCTCCCAGGCTGGAATACAGTGGTACAATCTCGGCTCACTGCAGCCTCAACCTTCCAGGCTCAAGTGATCCTCCCACGTTGGCCTCCCGAGTAGCTAGGACTACAGGCATGCACCACCATGCCCGGCTAATTTTCATTTTTTGTAGAGACAGGGTCTTGCTACATGGCCCAGGCTGGTCTCGAACTCCCAACCTCAAGCGATCCTCGCCTCAGCCTCCCAAACTGCTGGGATTACAGGTGTGAGCTACCATGCCTGGCCTCAATTTCTAACACAGTAACAACCGACAGACATAATCCACACAGACACAGGCTCCTGGGGCTATTGGATCATTCTGGAAGATGTAAAGGGTCCTGAAATCCGTTTGAGAACCCCTGACCTGGAAAGACTCCAACACAGCGCACATAAGGATCTGCTCCAGCACACTCCACAGCAGCATTCTTCCTAGCCAGAAAACCTGGACACACCAACTGAGGCTGGATTAAAGTATGCAATCTAATTGACAACTATGTCCACGGGGACAATTCTAGCCTGCACCTATTTTGTTTTGGTTTTGTTTTTTGTTTTTTTTGAGACGGAGTCTTGCTCTGTCGCCCAGGCTGGAGTACAGTGGTGGGATCTCAGCTCACTGCAACCTCCACCTCCCAGGTTCAAGCGATTCTCCTGCCTCAGCCTCCTAAGTGGGACTACAGACATGCGCCATCACGTCTGGCTAATTTTTGTATTTTTAGTAGAGACGGGGTTTCACCATGTTGGCAGGCTGTTCTAGAACTCCTAACCTCAGGTGATCCACCTGCCGTGGCCTCCCAAAGTGCCGGGATTACAACCATGAGCCACTGGGCCCAGCCATACCTGTTTTTATAAATCAAGTTTTATTGGAACAAAGCCACGCCCACCCGTTTACAGATCGTCTACAGCTGCTTTGGGGCCACAACAGCAGTGGTGAGTAATCCTAACAGAGGCCGTGCCCTCTACCAGGGGGCCCTCCTGGGGGAGGGATGCCATAGTGGGTGGGAGCTGGTGGTGGGGACCCTCCCTCTTGCAGCCAGAAGGGCAGGTCTCTGTAAGGGGGCCGTCCAGTGGGGACACCTGAGGCATCACTGTGACAAGTGACCCTTGCAAGGCCATTCCTGGGCCACCATTTCAACTGAGGCATCAGACTGACCTTAATCCTGCCTTTGAGGCATGGAAGTCTCTGGGGATATTTGTGGTTGTCATGACTGGTAGGGCAGGATGCTCTGGCATGGAGTGGGTGGGGGCCAGGGACGCTGCTCAGCACCCTGCAGTGCCCAGGACGGTCCCAGCCAGAGGATGACCTGGCCCCAAACATCCACAGTGCAGAGCGGGAGAGGCCCTGTGCTAAGAAATTTATTTCACTTTCATTGTGAGCCTGGCACAGGGCTCACTCTGCCCTTCAAATCCATAACCTCATTGAATTCACACCACACTGCAGCGTGGTGGGTATTAGCCCTGTCTAAAATAAGACGATGTGGGAGCTGGCGAGTCGCTGGCCAGGGATGCTGAAAAGATTATGTACAGTGCAGAGTGTTGTACCTGAGCAGGTTAAAGGTGCCGCAAAAGACAGCTATTGTTATTTTGATGTGCAGCCACAAAAAAGATTGAGGAGTGGGGGGCCGCAGATGCCTCTCCCGTTGCCTAGGCTGGGCCGTCTGCCCAAAGTCACTGCCCTCGATCAGCTCCCTGCGTTCCCGCCCATCAAGCAACATCACTGTCACCCTATTCGGCCCAAGTGAGACCACCACGAGATCCTCCATATTCCGAGACAGACACAACTCTGTTCTGCTCTGGGGTCTCCATCAACTTCACTGCAGACCTTGGGCTGCTAGGCCAGGTTTCTTTAAACAGGGAAAAAAAAGGACTGTGAACACTCTAGAACATTCTATAAGGACAACGGCCCATTTGCACCCACCAGGAACTGTGTTGCTTTCTATCACGTCAGCCTGGGTGCCTGCAGACTTCACACTCTGGGAGGTGCTGCTGTGCGCCTCTGTCCCGCTTTCCCGCCACTGTCCAAACCTCCCTGCTGCCAGCTCACTTTCCCAGCCATGCAAGTGGGGAAATTGCATCACCTCTCTGTGGCCCGGAAGACAGAAGCAACGACACGATCTCTTAAAAGCTACTGCATGGGGGCCGGGCGCAACGGCTCACACCTGTAATCCCAGCACTTTGGGAGGCCAAGGGGGAGGGGGGGAGGGTGAATCACCTGAGGTTGGGAGTTCGAGATCAGCCTGACCAACATGGAGAAACCCCATCTCTACTAAAAATACAAGAAAAATTAGCCGGGCATGGTGGCGCACACCTGTAATCCCAGCTACTCAGGAGGCTGAGGCAGAAGAATCGCTGGAACCCAGGAGGCGGAGGTTGAGGTAAGCCGAGATCACGCCATTGCGCTCCACCTTGGGCAATAAGAGCGAAACTCCGTCTCAGAAAAAAAAAAAAAAAAAAAAAAAGCTACTGCATGGGAAACAGCCACAGGGTAAGGGAACTAAGAGGCAGTTATGAAGGTTACATAGGAATATGGAATCTTTTCATAACTACCAGAGCTGACCTGGGAGATGAAATTCAGTGTTGAGAGCCCAGTCTCAGAAACCAAAATCCCAGGTTCCAATCCCAGCTCCCTGTTCAGTTCAGGTGAGTTCCGGCAGGGCTAGGTCCAGGTGTCATCACTGCCAACATCCTGACAATTAAAAGCACAATGTACGTGGCTGGGTGCAGTGGTTCACACCTGTAATCCCAGCACTTTGGGAGACAGAGGTAGGTGGATCACCTGAGGTCAGGAGTTCGAGACCAGCCTGGCCAACATGGTGAAACTCCGTCTCTACTAAAAATACAAAAAATTAATCAGGCGTGGTGGTGGGTGACTGTAATCCCAGCTACTTGGGAGGCTGAGGCAGGAGGATCACTTGAACTTGGGAGGTGAAGGTTGCAGTGAGCCCAGATCGAGCCACTGCACTCCAGCCTGGGCAACAAGAATGAAACTCCATCTCAAAAAAAAAAAAAAAAAAGTACAATGTACATGTCTAATTAACATAAGTGTTCCTGTCATTGTCACACTAAACTTAGAAATGTGACAGACACTATTGTATGACTCAAGTATTATGTTACAAATGAGGGGAGATAGGGGTTTTGGGTTGCATGGATGTAGACATTTGTCAAAATTATTCAGTCTGTTTAACATCTATTTCACTATAGACAAAGTTTTTAGGTCAGGCACTGTAGCTCACGCCTGTAACCCCAACACTTTGGGAGGCCAAGGCAGGAGGGTCACTTGAGCCCAGGAGACCACCCTGGGCAACATAATAAGACCCTATCTCTACAAAAGATACAAAAACTGGCCAGGCATGGTGGTGCATGCCTATAGTCCTAGCTACTTGGGAGGCTGAGGCTGGAGGATTGCTTGAGCCCAGGAAGCTGAGGCTATAGTGAGCTGTGATCGTGCCACTGCACCACAGCCTGGGCAGAGTGAGATCCTGTCTCAAATAGGAGCAACAACAACAACAACAAAAATCAATGAAAACAGAACCAAAAACAAATACTGAGCTCTAGTTACTGATGGTGTGCTGCAGTAATTAGGGGAAAGGTGGACTGGTGTCTGCAACTTACTTTGAAATACATCCTAAAAAGATGGATTGGTGGGCAGAGAGAAAGACACAGAGCGCTTCAAGATAAACCTAATACGTCAGAATACCGATGGTGAAATCTACATAGCAGGTGTGTCTAGGTGTTTTCCCATTCCTGCACGGTTGAAATGCAAAAGTTAAAATGCTAGCTCACTGGCTGGCATAGAGTGGATACTCAGCATTATCTCCTCCAGAGTCCAACCCGCCATTGACCTACGCTGTGAACTTAGAAGGTCCTTGCAGGCTTCAGAAACTCTTTGTGAAATGAAGCCTTCTGTGCTGACCCAATAGGCTGAGTGGCAAATCAAAATCAGTTTGGATGCCACAAAGGGAGCACGCATCGTAGGAGGAGGGAGGAAGAGAGCGCCAGGCGGAGCTCCTCTGTCGAGCCCGGCCCTGCCTCTTTGCACGCACGCGGCTTGCACCGTCAACTCCCCAAGTTCTCCAGATCGCCTCCTCCCGGGGCAGGGCGGGTTAACTCAGATTCTTAAGACTCAAGTCATCACGTCTCTTACGGGAAGAGGGCTAATGAAGGTCTCCTATGGCACGCAAGCCGGAGAAATTAATCATCAGGTCTCATCTGGAGTGAGCAGGCATGATCCTCCCGGCCCCCAAAAACCCCTGGCCAGGAGCGGTGTTTATTTTCCAACCTAGACACCAGATGGCAGCAGTACCCGGTTCAAAATCCAACAACAACACAGTGGGGTACACGCAGCTCAACTGAGGACTTTTAATCCAGTTCCGGTAGTCTACGCCCGTCCCCACGGTCCAACCAACTCCAGCAGACGGGACCTACACCTTCGATCACACTGTCTCATCCTGCTGGGAAACCCCACTCACAGTAGGTCCCACAGTCCCCCACAAAAACACCAACCAAAGTAGCACCTCCATCCCCAGGTGCCAATGGAGGGAGCGCCCCAAACGTGGCAGCTATGAAATCAAACAGGGACATTTTAAATGCAACGAGGGGCTGGACAAAGAATAGAGAAAGAGACGAGGGCCGGTGGACCCCTCGGGGACCACACGCCCCAGGTCACCAGCAGCCGCAGCACAGCAGGCTCAGAGTGGCGGAAATTCCTGATTAGCAAGCACCATCTCCAGACTCTGAATAAGCTAATCCAAATTTTTAGAAAAAAACACTCTCAGGGTCTGATGCTTAACCGGTACAGGCTGTGAGCAATTGATGGTGGATGTTTAAAAAAGAAAACCTGGTCCCCCTCCGTCCTAGCTACCAGACGGTCCTGGGCCCTTTCTCGAAAATTCCTCAGCCTTCCATCGGCCACCTCCAAAACTTCTTTCTCTAGCCATTATTTTGAGGGGGAGCTTTGAAAAAAGAAGTTTAAAAGCCCAGACCCTATAGATTCGAGGGCCAGCCGCCAGCCCAGCGTGTCAATCTGTGAGTCCTCCCTTTGTTCCTTCCTCTCGCAGGCATTTGAGGTTTCTGTGGACTTCTCCTTCCGGGAGAGGTGAAGTGGGACCGGACGAGGTTGTGGGGGGAGGTGGGAGGGAGAAAGTATCGGCTGGTGGCTGCAGAGGCGCGGGGCCTGGACCAGGCATAGAACAAAGGTGCTGGCGGCGGGTGTACCTGTTTGCCCCTGTAGAACAGCCTCTGCAGGCCTGGCTCCACGTGGAACAGCTCCTGGATCTTCCGCCTCAGCTCCTCCACCTTGGTCAGCCTGGACAGCGAGTCCACCGTGTGGGTCTGCCTCCCGTCCATGGTCCGGACCTGGATCCACATGGTGTCGGCGCTGAGGGGAGGGACAGCAAAGACCCCAATCAGTTTTACCAGCACCTCTAAGCCATGCCATGCTCTAAGGAGTCGGGTTGCTTTTGTCCGGCCTGTGGACACCAGGAAACTCCCAGGATGCCCTCCCAGTCCTCCTATACAGCCAGACCCCGGCCAGGGCCAGACACAGGAAATTAAGGACTTAAGGCATTAACGACTACCCAAGTGTTGAAGATTGAGGAGGAAGGAGAATGAAAAGAGGGAATTGAAAGGAAAGCAAAAGGTCCAACCCATCCCTCCTTCCCCCATGACCAGAGGAGGAAGGAGGCCCCGGCCAAGTGGCCGAGTTGGTTCGTTTATTCATTCATTCATTCATTCATTCATTCCTCGGATTCCTATTTACGGAAGAGGGAATCCCAGAAGTCCAGCGCGGGCCGGAACTTCAGAAGTCCCGGGGGAACTCAACCAAGTGCTACTGAGAGGGAAAAACCCCACCCGAGATCCTCGGACCCCGGGACCCCTCGGTGCCCGCGCCCCCCTCTCCTTGCCGCCCCCCCCGCGCGCGTGCGCGACCGGGCCCGCCCCGCGGTGGCCATGGTAACCGGCCGCCCCGTCCCGGCCACCCGCGCGCGCGCGCGCCCCGCGACTCACCTCGACCTCTAACCCCCGGCAGCTCGCGCCCCTCCAAACCCTGGACCCTCGGCGTCCCTCCCGCACTCCCACCGGCCCGCGCGGGTCTCGCCAGCGAGCCCACGCCCACCCCCGCCGCTGGGACTACAGAGGGGGCCCCCGCTCGTCAAGTCCCGCCCCCCTTCACTTGAGCCGCCTCTTATTGGCTCCGCAGCAGCCGGCCGCCCCGCCCCGCTCGCTCCCCATTGGCCCAGATGCGCCCGGGGAACTCAGGGCGCGCGAAATCGGGCTCGGGCGCGACAATTGAATCGCGGGGCGCCCCGCGCGCAGGCGCGGAGCCTGACATCCTCCCCGGCGGCTCGCTGGGCCCTCCCCCACCCGGCGCGCTCGACCCCCCGCCGGGCTCCGGGGACGCAGCGCTGGTCCCGGCTCCAGCCGGGTGTGTGCCGGGGAGCGACTCCCGAGGGTTAGGCGGAAGGGGAGGCCCTGGATCCCGGGACAGAGTGCGGGACACGCGTGCGCCCGGGCTGGCCGCGCGGGAAAGTTTTGCAAAGTTCCCGAGCCCCGTGCGCCCGGCCCGGGCTGGCACCCCGACCCGGCCCGCCCGCTCACCTCTCCGGTCGCCGCGAACAGCTTGTCTGCCTGCGCGCCTGGCCCGGCTGGGGATGGCGATGAAGCCGCTTGCGTGGTCCGGACCCCGCGCGGACTTGCGTGCGACCCGGAGCGCCCGCTCGGCAAACGCTGCCCGCCGCGCTGCCAGCTGCTCTGATTTTTTTCCCGCGAAAACTCGGCATTTGGGAGTTGCGGGGCCGCAGGAGGCCGTGCCGGGGGCGGGCGCCTGCCTCCTGATTGGCCGACGCAGTGGCGGGAAGCGAGAAAGAGGGTGGGGGGCGCCCCCGCCTCTGTCCACGGCGCCTCCGCCTAGCGGGCCACGGCTCCGCCCAGCCCTGCGCGCTCTGCTGGGCGCGCCCAGCGTGCAAAGGGGCTGCGTGGCAGGCCCTGGTCACCCCCCGCACGTGGACCCCCCCCAGGAGCCTTGGGGACCCCCAGGGTACAGAACCCCTGACCTCTTTAAGTCCAAGTCCGTTCACAGCCCCCCACTCGCACGCATTGACCAGTAGGTCTAAGAAGGCCAGAATAAATGTGTAAATACTGCGAGGGAATGTGGGGGGCCCCAGGAGACCACCTGCACCCTAATGGCTCGCCTGATCGCCCCAAGCCCCACTGCCTGGCGTCAGGGCCTGCCAGGGCTCCCCACTCTACCCACCCGCAGGGCTTGTTTGCTGTCTTTTCCCGCCTCGTTTTCCCGCCTTCTCCAGGCTGTCCAGGCGGGCAGGGCTGCCCTGCCCCCTCCGCTCTGTCTATTCCACTCTGACCAGTCCTGGCGGGCACAGGAGTGACCTGTGCTGGGCACCTACAAAGCAGCCAGACAGGTTGCTCAGAGCTGCAGAAACCAGCGGTGTACATGGCAGACCCAGTTGGTGGTCTCAGGGAGGGAAAATTCCTATCTGGGGGAGACAGGCAAAAAAATGAATAACTAAAGCAGATAATTTCAGATGATTCCTTATAGGAGAGTGGCCAGCAGCCATGTGGTGGGAGACAGGGAGAGAGGATACTCTCTCACTGGGGCCACTGCGGTGGGCCTCTCGGAGAAGATGACATTTGAGCTGGAATCGGAGATGAGACTCCAAGGACAGATGGGTCTAGGAGGGAAAGTCAAACCCAGAGGCCGGAAAAGGCTTAGAGGTGTCCAGGGAGCAGGAAGGGGCTGCTGTGGTTGGGGCCCACTGAGCAAAGGGGAGGGGGAGTTGAGGTCAGAGGGGTGATATATAATACCTTGAAGGCCACCGGGGAGGACTTTGGTCTTTCTCTTGAGAGCTGTGAGCAGAAAAACGTTGAGTTCTCACTGAGCTTTTTACAGTTTCTTCGTCACTCTATTAAGTCTCCTCTATCTGGTCAGTGGTATTTCTACTATGTCCCTAATATAGGAGACAGATCATGGCCCCTGAAGATGTGCGTCTCTAGAACCCCACGTCCTCGCCCCCAGGATCTGTGAATACACTGCCTTACACAGCTAAAAGGACTTTGCAACTTTGCAGGTGTGATTCAGTTAATGATTTTGAGTTGGGGAGCGTCTCCTGGGTGATCCAGGTGGGCACAATGTCCTTAAAAGGTCCTAATAAGTGAAAGAGGGATACAAAAAGGTCAAAGTCAAAGGAGATGGGAAAGTGGAAGCAGGCTTTACAATGATCAGGCCAAGGGCCGGGCGCGTTGGCTCACACCTGTAATCCCAGCACTTTGGGAGGCCAAGGCAGGCAGATCACCTGAGGTCAGGAGTTCGAGACCAGCCTGACTAACATGGAGAAAACCCGTTTCTACTGAAAATACACAATTAGCCTGGCGTGGTGGCACATGCTTGTCATCCCAGCTACTCAGGAGGCTGAGGCAGGAGAATCGCTTGAACCCAGGAGGCAGAGGTTGCGGTGAGCCAAGATTGCGCCATTGCACTCCAGCCTGAGCAACAAAAGCAAAACTCAGTCTCAAAAAAAAAAAAAAAAAAAGATCAGGCCAAGAGGCAAGGAAGATGGGCAGCCTCTGGTGGCTAGAAAAAGCAAGAAAGACTCCTAGAACCCACCCTGCCCCTAAAATTTATTTCAGACTTCTGACCTCCCAAACTAAAATGATAAATGTGTGGGCCGGGCGCGGTGGCTCACACCTGTAATCCTAGCACTTTGGGAGGCCGAGGCAGGCAGATAACTGGAGGTCAGGAGTCGCCAGACTAGCCTGGTCAACATGGTGAAACCCCGTCTCTACTAAAAATACAAAAATTAGCCAGGTGTGGTGGCGGGTGCCTGTAATCCCAGCTACTCGGGAAGCTGAGGCAGAGAATTGCTTGAACCCGGGAGGCGGAGGTTCCAGTGAGCAGAGATCGTGCCACTGCACTCCAGCCTGGGCAACAGAGCGAGACTGTCTCAAAAAAAAAAAAAATTAGCTGGGCAGAGTGGTGTGTGCCTATAATCCTAGCTACTCAGGAGATTGAGGCAGGAGAATCACTTGAACCCAGGAGACGGAGGTTGCAGTGAGCCAAGATCGAGCCAGTTTACTCCCACCTGGGTGACAGAGCAAGACTCTATCAACAAATAAATAAATGTGTGGTTTGCAGCCACTGAGTTTGTGGTCCTTTGTCATAGCAGCCTTGGGAAGCTCCTGCATTCTAATCCACGATGTCCAGATGATGCTGTTCACTGTCTCCAACCTCAGTACACGATCAACGCTACTGCACACAATTCTAGACCCTCAGCCATCAGCCAGGTAGAACCCACACCACAGGTATGACCAGGCCCACCTGAGGGTGTGAGATGGCTTGAGCTCTTCCAAAATGACAGCACCTGCTGCAGGAACCTAGCCTATTTCTATCAGAACACATCATCTGCTTATAGCGCTGTTGCCAAAACTCAACGTGGCTGAAAGAGGCAATACATTTTTCTTTTTCTTTTTTTCTTTTTCTTTTTGAGATGGAGTCTTGCTTTGGTGCCCAGCCTGCAGTGCAATGGTATGATCTTGGCTCTCTGCAACCTCCACCTCCTGGGTTCAACCAATTCTTCTGCCTCAGCCTCCCCAGTAGCGAGAACTAGAGGTCCGCACCACCATGTCTGGCTAATTTTTGTATTTTTAGTAGAGATGGGGTTTCACCACGTTGGCCAGGCTGGTCTCGAACTCCTGACCTTAGGTGATCTGCCCGCCTGGACCTCCCAAAGTGCTGGGATTACAGGCATGAGCCACTGTGATCAGCCGGGAATGAATTTTTCATGTACACATGGTGAGGGGCACAGCCCAAGCACCTTGGATAATGGAAGTTAAGTGTCACAGAGGAGTTATCTAGCTCTCCCTGCAGAAAAGATACTGAGGGCTGTTGATTGAGGGCTCCAGTTCCCTAGTCATCTTGAGAAAATCAAAATTTCTCAAATTAGCTCAGGTTAATTGTCCAGCTGGGTGCAGTGGCTCACACCTGCAAACCCAGCACTTTGAGAGGCCGAGGAAGGCTGATCTCTTGCGCCTGGGAGTTTGAGACCAGCTTGGGCAACGTAGTGAGAACCTTTCTCTACAAAAAATAAAAATAAATTAGCCAGGCATGGTGGTGTGCACCTGTAGTCCCAGCTACTCAGGACACTGATGCAGGAGGACCTCTTGAGCCCAGAAGATCAAGGCTGCAGTGAGCCATGCTTGCGCCACTGCACTCCAGCCTGGGTGACAGAACAAGACTCTGTCTCAAAAAATAGTAATAATTGCTCAAGTTAATCATTTAAAAACATGAGTAACAAACTATTCCAGGCATCTCAGAAAAAAAGCTCACAAGTCACTTAGAGCAGGGGTGTCCAATCTTTTGGCTTCCCTGGGCCACACTGGAAGAAGAATTGTCTTGGGCCACACATAAAATACACTAACACTGGCCGGGCACAGTGGCTCACACCTGTAATTCCAGAACTTGGGAGGCCAAGGCAGGTGGATCACCGAGGTCAGGAGATCAAGACTAGCCTGGCTAACACGGTGAAACCCTGTCTCTACTAAAAATACAAAAATTAGCCGGATGTGGTGGCACGTGCCTATAATCCCATCTACTCGGGAGGCTGAGGCAGGAGAATTGCCTGAACCTAGGAGGCAGAGGTTACAGTGAGCCGACATTGTACCACTGCACTCCAGCCTGAGCAACAAGAGCAAAACTCCATCTCAAAAATAAATAAATAAATAAATAAATAATAAAATACACTAACACTAACAATACCTGATGAGCTAAAAAAAAAAAAAAAATGCAAAAAAATCTCACAACGTTTTAAGGAAGTTTACAAATTTGTTGCCGGGTGCGGTGGCTCACACCCGTAATCCCAGCACTTTGGGAGGCTAAGGCGGGTGGATCACGAGGTCAGGAGATGGAGACCATCCTGACTAACATGGTGAAACCCTGTCTCTACTAAAAATACAAAAAAAAAAGTTAGCCGGGCGTGGTGGCACGTGCCTGTAGTCCCAGCTACTCGGGAGGCTGAGGCAGGAGAATGGCGTGAACCCAGGAGGCGGAGCTTGCAGTGAGCCGAGATCGCACCACTGCACTCCAGCCTGGGCGACTGAGCAAGACTCTGTCTCAAAAAAAAAAAAAAGAAAGAAAGTTTACAAATTTGTGTTGAGCCATATTCCATCCTGGGCCACATGTGGCCCGTGGGTCAGGGGTTGGACGAGCTTGACTTAGGGAAACAAGAGGCCAATGCCCACAAAACCTATCACATAAAATAATGCAAGATACAGCCAAGACAAGAAATCAGGCCTGCCAGGCTAGAGAATGGGTACTTCCTAGCCCCTCCTATGATTCAATGTCCCTCCCTCTCAGGTACCAGCCCACATGCAAATCAGGTGCCAGGAATAACTGCTAGAGTGCAAAAGGCCTCAGTTTCCCTTTTGCAAAATGATACATTCTCAGAGGTCATTAAGTCATTCAACAAACTTTTATTGATTCCACCCCCACCCCCACTCCTGGCTGAGCCAGATCCTGCCTGGGTCACGCAGACATTGGTGGGCACAAAGTTCACTTAGACAAGGTCTCACCCTGGAGGGACTTCCCATCCAATGGGGGAGATGCAAGCATAAAGAGAAATGTCAGCCGGGCGTGGTAGCTCACGCCTGTAATCCCAGCACTTTGGGAGGCTGAGTGAGGTGGGTGGATCATGAGGTCAGGAGTTCAAGACAAGCCTGGCCAAGATGGTGAAACCCTGTCTCTACTAAAAATAACAAAAATTGGCTGGGTGCGTGGCTCATGCCTGTAATCCCAGCACTTTGGGAGGCCAAGGTGGGCAGACCACGAGGTCAGGAGATCGAGACCATCCTGGCTAACATGATGAAACCCCGTCTCTACTAAAAATACAAAAAATTAGCCAGGCATTTGTGGCAGACGCCTGTAGTCCCAGCTACTCGGGAAGCTGAGGCAGGAGAATGGCATGAACACGGGAGGCAGAGCTTGCAGTAAGCCGAGATCGCACCACTGCATTCCAGCCTGGGTGACAAAGTGAGACTCCATCTCAAAACAAAAACAAAAACAAAAAGAACAAAAATTAGCCGGGCACGGGGGCAGGTGCCTGTAACCCCCATGCCCGTAATCCCAGCTACTTGGGAGGCTGAGGCAGGAGAACAGCTTGAACCCAGGGGACAGAGTTTGCAGTGAGCTGAGATCACGCCACTGCATTCCAGCCTGGGCAACAGAGTAAGACTCCACCTCAGAAAAAAAGAGAAATGTCAATCATGCAGGGAGTTGCTGCTTCCTGATGGTGTCGATGTTCAGATTAAGCACACAGTGCCCTGATCAACTTCAGTATGCACCAGATTTCAGGTCCTGGCCATATCTCTATGTTTTTTCCAATATAGACCAATATAAATGTAGAGTCTTTAAGATGAAAATGAGCGTGTATGCGCCTGGGCACAGTGGCTCACGACTGTAATCCCAGCACTTTGGGAGGCCAAGGTAGGCGAATCATTTGAGGCCACAAGTTCGAGACCAGCCTGGCCAAAATGGTGAAACCCCGTCTCTACTAAAAATACAAAAATTAGCTAGTTGCAGTGGCACTTGCCTGTAATCTCAGGTACTTGGGAGGCTGAGGTGGGAGAATCGCTGGAACCCAAGAGGCAGAGGTTGTAGTGAGCCGAGATCACACCATTGCACTCCAGTCTGGCTGACAGAGTGAGACCATCTCAACAAATAAAAATAAAATAAATAAAAATATCAAAAAAAATTTAGCAAAGCATGGTGATGGTGCATGCCTGTAATTCCAGCTACTCAGGAGGCTGAAGCAGGAGAATTGTTTGAACCCGGGAGGCAGATGTGGCAGTGAGCCGAGATCGCGCCACTACACTCCAGCCTGGGTGACAGAATGAGACTTTGTCTCAAAAAAAGAAAAAGTCCAGGTGCAGTGGCTCACGCCTGCAATCCCAGCACTTTGGGCGGCTGAGGCGGGTGGATCACGAGGTCAGGAGATCGAGACCATCCTGGCTAACACAGTGAAACTCTGTCTCTATCAAAAAATTAGCTGGGCATGCTGGCGTGCACCTGTGGTCCCAGCTACTCAGGAGGCTGAGGCAGGAGAATGGCTTGAACTCAGGAGGCGGAGGTTGCAGTGAGCCAAGATGGCGCCCCTGCACTCCAGCCTGGGCTACAGGGTGAGACTCCATCTCAAAAAAAAAAAAAAAAGAACCAGTAAAAAAGAACCAGTGAGGACTACAGGTTTCCCAATCAACCACCCACCCTAAACAACACTTTTGCCTCCCCTCCTGGCCACTGGGGTCCCCACTTCCCGGAACTCTGAGCTGAGTGATGTCATAGATGGATTACCTCACTAGGGCCAAGGAACCGGGAATTTCAGGGACATGGGGGAGGGAGAGGGATGTTTCTCTACCCCCCCAACCCCCTATGTCTGCGGTAAAGTCGATCGAATTAGTGCTTCCGGAGGATACAATCTACCTGGCTGGCTCCAGCATAAAAGGGCAGGTGATCTTAACCCTGAACAGCACCCTGGTGGACCCCATAGTGAAGGTGGAGCTCGTGGGAAGGGGTTACGTCGAGTGGAGTGAAGAAGCTGGGGAATCCCGTGATTATAGCAGAAATGTTATTTGCAACAACAAGGCAGACTACGTGCATAAGACAAAGACATTCCCAGTGGAGGGTAAGGACGAGGCCAACAGCCACCCCTAGCCATGACAGGAACCTGGGTCTGGAAAATAAACACATCCAAGAGTCAATCAACAAAACTTTAGAGCTATCAGAAATAGGGAGTGGCCTGATTTCTCCCTAGGAGGGCAGCCGTGTAGAACAATGACCATCAGATACACGAAACATGAAAATAACGAGACATAAGGAGCTGATCAGAACCCAGATATTCAAAATGAAGGTTCAAGGTAGTCTCCTTGGAAAATGCTCAATCCAACAACTGCCTTTGAGAGGCCCCTGAGCAGTCTTATTCTTTTATAGATAAGTTTCACTCTGACAGCAAAACCCCAGGAGACAAAGTAGGCAGTCCTGTATTCATGGGGAGAAACAGTGGAGGTGGGCCAGGCACAGTGGTTCATGCCTGTAATTCCAGCATTTTGAGATGCCAAGGCAGGTGGATCACTCGAGGTCAGGAGTTTGAGACCAGCCTGGCCAATATAGCGAAACCCCATCTCTGCCAAAAAATACCAAAAAATTAGCTGGGCGTGCTGGCACATGCCGGTAATCTCAGCTACTTGGGAGGCTGAAGCAAGAGAATCACTTGAACTCATGAAGGGGAGGTTCCAGTAAGCTGAGATCGCACCACGGCACGCCAGCCTGGGTGACGGAGCGAGATTCCCTCTCAAAAAAAGAAAGATAGTGGAGGTAGAAGAGCAAGGGAGACCTTCCAGGGAAGGAATAACTAGTCCCCAGTTCCACCAGGTAAGATCTGAAATCTGAACAAATGTCAGAGAGTCTGCTGAGCTGTCGGGGGAATTATATGTCCTTTGCAAAATGTGTTTGTGGGGATATTCCCGGGTATTATGCAGTCAAGCAGAACACGTGGCCAACACTTGGCTGAACAAAGTGTAATTTAATTTAATTTATTTATGTATTTATTTATTTGTATCTTATTTATTTATCTATTTTTTGAGACACAGTCTCGCCCTGCTTCCCAGGCTGGAGTGCAGTGGCGCATCTCAGCTCACTGCAACCTCCGCCTCCTGGGTTCAAATGATTCTCCTGCCTCAGCCTCCCGAGTAGCTGGGATTACAGGCACCTGCCACCACACCCAGCAATTTTTTGTATTTTTAGTAGAGGCAGGGTTTCACCATGTTGGCCAGGCTGGTCTCGAACTCCTGACTTCGTGATCCGCCCGCCTCGGCCTCCCAAAGTACTGGGATTACAGGAGTGAGCCACCAGGCCTGGCTTATGTATTTATTTTTGAGACAAGGCCTCGCTCTGTTGCCCAGGCTAGAGGGCAGTGGTGTGATCACAACTCACTGCAGCCCCAGCCTCTCTGGCATAAGCGATCCTCTCACCTCAGCCTCCTGAGTAGCTGGGACCACAGGCACATGGCACCAGGCCTGGCTAGTTTTTGTTTTTTATTTTTGTTTTTTTTTGAGACGGAGTTTTGCTCTTGTTGCCCAGGCTGGAGTGCAATGGCGCAATCTCGGCTCACCGCAACCTCCTGGGTTCAACGACTATCTCTTAAAAAAATAACTAGCAATTTTTTTTTTTTTTTTTGAGACTGAATCTCACTCGTTGCCCAGGCTGGAGTGCAGTGGCGTAATCTTGGCTCACTGCAACCTGCGCCTCCTGGATTCAACGGATTGTCCCGCCTCAGCCTCCCGAGTAGCTGGCACTACAGGCATGCGCCACTACTCCCAGCTAATTTTGTATTTTTAGTAGAGAGGGGATTTCTCCATGTTGGTCAGGCTGGTCTTGAACTCCTGACCTCAGATGATCCACCCACCTCGGCCTCCCAAAGGGCTGGGATTACAGGCATGAGCCACCACACCTGGCCATTTTAGACTAAAAATTTAGATGAGATGATCTGTTCCACCAGAGGAGTACTCTGCAAAGAGGGGACAACCAAGCACAGAACTGAGTGTCGTCCAGCATGGAGTGCAGTGGTGCAATCTTGGCTCACTGCAAGCTCCGCCTCCCAGGTTCTTGCCATTCTCCTGCCTCAGCCTCCTGAGTAGCCGGGACTACAGGTAACCGCCACCACGCCCGGCTAATTTGTTTGTTTTTTTTTTAGTAGAGACGGGGTTTCACCATGTTAGCCAGGATGGTCTCGATCTCCTGACCTCATGATCCACCCACCTCGGCCTCCCAAAGTGCTGGGATTACAGGCGTGAGCCACTGCGCCCGGCCGCTAGTTCTTCTTTTAAGAGACAGTCTTTACTCTGGCACCCAGGCTGGAGTGCCATGGCGTGATCTCAGCTCACTGCAACCTCCACCTCCTGGGTTCAAGCGATTCTCCTTCCCCAGCCTCCTGCATAGCTGGGATTATAGGCGCATGCCACTACGCCCTACTAATTTTTTGTATTTTTAGTAGACACAGGGTTTCACCATGTTGGCCAGGCTGGTCTCAAACTTTTGACCTCAGGTGATCTGCCCCACCTCAGCCTCCCAAAGTGCTAGGATTACAGGCATGAGCCACCATGCCCATCCCAGGTTTTTCATTTATTTAATAAACATTTTTTTTTTTTTTTTTTTGAGATGGAGTCTCGCTCTGTCACCCAGGCTGGAGTGCAGTGGCGCTATCTCGGCTCACTGCAAGTTCCGCCTCCCGGGGTTCATGCTATTCTCCTGCCTTGGCCTCCCGAGTAGCTGGGACTACAGGCACCCGCCACCATGCCCAGCTAATTTTTTGTATTTTGTTTATTAGAGACGGGGTTTCACGGTGTTTGCCAGAATGGTCTCGATCTCCTGACCTCGTGATCCACCCGCCTCGGCCTCCCAGAGTGCTGGGATTACAGGTGTGAGCCACCATGCCCGTTCCAGGTTTTTCATTTATTTAATAAATGTTTATTTAATAAACATTTATTGAGTGCCTACTGTGCACAAACAAACACCGTGCTAGGTGCTGGGGATGCGGCAGTGATTAAAAAAACACAGCCTGGGCCGGGCACGGTGGCTCACGCCTGTAGTCCCAGCACTTTGGGAGGCTGGGTGAGCAGATCTCCTGAGGTCAGGAGTTCAAGACCAGCCTGACCAACATGGCAAAACCCCATCTCTATGAAAAATACAAAAATTAGCCAGGCATGGTGGCACACGTCTGTAGTCCCAGCTACTTGGGGCGCTGAGGCAAGAGGATCACTTGAGCCCAAGAGGTCCAGGCTGAGTGAAAAAGTGAGACCCTGTCTCAAAAAAAAAAAAAAAAAAAAAAGGCCGAGCCCGCCCGATGGCTCACGCCTGTAATCCCAGCCCTTTGGGAGGCCAAGGCGGGTGGATTATTTGAGGTCAGGAGTTCGAGACCAACCGGGCCAACATGGTGAAACCCCATCTCTACTAAAAATACAAAAATTAGCCAGGCGTGGTGGCACACACCTGTAATTCCAGCTACTCAGGAGGCTGAGGCAGGAGAATTGCTTGAACCCAGGAGGTGGAGGTTGCAGTGAGCCAGGATCACGCCACTGCACTCCAGCCTGGGTGACAGAGTGAGATTCTGTCTCAAAAAAACGAAAAAGAAAGAAAGAGACAGAGTCCCTAGTATCTTTGGGATTGCCATGGGCTAGGGAAGATAGACAATGCTAAGAGGATTTTCGAGAAGTGCAAGAAGGAAAATGAAACAAAGGTCATGGAAATGGCGGTTGTGTGAGAGTCTGCTTCCTAGACCATCACTCAGTTGGTCAATCAACATGTATTAAACACTCACTGTATACCATGCACTGAAGGTCAAGCTCTATGAGGGCGAAAGTTTTCTCTGCTTCACATACTACTTTGTTTATTTATTTATTTATTTTTAGAGACGGCGTCTCGCTCTGTCACCCAGGCTGAAGTACAGTGGCATGATCTCGGCTCACTGCAACCTCCGCCTCGCAGGTTCAAGCGATCCTCCCACCTCAGCCTCCTGAGTACCTGGAACTACAGGTGTGTGCCACCACACCCGGCTAATTTTTGTATTTTTGGTAGAGATGGGGTTTCGCCATTTTGGCCAGGTTGTTCTCAAACTCCTGACCTTGAACTCCTGATCTGCCCGCCTCGGCCTCCCAAAGTGCTGGGATTGCAGGCATGAGCCACCAGGCCCAGCCGGTTTGTGCCTATTATCCCAGCACTTTTGGGAGAGTGAGGCAGGAGGATTGCTTGTGGCCAGAAGTTCAAGACCAGCCTGGGAAACATAGCAAGACCCTGTCTCTACCAGAAATTTAAAAATTAGCCAGCCATGATGGCATGGGCCTGTAGTCCCAGCTGTTCTGGAGGCTGAGGTGGGAGGATCACTTGATCTCAGGAGTTGGAGGCTGCAGTGAGCTATGATCGCACCACTGCACTGCAGCCTAAGCGACAGAGCCAGACTTTGTCTCTACAAAAAGAAAAAAAAAGATATATTTGTTGAACCCTGAAGCCCTGACTTCCACTTTCTCAGGCTCAGGGCAGGGGTATGCAAGAGCCCTTCAGTGGTTTCGGGTGACAACTCCAGGCATGTCACCCACCCCAGGGCATCCCACTCCAGCCCAGCTGCGACCTGATATTTATAGGTCCAGCAGGTCCTAAAAGCATAGAGCTCAGTTTAACTCAGGAGGGACAGACAAGCCAAGCCCAGGACCCGCCTCCATGCCAAAACAATAAATCAAGCAAAAAAGGCCAGGTGCAGTGGCTCACGCCTGTAACCCCAGCACTTTGGGAGGGCGAGACAGGCGGATCGCCGGAGGCCAGGAGTTCAAGACCAGCATGGACAACATGACAGAACCCCGTCTCTATCAAAAATATAAAAATTAGTCAGGTGTGGTTGTGCACGCCTGCAATCACAGCTACTCGGGAGGCTGAGGCAGGAGAATCGCTTGAACCTAGGAGGCAGAGGTTGCTGTGAGCTGAGATCACACCGCTATACTCCAGACTGGGCGACAGAGCGAGACTGTGTCTCAAAAATAAATAAATATAAAAAAAAGCAAAAAAAAAAAAAAAAAGAAGAAGAAGAAGAAAAAGATTCTAGAACCTTCTGATGGCATCGGTGTGTTTTGCTTTCAGATAATTGGTTAAGTGCAGGCAGCCACACCTTTGACTTCCATTTCAACTTACCTCCCAGGCTTCCTTCTACCTTCACCAGCAAATTTGGCCATGTCTTCTATTTCGTACAAGCTTCCTGCATGGGCCGGGAACATATTTTAGCCAAGAAGAAGATGTACTTATTGGTTCAAGGAACTTCCACCTTCCACAAAGAAACCCCATTCCAGGTACCGATGTGGGAAAGGCGGAGGTGGGAACAATCTCCAAGCTCCAAGGAGGAAGAGGGAAGGTGGGCGGGCAGGGGACAGAGAAGGTCCCATGGGGAGAAGGGAAGGGTGTTGGTAGCTTCCCAGGCCCCAAGCTTTCACAAAAGGTGAGTCAGAAACCTTAGGGCAGCCGGAGGTCAAGGCTGCAGTGAGCCATGTTTGCACCACTGCACTCCAGCCTGGGCGACAGAGTGAGACCCTGTCTCTAAAATAAAATAATATATATATATGTATGTGTGTGTGTGTATATATATATATATATTTTTTTTTTTTTTTTTTTTTTGAGATGGAGTGTTGCTCTGTCACCAGGCTGAAGTACAGAGGCATGATCTCGGCTCACTGTAACCTCTGCCTCCCAGGTTCAAGCGATTCTCCTGCCTCAGCCTCCTGAGTAACTGGGATTACAGACGTGCACCACGATGCCCAGCTAATTTTTGTATTTTTAGTAGAGACGGGGTTTCGCCATGTTGGCAAGGCTGGTCTCGAACTCCCGACCTCAGGTGATCCGCCTGCCTTGGCCTCCCAAAGTGCTGGGATTACAGGCATGAGCCACCATGCCAGGCCAACATTTTTCTTAGAAAAGAAACAAGGGCAGGAACTAAGCCAGTGGTTTTCAGCCGTGGCTGTTTTATCCCCATAAGGGACATTTGGCAATGTCTGGAGACATCTGTGGTTGTCTCAACTTGGGGGGTGCTCCTGGCATGGAGTGGGTGGAGGCCAGGGACGCTGCTCAGCACCCTGCAGTGCCCAGGACGGCCCCACCCAGGAGAATGGCCCAGATGTCCACTTGTCAAGAGGGAGATACGACCCTGGGGAAAAGCCAAGAAGAGGCCCCACAGGGTGACCCTCAGGTTGGGAGAGAGGCGTGTACACTCAGTAACCCTCCAGCACTGACCTTGGAGCTCTCAGACAATAGAGGTGGTGGCCTCAGTCCAGGAGAAGGACGGGCAGTGCAGCCTCCGCTTGGCTGAGTGCAGGACTCGTTCTGGATCCCTTCCCGAGTCCAGGTGCAGAGGCGGAAGTTGAGGTGGGAGGAGGGACGTTGGCCAAAGTCACTTCACCTCTCCAGGGAGTCATTTGTCACCAGAGCATTGGGACAGGATGACAAATGTCAGAGGGCTGCCATTTTTTTTCCTTTTTCTTTCTTTTTTTTTTTTTTGAGATGGAGTCTCACTCTGTCACCCAGGCGGGAGTGCAGTGGCACAATCTTGGCTCAATACAACCTCTGCCTCCCGGGCTCAAGTGATTCTCCTGCCTCAGCCTCCCGAGTAGCTGGGATTAGAAGTGCCCACCACCACGCCCAGCTAATTTTTGTATTTTTTAGTAAAGACGGAGTTTCCACATATTGGCCAGGCTGGTCTTGAACTCCTGACTTCAGGTGATCCGCCTGCCTAGGCCTCCCAAAGTGCTGGGATTACAGGCATTAGGACCGGTACCTCTATTTAAAAAAAAAAAAGTAATAGCTCAGTTGGAAATAAAGGGACATTGGTAGCTCTTGGCACCTCCTGATACCTCCTTCAGGACCAGGACAGAACTACCGGCTTTGTCTGGAGTTAGGGCAGCAGGTTCTTTCACACCTGCAGGGTCCTAACGCATGCTACGAATTTTCGAATAAGACTGCAGGGATTTACAATGAAACCAGATTCAATTAACCTTCAGGAGAGGAGGGGGAGCTTCAGCTGCTCCTGAGAAGGCTGAAGAGAAGCCAGAGGCAGAAAAGTGGGAGGTGAGGTCAGAGGGGGTCAAGGGTCTGCCTGAGTTCTCAAAAAGGAAACATACCTGACTTCCTGCAGTATGTTTTTCTTCTTCTTCTTCTTCTTTTTTTTTTTTTTTTTTTGAGACGGAGTCTCGCTCTGTCACCCAGGCTGGAGTGCAGTGGCACTATCTCGGCTCACTGTAACCTCTGCCTCCCGGGTTCACGCCATTCTCCTGCCTCAGCCTCCCGAGTAGCTGGGACTACAGGCACCCACCACCATGCCCGGCTATTTTTTTTTTTTTTTTTTTTGTATTTTTAGTAGAGATGGGGTTTCACCCTGTTAGCCATGATGGTCTCAATCTCCTGACCTCGTGATCCACCCACCTTGGCCTCCCAAAGTGCTGGGATTACAGGGGTGAGCCACCGCACCCGGCCTTCCTTTTTGTTTTGTTTTGTTTTTTTTTTTTTTTTTGGAGACTGGGTCTCACTATGTTGCCCAGGCTGGTCTTGAACTTCTGGGCTCCAGTGATCCTCCCCCCCTTGGCCTCCCCAAAGTGCTGGGATTACAGGCGTGAGCCACCATGCCCAGCCAGCAATGTTTTTCAAACCACAGGTCACAACCCAGTAGTGGGTTGCAAAAATCCATTTGGTGGAATACAAGCATTTTCTTTTCTTTTCTTTTCTTTTCTTTTCTTTTGAGACAGAGTCTCACTCTGTTGCCCAGGCTGGCGTGCAGGGCTGGATCTCAGCCTCACTGCAACCTCAGTCTCCCAGGTTCAAGTGATTCTCCTGCCTCAGCCTCCTGAGTAGCTGGGATTACAGGCGCGTGCCATCACACCCGGCCAACTTTTGTATTTTTAGTAGAGATGGGGTTTCACCATGTTGGCCAGGCTGGTCTCGAACTCCTGACCTCAGGTGATCCTCCTGCCTCGGCCCCCCAAAGTGCTGGGATTACAGGTGTGAGCCACTGCGCCCGGCCATATATATATGTGTGTATATATATATACACACACATATATATTTTTTTGAGACGGAGTCTTGCTCTTTCGCCAGGCTGGAGTGCGGTGGCGCGATCTCGGCTCACTTCAACCTCTGCCTCCCGGATTCCAGTGATTCTCCTGCCTCAGCCTCCTGAGTAGCTGGGATTGCAGACGCCTGCCACCATGCCCGGCTAATTTTTGTATTTTTAGTAGAGACGGGGTTTCACCAAGTTGGCCAGGATGGTCTTGATCTCTTGACCTCATGATCTGCCCGCTCAGCCTCCTGAAATGCTGGGAGCGCCTGGCCATATTTTTATAAAATGAAAGAATAGGCAAGAATCTAAATAGGCAATATCAGAAAAAATCAATTTAGCAGGTTGCAACCATTTTTTTTTATATTAAGATAAAAGAACAGAACAGGCAACAAGTAGAATAAAAATATCAGAAATAACAATTTGCTATGTTGCAACCAACTTTTTAAAAATAAAAGCAGGCCGGGCACGGTGGTTCATGCCTGTAATCCCAGCACTTTGGGAGGCTGAGGCAGGCGGATCAACTGAGGTCAGGAATTCGAGATCAGCCTAACCAACATGGTGAAACCCCGTCTCTACTAAAAATACAAAAATTAGCCAGGCATGGTGGCAGACACCTATGATAATCCCAGCTACTTGAGAGGCTGAGGCAGGAGAATTGCTTGAACCTGGGAGGCAGAGGTTGTAGTGAGACGAGATTGCACCACTGCACTCCAACCTGGGTGACAGAGTGAGATTCCATCTCAAAGAAAAGAAAATAAATAAAATAAAAATAAAAGCAAAGAACAGGCAATGTCAGAAAATATAAATTTTGTGAGTTTCAGTGAACTTTGTTTATTAAATCAATGAATAGAGCGAGGCACGGTGGCTCATGCCTGTAATCCCAGCACTTTGGGAGGCTGAGGTGGGAGGACTGCTTGAGCCCAGGAGTTTGAGACTAGCCTGGACAACATAGTGAGACCTTCTTTCAAGAAAAAAAAGCTGGGGTATGGTGGCACGCATGCCTATGGTCCCTGCTACTTGGGAGGCTGATGGGGGAGGATCATTTGAGCCCAGGTCAAGTCTGCAGTGAGCCATGAGTGCACCCCTGCACTCCAGGCTGCATTAAAAAAAAAAAAACAATGTTGGAGCGGTGGCTCATGCCTGTAATCCCAGCACTTTGGGAGTCCAAGGCGGGCGGATCACGAGGTCAGGAGTTCAAGACCAGTCTGGCCAACATAGTGAAACCCTATCTCTACTAAAAATATACAAAAAATTAGCCGGGTGTGGTGGCGTGTGCCTGTAATCCCAGCTACTCAGGAGGCTGAGGCAGGAGAGTCGCGTGAACCCGGGAGGCGGAGGTTGCAGTGAGCCAAGACCGTGCCACTGTGCAACAGAACGAGACTCCGTCTCAAAAAAAAAAAAAAAAAAAAAGGGAGAGAGGAGAGGAGGAGAAATTGATATTCAGAATGGTAAATATCCTTGCTCCAAGGACATTGGGAAAGGCCAAGCACGGTGGCTCACGCCTGTAATCCCAGCACTTTGGGAGGCCAAGGCGGGCAGATCACCTGAGGTCAGGAGTTCATGACCAGCCTGGCCAACATGGCGAAACTCCATATCTACTAAAAATACAAAAATTAGCTGGGTGTGAACTCGGGAGGCTGAGGCAGGAGAATCGCTTGAACCTGGGAGGCGGAGGTTGCACTGAGCCGAGATCACGCCACTCCACTCCAACGTGGGTGACAGAGCAAGACTCTGTCTCCAAAAAAATACAAAAAACAAAAAACAAAACACACTGAGAGATGGGAGATGACTCCAGGTTTTTGAATGCAAAATCCCTAGGGTTCCAGATTCCATCTTAATGCCTCTTCCTAGGAGAGCCCCCAAAGCCCCAGAGGCTTTTTTCTTTTTCTTTTTTGAGACGAAGTCTTGCTCTGTAGCCCTGGCTGAAGTGCAATGGCACGATCTCGGCTCACTGCAAACTCCACCTCCCAGGTTCAAGAGATTCTCCTGCCTCAGCCTCCTGAGTAGCTGGGATTACAGGCATGCTTCATCACGTTCAGCTAATTTTTGTATTTTTAGTAGAGACGGGGTTTCACCATGTTGGTCAGGCTGGTCTCGAACTCCTGACCTTGTGATCCTCCCGCCTCGGCCTCCCAAAGTGTTGGGATTACAGGCGTGAGCCATCGCGCCCAGCCAGCCCCACAGACTTTGAGGAGTTCCCAGGGTGGATCAGGCAGGCAACTGGATTTCGTGGTCCTGGTCCCTCACGGTTGTCTGCTCCCCCACATCCTCCTCTTCTAGAACCCCTTGTTCGTGGAGGCTGAGGAGAAAGTCTCCTACAACTGCTGCCGCCAGGGCACTGTCTGCTTGCAAATCCAGATGGAAAAGAACACCTTCATGCCAGGAGAGAAGGTCGTCTTCACAACAGAGATCCACAACCAGACCAGCAAATGCATCAAGACGGTCATATTCGCCCTGTACGCCCACGTACAGTACGAGGGCTTCACGCCCAGCGCGGAGCGGCGGTCTCGGCTGGACAGCAGCGAGCTTCTGAGGCAGGAGGCCAACACCCCCATGACCCGCTTCAACACCACCAAGATTGTCAGCACCTTCAACCTGCCGTTGCTGCTGTCCGTGAGCAGCAGCATGCAGGCCGGTGAGATCATGCACACTCGCTACGAGCTGGTCACCACCATGCACCTGCCCTGGTCCCTGACCAGCCTCAAGGCCAAAGTTCCCATCATCATCACCAGCGCCTCGGTGGACTCTGTCACCTGCCAGCTGTCAGAGGACGGAGTGTTACCCGTGAACCCAGATCACCAGAATTAAGTGCCCAAACTTTTAAATATTAAAAGCTTTATTAGTCTCTACCGGGAGGAAGCCCTCTCTCTTGCACAGGTGACTCTCAGATGAGTCGAGGAGTGGGCAACAGGTTGTCTGCAACCTCCCCGAGCTCTAGCGGTTTAGGTATCCGTGTCTCCCGTCCCTAGAACTATCACTGAATGCCTGGAATGGACAAAGGAAACCGGGAAGTTCTCCCAGGACCCAAACCCGGCATAGCCTGCCTTTTCCACCCTGAGTCTGCCCCAGCCTACTGGGGTCTCACAGTGCCAAGACCAGGGGTCCTACTTGGGGAGAATTCTCCCCTCTGCTAATGTCTGGTTGTATTGGCTGTCACAACTGCAGGGGATCGGGGGAGAAGAGTCTTATTGGCGTGGAGAGGGTGGAGGCCAGGGATGCTGTTCAGCACCCTGCAGTGTCCAGGACAGCCCCCACAATCAGGAATTGTTTATCCTGAGTGTCAACAGTACCAAGGGGGCTGAGCATGGTGGCTCATTCCTGTAATCCCAGGACTTTAGGAGGCCATGGCAGGAGGATCGCTTGAGACCAGGAGTTTGAGACCAGCCTGGGCAACATTGTGAGACCCCCCATCTCTACAAAAAAAAAAAAAAAAAAAAGAAAGAAAAACTGGCCGGGCACAGTGGCTCACGCCCAGCCCAGCACTTTGGGGGGCCAAGGCGGGTGGATCACGAGGTCAGGAGATCAAGACCATCCTGACTAACACGGTGAAACCCCGTCTCTACTAAAAATACAAAAATAAAATTAGCCAGGCGTGGTGGTGGGCGCCTGTAGTGCCAGCTACTTGGGAGGCTGAGGCAGGAGAATGGCGCGAACCTGGGAGGTGGAGCTTGCAGTGAACCGAGATCGTGCCACTGCACTCCAGCCTGGGTGACAGTGCAAGACTCCGTCTCAAAAAAAAAAAAAAAATTAGCTGGGCGTGATGGTGCGCACCTGTAATCCCAGCTACTCAGGAGGCTGAGGCAGGAGAATCTCTTGAACCTGGGAGGCTGAGGTTGCAGTGAGCTAAGATCACCTCACTGCACTCCAGCCTGGGTGATGGTGCAAGAGTCAGTCTAAATATATATATATATGTATATAAAAATATATATATATGTATATGAAAAATATATATATATGTATATGAAAAATTAGCTGGCTGTAGCAGCACATACCTGTAGTCCCAGCTGTTAGGGAGGCTGAAGCTGGAGGATCACTTGAGTCTGGGAGGTTGAGGCTGAAGTGAGCCATGATCGTGCCACTGCACTCCAGCCTGGGTGACAGAGCAAGACCCTGTCTCAAAAAAAAAAAAAAAAAAAAAGCCACCCACAATATCACAGTACACAGGGGGAGAAACTGTGTGCTGGTGTAATTCACAGAGGTTGCTGTTGAGCCCCGGGGCTGCTCTGTGGGTCTCATACCGGAGTTGGATCCTGTGTCTCCTCTGCCTACAGCAGCTTCGGCTTCCTCCCCTGCACTTGGGATCAATGCCAAAGTCTTCCTAGTGATGAGCCTGTGCCATCTGCCCATGTGCAATCCATCAATAAGCCCGAGGGGCTCTGTCTCCACACTGCCCAGAATCTCCCACTTCTCCCCGTCCCCTGCCTCTACCCTGCTCTGTCCACCTTTTTTTGGTTTTGTGTTGTTTTTGAGACGGAGTCTCCCTCTGTCTCCCAGGCTGGAGTGCAGTGGTTTGATCTTGGCTCACTGCAACCTCCACCTCCTGGATTCAAGCGATTCTCCTGTCTCAACCTCCTGGGACACCGTGCCCAACCTAAACTGGATTTTAGAGGAACAATAGAAGTATTTAGTATATCACAAGCAATATTTGGGATATACTTATGCTTAAAAATCATTCATTGATGGCCAGGCACAGTGGCTCACATCTGTAATTCCAGCACTTTGGGAGGCTGAGGCAGGTAGTTCACTTGAGGTCAGGAGGTCAAGACCTGCCTGGCCAACATGGAGAAAACCCATCTCTACAAAAAATACAAAAATTAGCTGGGCATGGTGGCAGGTGCCTATAATCCCAGCTACTCGGGAGGCTGAGACAGGAGAATAGCTTGAACCCGGGAGGCAGAGGTTGCAGTGAGCCAAGATCGCACCACTGCTGCACTCCAGCCTAGATGACAAGAGCAAAATTTGTCTCAAAAAAAAAAAAAATATATATATATATATAGAGAGAGAGAGAGAGAGAGCGCACAAAACTCCGTCTCAAAAAAAAGTATTGTTTATCTGAAATTCTGATTTAATTGGGCATCCTGGATTTTACCTGTCAATTGTATTCCTGGAGCAACAAAAGGACTCTCAACATGAAACAGGCCATCCCGTTCCTCCACTGAAAATCTCCATCAGGTCCCTACAGCATTTGAAGTAAAATCCAAAAGGCCTGGCTTCGCCTGCAAGGCCCTGCATGGCTGAAATGAAACAGTGGCTGAGGCTGGGTGCTGTGGCTCGTGTCTGTAATCCCAGCACTTTGGGAGGCCAAGGTGGGCAGATGTCTTGAGGTTAGGAGTTTGAGACCAGCCTGGCCAACATAGGGAGACCCTGTGGCTATTTTTTAATTTTTCTTTTTCTTTTTTTTTTGAGACGGAGTCTCGCTCTGTCGCCCAGGCTGGAGTGCAGTGGCGCAATCTTGGCTCACTGCAAGCTCCACCTCCCGGGTTCACACCATTCTCCTGCCTCAGCCTACCGAGTAGCTCGGACTACAGGCGCCCGCCATCACGCCCGGCTAATTTTTTTTTGTATTTTTAGTAGAGACGGGGTTTTACCATGTTAGCCAGGATGGTCTCGATCTCCTGACCTTGTGATCCGCCCGTCTCGACCTCCCAAAGTGCTGGGATTACAGGCGTCAGCCCCCGCGCCCGGCCTGTTTTTTAATTTGTCTTTATAATACTAAAATTAAATTAAATTAAATTTTAAAAAGACTGGTCCAGGGTTTGTCTTCTTGGGGAAATGGCCCCGAAATACTTCTCCAGCCACCTTCCAACTGCAACATACTGGTACCTCCCTCCCTCTTGCTGCAGGGTGTCTGTCAACCCTGCAGCCATGAAGCATTTGCATTTAAATGATGGCCCCTGCCACATTCCAGAAGATTCTGGAAAACCCAGCCTCTCCATAGGGTGGGACCAAGACACTTAATTAATTAATTAATTAATTTAAGACAAAGTCTTGCTCTGTTGCCCAGGCTGGAGTGCAGTAGTACAATCTTGGCTCACTGCAACCTCTGCCTCCCAGGTTCAAGCGATTCTCCTGCCTCAGCCTCCCTAGTAGCTGGGATTACAGGCCCCTGCCACCATGCCCGGCTAATTTTTGTATTTTTGGTAGAGATGGGGTTTCACCATGTTGGCCAGGATGGTCTCGATCTCCTGACCTTGTGATCCACCCGCCTTAGCCTCCCAAAGTGTTGGGATTACAGGCATGAGCCACCGCGCCTAGTCTTTTTTGTTTTTGTTTTTCAGAAGGAGTTTCACTCTTGTTGCCCAGGTTGGAGTGCAATGGCATGATCTCGGCTCACCACAACCTCTGCCTCCTGGGTTCAAGCAATTCTCCTGCCTCAGCCTTGCGAGTAGCTGGGATTACAGGCATGCACCACCATGCCCGGCTAATTTTGTATTTTTAGTAGAAACGGGGTTTCTCCATGTTGGTCAGGCTGGTCCCGAACTCCCGACCTCACATGGTCTGCAGTCCTCGGCCTCCCAGAGTGCTGGGATTACAGGTGTGAGCCACTGCACCCAGCCGAGACACTTAGTTTTTTTGTGTTGTACTGTTTTCTTACAGACAGGATCTCGATCTGTTGCCCAACATTTTGGGAGGCCGAGGCGATCGGATCACTTGAGGTCAGGAGTGTGAGACCAGCCTGGCCAACATGGCGAAACCCTGTCTCTACTAAAAATACAAAAATTATCCAGGCATGGTGGTGGCACGCCTGTAATCCCAGCTACTCAGGAGGCTGAGGCACGAGAATCCCTTAAACCCAGTAGCCAAAGGTTGCAGTGAGCTGAGATCACACCACTGCACTCCAGTCAGGGTGACAGAGACTCTGTCTCAAAAAAAAAAAAAGAAAAAAAAATGCCAAGGGCGGTGGCTCACACCTGTAATCTCAGCACTTCGGGAGGCTGAGACGAGTGGATCACCTGAGGTCAGGAGGTCGAGACCAGTCTGGTCAACATGGTGAAACCCCGTGCCTACTAAAAATACAAAAAATTAGCAGGGTGTGGTGGCAAGCGCCTGTAATCCCAGCTACTCGGGAGGCTGAGGCAGGAGAATCGCTTGAACCCGGGAGGCGGAGATTGCAGTGAGCCAAGATCGTGTCACTGCGCTCCAGCCTGGGCAACGAGAGCGAAACTACGTCTCAAAAAAAAAAAAAAGAAATAGACATAAATCAACAAATCCTACCAATAAACTGCCAAAAGGCTTCTCTGCCACATTCCCCATTGGACAGATGCACAGTGGCTCATTATCAGAGCTCCACGAAAGCTTTCCTAAGGAAGTAGTGCTTGAAATGAGATCTGAAGGATTCGCGCAGTTGGCTAGGCAGAAAACAGGGAAGAGTGTGCCAGGCAGAGGGAACAGCCTGTGCAAAGGCCTGGCATATAAGGGAACATGACAGGAGCATGGAACTGAAAGGAGACTAGTGTCGCTGGAGCAAGCGTGGGGACAGGTGACACCCACAGATGGATTTTGAAAAAAGAGACTGCTGGGCCAGGTGCGGTGGCTCACACCTGTAATCTCAGCACTTTGGGAGGCCAAGGTAGGTGGATCACAAGGTCAGGAGTTCAAGACCATCCTGGCTAACATGGTGAAACCCCGTCTCTACTAAAAATACAAAAAATACAGCTGCTTAAGAGGCTGAGGCAGAAGAATGGCGTGAACCCGGGAGGCGGAGCTTGCAGTGAGCCGAGATCACGCCACTGCACTCCAGCCTGGGCAACAAAGCGAGACTCCATCTCAAAAAAAAAAAAAAGAAACAGAAAAAAGAGACTGCTGGCCGGGCACAGTGGCTCATGCCTGTAATCTCAGCACTTTGGGAGGCCGAGGTGGGTGGATCACGAGGTCAGGAGTTCAAGACCATCCTGGCTAACATGGTAAAACCCCATCTCTACTAAAAATACAAAAAAATTGGCCAGCTGTGGTGGCAGGTGCCTGTAATCCCAGCTACTCCAGAGGCTAAGGCAGGAGAATGGAGTGAACCCGGGAGGCAGAGCTTGCAGTGAGCAGAGATCACGCCACTGCACTCCAGCCTGGGCAACAGAGCGAGATTCCGTCTCCAAAAAAAAAAAGATAAAGAAAACAGACTGCTGTAATGACAATTGCATTTTGTTCTTTTTTCTTTTTTCAAGATCTTGAAGTTTAATGACAATTGCCTTTTCTTTCTTTCTTTTTTTTTTTTTTGGAGACAGGGTCTCACTCTGTTGACCAGGCTGGAGTAGAGTGGCATGATCTTGGCTCACTGTAACCTCCGCCCCCCAGGTTCAAGCAATCCGATCCTCACACCTCAGCCTCCCTAGTAGCTAGTAGCTAGGATTACAGGTGCAAGCCACCGTGCCTGGCTAATTTTTGTATTTTTTGGTAGAGATGGGGTTTCACCACGTTAGCCAGGCTGGTCTCAAACTCCTGACCTCAAGTGATCCGCCTGCTCTGGCCTCCCAGAGTGCTGGGATTACAGGTGTGAGCCACTGCCGCCAGCCACATTGCATTTTTGTTTTTTTTTGAGATGGAGTTTCTCTCTGTTACCCAGGCTAGAGTGCAGTGCCGCAATCTCGGCTCACTGCAATCTCTGCCTCCCAGGTTCAAGTGATTCTCCTGCCTCAGTCTTCTGAGTAGCTGGGATTACAGGTGGATGCCACCATGCCCGCCTAATTTTTGTATTTTTAGGAGAGACAGGGTTTCGCCATGTTGGCCAGGCTGGTCTCAAACTTCTGACTTCAAGTGATCTGCCCTCCTTGGCCTCCCAAAGTGCTGTGATTACAGGCATAAGACATTGCACCCCACCGGATTCATGTCTCTCTCTCTTTTTTTTTTTTTTTTTTTTGAGACAGAGTCTTGCTCTGTCACCCAGGCTGGAATGCAGTGGCTCGATCTTGGCTCACTGCAAACTCTGCCTCCCTGGTTCAAGCGATTCTCCTGCCTCAGCCTCCTGAGTAGCTGGGATTACAGGCACCCGCCACCACGCCCAGCTAATTTTTGTATTTTTTGTAGAGATGGGGTTTCACCATATTGGCCAGGCTGGTCTCGAACTCCTGACCTCGTGATCCCTCCGCCCCTGTCTCCCAAAGTGCTAGGATTACAGGCGTAAGCCACTGCACCCAGCATCTACTTCTTTTTAAAATTTTATTGTATGGCCGGGTGCGGTGGCTCACGCCTGTAATCCCAGCACTTTGGGCAGCCGAGGCTGGCGGATCACGAGGTCAGGAGTTCAAGACCAGCCTGGCCAATATGGTGAAACCCCGTCTCTCCTAAAAATACAAAAAATTAGCCGGGCGTGGTGGTGGGTGCCTGTAGTCCCAGCTACTCGGGAGGCTGAGGCAGGAGAATCGCTTGAACCTGGGAGGTGGAGGTTGCAGTGAGCCGACATCATGCCACTGCACTCCAGCGTGGGTGACAGAGCGAGACTCCATCTCAAAAAAAAAAAAGAAAAGTTTCTTGTAGAGATGTGGTCTTTCGATGTTGCCCAGGCTGGTCTTGAACTCATGGGATCGGGAAATCCTCCTGTCTCAGCCTCCCAAACTGTTGTGATTACAGACAAGAGCCACCACATTCAGTCAATTCATGTCTATTTCTTCCTCTAAGCCAATGCTAGTGATCATGAGAGCCACAAATGTAATTTTATTTTATTTTTTTCAAATAGAGATGGGGGTCTCACTGTGTCGTCCAGGCTGGTTTTGAACTCCTGACCTCAAGTGATGCTCCCATCTTGGCCTCCCAAAGTGCTGGGATTACAGGTGTGAGCCACCACACCTGGCCACATATGTTAATTTTAAATTTCCTAGGCCAGGCGTGGTGGCTCACGCCTGTAATCCCAGCACTTTGGGAAGCCGAGGCAGGCAGATCACCTGAGGTCAGGAGTTCAGGACAGCCTGGCCAACATGGTGAAACCCCGTCTCTACTAAAAATACAAAAATTATAGGTGGGAATTGAACAATGAGAACACTTGGACACAGGAAGGGGAACATCACACACCGGGGCCTGTCGTAGGGTGGGGGGAGGGGGGAGGGATAGCATTAGGAGGTATACCTAATGTAAATGATGAGTTAATGGGTGCAGCACACCAACATAGCACTTGTATACATATGTAACAAACCTGCACGTTGTGCACATGTACCCTAGAATTTAAAGTATAATAATAAAAAAAAAAGAAACTGGAAACGTTGAAAAACAAAAACAAAAACAAAAATTAGCCAGGTGTGGTGTCACATGTCTGTAATCCCGGCTACTTGGGAGGCTGAGGCAGGAGAATGGCTTGAACCCAGGAGGCAGAGGTTCTGCACTCCAGCTTGGGCGACAAAGTGAGACTCTGTCTCAAAAAAAAAAAAAAAAAGAAAGAAAGAAAGAAAGAAATGTTTGTGGGTTGAATAGTAACAATAGTGATCTAGGTCATATTTCTTGGGCCCTCACTTTGGGCATGACACTGTCTTAAGCCCATTACCTGCATCATCTCATGTAGTCCAGACAGCAACCCCTGAGAAAGATGCCACTACCAATGCCCAGGAACTGAGGATCAGAGAGGTTCATTGATTTGCCCAAAGTCACACAGCAAACTCACTGCAGAGCCAGAACTCAAAACTAGTTCAACCAAACCGGTGATGTGAACCACTGTGAATACTCACTGCTTGCCTAAACTCTGACAGCTAGGCTGTTATGAACGACCCCAGGATGGGAAATGTATGTATGTATAGTATGTATGTATTTTTGAGACGGAGTCTCACTCTGTCGACCAGGGTGGAGTGCAGTTGTGTGAGCTCGGCTCACTGCAACCTCCACCTCCCAGGTTCAAGCGATTCTCCTGGCTCGGTCTCCTGAGTAGCTGGGATTACAGGCGCGTGCCACCATGGCTGGCTAATTTTTATATTTTTAGTAGAGACAGGGTTTCACCATGTTGGCCAGGCTGTTCTCAAACTCCTGACCTCAAGTGATCTGCCTGCCTCGGCCTCCCAAAGTGCTGGGATTACAGGCGTGAGCCACCGCACATAACTGTACATTAGGGGTGGGTTCCTTCTCTGTGGAAAGGCCATTCTGGGCACTGAAGGGTGCTGAGCAGCATCCCTGGCCTCCACCCACTCCATATCAGGAGCAACCCCCAGTCGTGACAACCACAAATGTCCCCAGACATCGCCCCATGGGCCCTGGAGGGCAGACTCACCCCTGGTTGAGAGGTACACTGTACAGCATATACTTGGAGGCCTCTGTGAAGTTAATGTAGCTGATAGTAAATGCTATGCATGAAAATCCCACTTCTGATGTTTATCAATTAATTATTATTATTATTATTATTATTTTGTTTTGAGTTGGAGTCTCGCTCTGTTGCCCAGGCTGGAGTGCAGTGGCGCGATCATAGCTCACTGCAACCTCAAGCTCCTGGGCTCAAACGATCTGCCCACCTCAGCTTCCCAAAGTGCTGGGATTATAAGCATGAGCCATGGCGCCCGACCTCTGCTGTTTTGTTGTTGGTGTTGTTGTTGTCTTGTTGTTATTGTTATTGTTGTTGTTTTGAGACAGAGTCTTGCTCTCTTGCTGAGGCTGGAATGCAGTGGCGCGATCTTGGCTCACCACAGCCTCCACTCCCTCCCTGGGTTCAAGCGATTCTCATGCCTCAGCCTCCCAAGTAGCTGGGATTACAGGCACCCGCCACCACACCCGGCTGATTTTTATATTTTTAGTAGAGACATGGTTTCACCGTGTTGTCCAGGCTGGTCTCACACCCCTGACCTCAGGTGATTCACTGGCCTCAGCCTCCTGAAGTGCTAGGATTACAGGCACCCGCCACCACACCCAGCTGATTTTTGTATTTTTAGTAGAGACAGGGTCTCACCATGTTGTCCAGGCTGGTCTCACACTCTTGACCTCAGGTGATTCACCCGCCTTGGCCTCCTGAAGTGCTGGGATTACAGGCGTCTGAGCCACCTCGCCTGGCCTCAGCTGTTTATTTGCTGAATGACTTTGGGCCAGTCGCTTCTGTTTCTGAGCCTCGGTTTCCCCATGTGTAAAAGGGGGATTTATTCCTAGCATCTTCCTCCAGAACACACTGGATTAAACCAGCCAATGCATATCAATGGCCTGAACCAAAGTCACCACTCACTCCATAGGCACCACCATTACCCCAGCGGGACTCTTCTGGAAGATTCTGATCTGCTCTGCAGCACCCCCAGCAGGTCCCTGCCCCCTCCTCGCCAGCTGCCTCCCGCTTCCAGGCCCTAGACTCAGTGGACCACACAGGCGGGCGTTGGGGACACTTCCTGTGCAGCGGCGGCGGTACCCGCCACGCCAGGTGGGCCAACGGGAGAATGCAGCTGGGGCCGCCCCACTTCCTGCCCCTGTGGAGGGGCCTCTCGTTCTCCCTAGCCCCTACTCCCAAAATAACCCTCCCCCGCCCTGGGAACCAAAGTCACCCACACCAGCTGCGGCCTCCCACTTGGGGGACGTGGGACAGGCAGGGGACTAGCAGCTGCCACCACCACAGTGCCTGCCCTGCCGGGAACGTCCACCCCCTGTTGCCACCACCTCCGGCATTCCAATCCCCAAAAGTGGGGCGGGGGTGACCCGGCCTCCCTCATCGTCCAGGAAATATGAACTCCGAGGAAGCCGGACTGGCAGGGAGGAGGGAGATCCTCAGCCACCTTAGGTGACCGGGGACCCTCCCTAACCCGAACCCCTAGGCCTGAGGTGCCCCCAGTTTTCACCTCGTGTGACTGTGTTGGGGAAAAGGGGCTGGTTGCCAGGACAACAGCCCCCCACCTCCTCCCGGGAACAAAGAGGCAGCCGGGAGAGCCAAGAACGGCCTGTTCTCTCCCCGCCAACGCGGCTGGCACATCCTGGCAGCTGGCACTGGGAGGGCCGTGCCCAGAGCCACCAGGCCTGGCCATCCTGGACACGGTTCTCCAGGGAGGGGTTGGCTGGGGGGGGTGGCTGCAGCCCCAAGGAATGGAGTTGCAGGGCCCCGTGGGATCTGATTCCCAGGCAGCTGCCCCAGGCCTCCGTCCTTCCCAGACATGGACAAGGCATCTGCCTGCCTGCAGGACTTGTGGGAGGCCCAAGAAGTCTTAATGTCTGGCTCAGAGCCGGACGGGCCACCAGGGACAGAGGGTGCAGGAGACAATGGCCAGGTGGAGGCCTGGCCCGGGGTCCCCTCGGGCATTCCACGGATGGGCATGAGAGCCAGTAGGACACTCCTGGCCTAGGAGAGGAGACAGTGGGTCTCAGAGCTGCTCCCCTCCCCCACGCCCGCCAGCGCCTCGCAGGGGGCAGCGGGCAGCTGGCGCCATGAGGGCCTGGGGGTGGGGACCGGCCAGGGCCTGCATGTTAAAAGACCCCTGGCTTCCTGCAGCAAGCCCGAATTGCCAGAGACAAAATCCTCTGCCTTCTCACCGTTGGGCCACAGCTGGTCAGGTGTCCACCCGGTCGCTGGAGCCACAATGTAGCAGGGGGCAACGTGGACAAGGCCTGGCTGAGTTGCCCGGTTAATTACAAGACAGACAGTTAAACGAATTATTGTCGTTGTTACTATTATTTGTTTTGAGACAGAGTTTCGCTTTTGTTGCCCAGGATGGAGTGCAATGGCGTGATCTCGGCTCACTGCAACCTCCGCCTCCCGGGTTCAAGCGAGTCTCCTGACTCAGTTTCCCGAGCAGCAGAGATTACAGGCGCATGTCACCATGTCTGGCTAGTTTTTTGTATTTTTAGTAGAGACGGGGTTTCACCATGTTGGCCAGGCTGGTCTCGAACTCCTGACCTCAGGTGATCCACCCCACCCCCTCGGCCTCCCCAAGTGCTGGGATGACAGGTGTGAGCCATCGCACCCGGCCATTATTATTATTTTTTGAGACAGAATCTCCCTCTGTCACCCAGGCTGGAGTGCAGTGGTGCGATCTTGGCTGACAGGAACCTCCGCCTCCCAGGTTCAAGGGATTCTCCTGCCTCAGCCTCCCAAGTAGCCGGGATTACAAACGTACGCCACCACGCCCAGCTGATTTTTGTATTTTTAGTAGAGACGGGGTTTCACTATGTTGGCGAGGCTGGTCTCCAACTCCTGACCTCAAGTGATCTGCCTGCCTCGGCCTCCCAAAATGCTGAGATTACAGCCGTGGGCCACTGCACCCGACCAAAATGAATTATTATTATTATTATTATTATTATTATTTTGAGACAAGGTCTTGCTCTGTCACCCAGGCTGGAGTACAGTGGTGCCATCATAGTCACGGCAGCCCTGACCTCCTGGGCTCAAGCAATCTTCCTGCTTCTGTCTCCCAAAGCACTGGGATTATAGGCGTGAGCCACTGAACTCCATTAAATGAAAAATTTTTAGCATAAGTATGTCTCAAAATATTTGGAACATACTTATGCTAAAAATTATTCACATGGCCAGGTGTGGTGGCTCACACCTGTAATCCCAGCACTTTGGGAGTCCAAGGTGGGAGGATTATTTGAGCCCAGGAGTTTAAGACCAGCCTGGGCAACATGGTGGGACCCCTACCTGTATGAAAAATACAAAAATTAGCCAGATGTGGTGGCATGCACCTGCACTCCCAGTTACTTGGGAGGCTGAGGCAGGAGAATTGGCGTGAACCCGGGAGGCAGAGCCTGCGGCGAGCCAAGATCACGCCACTGCACTCCAGCCTGGGTGACAGAGCGAGACTCCGTCAAAAAAAAAAAAAAAGTGTAGCCAAGATTTGCATTTAACCAGGTGTCCTGTATTTTTATTTGCTAACCCTGCAACCTTAGGCCAGGGGTTCTGGAAGAGGCAAACTGAGCTCATCCTCATCCATATCCCCCAATGTGCTCCTCTGCTGGGTCCCTGCCTCAAGGTTGGCCCTGCCCCCTGAACCCCCAACCCGAGGCCTGTGTCAGCCTTACCTGTCCACTTTCCATCTACAGTCTCTCTCTCCTCTGCCCGCACCCCCTGCAGACCCTCTGCGGACCATCACCTCCCACTGGCCCCCCCAGACCCCCCAGGCCCCTGCCAGTCTCTGCATCTCACAGGCCCTTTCCCTTCCCCAGAGGCCTGATGAGGGCCCTCCCCTGCTCTGAATCCAACATTGCTGCCCATTGCTCCCAAGATAAAGACCAGGCCCTGGCCAGGCGCGGTGGCTCATGCCTGTAATCCCAGAACTGTGGGAGGCCGAGGCGGGTGGATCACTTGAGGCCAGGAGTTTGAGACCAGCCTGGCCAACATGGTGAAACCTCGTCTCTACTAAAAATACAAAAATCAGCTGGGCGTGGTGGCGCGTGCCTGTAATCCCAGCACTTTGAGAGGCCGAGGCGGGTGGATCACTTGAGGCCAGGAGTTTGAGACCAGCCTGGCCAACATGGTGAAACCCCGTCTCTACTAAAAATACAAAAATCAGCTGGGCGTGGTGGCGCGTGCCTGTAATCCCAGCACTTTGAGAGGCCGAGGCGGGTGGATCACTTGAGGCCAGGAGTTTGAGACCAGCCTGGCCAACATGGTGAAACCCCGTCTCTACTAAAAATACAAAAATCAGCTGGGCGTGGTGGCGCGTGCCTGTAATCCCAGCACTTTGAGAGGCCGAGGCGGGTGGATCACTTGAGGCCGGGAGTTTGAGACCAGCCTGGCCAACATGGTGAAACCCCGTCTCTACTAAAAATACAAAAATTGGCTGGGCGTGGTGGCGCGTGCCTGTAATCCCAGCACTTTGAGAGGCCGAGGCGGGTGGATCACTTGAGGCCAGGAGTTTGAGACCAGCCTGGCCAACATGGTGAAACCCCCTCTCTACTAAAAATACAAAAATTGGCTGGGCATGTTGGTGGGCACCTATAATTCCAGCTACTCGGGAGGCTAAGGCAGGAGAATCGCTAGAAACCAGGAGGTGAAGGTTGCAGTGAGCTGAGATAGCGCCACTGCTCTCCAGCTCAGGTGATGGAATGAGACTCAATCTCAAATAAATAAATAAACAAAACTTAAAAAAAATTTTAAATATAAAAATTAGCCGGGCGTGGTCACATGCACCTGTAATGCCAGCTGCTCAGCAGGCTGAGGCAGGAGAATCCCTTGAACCCAGGAGGCGGGGGCTACAGTGACCCAAGATCGTGCCATTGTACTCCAACCTGGGCGACAGAGCTAGACTTCGTCTTAAAAAATAACAATAATAAGTCTCTTTTTATTTATAGTGGCTCATGCCTGTAATCCCAGAACTTTGGGAGGCCGAGGTGGGCGGATCTTGAGGTCAGGAGATTGAGACCATCCTGGCTAACACGGTGAAACCCCGTCTCTACTAAAAATACAAAAAATTAGCCGGGTGGGGTGGCACGTGCCTGTAGTCCCAGCTACTCAGGAGGCTGAGGCAGGAGAATCCCTTGAACCCGGGAGGCAGAGGTTGCAGTGAGCTGAGATCGCGCCACTGCACTCCAGCTTGGGCGACAGAGCGAGACTCCATCTCAAAAAAAATAATAATAAATAATAATAATAATAAAAATAGGCCGGGCGTGGTGGATCATGCCTGTAATCCCAGCACTTTGGGAGGCCAAGGCGGGTAGACCATGAGGTCAGGAGATTGAAACCATCCCGGCTAACACGGTGAAACCCCGTCTCTACTAAAAAAAAAAAAACAAAAAATTAGCTGGGCGTGGTGGTGGGCACCCGTAGTCCCAGCTACTCTGGAGGCTGAGGCAGGAGAGTGGCGTGAACCCAGGAGGCGGAGCTTGTAGTGAGCCGAGATCGTGCCACTGCACTCCAACTCCAGCATGGGTGACAGAGCGAGACTCCGTCTCAAATAAATAAATAAATAAATAAAAATAAAAATAAATATTCCCCGAATGAATGAATGAAAGCTACTGTGACTGGAACGTCCTTCTGTACTGTTCCCTCTCCAATACCACCTGTCTTTTTATTTTCTTTCTCTAAAAGAAACAAACAAAACAGAGATAGGGTCTCACTATGTTGCCCAGGTTGGTCTTGAACTCCTGGGCTCAAGCGATCCTCCCACCTCCGCCTCTCAAAGTGCTGGGATTGCAGGCGTGAGCCACCATATCTGGCCTTGCCACCACCTATGTCCTACTTTTTCTTCCAGAGTTACCTGAAGCATTTGGTTCCTTTCCTCCTCCTGTTCTTCATACTCCAGTCTTATTCCCTTTGAATCATTATCCACAGGGTGGCCCAAGAGATCTTTCAAATGTTCCAACTTGCCCTTGCTGCTCCTGCTCTGGAACCTACTGTGGCTCCCCAGTGCCCTTAGATCTGGCAGCCTGACCCTGGCCACTCTGTCCAGCTTCATCTTTTTTCCCCTGATGCCACCCCCACCACATTCTATGCTCCAGTCTTATTCTGTGTCTTAGCACTCTCTGTTCCCTTGGCCTGAAACAGCTTTTTGGTGCCTTTACCTGCCTGATCGCTGTTCACTTCTCAGGGCTCAGCTTAGACATCACCTCATCCTGAAAGTCCTCCAGAACTACTCTCACCCACCTAGGTCCAGCACCTACCCCAGGCTCCACCACGCTTGTGCACCCTATCACAGCCCTGATAACCCTCTATTTTATCCACCTGGTCACACTCCAGCTCAAAAGAAAAGAAAACAGAACCTCCTGGCTTCAAGTGATTCTTCTGCCTCAGACTCCCAGTCTTCTGGGAATTATAGGCATGAGCCACTGTGCCCAGCCCCAAAAGCCTTTTTTGGTTTGTTTGTTTTTTGTTTTGAGTCAGGGTCTCGCTCTGTCGCCCAGACTGGAGTGCAGTGGTGCTATCACAGCTCACTGCAGACTAGAACTCTTGGGCTCAAGCAATCCTCCCTCCTCAACCTTCCAAGTAGCCGAGGCCCCAGGCGGGCACCATCATGCCTGGCTATATTTTTTAAGTTTGTGCAGAGACGGGTCTTGCTATGTGGCCTGGCTGGTCTCGAACTCCTGGCCTCCAGTGATCCTCTGGCCTCAACCTCCCAAAGAGCTGAGCCACCGTGCCTGGCCCCAAAAGTCTTTTTTTTTTTTTTTGAGACAGAGTTTCGTTTTTGTCACTCAGGCTGGAGTGCAAAGAGGGAGCGAGAGGGAGGGAGGAGGGGAGGGCAGGGATGGCTCAGAGAGGGTTCAAGCAATTCTCACCTCACCATCCCAGGTTCAAGCGATTCTTCTGCCTCAGCCTCCCAACTAGCTGGGATTACAGGCATGCGCCACCATGCCCACCTAATTTTGTATTTTAAATAGAGACAGGGTTTCTGTCTGTTGGCCAGGCTGGTCTTAAACTCCTGACCTCAGGTGATCCACCATCTTTGGCCTCCCAAAGTGCTGGGATTACAGGTGTGAGCCACCACAGCTGGCCCCAGAAGTCTTAATGCAATCCTGCCATCCTGTGTCTGTCTCCAGGGCTGCCCAGCACAGGCTTGGCACACAGCAGGTGCTTAATAATTGTTTGTTGAATGACTACATATCCAGTGAATCGCTGGCCTGGCTCACACTCAATAGGACATGCTTGAAAACGGATGGATGGATGGAGGGAAGGAAGGGTCAGACGAGAGACAGGGAACACCTGTGCCAGGCAGGGACGCATCTGGGACCAGCAGTGCCACCTTGTGGCAGTATGCTCACCGCCGTTCCCCTCTTCTCAGTGAGAAAGAAGTAGGCGTCCTGGCTGGGCGCGGTGGCTCACGCCTGTAATCCCAGCACTTTGAGAGGCCGAGGCGGGCGGATCACGAGGTCAGCAGATCGAGACCATCCTGGCTAACACGGTGAAACCCCGTCTCTACTAAAAATACAAAAAATTAGGCGGGTGTGGTGGCGGGCGCCTGTAGTCCCAGCTACTTGGGAGGCTGAGGCAGGAGAATGGCATGAACCTGGGAGGCAGAGCTTGCAGTGAGCAGAGATCCAGCCACTGCACTCCAGCCTGGGTTACAGAGCAAGACTCCGTCTCAAAAAAAAAAAAAAAAAAAGAATTAGGAGTTCTAGAATTGGGAGGGGGTGGAGAGGGAAGGAAAGAAGAGAAAGAGTAGAAAATGTCAAAAACAAAGACCTGCTGGGCGCGGTGGCTCATGCCTGTAATCCCAGCACTTTGGGAGGCAGAGGCGGGCAGATCACCTGAGGTCAGGAGTTCGAGACAAGCCTGGCCCACATGGCAAAACCCTGTCTGTACTAAAAATACAAAAATTAGCCGGGTGTGGTGGCGCATACCTGTAATTCCAGCTACTCAGGAGGCTGAGGCAGGCGAATTGCTTGAACCTGGGAAGCGGAGGTTGCAGTGAGTTGAGATCCCGCCACTGCACTCCAGCCTCACTTCCAGACGAAGTGAGACTCTCTCAAAAACAAAACAAAACAAAAAACCCCAAAACAAACAGAAACCAAAGACCTTAAAGACAGATAACTCAAGGTTCAAACCCTGGGGCTGGCAATTTCTGGCTGTGTGACCTGGGGCAAGTTACTCTGCCTCTCTGATCCTTAGTTTCCTGATCCAGAAAACAGGAATCACGGTTGGTTTACCTTGGCAGGCTGAGGTGGGTGGATCACTTTAGGTCAGGAGTTCGAGAGCAGCCTGGTCAACATGGAGAAACCTCATCTCTACTAAAAATACAAAAATTAGCCGGGTGTGATGGCATGCACCTGTAGTCCCAGCTACTCGCGAGGCTGAGGCAGGAGAATGGTGTGAACCCAGGAGGTGGAGCTTTCAGTAAGCTGAGATCACGCCACTGCACTCCAGCCTGGGTGACAGAGCAAGACTCTGACTCAAATAATAATAATAATCATCATCATCATCATCAGTAAATAAATAAATAAATAGCACCACGTGCTGTGGCTCACGCCTGTAATCCCAACACTTTGGGAGGCAGAGGCGGGTGGATCTCGAGGTTAGGAGTTCAAGATCAGCCTGGCCAACATGGTGAAACCCCGTCTCTACTAAAAATACAAAAAATTAGCCAGGCGTGGTGGTGGGCGCCTGTAATCCCAGCTACTTGGGAGGCTGAGGCAGAGAATTGCTGGAAACCAGGAGGCAGAGGTTGCAGTGAGCCGAGATCATGCCACTACACTCTAGCCTGGGCGACAGAGCAAAACTCCATCTCAAAAATAAATAAATAAATAAATAATAAAAGAAAATGGGAATCAGGCTGCTGAATAATGTAATGAAATAGCCCAGAAAACAGCAGCTATCTCATTTTTGGTTTTGAGACAGGGTCTTGCTCTGTTACCCAGGCTGGAGTGCAGTGGTGCAATCTTGGCTCACTGCAACCTCCACCCCTCCAGTATCAAGTGATCCTTCTACCTCAACCTGTGGAGAAGCTGGGATTACAGGCATGCGTGCGTCACCATGCCCGGTTAATTTTGTATTTTTGGTAGAGACAGGATTTCGCCATATTGGCCAGGCTGGTCTTGAACTCCTGAGCTCAAGTGATCTGTCCGCCTTGGCTCCCCAAAGTGCTGAGATTACTGGTGTGAGCCACTGGCCAACAGTAGCTATTTCTTTTTTCTTTTCTTTTTTTTTTTCTGAAACAGAGTTTCGCTCTTGTTGCCCAGGCTGGAGTGCAATGGCACAATCTGGGTCACTGCAACATCCGCCTCCCAGGTTCAAGTGATTCTCCTGCCTCAGCCTCCCGAGTAGCTGGGATTACAGGCATGCGCCACCACACCTGGCTAATTTTGTATTTTTAGTAGGGATGGGGTTTCTCCATGTTGGTCAGGCTGGTCTCAAACTCCTGACCTCAGGTGATCTGCCCACCTCGGCCTCCCAAAGTGCTGGGATTACAGGCATGAGCCACTGCGCCCGGCCAACAGTAGCTATTTCTTACCTCTCACCCTAGGACTGTGGGGGCCAGAAGGGGGACTCCTGGGCAGATGTTGCCCTCAAGAAGAACTGAAAGCCTGGGAGATGACTCTGTCTCACAAAAAAAAAAAAAGGTGTGGGGCAAAATCACCAGGGCTCATCCCCTAGACCAGAGCTATTTTGTTACTCAAGGCCACTAAGAAGTTGAGGGTTAACAGGCAAATCTCCCACTGACCTTGAATCTTGGATGAGTCACTTCCCCTCTCTGAGCCATCCCAGCCCTCCCCTCCTCCCTCTCTCTCACTCACTCTACTCCAGCCACAGGGGCCTCCTCACTGCTCTAACAGGCAGGGTGTGGTCCTGCCTCAGGGCCTTTTCACGGACTGTGCCTGCTGCCTGGAATGCTGTTCCCCCTAACGGACATGGTTTCCTCCTGACCCCTCTCTCTTCTCTTCTTGGATGTCACTCAGAAAGGCCTCCTCTGACCTCCCCACTAAAAACTGCGGCCCTACCTGGTGCGGTGGCTCACGCCTATAACCCAGCACCTTGAGAGGCCAGGGCTGGTGGATCACGTGAGGTCAGGAGTTCGAGACCAGCCTGGACAACATGGTGAAGCCCCGTCTCTACTAAAAAAAAAAAAATACAAAAATTGGCTAGGCATGGTGGCACAGGCCTGTAATCCCAGCCACTTGGGAGATCGAGGCATAAGAATTGCTTGAACCTGGGAAGCAGAGGTTGCAGTGAGCCGAGATCGTGCCACTGCACTCCAGCCTGGGTGACAGAGTGAGACTCCGTCTCAAAAACAAAAAACAAGAACAAAATCCCCACAGCCCCCACATTCGTCTCGTCCTTTGCTGTCCTACCATGTGACCCATTGCAAAGTTCACTCACTTATGTTGTTCCTTGCTTGTCTCTCTCACTGGGTAGTGTGTGTCACGAGGCCTGGAATTCTTATCTGTTTCGCTCACCGCTGTGCCCAGCGCAAGGACTCAATAAATATGGTTGAATGAGTGAATGAGAAGGGAAAAGCCTGTTACAAATGTCATGGAATGGGGTCTCAGATTCACTTGAGAATCTCACTAGCTGCCTGAAGTTACTTAAATTTAAACATTCAGGACAAGCGCAGTGGCTCACACCTGTAATCCCAGCACTTTAGGAGGCCGAGGCAGGTGGATCACTTGAGGCCAGGAGTTCGAGACCAGCCTGGCCAACATGGTGAGTCCTCGTCTCTACTAAAAATACAAACATTAGCTGGGTGTGGTGGCGCGTGCCTGTAATCCCAGCTACTTGGGAGGCTGAGGCAGGAGAACCGCTTGAACCCAGGAGGTGGAGGTTGTAGTGAGTCGAGATGGTGCCATTGCACTCCAGCCTGGGCGACAGAGCAAGACTGTCTCAAAAAAAAAAAAAAAAAATTTAAACATTCAGCTTCTTACTGTGCATTAGCCACATGGTGCTTTTGGCTACAATGTTGGATGGCACACAATTCTAGAACACTCTCAACATTGCAAAAAGTTCTATTGGACAGTGCTAGCATAGACCCTGTCCCCACTCACCCCCCAAAAAAAATGCAGTCACAGACACCCAATTTTTCCCATGTTCTTTCTAAAGCTACCAGAAGCTTCATTCTATTCAAATAATTTAGCAGAGGTGGCAAACTGGTGGCCCCTGGGCCAGACACAGCCCCAGTTGGGTTTCATTTGGTCCAATTGTTCCCTAACAGGCAGGACATGTCTACGGCTTGAACTTCCTGCGGATCTGTGACTCTCCAGGTGGGTCTCCCATAGGGCACTGCTCTCCCCTGCCCCTCTAAGCAGAGCATCACTGCCACCTCCTCAGCAGAAATATTCACCTCCTCCCTGGACCCTAGGGCCATCTGAGATTGAGACCTTGGTTTATAGACCAAGAGGATAAATAATTTGGGAGGTGGAGAGGGGCAGGGTAAAATCCAAGTGGGGGCAGCTTCAGGAAAATGTTGATCCAGCAGTCACAGAGCCTGGAGCCTGACCCCTGCATTGCCCCTGGCTGACCCTCTCCAGGCCTCAGCTTCCTCCTCTGCAAATTAGGGATGATAAAAAGACAATACAGTGCTGGGAGGATGAAGTGGTCTGATGTTGGGCAGATCAGGCCGGAGGCTGGACAAGTTCCCGTGGTGGTTCAAGTCACTCATGTAGCTGCGTTAGGCCGGGCGCGGTGGCTCATACCTGTGATCCCAGCAATTTGGGAGGCCCAGGAGGGCAGATGACTTGAGTTCAAGAGTTCAAGACCAACATGGTGAAACCCTGTCTCTGCTAAAAATACAAAAAATTAGCCAGGCGTGGTGGCACGTGTCTGTAATCCCAGCTACTCAGGAGGCTGAGGCAGGAGAATCGCTTGAATCCAGGAGGTGGAGGCCGCAGTGAGCCAAGGTCGCGTCACTGCACTCCAGCCTTAGCGACAGAGCGAGACTGTGTCTCAAAAAAAAAAAGGTGTGTGTATATATATATATATATAGCTGAGTTGGAGCCCATAGTGGAGGGCGTGGCCCCTGACGCGCTGGCGAGGGTCACCCTGCAACTGTCCCGGGGTTCTCGCAGCCTCAGTTTGGCCATAGGAGAAATGGGCGACCTGGGGAATCCCAGCACTTGTGCGGCGCCCCTGATCGCACTCACCTCCCAGGGCCAACTTCATAGGGTCCCCAGCTGCGGAGCGGGGGTCCCGTGGCTGGGACAGGCGTGGTCCAGGAGTGCCCCCTCCCCTTCAGGGGCAGGGCGTGGGGTCCTTCCCGGACTTCACGACTTGGCGAGGGGCGGGGCCTAGTGGAGGCGGGGCAGGGAGGAGAGGGGCGGGCCTGGCGCAGGCATTCCCTCAACTTGATTGGTCCTCTCCCCCGTCACTCCCGTGCGCCCCCAACCTACCACGCAGTAAAAGCCAGCCCCGCTCCGGCCCGGACGGTTTCCAGGCAGGTTTGGAAGTCGCGGCCACTGTTCCTGGGACGTCCCGTTGACCGCGGTGAGTGGCGCGGGCGCCTCAGTTGAGCTGGGGGGCGGTGTCCACCGAGTTCTGGGGCACCCCAGGGGCGGAGGGGTCGGGGAGGGCCTTTCTCAGGGTGGGATTTGCTGGACTTTGCGCCTGGGGAGGGGTCTTCAGCCCAGGCTGGTCACCCCTCCCCCCAGAAAAATCCAACTTCTGCAACGAAGCTCAGACTTTGAAACCTTCTTCTCACTTCCTGGGACTTTTGAGGGGCGAAAGAGCCCCGTAGAAGGGGTGATATTGAGGGGGGTGGGCTAAATACCGCCCCCCGCCCATCAGGTTTTCTCTAAATTTTGAACAGTTTGCTTTTGGAAACGCCATTTGCAGGCAAGTTTCCTCCTGCGGGCAGAATCTCCGCCCTCCCTTCTGGGGTTTTCAGAGACACCCCCCGCCACCGCAAAGCCCCCTTCCCTACAGATGGTTTTGCCACGGGTGGGGTTGGGGGTTGCCCCAGCTCCTGGCGCCCCCAACTGATTCTGGGGAGGTCTTGGGCAAAGCCTGCCCACTTCCCTCGGGTGGGCGTGGCGACGAGGTGGCTTAAAAGTATGAAGGCCTATCCCTTAACTGCTTTGGGGTTCTTGTCCCGGCTGGGCCTGGCAGTGGGACGTGGGGCTCTTGGAATTTTGGAAGTCCAGTCTTAGCATGCTCTGAAGTTGCTGGATGGCTGGGTCTGGCCTGGAGTTCCCCTTCTGGAGCCAGCGGCAAGGCAGGTCACTGACCCCCAGGGGTTTCATAGGGTGTTGACATCTGCCATGGCCACCCTTGCTTAAACCAGTTCCAGGAAGTCATGGAGGACAGAGGGGACGGGAGGAAGCTGCCTGAGTCCTAAGTGGGACTTGAAAATCGGTCGAGGCCAGGACTTTGATGCCTGCCTACCTGGCCCCCTGCCCAGGTGAGCTCAGGCTCCAAAGGAGGTGAGGAGAAGCATAGATTCAGGCAATGATCACTGGGAGGTAGGTATGTCTTCTCACCTGACTTCCCAGTTGCGGGACTTTTGTATCTAGCAGGAAGCTGGTTCCTGGCTGGCTTTACTCCTTTGTCCGTGGAAGCCACAGTGCGGTGAGATGGTTTATGGAGCACTTACTATGTGCCGGGCACGGATCTGAGCTTCCCCGGAGCAGTGTCTCTTCCAGTCCACAGGGACTCCAGGCTCTTGTGAAACACTTATACACATTTCACAGATGTGGCAAGCAAGACTCCTAGGGAATGCTGCCTTCCCAAACTCCTATTCCTAGTGAGTTGCCAAGCTGGGATTAGAACCCAGTCTGGGCTGGGCGCGATTACTCACACCTATAATCCCAGCACTTTGGGAGGCTGAGGTGGGCGGATCATTTGAGGTCAGGAGTTCGAGAACAGCCTGGCCAACATGGTGAAACCCTGCCTCTACTAAAAATATAAAAATTAGCCAGACATGGTGGCGGGCACCTGTAATCCCAGATATTCTGGAGGCTGACGCGGGAGAATCACTTGAACCTGGGAAACGGAGGTTACACTGAACCGAGATCACGCCACTGCACTCCAGCCTGGGGTGACAGAGCAAGACTCCGTCTCAAAAAAAAAAAAAAAAAAAACAAGGCCGGGCATGGTGGCACACGCCTGTAATCCCAGCATTTTGGGAGGCCGAGGTGGGCGGATCACGAGGTCAGGAGATCGAGACCATCCTGGCTAACACGGTGAAACCCCATCTCTACTAAAAATACAAAAAATTAGCCGGGTGTGGTGGCGGGCGCCTGTAGTCCCAGCTACTCGGGAGGCTGAGGCAGGAGAATGGCGTGAACCGGGGAGGCAGAGCTTGCAGTGAGCTGAGATCGCACTACTGCACTGCACTCCAGCCTGGGTGACAGGGCAAGACTCCATCTCAAAAAAAAAAAGAAAAAAAAAAGGAAAGAGAACCCAATCTGGACTCCAGATCTAGTGCTTGCAAAACATCATCATTTTGCTGGGTTCTGCTTAGGGGACATCGAAGCAAGGCCACCAGGAGGTGGGGCCTCATTCCTCTGGGAAAAGATGCTCAGACTCAAGGCCACAGGTTCTTAGGCTTACACCAGAATTCCCCGGGAAAGCAGCCCATAAGGCAGGCATGACCTTTAGCCCCATTTTTTTTTTTTTGTTTTGAAATGGAGTCTTGCTCTGTCACCTGGGCTGGAGTGCAGTGCTTCAATTTCGACTCACTGCAACCTGCACCTCCCAGGTTCAAGCAATTCTCCTGCCTCAGCCTCCTGTGTAGCTGGGACTACAGGTGTCAGTCACCATGCACGGCTAATTTTTGTATTTTTAGTAGAGATGGGGTTTCACCATGTTGGTCAGGCTGGTCTCAAACTCCCGACCTTAGGTGATCTGCCCGCCTCAGCCTCCCAAAGTGCTGGGATTACAGGCGTGAGCCACTATGTTTGGCTTTTTCTTTTTTCTTTGAGATGGATTCTTCCTCTGTCACCCAGGCTGGAGTGCAGTGGCGCAGTCTTGGCTCGCTGCAACCTCCGCCTCCCAGGTTCAAGCAATTCTCCTGCCTCTGCCTCCCATGTAGCTGGGACTACAGGTGTCGGCCACCATGCATGGCTAATTTTTGTATTTTTAGTGGAGATGGGGTTTCACCATGTTGGTCAGGCTGGTCTCCAACTCCCGACCTTAGATGATCTGCCTGCCTCAGCCTCCCAAAGTGTTGGGATTACAGGTGTGAGCCACTGCACCCGGCTTTTTCTTTTGTCTTTGAGATGGAGTCTTCCTCTGTCACCCAGGCTGGAGTGCAGTGGCGCAGTCTTGGCTCACTGCAACCTCCGCCTCCCAGGTTCAAGCAATTCCCCTGCCTCAGCCTCCCAAGTAGCTGGGACTATAGGCGCCCGCCACCACACCTGCACCTAATTTTTGTATTTTTAGTAGAGACAGGGTTTCACTATGTTGGCCAGGCTGCTTTCGAACTCCTGACCTCATGATCCACCCACCTCAGCCTCCCAAAGTGCTGGGATTACAGGTGTGAGCCACCATGCCCGACCCTTTAGCCTCATATTACAGGTAAGATGACTGAGGCCAGAGGAGGGGAAGGCGCCTTGCTCCAGGGAGCATAGCATAGGTGGAGCTGGGACTCCTGGCTTCCCCCTGAGAATCTCGTCTGATGATGGTGTCCCAGCTTCATTTCACTAGTCCAGGAAAAGGGAGTTGTGGCTTCATCCCACTTGCATAGACTCACCTGGGGAGCCCCGTCCTCCCCACACCCCTGACCTGGACTTCATAGCTCTGCAGTGCAGGCAGGCATGTTATCTCACTTTTTAAAAAAAGCCTAAATTTTGGCTGGGTGCGGTGGCTCGCGCCTGTAATCCTAGCAGTTTGGGAGGCCAAGGCGGGCAGATCCCTTGAGCTCAGGAGTTCAAGACCAACCTGGGCAACATGGCAAAACCCCATCTCTACTAAAAAAAAAAAAAAGAAACCACGGCTGAGTGCGGTGACTCACACCTGTAATCCCAGCACTTTGGGAGGCTGAGGCGGGTGGATCACGAGGTCAGGCATTCAAGACCAGCCTGACCAACATAGTGAAACCCTGTCTCTACTAAAAATACAAAAAATTAGCTGGACGTGGTGGTGCATGCCTGTAATCCCACCTCCTTGGGAGGCTGAGGCAGGAGAATCGCTTGAACCCAGGAGGCGGAGGTTACAGTGAGCCGAAATCACGCCACTGCACTCCAGCGTGGGTGACAGAGCAAGACTCCCTGTCAAAAACACACACACACACACACACACACAAATTAGCCAGGTGTAGTGGTGCGTGCCTGTAGTCCCAGCTACTTGCAGGCTCAAGGTGGAAGAATCGCTTGAGCGTAGGAGACAGAGGTTACAGTGAGCCGAGATCACACCACTACATTGCAGCCTGGGCAACAGAGCGGAAATCCATCTCAAAAAAAGAGAAAAAAGTTTGCCCTATTTAACACATTTTATCCCTTGACTAGATCTTTGTCCATGTCATGTCAGTTACATTTAGTCTTTTGTTTCTTTTCTTTTCTTTTCTTTTTTTTTTTTTTTTTTTGAGATGGAGTCTTGCTCTGTCACCCAGGCTGGAGTGCAGTGGTGCAATATCAGCTCACTGCAGCCTCCACCTCCTGGGTTCAAGCGATTCTCCTGCCTCAGCCTCCTGAGTAGCTGGGATAACTAAATATGGAGGCGTGCACCACCATGCCTGGCTAATTTTTGTATTTTTAATAGAGACGGGGTTTCGCCATGTTGGCCAGGCTGGTCTCCACCTCCTGACGTCAGATGATCCTCCCGCCTCGGCCTCCCAAAGTGCTGGGATTACAGGTGTGAGCCACCACATCCAGCCCATGTCAGTTACATTTAAATCTCTTTTTTTTTTTTTTTTTTGAGATGGAGTTTCGCTCCTGTTGCCCAGGCTGGAGTGCAGCGGCGTGATCTCAGCTCACTGCAACCTCCACTTCCCGGGTTCAAATAATTCTCCTGCCTCAGCCTCCCGAATAGCTGGAATTACAGGCATTCGCCACCACGCCTGGCTAATTTTGTATTTTTAGTAGAGATGGGGTTTCTCCATGTTGATCAGGCTGGTCTCGAACTCCTGACCTCAGGTGATCCACCCATCTCAGCCTCCCAAAGTGCTGGGATTACAGGCATGAGCCACCGCGCCCGGCCTTTAAATCTCATTCTTTAGCCACTGCATTGGGATACACTTGTTTTTGTTTTTTGAGAAGGAGTCTCACTCTGTTGCCCAGGCTGGAGTGCAGTGGCGCGATCTCACCTCACTGCAACCTCCGCCTCCTGGGTTCAAGCGATTCTCCTGCCTCAGCCTCCTGAGGAGCTGGGAATACAGGCGCCCACCATCATGCCTGGCTAATGTTTGTATTTTTAGTAGAGACGGGGTTTCGCTATGTTGGCCAGGCTGGACTCGAACTGCTGGCCTCGTGATCCACCCACCTCGGCCTCCCAAAGTGCTGGGATTACAGGCGTGAGCCACTGTGTCTGGCCACACTTGTTGTTTTCTTATTCCCCTTTCGCTGGGCATCCAGGTTGTTTCCAGTGTCATGTTGTGGCCAGTAAGTCCACACAGCTCTGCCCATGCGGAAACACAGGTGTGGGATCTTCCCCGAAGTGAGGTTTCTGGGTCAAGGGGAAGATGGCTCTTGGAACTTGACAGCTATTGGCAAATTGTCCTCTACAGAGGTTTTAGGTCATACCTGGCTTGCTGCAGTACAGGTGAGCCCTGGAAGGGACTGTTCCCAAGCCTTGCTTCCTGACGTGTATCCCAGGGACCAGCTGTATCAACACTGCCTGGGAGCCTTTTAGAAATGCAGGGTCAGGGCTGGGCATGGTGGCTCATGCCTCTAATCCCAGCACTTTGGGAGTCCGAGGCAAGAGGATTGTTTGAGACCAGGAATTTGAGACCAGCCTGGGCAACACAGCAAGATACCATCGGCCAGGCGCAATGGCTCACACCTGTAATCCCAGCACTTTGGGAGGCCGAGGCGGGTGGATCACGAGGTCAGGAGATTGAGACCATCCTGGCCAACATGGTGAAACCCCGTCTCTACTAAAAAAATACAAAAAATTGGCCAGTCCTAGTGGCACGCGCCTGTAGTCCCAGCTACTCGGGAGGCTGAGGCAGGGGAATTGCTTGAACCTGGGATGTGGAGGTTGCAGTGAGCTGAGATCGCGCCATTGCACTCCAGCCTGGCGGCAGAGCAAGACTGCGTCTCAAAAAAAAAAAAAAGATACCATCTCTACCCAAAAAGAAAAAATTAAGTAGGCATGGTGGTGTGTGCCTATAGTCCTAGTTACTTGGGAGGCTGAGGCAGGAGGATCCCTTAAGCCCAGGAGTTAGAGGCTGCAGTGAGCTGTGATTGTACCACTGTACTCCAGCCTGGGTGACAGAGCAAGACCCTGTCTTTAATGAAAAAAAAAAAAGAAAGTATCAGGTGTGGTGGCTCATACGTGTAATCCCAGCACTTTGGGAGGCCAAGGTGGGTGGAACACGAGGTCAGGAGTTCAATATGGTGAAACCCCATCTCTACTAAAAATACAAAAATTAGCCAGGCGTGGTGGCGGGCACCTGTAATCCAGCTACTCAGGAGGCTAAGGCGGGAGAATTGCTTGAAATCAGGAGGCGGAGGTTGCGGTGAGCCCAGGTCGCCCCACTGCACTCCATCCTGGGCGACAGAGTGAGACTGTCTCCAAAGAAAAAAAAGAAAGAAAAAAAAAAGAAATAGGGGGCCAGGTGAGACCCATCCCGAAGCTTTAGAATCAGCACTTGCTATTGAACAAAGTCCAGAGGTCACTCTTGTGCCTGCTAAGGACTGAAAGGCATGGCTGTAAGTCATGGAGAGGCGTGAACCCTGTCTTCCAGCTGCAGCGTGGGCCTGGACTTTCTCCTGGAAGGTGGGGCCAGGCAGGCTGTACCTGACTGTTCCTCTCTCCACAGTGTCTGCTGCAGAGACCATGTCTGCCAACGGGGCAGAGGCTGATGGCAGCACCCAGGTGACAGCGGAAGAACCGGTACAGCAGGTGAGGAAGGGACGGGACCAGGGACTGCCCCGACCCTGTGATTCCTGTGCAACGAGGCTTCCCACACCAGAGTGCCCTGGCAGGGAGCCAGGGATCTGCCGACAGCTCACGGAGCCAGAGGGATTTATTCCTCAGTGGGGTATGGACCACTCACTGGTGTCCGCAGTTGGGAGGGGGAATCTCAAAGGCCCTTGGAGGGCCTGAGGGAGCAGGGTTCTGTCTGAAACTACCTGCGCTCCCCAACCCCTGAGCCAAATCATCCTCACCTCTGAAGGCTGTCTCAGGGACCTCCCAGGAGGCCAGTTTCTATTCCAGAGCTCTCATCCTCAGGTTATTTTATTTTATATATATATTTTTGAGATGGAGTCTTGCTGTGTCGCCCAGCCTGGAGTGCAGTGGTGACATCTCGGCTCACTGCAACCTCTGCCTCCCGGGTTCAAGCGATTCTCCTGCCTCAGCCTCCCAAGTAGCTGGGGTAACAGGCATGTGCCACCACGCCCGGCTAATTTTTGTATTTTTAGTAGAGACGGAGTTTCACCACGTTGGCCAGGCTAGTCTCGAACTCCTGACCCGAAGTGACCCGCCCGCCTCGGTCTCCCAAAGTGCTCGGATTACAGGCGTGAGCCACTGCGCCTGGCCCCAAAAATAATTAAAATTAAAAAATCAAGTGGTGCGCTGGATGTGACCTATGGGCTATGGTCTGCAGCCCCCAGTTTAGACCCTAACTGCCATGAGAATGGGACTCTTGTCCCTTATCCCCACCTGGCACATCGCTGGGATAAAGTGCAGGCTCACGTAAATAAGCTGTGTTAAAGGAAGCACGTGGGCCGGGCGCGGTGGCTCATGCCTGTAATCCCAGCACTTTGGGAGGCTGAGGTGGGTGAATCACGAGGTCAGGAGTTCAAGACCAGCCTGGCCAACATGGTGAAACCCTGTCTCTACTAAAAATACAAAAAAATTAGCTGGGCATGGTGGCACCTGTAATCCCAGCTACTCAGGAGGATGACGCAGGAGAATTGCTTGAACCTGGAAGGTGGAGGTTGCAGTGAGACGAGATCGCGCCAGTGCATTCCAGCCCAGGCAACAGTGCAAGACTCATTTCAAAAATAAAATAAAAATAAAGGAAGCACATGGTGAAACCCCAAGGTTCCTGGCTTGTGCAACCGCCTGGATGCAAAGTGTGGGTAAACTGAGCCGTTTCACTGACCAGGAGTGAGAGCAAAACTGCAGGGCACCCTGAGTGTCCGGCTGAGCTCCCCATCCTCCTCCGCCCGGTTTGCCTGAGCCACTTTTCTCCCGTAGCCCAGTGTGGTGGACCGTGTGGCCAGCATGCCTCTGATCAGCTCCACCTGCGACATGGTGTCCGCAGCCTATGCGTCCACGAAGGAGAGCTATCCACATGTCAAGACCGTCTGCGACGCGGCAGAGAAGGGAGTGAGGACCCTCACGGCGGCCGCTGTCAGCGGGGCTCAGCCGATCCTCTCCAAGCTGGAGCCCCAGAGTGGGTGAAGTCCCAGGGGGCACTGAATCCCCCTCCTGGCCATTTCCCTGGGTGGGGAGTAGAGGGGTCTACCCAGCTCTTGGTCCTGTCCCCCTGAACCATTACTAGGTGACCTTCCAACAGTCACATTTGTGTCTTAGTTAATTTTTTTTGGCAGTTGCATCAGCCAGCGAATACGCCCACAGGGGGCTGGACAAGTTGGAGGAGAACCTCCCCATCCTGCAGCAGCCCACGGAGAAGGTAACGATGTCCGTCCTTGGGGGCTCTGTCGAGACAGGGACCTACCTGGGTGTGGAGTGTGCTGGTCCCAGCTTAACTAGACAAGCTTGATGGCATCCTCCCTGCTCCCTCTCCTGTCAGTTCCCATCCCCACCCCGAATCCACTCCCCACAGGGCAGCTGGAGGAATAATTGCAAAGCCAGCCAGATTACAGGCGCCTGCCACCATGCCCAGCTAGTTTTTGTATTTTTGGTAGAGATGGGGTTTCACCATGTTGGCCAGGCTGGTCTCGAACTCCTGACCTCAGGTGATCCAGCTGCCTCGGCGTCCCAAAGTGCTGAGATTATAGGAATGAGCCACGGTGCCCAGCCCACTTGTTTTTATAATAAAGTTTTATTGGCACACAGCCATGCCCATTTATTTACATATTGTCTATGACTGCTTTCACCCTACAATGGCAAGGTTGAGTAGTTGTGACAGAGACTGTGACCCACAGTACTGAAAATCTTAGTTATGTGGCCTTTACACAGAATGTTGCCACCCCCATAACTATTGTATTAGTCAGAAAAGGCTGGAGGCAGGAAAGTCAAAACATCAAAACACCATGTTCCTGGCCGGGCGCAGTGGCTCATGCCTGTAATCCCAGCACTTTGGGAGGCCAAGGCGGGAGGATCACCTGAGGTTGGGAGTTCAAGATCAGCCTGACCAACATTGAGAAACCCCGTCCCTACTAAAAATACAAAATTAGCTGGGTGTGGTGGCGGATGCCTGTAATCCCAGCTACTCGGGAGGCTGAGGCAGGAGAATTGCTTGAACCCTGGAGGCAGAGGTTGCGGTGATCCGAAATCGCGCCATTTGCACTCTAGCCTGGGCAACAAGAGTGAAACTCCATCTCAAAAAAAAAACAAAAACAAAAAAACACCATATTCTGGCCAGGCGCGTTGGCTCATGCCTGTAATCTCAGTACTTTGGGAGGCCGAGGTGGGCAGATCACAAGGTCAGGAGATCGAGACCATCCTGGCAAACACGGTGAAACCCCATCTCTACTAAAACTACAAAAAAAAAAAAATTAGCTTGGCATGGTGGCATGCGCCTGTAGTCCCAGTTACTCGGGAGGCTGAGGCAGGAGAATCACTTGAACCCTGGAGACAGAGGTTGCAGTGAGCCGAGATCGTGCCACTACGCTCTAGCCTGGGTGACAGAGCGAGACTCTGTCCCAAAAACAACAAAACAAACAAAAAAAACACCATGTTCCAAACTGTGTCCTGCCCCTCAGCAGCTGGGTGGCCCTCACACAAGTTACTTTGCCTCTGTGGGCCTCACTTTTTTTTTTTTGGGACAGGGTCTTGCTCTGTCGCCAGGCTGGAGTGCAGTGGTGCAATCTCGGCTCACTGCAACCTCCACCTCCGGGTTGCAACGATTCTCCTGCCTCAGGCTCCTGAGTAGCTGGGGTTACAGACATCCGCCACCACGCCTAGCTAATTTTTATATTTTTAGTAGACACGGGGTTTCACCAAGTTGGCCAGGATGGTCTTGATCTCTTGACCTCGTGATCCGCCCGCCTTAGCCTCCCAAAGTGCTGGGATTACAGGCGTGAGCCACTGTGGCCAGCACCCTCTTTTTTTTTTAAGATGGAGTTTCGCTCTTGTTGCCCAGGCTGTAGTGTACTGGTGCGGTTTCAGCTCACTGCAACCTCTGCCTCCCGGGTTCAAGCGATTCTCCCGCCTCAGCCTCCTGAGTGGCTGGGATTACAGACATGCGCCACCACACCTGGCCAATTTTTGTATTTGTAGTAGAGATGGGGTTTCACCATGTTGGTCAGGCTGGTCTCGAACTCCCTACCTCAGGTGATCCACCTGCCTTGGCCTCCCAAAGTGTTGGGATTACAGACATGAGCCACCACGCCCAGCCTGGGCCCCACTTTCTTTTCTACAGAATGGCGATGCTGACCTGGGGTTAACACCGGAAGGCCTAGAACGGGGCATGGCTTGTATCAAATGTTGACTCTTAACATTAAAAAAAAAAAAAATTTTTTTTGAGACAGGTTCTCACTCTGTCACCCAGGGTGGGGTGCAGTAGTGTGGTCATGGCTCATTGCAGCCTTGAACTCCTGGGCTCAAGTGATCCTCCCATCTCAGCTTCCCAAGTAGCTAGGACCACAGGCATGCACCACCATGCCTGGCTATTTTTAATTTTTTGTAGAGACGAGTTTTCACCATGTTGCCCAGGCTGTTCTCAAACTCCTGGGCTCAACAGATCCTCCTGCCTCAGCCTCCTGAGGAGCTAGGACTATAGGTGCATCCACCATGCCTGGCTAATTTTTGTACTTTTTGTCAAGACGGAGTCTTGCCATATCGCCCAGGCTGGTCTCCAACTCTTGGGCTCAAGCAGTCCTCCCGCCTCCGTCCCACAAAGTGCTAGAATTATAGGAGTGTGCCACTGTGCCCTACCTCAGTTTCCCTTAATCACCGCTTTTTAAAGACTGTGTCTCCAAAAACAGTCACATTCTTACCCCTGGGGATCAGGACTTCAACATATGAATTTGAGGTTGAGGGAGCCACAATTCAACCTATAACAGCCTGGGATGAAGAAATTAGGCACAGACCAGGCATGGTGGCTCATGCCTTAATCCCAGCACTTTGGGAGGCCGAAGCGGGCAGATCACTTGAGGTCAGGAGTTCGAGACCAGCCTGGCCAACATGGTGAAACCCCATGTCTGCTAAAAATACAAAAATTAGCCAGGCATGGTGGTGAGTGCCTATAATCCCAGCTACTCGGGAGGCTGAGGCACGAGTATCACTTGAACCTGGGAGGCAGAGATTGAAGTGAGTCGAGATCGCGCCACTGCACTCCAGCCTGGGCAACAGAGCAAGGCTCTGTCTCAAAAAAAAAAACAAAACACCCTCCTTCACATAAGTGTGAAGCTTAATCAGTTATTGTTTGTCTCCCCAGCTGGGACCAGGGCACAGGCCGCCTGCTTTGTGGCGGTGTCCAGTGCCCAGCAGGCAGCCTGGCACAGGGTAGATGCTTATTTTTTTAGTTTTTTGAGACAGAGTGTTGCTCTTGTTGCCCAGGCTGGAGTGCAATGGTGCGATCTCAGCTCACTGCAACCTCTGCCTCCCGGGCTCAAGCGATTCTCCTGCCTCAGCCTCCCGAGTAGCTGGGATTACAGGCATGCACCACCATGCCTGGGTAATTTTGTATTTTTAGTAGAGACGGGGTTTCTCCATGTTGGTCAGGCTGGTCTTGAACTCCCAACCTCAGGTGATCTGCCCGCCTCGGCCTTCCAAAATGTTGGGATTATAGGTGTGAGCCACCACGCCCAGCAGGTAGATGCTTATTAAGTATTCAGGTGCTCCATGTCCGCTTCGGCCCAGTGGTTACAGAAGGGCCACCCTCGGGTACCACCTGCTTGTGTCTGGGTCTCTAGCATCAGAAATAGGTGCTCCCTGGGATGGAGGCAGGACAAGCCAGCCGCATCCCAGCATCCTTGGACTTTCCCTGAGACCACCTGCAGGGACAGGCAGCTCATTCATCCGCTTGCTATTGAGTGCCTGCTGTATGCCGGGGGGCTGTGCTGTCCCATCATGGTCATACTTCCTCTGCTCCCATTTATGCAGAAATGGCCTTAGCTGGGAAATAGCAGAGCGGGTATCAACGTGCACCTTTTTTGTTGTTGTTGTTTTGAGACAAGGTCTTGCTCTGTAGCCCAAGCTAGAATGCAGTGGCATGATCTTGGCTCACTACAGCCTTGACCTCCTAGACTTAGGCAATCCTCCCAGCTGTCAGCCTCCTGAGAAGCTGGGACTACAGGTGTGCACCACCACACCTGGCTAATTTTTTAATTTTTTGTAGGAATGGGGTCTTGCTATATTGCCCAGGCTGGTCTCAAACTCCTGGGCTAGCCGGGCACGGTGGCTCACGCCTGTAATCGCAGCACTTTGGGAGGCCGAAGCGGGCGGATCACGAGATCAGAACAACAGAGCGAGACTCCATCTCAGAAACAAAACAAAAAACAAACTCCTGGGCTCAAGCAATCCTCCCGCCTGCCTTGGCTTCCCAAAGTGCTCGGATTACAGTTGTGAGCCACTGTGCCCAGCCATGCCTACACCTTATCAGCAAAGGCCAGTAGTGGGCTTGGCTGAGGGGGGATGGAAACTGCTGCGCTCACAGGAAGATGGGAAACGTCAACCGGGGGGGTCTCACCAAGCCCTTGCATTCCCTTTCTCTCCCACTAATACCGTGGGAAGCCAACAGTCCTTGTGTTTATAGAAGGGATAAGCTCAGGGTGAATTCTTCAAGGTCGTTGAACGGAGCAGCAGCTGGGAGCTTTTTTTTTTTTTTTTTTTTTTGAGATGGAGTCTCGCTCTGTTGCCCAGGCTGGAATGCAGTGGCGTGATCTCAGCCCACTGCAACCTCCGCCCTCTGGGTTCAAGTGATCCTCCTGCCTCAGCCTCCCAAGTAGCTGGGATTACAGGCGCCCATCACCACGCCCAGCACATTTTTGTATTTTTAGTAGAGATGGGGTTCCACCATGTTGGCCAGGCTGGTCTCGAACTCCTGACCTCAGGTGATCCAGCTGCCTCGGCCTCCCAAAGTGCTGGGATTATAGGCGTGAGTCACCGTGCCCGGCAAATTTTTGTATTTTTTGTAGAGGTGAGGTCTTACTATGTTGCCCAGGCTGTTCTCACACTTCTGGGCCCAAGCGATCCTCCCACCTCAGCCTCCCAAAGTGCTGGGATGACAGTTGTGAGCCACCGTGCCTAGCCTGCTGCGAGCTCTTGACTTTTTGAGAGGCGCAATGCTCTCTCAATTCTGGGCCCTATGAGTTTTTTCCCCCTTTGTGAAGAGGTAACTTTCCCCAGTTTCTGGGGGACAGTGGTGTTGTCAGAGCTAGATTTTAATCTGGGCCAGTGTGAGAACGTGTGTGTTCACTGAGTAGTGCTGCTGTTAAAACCTGACTCTCGTCGGGGGCATTGGCTCATGCTGGTTAGCACAGTGAAACCCCGTCTCTACTAAAAATACAAAAAATTAGCCGGGCGCCTGTAGTCCCAGCTGCTGGGGAGGCTGAGGCAGGAGAACCGCTTGAACCTGGGAGGTGGAGGTTGCAGTGAGCCGAGATTGTGCCGTTGCACTCCAGCCTGGGTGACAAGAGCAAAAACTCTGTCAAAAAAACAAAAACAAAAAACTTGACTTTCATACCCTCTTCCCCCACAAAAAGAAGAACTCTCATGAGTACAAGAGGGCTGAGTTTTCAGGGAAGCACCAACTTGGGTAGGAATGGGGCAGGTGTGGTTTTCAACTTTGCAGAGAGTCCTCTGCATAGAGATCTGTCTAAAGACTTAGCTTCAGCGGGACACGGTGGTTCATGTCAGTCATCCCAGCACTTTGGGAGGCCAAAGCAGGAGGACTGCTTGAGGCCAGGAGTTTGAAACCAGCCTGGCAACATGGAGAGTCCCTGTCTCTACAAAAAATTAAAAAACAAGCCGGGTGTGGTGGTGCGTACCTGTAGTCTCAGCTACTTGGGAGGCTGAGGTGGGAGAATCGCTGGAGCTGAAGAGGTCAAGGCTTCAGTGAGCTATGATTGCACCACTGCACTCCAGCCTGAGTGACAGAGTGAGACCCTGTCTCAAAAGAAAAAAAAAAAGACTTAGATTGGAGAACCGCAGGTATTGACAGGTGAGTGCTCACCGTGTGCTGGGTGGAGCCTAGTCAAAGGATTCCATGCAAAGCTTGTTTTTTTTGTTTTGTTTTTTTTTCTTTGGAGACAAGAGTCTCTGTCGCCCAGGGTGGAGTGCAGTGGTGCAGTCTTGGCTCACTGCAAACTCCACCTCCTGGGTTCAAGGGATTCTCCCGCCTCAGCCTCTCGAGTAGTAAGGATTAAGATGTGCACCACTGCACCCGGCTAATTTTTCGTATTTTTTATCTCTACAAAAAATAAAAAATAAGGCTGGGTGCAGTGGCTCACGCTTGTAATTCCAGCACTTTGGGAGGCCCAGGCAGGTGGATCCCCTGACGTCAGGAGTTCAAGACCAGCCTGGCCAACATGGTGAACTCCATCTCTACTAAAAATACAAAAATCGGCTCGGCATGGTGGCATGTGTCTGTAATCCCAGCTACTTGGGAGGCTGAGGCAGGAGAATCACTTGAACCCAGGTGGCAGATGTTGCAGTGAATCGAGATTGCACCATTGCACTCCAGCCTGGGCAACAAGAGTGAAACTCCGCCTCAAAAAAATAAATAAATAAAAAGAAAAGATAAAAAATAGCCACGAGTGGTGGTACGTGCCTGTGGTCACAGCTACTGGCTCCGGAAGCTGAGGTGGGAGGATCACTTGAGCCCAGGAGGTGGAGTTTGCAGTTAGACGAGATTGTGCCACTGCACTCCAGCCTGGGTGACAGAGAGAGACTCCATCTCAAAAAAAAAAAATTAAATTAAATTAAAACAAAAAAACAGGCAGGGTGCAGTGGCTCATGCCTGCAATCCCAGCACTTTGGGAGGCCAAGGTGGGCGGATCACTTTAGGTCAAGAGTTTGAGACCAGCCTGAGCAAGATGGTGAAACCCCATCTCTACTAAAAATACAAAATTAGTCGGGCGTGGTGGCGCATGCTTGTAATCCCAGCTACTTGGAAGGTTGAGGCAAGAGAATCGCTTGAACCCAGGAGGCGGAGGTTGCAGTGAGCCGAGATCACACAATTGCACTCCAGCCTGGGCAACAAGGGTGAAACTCCATCTCAACAACAACTAAAAACAATTAGCCAGGCATGGTGGCAGGCACCTGTAATCCCAGCTACTTAGGATGCTGGGGCAGGACAACTGCTTGAACCCAGGAGACAGAGGTTGCAGTGATCTGAGATGGTGTCACTGCACTCCAGCCTGGGCAACAGAGCAAGACCCTGTCTCCAAAAAAAAAAAAAGAAAGAAACGAGGCACAGGGAGGTAGAGTGACTTGCCTGAAGCCACACAGCTGAGAAGTAGCAAGCTAAGGACAGAGCCTAGGTAGTCTGGCTGCAGAGTATGAGGTCATGCCCACGACTCCAGACTCAGGGTCACCTGGGGGATGGCGCTCCCTGCCTCGGTCTCCCTGGAAGTTGGGGTGCAGGGGAGGGGTGCCCATGTACAGAGGGAAGACGGAGATGCCGGGGTTACCCGGGGGATGGTGCTCCCGGCCTCCGTCTCCCTGGGAGTTGGGGTGCAGGGGAGGGGTGCCCAGGTACGGAGGGAAGGCAGCAATGCTGGGGTCACCTGGGGGATGGTGCTCCCCACCTCGGTCTCCTTGGAAGTTGGGGTGCAGGGGAGGGGTGCCCAGATATGGAGGGAAGGCAGAGATGCTGATGCTGTTGCCTCTCCTAGGTCCTGGCGGACACCAAGGAGCTTGTATCGTCCAAGGTGTCGGGGGCCCGAGAGATGGTGTCTAGCGCCAAGGACACGGTGGCCACCCGAGTATCGGAGGCGGTGGATGCGACCCGCGGTGCTGTGCAGAGCGGCGTGGACAAGACAAAGTCTGTAGTGACGGGCGGTGTCCAATCGGTCATGGGCTCCCGCGTGGGCCAGATGGTGCTGAGTGGGGTCGACACGGTACTGGGGAAGTCGGAGGAGTGGGTGGACAACCACCTGCCCCTTACAGATGCCGAACTGGGTAAGTGTGGCCAGCGGGCTGCTCTGGGACCCCTCCCCAGGCCCCATGACCGGAAGCTGCTGTCAGCCTCCTGGGGTCTGTGCCTCATTGCCACCTCGTCCCTGCCACCTCTCCCGGGCATCTTGGAATCTCATCACTAATACAGTCCCCTCTGTCCTGCTCACCAGCTCCCACCCTCACCCACCACAGTCTCCTCCCCACAGCAGCCACCAGAGGGCGCCTGTGACTACCTGAGTCAGCCCGTCCCTCCTCTGCCCATAGCCCTCCATGGACCCCACCTCCCCTGGGGTCAAAGCCCAAGTCCTCGTCACAGCCCATAAGGTCCTGCACAACCTGCCCTGTCCTCTCCCTGCCCTCCTCCTCTTCCCCTTCGCTTACTCCGCTCCTGCATAAATACGTGACTAAACTTGAGATCTCACTGAACTATGACAACAATGCTGGTGTTCCTGCCAGGCCAGACATCCCACTCCAGTCATCTCGGTCATATACTCGCACTCCCTGCACTATTTATTTGATATTCTTCTTTAATTAATTAATTAATTTATTTAGAGACAGAGTCTCGCTCTGTCACCTAGGCTGGAGTGCAATGGCGTGATCTCAGCTCACTGCAACCTCTGCCTCCCGGGTTCAAGTGAGTCTCCTGCCTCATCCTCCTGAGTAGCTGGGATTACAGGCACCTGCCACCACACAGCTAATTTTTTGTATTTTTAGTAGAGACGGGGTTTCACTATGTTGGCCAGGCTGGTCTCGAACTCTTGACCTTGTGATCTGCTCACCTCGACCTCCCCAAGTACTGGGATTACAGGCATGAGCCACCATGCCCGGCCCTTTTTTATTTGTTTGTTTTAGAGATAGAGTCTCACTCTGTTGCCCAGGCTGAAGTGCAGTGGTGCGATCATAGCTCAATGCAGCCTCAAACTCCCGGGTTGAGGCAAGCCTCCCATCTCAGCCTCCGAGTAGCTGGGACTACAAGCATACACCATCATGCCCAACTAATTTTTCTTTATTTAATTTTTTGTAAAGACGGGGTCTCCCTCTGTCATCCCGGCTGATCTAGAACTCCTTGGCTGGAGTGATCCTACTGCTTTAGCCCCGCTAAGTGCCGGGATTGGGATTTTTACAAATAAGTAGCTTAGGATATAGGCAGGGCGCGGTGGCTCAGCCTGTAATCCCAGCACTTTGGTGGGCCGAGGTGGGCAGATCACTTGAAGTCAAGAGTTTGAGACAAGCCTGGCCAACATGATGAAACCCGGTCTCTACTAAAAATACAAAAATTAGGCCAGGAGCGGTGGGTCACGCCTGTGATCCCAGCACTTTGGGAGGCCGAGGCAGGCGGATCACAGGGTCAGGAGATCAAGACCATCCTGGCTAACACAGTGAAACCCCATGTCTACTAAAAAAAAAAAATACAAAAAAATTAGCCCGGTGTGGTGGCAGGTGCCTGTAGCCCCAGCTACTCAGGAGGCTGAGGCTGGAGAATGGCGTGAACCTGGGAGGCGGAGCTTGCAGTGAGCCGAGATCATGCCACTGCACTCCAGCCTGGGCAACAGAGCTAGACTCCGTTTCAAAAAAAAAAAAAAGAGTAAACATTATAAACATTAGCCAGGTATGGTGACAGGCGTCTGTAATCCCAGCTACTTGGGAGGCAGAGGTTGCAAGATTGGGCCACTGCACTACAGCCTGGGTGACAGAGTGGGACTCCATCTCAAAAAAAAAAAAAAAAAGCATGGGTACAGTAGGAGCAGGATTAAATAAATACATGCAGCTGGGCACGGTGGCTCATGGCTGTAATCCCAGTACTTTGGGAGGCTGAGGCGGGTGGATCACCTGAGGTTGGGAGTTCGAGACCATCCTGACCAACATAAAGAAACCCCATCTCTACTAAAAATACAAAATTAGCCGGGCATGGTGGCGCATCCCTGTAATCCCAGCTAACTTGGGAGGCTGAGGCAAGAGAATCGCTTGAATCCAGAAGGCAGAGCTTGTGTTGAGCCGAGACTGTGCCATTGCACTCCAGCCTGGGCAACAAGAGCGAAACTCCGTCTCAAAAAAAAATAAAGGCCGGGCATGGTGACTCATGCCTGTAATCCCAGCACTTTCAGAGGCTGAGGCAGCTGGATCATGGTCAGGAGTTTGAGACCAGCCTGGCCAACATGGTGAAACCCCATCACTACTAAAAATACAAAAATTAGCCAAGCATGGTGGCACGTGCCTGTAATCCCAGCTACTCAGGAGGCTAAGGCAGGAGAATCACTTGAACCCGGGAGGCGGAGGTTGCAGTGAGCCGAGATCATGCCATTGCACTCCAGCCTGGGCAACAGAGTGAGACTCTGTCTCAAATAAATAAATAAATAAATAAATACATGCATATATACATATGAACCTACGAACATGGGATGAGGCCAGGCGCGGTGGCTCACACCTGTCATCCCAGCGCTTTGGTGGGAGGATCGGTTAAGCCCAGGAGTTCCAGACCAGCCTGGACACCATAGTGAGACCCCATCTCTACAAAAAATTTAAAAATTAGCCGGGTGTGCTAGTGCACGCCTGTAGTCCCAGTTGCTATTTGGGAGCTGAGACAGGAGGATCACTTGAGCCTGGGAGTTCAAGGCTACAGTGAGCTATGATCGCACCGCTGCACTCCAGCCTGGGCAACAGAGCGAGACTGTACTTCAAAATATAAAAACCGACAAACAGATCTAAACATAGAAAAGGTACAGGAAGCCAGGTGCAATGGCTCACACCTGTAAACCTAGCACTTTGGGAGGCTGAGGTGAGCAGATTGCTTGAGTCCAGGAGTTCAAGACCAGCCTGGGCAACATAGTGAGACCCCATTTCTACAAAAAGTACAAAAATTAGCCAGGTGTCTTGCCGTAGTCCCAGCTTTATGTAGTCCCAGCTACTCGGGAGGCCAAGGTTGAAGGATAGCTTGAGGCTGGGAGGTTGAGCCTGCAGTAAGCTGAGGTCGTGCCACTGCACTCCAGCCTGGGCAACAGACCGAGACCCTGTCTTAAAAAAAAGAAGAGAAAGTACAGGAAAAATACGGTATATATGGTATTATAATCTTATGGGACCACTGTAGTATATGTGGTCCATTGTTGGCTGAAATGTCATTATTCTCTTTTTTTTTGAGACGGAGTCTCACTCTGACCCAGGCTGGAGTGCAGTGGTGTGATCTCGGCTCACTGCAGCCTCCACCTCCCGGGTTCAAGCGATTCTCCTGCCTCAGCCTCCCAAGTAGCTGAGATAACAGGCTAGTGCCATCACACCTGGCTAATTTTTGTATTTTTAGTAGAGATGGGGTAGTGCCATGTTGGCCAGGCTAGTCTTGAACTCCTGACCTCAAGTGATCTGCCCGCCTTGGCCTCCCAAAGGGCTGGCATTACTGGCATAAGCCACTGTGCCCGGCCTACGGTATTATAATCTTATGGGAGCTCTGTAGTATATGTGATGTATTGCTGGCTCGAATGCTGTTATTCTCTGCAGGACTGCATAATGAACATTCAGGGCTATATTCACAGGTTGTCCAAGGCAGGTCTGGCCTGCAGGCCATAGCTTGAGACCCTCCTGCTAGTCTAAGGTCTCTGATTCCTGTGAGGTTGAATTTTCCTTATCCCCATTTTGCAGATAGAGAAAACCAAAGCAGAATCCCTTGCTCCCAGGCCTTCGAGGTTTATAAGAAGTAGAACTGGGGTATAAACTGGACAGCATGGCCGGGCGTGGTGGCTCACGCCTATAATCACAGCACTTTGGGAGGCCGATTCGGATGAATCACTGGCGATCAGGAGTTCGAGACCAGCCTGGCCAACATGGTGAAACCCCGTCTCTACTAAAAATACAAAAATTAGCCGGGCATGGTGGCAGACGCCTGTAATCCCAGTTACTCGGGAGGCTGAGGCAGGATAATCACTTGAACCCGGGAGGCAGAGGTTGCAGTGAGCTGAGATGACACCACTGCACTCCAACCTGGGCAACAGAGCTGGACTCCATCTCTAAATAAATAAATAAACTGGACAGTGTGATTCTTGGGACCATCCGCATGGGATGAGCCCGGCTGTGTGTTCTGGTCTTCACAGAGACCCTTCTCCTTTTCCTTTCAGCCCGCATCGCCACGTCCCTGGATGGCTTCGACGTCACGTCCGTGCAGCAGCAGCGGCAGGAACAGAGCTACTTCGTACGTCTGGGCTCCCTGTCAGAGAGGCTGCGGCAGCACGCCTATGAGCACTCGCTGGGCAAGCTTCGAGCCACCAAGCAGAGGGCACAGGAGGCTCTGCTGCAGCTGTCGCAGGCTCTAAGCCTGGTGAGGTTCTGGGGTGTCGGGGCCCTGAGCAAGCAGCCTTCACCCCCCAGCAGACACCCACCCAGAGCTCAGTGTCTTATTGCTAACCCCTCTGTAGGCTGGCAGGGCCATTCCCGCTTGCTCCTGGCACTGTATCTGGTTGTACACTTACTTGCTCAGGCTGCTGCCACAAACCACACTGGGGCCAGGCACAGTGGCTCACACCTCTTTGTGTGAGTCCCTCAAGTGCTTTGGGAGCCCAAGGCAGGAGGATCGCATGAGTCCAGGGGTTTGAGACCCACCTGGGAAATATAGCAAGACCCCATCTCTACAAAAAATAATTTAAAACAATTAGCTGGCTGTGGCGGTGTGTGCATGTAATCCCAGCTACTTGGGAGGCTGAGGTGGGACGATTGCTTGAGCCCAGGAGTTGGAGGCTGCAGTGAGCTATGATTGTGCCACTGCACCGCAGCCTAGTCAACAGAGCAAGACCCCATCTCAAAAAAAAAAAAAAATTGCAGCCAGGTGCAGTGGCTCACGCCTATAATCCCAGCACTTTGGGAGGCTGAGGCGGGTGGATCACGAGGTCAGGAGTTCAAGACCAGCCTGGCCAACATGGTGAAACCCCATCTCTACTAAAAATACAAAAATTAGCGAGGTACAATGGTGGGCACCTGTAATCCCAGCTACTCAGGAGGCTGAGGCAGGAGAATCACTTGAACCCGAGCGGCAGAGATTGCAGTGAGCCGAGATCATGCTACTGCTCTCCAGCCTGGGCGACAGAGTGAGACTCCATCTCAAAAAAAAAAAAAAAAAAAAAAATCGCACTGTCTGGGAAATGTAAACAACAGATATTTATTTTCTCACATTTCTGGAGGCTGGAAGTCCAAGATCAGAGTGTCCTTTTGGGGCCTCTCTCCTTGGCTTGTAGACAGCCATCCTCTCTCCGTGTCTTCACGTGGTCGTCCCTTCCCTCTGTGTATGTCTGTGTCCTAATCTCTTTTTTTTCTTTGAACGGAGTCTCACTCTGTTGCCCAGGCGAAAGTGTAGTGGTGCAATCTCAGCTCACTGCAACCTCCGCTTCCCGGGTTCAAGTGATTCTTGGGCTTCCACGTCCCGAGTAGCTGGGATCACAGGCACTTGCCACCATGCCTGGCTAATTTTTGTATTTTTAGTAGAGATGGGGTTTCACTATGTTGGCCGGGCTGGTCTCAAACGCCTAACCTCAAGTGATCCATCCACCTCAGCCTCCCAAAGTGCTGGGATTACGGACACGAGCCACCACACACAGCTCTAATCTCCTTATTTAAGGAGCCCAGCCCTTTATGGATTGGAGCCCACCCTAATGGATAGCTTCATTTACCTTAATGACCTTTTTTTTTTTTTTAGAGACGGGCTCACTCTGTTGCCCAGGCTGGAGTGGATGATCATGGCTCACTGCAGCCTCTAAGGTGCACCCATCTTGGAGCATATGTCTGCCATTATTCCTCTTTATTTATTTTTCTTTTCTTTTCTTTTCTTTTTTTTTGAGACGGAGTCTTGCTCTGTCGCCAAGGCTGGAGTGCAGTGGCGCGATCTCAGCTCACTGTAAGCTCCGCCTCCCGGGCTCATGCCATTATCCTGCCTCAGCCTTCCGGTAGCTGGGACTACAGGCGCTGGCCACCACGCCTGGCTAATTTTTTTTTTCTATTTTTAGTAGAGATGGGGTTTCACAGTGTTAGCCAGGATGGTCTTGATCTCCTGACCTCTTGATCCACCTGCCTCGGCCTCCCAAAGTGCTAGAATTACAGGCGTGAGCCACCACGCCCGGCCTTTTTTTTTTTTTTGAGACAGAGTCTTGCTCTGTCACCCAGGCTGGAGTGCAGTGGCGCGCAGTCTCTGCTCACTGCAAGCTCCGTCTCCTGGGTTCACGCCATTCTCCTGCCTCAGCCTCCCGAGTAGCTGGGACTACAGGCGCCCGCCACCACGCCTGGCTAATTTTTTGTATTTTTAGTAGAGACGGGGTTTCACCGTGTTAGCCAGGATGGTCTCGATCTCCTGACCTCATGATCCACCCGCCTCGGCCTCCCAAAGTGCTGGGATTACAGGCGTGAGCCACTGTGCCCGGCCGACTATTTTTCTTTTCTCTTAAACTTTGTGTAATATATAGAGATGAGATCTCACTGTGTTGCCTAGGCTGTTCTGGAGCTACTGAGCTCAAGTGATCCAACCCCCTTGGCCTCCCAAAGCGCTGGGATTGCAGAAGTCAGCCTGCTTCATTCCTTTGGAAGGCTGAGTCATATTTCATTACAAGCACTTTTTTTTGTTTTTTGTTTTTTGTTTTTTTTTGAGACAGAGTCTGGCTCTGTCACCCAGGCTGGAGTGCAGTGGCGCAATCTCAGCTCACTGCAACCTCCGCCTCCCAGGTTCAAGCGATTCTCGTGCCCCAGCCTCCTAAGTAGCTGGGACTACAGATGTGCACCACCATGCCTGGCTAATTGTTGTATTTTTAGTAGAGACGGGGTTTCACCATGTTGGTCAGGCTGGTCTTGAACTCCTGAGCTCAGGTGATCCGCCCACCTCGACCTCCCAAAGTGCTAGGATTACAGGCGTGAGCCACCATGCCCAGCCTACAAGTACTTTTTAAGCCTTTGCTAGTACCATCTGCTCATGTCCCATTGGCCAAAGCCAGCCACGTGTCCAGGCTCCCTTGCAAGCGCAGGAGAAATTGACTCAATGGGAGAAGCTACAGGGGATGTGCAGCCCTTCTTTGCACCAACCACACAGAGCCTGAGTATGTCAGTGATTAAACCAAAGGCCCCAGAGATCACCGTAGCCAGGAAACCCTTCCTCCCTCCCTCCCTTTCTCTTTTCTAGACCGTCATGTAAGTCAGATGATGGAAGGATTCCCTGGGTTCCTTCTGGAATCCCGTCTCTCCCAGGGGAGCCTCCTTCCCTCACCTCTCTCTCCCCTGCCCCAGATGGAAACTGTCAAGCAAAGCGTTGATCAGAAGCTGGTGGAAGGCCAGGAGAAGCTGCACCAGATGTGGCTCAGCTGGAACCAGAAGCAGCTCCAGGGCCCCGAGAAGGAGCCGCCCAAGCCAGAGGTACCCATGAGGGACTGGGGGGTGGCCTGGGGTACTTGGAGTCCCGATGCCACTCTGTATACCTCTACTTCATGGGCCTACCTGCTTCGAATGATTTCCCTAGCCTCACGTGTTTTTGGGAGCTAATGACACCTCCTTCAGGAAGCCTGCCTTGATTTCTCCTCTTGGGCATGCATAGGTATGGCTTCTTTTTTTTGTTTTGAGACGGAGTGTTGCTCTGTCACCCAGGCTGGAGTACAATGGCATGATCTTGGCTCACTGCAACCTCCACCTCCTGGGTTCGAGTGATTCTCCTGCCTCAGCCTCCCTAGTAGCTGGGATTATAGGCACTCACCACCACGCCTGGCTAATTTTTTTGTATTTTTAGTAGAGACAGGGTTTCACCATGTTGGCCAGGCTGGTCTTGAACTCCTGATCTCAAGTGATCCGCCCTTCCCGGCCTCCCAAAGTGCTGGGATTACAAGCGTGAGCCACCGAGCCCGGCCCCTAGCAGCAACTTCTGACCAGTATTCGCCGGCCCCCTCCACTCTATCTCAAGCCTTGGCCTCTTGTGTTCTCTAATGGGTCTCGCTGCCTGTCCCACCACCCACTTAAGCTCCCCAGGGGCAAAAGGAAGGTTGCAGTGAGCCGAGATCGCACCACTGCACTCCAGCCTGGGCAACAGAAGGAGATTCTGTCTCAAAAAACAGAAAATGTCCTGAAATTAGATGAAGGTAATATTTGCACAACCTTGTGAATATATTAAAAACTAATGAATTGTACACTTCAAAGGGTGAGTTTTATGGTGTGTGGATTATATATCAATTTTTGAAATATTTGTTTATTTATCTTTGAGACAGCGTCTCACTCTGTTGCCCTGGCTGGAGTGCAGTGATGCCATCACAGGTCACTGTGGCCTCGCCATGGCAGGCTCAGGCAATCCTCTCGCCTCAGCCTCCCGAGTAGCTGGGAACACAGGCTCATGCCACGATGCCTGGCTAATTTTTTTTTTAAGTTTTCGTAGAGACAGGATCCCACTGTGTTGCCCAGGCTGGTCTTGAGCTCCCAGCGTCAAGCAATACTCCCACTTCGGCCTTCCAAAGCACTGGGATTACAGGCATGAGCCACCACACCCGACCCCAGCTCAATTATTTATTGATTGAGATGGAGTCTCGCTCTGTCACCCAGGCTGGAGTACAGTGGCGTAATCTCAGCTCACTACCAACTCTGCCTCCCAGGTTCACACCATTCTCTTGCCTCAGCCTCCCGAGTATCTGGGACTACAGGCGCCCGCCACCACGCCCAGCTAATTTTTTTTTTTTGTATATTTAGTAGAGACGGGGTTTCACCGTGTTAGCTACTATGGTCTTGATCTGCTGACCTCGTGATCCGCCCGCCTCAGCCTCCCAAAGTGCTGGGATTACAGGCAGGAGCCACCGCACCCTGCCTATTTATTTATTTATTTATTTATTTATTGCTCTGTCGCCCAGGCTGGAGGGCAGTGGCACAATCTCAGCTCACTGCAACCTCTGCCTCCTGGGTTCAAGTGGTTCTCCTGTCTCAACCTCCCCAGTAGCTGGGATTACAGGCATGCGCCACCACACCCGGCTAATTTTTGTATTTTTAGTAGACACGGGGTTTCGCCACGTTGGCCAGGCTGGTCTCAAACTCCTGACCGCAGGTGATCCATCCACATTGGCCTCCCAAAGTGCTGGGATTACAGGCGTGAGCCACCGTACCCGGACCCAGATCAATTTTTTAAAAGCTGAAATGAGATCATATCGAAAGCACATAGTAAGGGCTACAAAAGTGACATGTATAAAGATATCGTGAATATCGCTATAAATGCAAATTGTTCGGGAGGCAGAACTAGACCACCTGCTGCCTAAAACTGTCTCCTGTTTCCCCGACTGCTAAGCACAGCAGCCAGAATGACTTTTCAAATGAAAAAACCAGATCTTATCTCTCTCACGTGGGCACCTTCCCGTAATCCCTGGCTCAAGTCCAGAGTCCTCCAGCTGCCAGGGCTCTGGGCAAAACCCTACCTCCCAGTGCGTGCCTTTTTTTTTTTTTTTTTTTTTTTTTGAGATAAGAGTCTCACTCTGTCACCCCAGCTGGAGTGCAATGTCATGATCTCGGCTCACTGCAACCTCTGCCTCCCGGGTTCAAGCGATTCTCTTGCCTCAGCCTCCCGAGTAGCTGGGACTACAGGCACCTGCCACCACGCCCAGCTAATTTTATTTATTTATTTATTTTTGAGACAGAGTCTCATTCCATCACCCAAGCTGGAGTGCAGTGGCGTGATCTCGACTCACTGCAGCCTCCACCTCCTGGGTTCAAGCAATTTTCCTGCCTCAATCTCCCAAGTAGCTGGGATTACAGGCGCCCGCAACCACACCCGGCTAATTTTTTTGTATTTTTAGTAGAGACAGGGTTCCGTCATGTTTGCCAGGCTGGTCTAGAGCTCCTAACCTCAAGTGATCCACCCGTCTTGGCCCCCCCAAAGTGCTGGGATTATAGGCCTGACCCACTGCGCCCGGCCTAATTTTTGTATTTTTAGTAGAGACGGGGTCTCGCCATGTTGGCCAGGATGGTCTGAAACCCTGTCTGTGCTCATCTCACTCTCTGGCCAAGGAAATTTTCAAGGACCTGATTTCAACTACGTTCTCCCCCAGTGGTTTACAACTTCTGCCTAGAAAGTTCTTCCAGGCTGTCCCAGCCTGGCTTCCACTTTCTGTTTTTTAAGTTTTTTTTTTCTTTTTTTTTGAGTTGGAGTCTCGCTCTGTCGCCCAGGCTGGAGTGCAGTGACGCCATCTCGGCTCACTGCAAGCTCCGCCTCCCAGGTTCACGCCATTCTCCTGCCTCAGCCTCCTGAGTAGCTGGGACTACAGGCGCCCACCACCACACCCGGCTAATTTTTGTTTGTTTTTTTAGTAGAGACGGGGTTTCACCGTGTCAGCCAGGATGGTCTCAATCTCCTGACCTCATGATCCGCCCTCCTCGGCCTCCCAAAGTGCTGGGATGACAGGCGTGAGCCACCACGCCCAGCCTTTTTTTTTTTTTTTAACAGTTTTATTGAGATATCATTTGCATACCATACAAGTCACGCATTTAAAGCATACACATCACTGGTTCTTAGCATTGCACAACTATCCCTATCTCATCTCATGCCCCTAAAAAGAAACCCTTTTCCCATCAGCAGTCACTGCCCCATTTTCTCCTCCTCCCAACCACGTATCCCCTCCTGCCTCTGTGGATGGGCCTGTCCTGGACATTTCATAGAAATGGGATCACACCCTGTTTGGCCTTTTGTGTCTGGCTTCTTGCGCTGAGCGTGACGTCCTCAGGGCTCATCCACGCTGTGGCCTGGGTCAGATCCCCGTGACTTTCCATGGCTGAGTCATATTCTGTTGTATGGATGGATCACATTCTGTTCACCCATTTATCAACTGAAGGACACTTGAGTCGTTTCTACTTTTTGCTATGGCCCTATGTGCATCTCTTTGTGTGTGGACGTATGTTTCCGTTTCTCTTGTGCACACACCCACAACTAGAATTGCTGAGTCATATGATAATTCTATGGTTTAACATTTCGAGGAACCGCTAGACTGTTTTCCAAAGTAACTATACCACCAGCAATACACGAGGCTTCCAATTTCTCCGCCTCTTGACTGACCGTGGGTATCATCTGATACCCTGTGGGGTTTTGTTTGTTTGTTTGTTTTTGAGACAGAGTCTCGCTCTGTTGCCCAGGCTGGAGTGCAATGGCATGATTTTGGCTCACTGCAACCTCCGCCTCCTAGGTTCAAGCAATTCTTCTGCCTCAGCTTCCTGTGTAGCTGGGATTACAGGCACATGCCACCACGCCCGGCTAATTTTGTATCTTTAGTAGAAATGCGGGTTTCACCATGTTGGTCAGGCTGAACTCCTGACCTCGGTGATCCACGCGCCTTGGCCTCCCAAAGTGGTGGGATTACAGGCATGAGCCACCATGCCAGGCCTCCTTATGGTTTTGATTTGCATTTCCTCAATGACTTTTATAAGGTCAAACAGCTTTTCATATGCTCTCCCTATATCTTCTTTGGTGATTTGTCTATGCCTTTTAAAAAATTTGACTAGTGGCCAAATGCAGTGGCTCGTGCCTGTAACTCCAGCATTTTGGGAGGCTGAAGTGGGCAGATCACTTGGACCCAGGAGTTTAAGACCTGGGCAACTTAGTGAGATCCTGGTTCTACAGAAAATTTTAAAAATGTAGCTGGGCATGGTAGTGAGTGCCTATAGTCTCAGCTACTCAGGAGGCTGAAACGAGAGGATAATTTGAGCTCAGGAGTTAGAGGCTGTAGTAAGCTATGATCACGCCACTGCACTCCAGCCTAGGCGACAAAGTGAGATCCTGTTTCTAATTAAAAGAAAGGAGTCTGGGCGCGGTGGCTTATGCCTGTAATCTTAGTACTTTGGGAGGCCGAGGAGGGCCAATCACTTGAGGTAGAGTTCAAGACCAGCCTGGCCAACATGGTGAAACCCCATCTGTACTAAAAATGCAAAAGTTAGCCAGGCGTGGTGGCATGCACCTGTAGTCCTAGCTATTCGGGAGGTGGGGTAGGAGAATCGCTTGAACCCGGGAGGCGGAGGTTGCAGTGAGCCAAAATCATGCCACTGCACTCCAACCCGGGCAACAGAGCAAGACTCTATCTCAAAAAAAAAAAAAAAAAAAAAAAAGGCCGGGTGCGGTGGCTCACGCCTGTAATCCCAGCACTTTGGGAGGCCGAGGCAGGAGGATCACGAGGTCAGGAGATCAAGACCATCCTGGCTAACATGGTGAAAACCCATCTCTACTGAAAATACAAAAAAATTAGCCGGGCGTGGTGGTGGGCGCCTGTAGTCCCATCTACTCGGGAGGCTGAGGCAGGAGAATGGCGTGAACCCTGGAGGCAGAGCTTGCAGTGAGTCGAGATGGCGTCACTGCACTCCAGCCTGGGCGAGAGAGCGAGACTCTGTCTAAAAAAAAAAAAAAAAAGTTTCGCCTATGGAAAGGGTTTTCCCCAAGGTCAGTGGTAGAACCCCTCTTCCCCTCTTCCCCTCTTCCCCTCTTCCCCTCTTCCCCTCTTCCCTCTTCCCTCTTCCCCTCTTCCCTCTTCCCTCTTTCCCTGGCTTCAGCTCCGATCGCCTTTCCTGAAACAAATGGTCCTGATTGGCGTCCCCATCTCCCTTCTCAGCAGGTCGAGTCCCGGGCACTCACCATGTTCCGGGACATTGCCCAGCAACTGCAGGCCACCTGTACCTCCCTGGGGTCCAGCATTCAGGGCCTCCCCACCAATGTGAAGGACCAGGTGCAGCAGGCCCGCCGCCAGGTGGAGGACCTCCAGGCCACCTTTTCCAGCATCCACTCCTTCCAGGACCTGTCCAGCAGCATCCTGGCCCAGAGCCGCGAGCGCGTCGCCAGCGCCCGCGAGGCCCTGGACCACATGGTGGAATACGTGGCCCAGAACACACCTGTCACGTGGCTCGTGGGACCCTTTGCCCCCGGAATCACTGAGAAAGCCCCAGAGGAGAAGAAGTAGGGGGAGAGGAGAGGACTCAGCGGGCCCCGTCTCTCTGCTGCAGCTGTGCTCTGGAGTCCTCAACCCGGGGCTCATTTCAAAATGATTTTCTAGCCACTCCTCCCAGCTCTTCTGTGCTGTCCACTTGGGAAGCTAAGGCTCTCAAAACAGGCATCACCCAGTTGACCCATCTCTCAGCTTCTCTGAGCTTGGAAGAAGCCTGTTCTGAGCCTCACCCTATCAGTCAGTAGTGAGAGATGTCCAGAAAAAATATCTTTCAGGAAAGTTCTCCCCCGCAGAATTTTTTTTTCCTTGTTAAAAATCAGGAATATAGGCCGGGCGCGGTGGCTCACACCTGTAATCCCAGCACTTTGGGAGGCTGAGGCGGGCGGATCACCTGAGGTCAGGAGTTCGAGACCAGCCAGGCCAACATGGTGAAACCCCCGTCTCTACTAAAAATACACACAAAAAAATGAGCCGGGCGTGGTGGCAGGCGCCTGTAATCCCAGTTACTCAGGAGGCTGAGGCAAGAGAATCTCTTGAACCTGAGAGGCGGAGGTTGCAGTGAGCCAAGATCGCGCCATTGCACTCAAGCCTGGGGGACAAGAGTGAGACTTAGTCTCAAAAAAAAAAAAAAAAAAAAAAAGAAAATCAGGGATATAGTTCATATCCCACTTCTTTGTTTACACTGATGTCCCTGGATATCAGCCTGTAGCTAATGGACTTGGGATTTCTGGTCTAAGTGGGCCTCCTGGGGATGGGGTGGAACACTGAGCTTCTGAGCCTCATTGTAGAGTAGAAAGGTGCTGGGGCCTGTCTGGTAAGCCTTGTTGAAATGCTCTGGTATTCAGTATTGCCTTAATAAACTTCACCCACAACTGCATACAGGCCATGTGTGTATGTGTGTGTGTCTTCATCTGTCCCTGCTGCTAGAACAGAAATATCTTAGGCAGGGTAATTTATTTATTCATTTATTTATTTCATGGAGACGGGGTCTTGCTGTGTTGCCCAGGCTGATCTTGAACTCCTGAGCTCAAGCGATCCTCCCGCCACTTCCTCCCAAAGTGCCTGGCCAGGCTGGGTAATTTATGAGCAACAGAAATTGATTTCTTACAGTTCTGGAGGCGGGGAAGTCCAAGATCAAGACACTGGCAGGCCTGGCACAGTGGCTCACGCCTGTAATCCCAGCACTTTGGGAGGCCGAGGTGGGAGGATCACTTGAGGCCAGGAGTTTGAGACTGGCCTGGGCAACATAGCAAGACCCCATCTCTACACAAATTTTTTTTTTTTTAAGTTAGCCAGGCATGGTAAGGTGGGAGGGTCACTTGAGCTCAGGAGTTTGAGACTGCAGTGAGCCAAGATCGCACTACTGCACTCCAGCCTGGGCAACAGAGCAAGATACCATCTCAGAAAAAAATCCAAGTGACAATCTACAGTGTTTCTCTACGGTAGCTACAGAGAAGGGGAACTTCAGGGACTTCTCCCAGGGACACGGAGAAGATACATTCTCAGTCTTACTAAATACTGCTGGACTGTTGCCCAAATCATTGTCAGTCTTTTCACTCCCACCCTGAGTCCATGAGGGGGCTCATTTTCCCTGTCACCAACCACGTTACTTTCTCTTTGTTAATCTGTATTGAAGTTGAATTCATATGCACCCAAGTATATGAATCTTAAATGGACAGTTCAATGAATGTTACATAGGAATCCACTCCCTTTAACCAACAGCCACATCAAGGGATTACTGGTGCACGCACCACCATGCCCAGCTAATTTTTGAATTTTACTAGAGACGGGGTTTCGCCATATTGGCCAGGCTGGCTTTGAACTCCTGACCTCAAGTGATCTGCCCGCCTCGGCCTCCCAAAGTGTTGGATTACAGGCGTGAGCCACTGTGCCAGCCGTTTTTTTTTTCCTCGCTCTTTTTTTGAGACAGAGTTGTACTCTGTCGCCCAGGCTGGAGTGCAGTGGTGCTATCTCAGCTCACCGCAACCTCCACCTTGCAGGTTCGAGTGGTTTTCCCGCCTCAGCCTCCCGAGTAGCTGGGATTATAGGCGTGCACCACCACACCCGGCTAAGGCTGGAGTGCAGTGGCGTGATCTCGGCTCACTGCAAGCTCCACCTCCTGGGTTCATGCCATTCTCCTGCCTCAGCCTCCTGAGTAGCTGGGACTACAGGTTGCCCGCCACCACGCCCGGCTAATTTTTTTGTATTTTTAGTAGAGATAGGGTTTCACCGTGTTAGCCAGGATGGTCTTCATCTCCTGACCTTGGCCTCCCAAAGTGGTGGGATTGCAGGCGTGAACCACTGCGGCCGGCCCTCATTTTTTCTTTATTTTTAATTTTTGTAGAGATGGGATCTCACTGTGTTGCCAGGGCTAGTCTTGAACGCCTAGGCTCAAGCAATCCTCCCGCTTCAGCCTCCCAAAGTGCTAGGATTACCGGCATGAGCCACCGCACCTGGCCTGTTTCTTTCACTGAAGAAGAGAAGGGGCAACTGCATCTCTCTGCAAGTGGCCAAATTCACCCATCTGCAGCCCTGGAAGTCTGAGTGCTTCAGCCATTACCTTCTCTGAGCCTCAGTTTTCTTATCTGTAAAATGGGAACCATCAAACCCATTCTGATGGAGAAAAGGTTGTTTTAAGACATTGATCAAGCCAGGCATGGTGGCTCACGCCTGTAATTCCAACACCTTGGGAAGCCAAGGCAGGAGGATTGCTTGAGGCCAGGAGTTTGAAACCAGCCTGGTCAGCATAGAAAGACATCATCTCTACAAAAGAAAAAAAAATTATATTAGCCAGGCATGGTGGCATGCACCTGCAGTCCCAGCTACTTGGGAGGCTGAGGTGGGAGGATCGCTTGAGACCAGGAGGCCAAGGCTACAGTGAATTAGTGATCACACCACTACACTCCAGCCTGGGTGGCAGACTAAGACCCTGTCTTAAAAAAAAAAAAAAAGGGACATTGATCAGTTGACCACCAAAGCCCAGTCACGGTGATTGACGTCTGTAATCCCACCACTTTGGGAGGCCAAATTGGGACAAACTCTTAAAGCTAGGAGTCAGAGACCAGTCTGGGTAACATAGTGAGACCCTATCTCTAAAAGAAAAATGTAAAAAATAATTCAACACAGTATTGCGTGCCTGTAGTCCCAGCTACTTGGGAGGCTCAAGCAGGAGGATCGCCTGAGGCCCAGAATTGGAGGCTGCTTTGAGCTACGATGGCGCCACTGTACTCTGGCCTGCACGACAGAGTGAAATCCCATCTCTTAAAAAAAAAAAAAAAAAAGCCAGGTGCAGTGGCTCATGCCTGTAATCCCAGCACTTTGGGAGGCTGAGCAGGTGGATCACGAGGTTAAGAGATGGAGACCATCCTTGCCAACATGGTGAAACTCCATCTCTACTAAAAATACAAAAATTAGCCGGGCATGGGGGCATGCACCTGTAGTCCCAGCTACTCGGGAGGCTGAGGCAGGAGGATCGCTTGAACCTGGGAGGCTGAGGTTGCAGTGAGCCGAGATTGCACCACTGCACTCCAGCCTGGTGACTGAGTGAGATTCTGTCTCAAAAAAAAAAAAAAAAAAAATCTGGGCACAGTTTTGCATGGGTACAAGCACCTATGAGACACTCCTTGAACTGGTAATGTTGGGGTGGGAGACAGAAAAGCCAGGAGGATGTGTTTAAACTTTCTCTCCCCCACCAGCCCTGGAGACCATGAACGGTAAGACCATTTTTGTCTTCCCCGCTACTGTATTCCCAGAGCCTAGATATTCCTGGAACACAGTCAGTGCTCAATAAAATTTCTCCCTTACTGGAGAGAAGTACTCAATAAGGGGAACTGTGGGGGATTTGACATCAACATAACTTCCATTGCTATCTCCCCACAAGAACTTTTAGGTGAACTTCAGCCTGAGGTCCCTGAGCCTCTTAGGGGTGTTCAGGGTGTCTGTGAACTCTGATGGGGGAAAAAAATTTCACATCTTTATTTTCACTGACTCTAACTGATAATTACGATTCCCTCAATTATTAATGAAGACAGCCGCAGGACCTGGGACTTTGTCCGTTTGTCCCTAATAAAAGACGCAGATACTTTCAGATTGCATTGCAGCCAGAAACACATCTGACACTTGTCACCACTGCAAAATCACCGTGATTATTAGATCTTATTTAATGTGGTGATAAAAATAATATAGGCCGGGTGCGGTGGCTCACACCTGTAATCCTAGCACTTTGAGAGGCCAAGGCGGGAGGATTGCTTGAGCCTGGAAGTTTGAAAGCAGCCTGGGTAATATAGGGAGACCCCGTTTCAAATAATAATAATAATTATTATAATAAAATTAGGCCGGGCACAGTGGCTTACGCCTGTAATCCCAGCACTTTGGGAGGCCGAGGCGGGCAGATCACTTGAGGTCAGGAGTTTGAGACCAGCCTGGCCAACATGGTGAAACCCCATCTCAACTAAAAATACAAAAATTAGCCAGGTGTGGTGGCACGTGCCTGTAATCCCAGCTACTCAGGAGGCTGAGGCAGGAGAATCGCTTGAACCCAGGAGGTGGAGGTTGCAGTGAGCCGAGGTCGCACCACCGCACTCCAGCCTGGGCCACAGAGTAAGACTCCGACTCAAAAAAAAAAAAAAAAAAAAAAATGGGGGGCCGGACACGGTGGCTCACACCTGTAATCCCAGCACTTTGGGAGGCCGAGGCAGGTGGATCACCTGAAGTTGGGAGTTCGAGACCACGCTGACCAAGGTGGAGAAACTCCGTCTCTACTAAAAATACAAAATTAGCCAGGCGTGGTGCCACATGCCTGTAATCCCAGTTACTCAGGAAGCCGAGGCAGTAGAATTGCTTGAACCCGGGAGGTGGAGGTTGCAGTGAGCTGAGATCGCGCCATGGCACTCCAGCCTGGGCAACAAGAGCGAAACTCCGTCTTGGAAAATAAATAAATAAATAAATAAATAAATAAATAAATAAATAAAATAATAGAAATAAAATAAAAACAGCTGCTACATTTATTTCCTGGAAAGCACCTGTCACTAACGGAGATGATCCCACTTTACAACTGTGATTACTTTCTCATCTGGGACCCCAGCCCAGATGACTGTGGGCTCCCCGAGAGCAGATGCGAGTTCTTCGGGCCCGCTGCAGACAGTAGGTGCTCACACTTGCTGAACGTGACCGCAAGGGTTGGGAAGAGAGCGCATGGGCGCGGGGCGCCCCGGGGACTTTCCCGGTGCTGCGGAGCAGGACTCCGAAACCGTGACCTCACGTCCCACACCCACCCGGGACGCGGAAGGGGCGGCGCGCTTCCTTCCCAGGGCGCGGGCCGCGGGGTGGAGCCAGCGCCCTCAGCGCGCTACGGTCCGCGGGCAACTCCGCAGAAGCCCCAGCCCCCAGGACCCCAGGACCCAGTGGCGCAGCCGGCAGCCCCGGATCCCTGGTAGGTGGGGAAGGGGCGAGGACTGGCCTGAGGTGGAGAAGGTGTGGGGGGTGTCGGGGGTGGCCCTGAGCCCGCGCTGCTCGCCAGGACTCCAGGCCACCTGGCCTCCCTCTTAGGGCCCCGGTTGGGGGGAGGGGGCCTGGCGCCGCGCGTTGGGAAGCTGACGTTCCCCTCAACCTCCAGCTCCCCGCGCTGGTGGCCCAGATCCTCCCCCACTGTCGGGATCCTCCCCAGCACTCTGGCTTCCTCCCTGACAGCCTGACCCCTCCCCCAAACCCCAGATTCCTCCCGGACACCCCAGATTCCTCCCCAACACCCAGGATTCCTACCTGAAACCCCGTATTCCTTCTCACCCCAAATTCCTGACACCCAGGCTTCCTACCTGACACCCCATATTTCTCTCAATGCCCTGAATTTCTCCCTGACACCCAAGGTCCCTCCCTGACACCCCTAATTCCTCTGTGACACCCAGGATCCCTCTCTGACACCCTGGATTCTTCCCCAACACCCAGGATCGCTCCCCAATACCCCAGATTCCTTCCTGACACCCCAAATTCCTCCCTGACACCCAGGATCCCTCCCCAACATCCCAAATTCCTCCCTGACACCCCGAATTCTTCCCTGACACCCAGGATCCCAACCTCACACCATGTACCACCACACACCTTCTTCCTTTCTCCCCCTCCTAACGGTTATCCAGCCGCATGGGCTTCCTCACTGTTCCTCCAGCTCGCCAGGCGCAGTCCTGCCCCAGGGCCTTTGGGCAGGTGGCTTCACCTTCTGGAAGCTTTCCTCCCTGATCTCCACCCAGCCTCCTCCCTCAGCTCCTTTAGGTCTCAGCTCAATGTCACCTCCTGTCCCCAAAGGCCTCCCTTGACCACCGTGGTCCCCTGTAGCCCCTTTCCAGCCAGTCTCTCAGAGCCACACAGCCCCCGGCTCATGACTTTCACGTTACTTTTCATTCTCTGAAATGACCTTGGGTTATTTTCTCGCTTACTGTTGGTCTCCCTGAACCAGACTGGGAGCTCTGTGAGGGCGGATGTGCCCATCTTGATATGCAGTGGCACTTTGAACAGTTCTGGACCTAGTAGGTGTTCAATAAATGCGTATTCGATGCATGAAAGACTGCATGAGAGTGTGGGAGGGAGAGTGGGAGAGGTGGTTAAAACATTTAAAAAGGATGAGGTGGGAGGATCACTTGAGCTCAGGAGTTCAAGACAAGCCTGGGCAGCATAGCGAGACTCCACCTCTACAAAAAAATTCAAAAAGAAAGTTAGCCGGGTGCAGTGGTTTATGCCTGTAATCCCAACACTTTGGGAGGCTGAGGCAGGTGGATTGCTTGAGCCCAGGGGCCTGGGTAACATGGGTCTCCCTGTCTCTACCAAAATACAAAAATTAGCCAGGTGTGGTGCCACACACCTGTAGTCCCAGCTACTCAGGAGGCTGAGGTGGGAGGATCGCTTGAACCCGGGAGTTCAAGGCTGCAGTGAGCCGTGATCCCACTACTGCACTCCAGCCTGGGTGACAGAGTGAGAACCTGTCTCTAAAAAAAATGAAATGGGGGCTGGGCAGGTGGCTCACGCCTGTAATCCCAGGCAGATCACCTGAGGTCAGGAGTTTGAGACCAGCCTGACCAACATGGTGAAACCCCGTCTCTACTAAAAATACAAAAATTAGCTGGGCGTGGTGGCGAGTACCTGTAATCCCAGCCGCTCAGAAGAATGAGGCAGGAGAATCACTTGAACCCAAGAGGCAGAGGTTGCAGTGAGCCGAGACCGCGCCACTGCACTCCAGCCTGGGTGACAGAGCAAGACTCTGTGTCAAAAAAAAAAAAAAAAAAAAAAGAAATGAAATTAAAAATCAAAATTTTTTTTAAAAAGGAAGAGGAAGAGAAAAAGTCTGTCAATATTTATTGTCACACTAATATTATTATATCAAGCTCTTACTCCTTGCTGGGCACTGATCTAAACTTTTTAACCATGTTTTCGCATGAAAGCTTCAAAACAGACTCCCATTCATCCTAAGTACCAGTTCATGTGGGTGTTATAAATGAGGAAGCTGAGGCTGAGAAACAGACCACACAAGCCGGCAGGTGGCAGAGCCAGAACCCCCCTACCGCGTGGGTGTTTTTATCCTGCCAGGCGCCTGCTCTTCAGAGTGAGGAGTGGACTTTGTCCCAGCCATGGACAGTGAGAAATGAAACTTGCTGGGTCTCGAGAAGGTGGAGGTGGCAGTGGGCAGGGGTGGCGGGCGGGGGAAGCTGGGGCAGTCACTGAAATAGAGTTGAGTTCAGGCCCGCGGGCCGAGAGAATGAGAAGAAAGACCACGTGATTTTAGAGATTTGCCAGGCATGCAGGTGGAGGTGCTCCTGCCTTGATGATTCTAAGTCTGGCTTGCTTTGTTGCATTTTCTGCAGAACTCCCCTGAGTCCTTCTTGCAAGGAGGTTTCAGTCTTGCATGCTAATGTTCGTGGGGCATGCGTGTGCCAGGCACTACTTTAAGAGTTCTATACAGGCCGGGCGCAGTGGCTCATGCCTGTAATCCCAGCACTCTGGGAGGCCAAGGCAGGTGGATCGATTGAGGTCAGGAGTTCGAGACCAGCCTGGCCAACAGCCTGAAGCCCTGTCTCTACTAAAATTACAAAAATTAGCTGGGCGCGGTGGCTAACACCTGTAATCCCAGAATTTTGGAGGCCAAGGCAGGCAGATCACGAGATCAAGAGATCGAGACCATCCTGGCCAACATGGTGAAACCCCATCCCTACTAAAAATACAAAAATTACCTGGGCATGGTGGCATGCACCTGTAGTCCCAACTACTCGGGAGGCTCAGGCAGGAGAATTGCTTGAACCCAGGAGGTGGAGGTTGCAGTGAGCCGAGATCGCGCCACTGCACTCCAGCCTGGTAACAGAGGTAGCTCAGTCTCAGAAAAAAAAAAAAATTAGCTGGGCGTGGTGGCGGGCTCCTGTAATCCCAGCTACTCAGGAAGTTGAGGCACAAGAATCACTTGAGCCCAGGATGCGGAGGCTGTAGTGAGCCTAGATCGCACCACTGCACTCCAGCCTGGGCGACAAAGTGGGACTCTGTCTCAAAAAATATATATATGTATATATATTTTACTGACATATAGGCTGGGTGCAGTGGCTCATACCTGTAATCCCAGCACTTTGGGAGGCCAAGGTGGGAGGATCGCTTGGGCCCAGGAGTTCCAGACCCCGTCCCTACAAAACATTAATAATTAGCTCGGCATGGTGGCCTGTGCCTGTAGTCCCAGCTACTCGGGAGGCTGAGTGGGAGGATCACTTCTTGATTCCAGGAGGTTGAGGCTGCAGTGAGCTATGATCACACCACTGCACTCCAGCCTGGGTAACAGAGCAAGATCCTGTCAAAAAACAACAACACGGGAGGCTGAGGCAGGAGAATGGCGGGAACCCGGGAGACAGAACTTGCAGTGAGCCGAGAGCGCGCCACTGCACTCCAGCCTGGGAGACAGACTGAGACTCCGTCTCAAAAAAAAAAAATAAAATAAAAAACAGTGTGAATTCTAAGGTTAAACTCAATGAATTTTCAGCATGACGCCCAGCCCTACTGCTACCGTGTCCCAGCACGACCCTTCTCCACACTTTATCATCTATGCCCTCTTATCAGCTAAAAACTGGAGGGTACATGCCAACATATGTTTGCTTTTTGCTTTGTAAGTTATACACACAACCGTTCCCAGGAACCACCGGGAGGTGGGAAGAGCAGTTGACTCGTGGATCATCGAACTTAACGGGGGGTGGGGGTATTGGACCATATTCCAAGTAGTTGTCTTGATCATTTCAAAAAGTTTTGGCTGACTTGTGGTCCTACCTGAATATAGGATTTTTTTTTTTTTTTTTTTTTGAGATGGAGTCTCACTCTGTCACCTAGGCTGGAGTGCAGTGGCGCCAACTCGGCTCACTGCAAGCTCCGCCTCCCAGGTTCACGCCGTTCTCCTGCCTCAGCCTCCCTAGTAGCTGGGACTACAGGTGCCCGCCACCACGCCTGGCTAATTTTTTGTATTTTTAGTAGAGATGGGGTTTCACCGTGTTAGCCAGCATGGTCTTGATCTCCTGACCTCGTGATCCGCCCGCCTCGGCCTCCCAAAGTGCTGGGATTACAGGTATGAGCCACCACGCCCAGCCCATTTTCATTTTTATCGCATTTTATGTAGAGCTTACAACAGAGATAGAAGCTGGGCATCTGGCCTTTTTCTTATTGTCCGATTGTGCCTGCATTATTTTATTATTATTATTATTATTATTTCCTAAGATTATTAGGAAAAACCTTTTATCCTCCACTTCTCTAGAGGAGTACTTAGGCCATATGCTTATTTCATGAACATTAGTTTAATTAAAACTAGGTGAGGCTGTTCCTCAGGCCCCATAACCAGGTCCACATAAGCTGGAGTCTGTGTTAAATCTGGAAATGTTAAAAGGAGCCAAAAAGCTCAGTGGGTTCTAGAACCAGACAGCCTGGGTTCCAGTCCAGCTGTATCCCTTGTGACCTGTGTGACTCTGGACTACTTACTCAACTTCTCTGCGCCACTGTTTCCTTGTGTCAAAAAGGGGCCATACTCCAATATTATGGACTGTAGTGGAGATGTCTAAAACTGTGCTGTCCAACAGAAATATAACATGAAGCAGCCGTGAACAGTGGCTCACGCCTGTAATCCCAGCACTTTGGGAGGCCGAGGCTGGCAGATCACTTGAGGTCAGGAGTTCGACACCAGCCTGGCCAACATGGTGAAACCCTGTCTCTACTAAAAATACAAAAATTAGCCGGGTATGACGGCGGATGCCTGTAGTCCCAGCTACCCGGAAGGCTGAGGCAAGAGAATCGCTTGAACCTGGGAGGCAGAGGTTGCAGTGAGTTGAGATCATGCCATTGCACTCTAGCCTGGAAAATGGAGCAAGACTCCATCTCCAAAATATATATATATATATTATTAATCCAATATGTAAATGCATTTAATAATATATTTTATTTAACTCAATATACCCAACATGTTCCAATATAATGTTCCATTACGAATGAGGCATCTTCCATACCTTTTTTATTTTGTTGTTTTTGAGACAGCGTCTCACTCTATTGCCCAGGCTGGAGTGCAGTGGCATGATCTCTGGTCACTGCAGCCTTGATTCTCCTGGCCTCAGGCGATCCTCTGACCTCAGTCTACCAAGTAGCTGGGGCCACAGGCATGCACCACCACACCCAGCTAATTATTTTTATTTTTATTTTATTTATATTTTAATTTTATTTATTTATTTGTTTGTTTGTTTGTTTATTTTGAGATGGAGTTTTGCTCTTGTTGCCCAGGCTGGAGTGCAATGGTGGTTGGCTCACTGCAACCTCTGCCTCCCCGGTTCAAGTGATTCTCCTGTCTCAGCCTCCTGAGTAGCTAGGATTATCAGCACCCGCCACCACGCCCTGCTAATATTTTTTTATTTTTAGTAGAGACAGGGTTTCACTGTGTTGGCTAGGCTGGTCTCGAACTTCTAAACTCAGGTGATCCACCTGCCTCAGCCTCCCAAAGTGCTGGGATTACAGGCATGAGCCACCACGCCCGGCCTATTTTTATTTTTTGTAGAGATGGGTCTCACTGTTGCCCAGGCTGGTCTCGAACTCTTGGGCTCAAGAGATCCTCCTACCTCAGCCCCCTAAAGTGCTGGGATTACAGGCATGAGCCACTGCACCCTGCCTTAATTAATTAAAAATTAGATAAAATGCCGGCCGCGGTGGCTCACGCCTGTAATCCCAACACTTTGGGAGGCCGAGGTGGGAGGATCACTTGAGCCCGGGCAACATGGGGAGACCCAGTCTCTACAAAAATACAAAAATTAACGGGTACATGTCCAGGTTTGTTATATAGGTAAATGACATGTCACAAGGTTTGGTGTACAGATTATTTCATCACACAGGTAATAACTGTCGCACCTGATAGGTAGTTTTTTTGTTTGTCTGTTTGTTTGTTTGTTTTTTTGAGATGGAGTCTCACTCTGTCGCCCAGGCTGGAGTGCAGTGGTGCCATTTCGGCTCACTGCAACCTCCGCCTCCCAGGTTCTAGCAATTCTCCCACCTCAGCCTCCCAAGCAGCTGGGATTATAGGTGCACACTGCCACACCTGGTTAATTTTTTGTATTTTAGTAGAGACGGGGGTTTTACCATGTTGTCCAGGCTGGTCTCGAACTCCTGAGCTCAGGCAATCCACACGCCTTGGCCTCCCAAAGTGCTAGGATTACAGGCGTGAGCCACCGTACCCGACCCTAATAGGCAGTTTTTAGATCCTCTCCCTCCTCCTCACCACCACCCTTAAGCAGGCCCTGGTATTTTTGTTCCCCCTTTTTTTTTTTTTTGGAGAGAGTCTTGCTCTGTCACCCAAGTTGGAGTGCAGTGGCATGATCTCTGCTCACTCCAGCCTAGACTTCTTGGATTCAGGTGATTCTCCTACCTCAGTCTCTCTAGTAGCTGGGACTACAGGCACCCCCCACCACACCTGGCTAATTTTTGTATTTTTAGTAGAGACGGGATTTCATCATGTTGGCTAGGATGGTCTTGAACTCCTGACCTCAGGTGATCCACCTGCCTCGGCCTCCCAAAGTGCTGGGATTACAGGCATGAGCCACTGTGCCCAGCCCTGTTGTTCCCTTCTTTGTGTCCTTGTGTACTCAATGTTCAGCTCACACTTAGAAGTGAGAACATGTGGCCAGACGCGGTGGCTCACACCTGTAATCCCAACCCTTTGGGAGGCCAAGGCAGGTGGGTCACCTGAGGTCAGGGGTTCGAGACCAGCCTGATCAGTATGAGGCAATCCCATCTCTACTAAAAATACAAAAATTAGCCAGGCGTGGTGGTGCGAACCTGTAATCCCAGCTACTTGGGAGGCTGAGGCAGCAGAATCTCTTGAACCCAGGAGGCGGAGGTTGCAGTGACCTGAGATCACGCCACTGCACTCCAGTCTGGATGACAGAGCAAGACTCTGTCTCCAAAAAAAAAAAAAAAAAAAAAAAAAAAATTGGATAAGTTCAAATTCAAGCCAGGCATGGTGGTTCATACCTGTAATCCAAGCACTTTGGGAGGCCGAGGCGGGCAGATGGCTTGAGTTCAGGAGTTCAAGACCAGTCTGGCCAACATGGCAAAACCCTGTCTCTACTAAAAATACAAAAATTAGCCGGGCGTGGTGGTGTGTGCCTGTGATCCCAGCTACTGGGGAGGCTGAGGCAGGAGAATAACTTGAACCTGGAGGGGGGGTGGCAGTGAGCCAAGATCGCACCACTGCACTCCAGCCTGGGTGACAGAGCAAGACTTCATCTAAAAAAAAAAAAAAAAAAAAAAAAAAAAAATTAAAATTCAGTGTCTCTTCACTACCACACTACCACAGCCACATTTTAGGTGCCCAGTAGGCACAGGTAGCTGGGGGCTGCCATACTGGACAACACAGACAGAGAGTGTTTAGGCTGGTCTAGACTGCGAATATCTGCGGTGTATTAGCTGCTGTGGCTGTGGTAATAAAGTGCCCCAGGCTGGATGGCTTAAGCAACAGAAATTTATTCTCTCACAGTTACGGAGGCTGGAAGTCCAAAATCAAGGTGTTGTAGGGTTGGTTCCTTCTGAGGACTCTTCTTAGCTTGCAGACGGCCGTCTTCTCCCTGGGTCTCCTCACATCATCTTCCTTCTGTGCAGTTATGTGTCTGTATCTAAATGCCCCCCACCTTTTCCTTTTTTGGTGCAGGTTCTCGCCCTGTTGCCCAGGCTGGAGTGCAGTGGTGAGATCTTCGCTTGCTTGCTGCAGCCTCAACCTCCCAGGCTCAACCAATCCTCCCACCTCAGCCTCCTGAGTAGCTGGGATTTCAGGCGCGTGCCACCATGCCTGGCTAATTTTTTTTTTTTTTTTTAAGATGGAGTCTTGCTCTGTCACCCAGGCTGGAGTGCAGTGGCGCTATCTTGGCTCAATGCAAGCTCCGCCTCCCAGGTTCACACCATTCTCCTGCTTCAGCCTCCCGAGTAGCTGGGGCTACAGGCGCCCGCCACCACACCCGGCTAATTTTTGCATTTTTAGTAGAGATGGAGTTTCACCATGTTAGCCAGGCTGGTCTCGAACTCCTGACCTTAGGTGATCTGCCCACCTCAGCCTCCCAAAGTGCTGGGATTACAGGTGTGAGCCACCGTGCCTGGCCATGCCTGGGTAATTTTTGTATATTTAGTGGAGACGGGATTTCACCATGTTGGCCAGGCTGGTCTCGAGCTCTTTATCTCAAGTGATCAGCTCACCTCCACCTCCCAAAGTGCTGGGATTACAGGCATGAGCCGTCATGCCTGGCCAAATAAAAATACTTTCAACATCAAAAACAAACAAACAAGCAAAACGCCAAAGCCAAATACAAACCAAAAAAAGGCCTTTTCTCTAAATAAAGTCACATTCTGAGCTACTGGAGGTTGGCACTTCAACATATGATTTTGGGGAGAGACACGATTGAACCCATAATAGCCAGTCATGCCCCATACTAATTAAAAGGCACTTGGCGTTATAGTTACAAGCACTGGCATCAAATGGCTGCTCTGTCAGTCACTAGCTGTGTGATCTCGGTCATGTTTGCCCCTCTGTGGAATGGAAAATAAAAAAATCACATGCCTGTCTCATAACCCAGGTGTCTACAAACTTTTTCTGTCAAGGGTCAGAGTGTGAATATTTTCCACTTTGTAGACCACATGGTCTCTGTTGTAACTACTCCATCACTCTAGTGGGAAAGCAGCCATCGATGATATGTAAATGAGTGAGGATGTCTGTGTTGCAATAAAACTTTATTTATAAAAGCAATTGGCTGGGTGTAGTGGCTCACACCTATAATCCCAGCACTTTGGGAGGCCAAGGTGGGCGGATCACACAAGGTCAGGAGTTCGAGACCAGCCTGGCCAATATGGGGAAACCCCGTCTCTATAAAAAGTACAAAAATTAGCCGGGCATGGTGGCGGGCGCCTGTGGTCCCAGCTACTCAGGAGGCCGAAGCAGGAGAATCGCTTGAACCTGGGAGGTGGAGGTTGCAGTGAGCCAAGATCCCGCCACTGCACTGCAGCCTGGGCGACAGAGCGAGACTCCGTCTCAAAACAAGACAAAACTAAAAAACAATTGGCCAGCACGGTGGCTCACGCTTGTAATCCCAGCACTTTGGGAGGCAGAGGCAGGCGGATCACCTGAGGTCGGGAGTTCAAGACCAGCCTGGCCAACACGGAGAAACCCCGTCTCTACTAAAAATACAAAATTAGCCGGGCGTGGTGGTGCATGCCTGTAATCTCTGCTGCTTGGGAGGCTGAAGCAGGAGAATTGCTTGAATCCAGGAGGTGGAGGTTGCGGTGAGCTGAGATTGCACCATTGTACTCCAGCCTGGGCAACAAGAGTGAAACTCTGTCTCAAAAAAAAAGGCCAGGCGGGGTGGCTCATGCCTGTAATCCCAGCACTTTGAGAGGCCGAGATGGGTGGATCACCTGAGGTTGGGAGTTCGAGACCAGCCTGACCAACATGGAGAAACCCCGCGGGTCTCTACTAAAAATACAAAATTAACTGGGCATGGTGGTGCATGCCTGTAATCCCAGCTACTTGGGAGGATGAGGCAGAAGAATCGCTAGAACCTGGGAGGCAGAGGTTGCAGTGAGCTGAGATCGTGCCATTGCACTCCAGCCTGGGCAACAAGAGTGAGACTCCGTCTCAGAAAAGAAAAAAAAACAGACACAATAAAATGGTGGGCCATATTTTGTGGCCCCTGTCAAAGGGAGATCTGCACAGTGGGATCGGGACAGGCTTAACCAAAAACATGAAGGAGGGTAAGGGAGTGAGCCATAGGGATACCTGGGGGGTAACAGTGATATAGGTAGAGGGAGCAGCCAGTGTAAAGGTCCTGAGGCAGGACTGTGCCCAGTTTAAAGAACAGAGGGGAGCACAATATAGCATGTAGTAAGTCCTCAAATAAGTGGTTGCATGTAAGTGTGTGTGTGTTTCCACACATGCCCGTTATATTGTCGTATGTAATATATATGATGCTTATATATTACATATAACTAACATACCATTAGACAGTCAGTTGCACCAGGGAAGAGTCTATTGCTGTTTTTCCTTGTCTGCCTACTGGTATATTCACTAGTACCCAATACATGGCAGATGCTGAAAAAATTACTTTTTTTTTTTTTTGAGATGGAGTTTCGCTCTGTCATCCAGGCTGGAATGCAGTGGCGTGATCTCGGCTCACTGCAATCTCCGCCTCCTGGGTTCAAGCGATTCTCCTGCCTCAGCCTCCCAAGTAGCTGGGATTACAGGCACACGCCACCATGCCCGGCTAAATTTTGTATTTTTTTTTTTTTTTTAGTAGAGACAGGGTGTCACCATGTTGGCCAGGCTGGTCTTGAACTCCTGACCTTGTGATCCACCTGCCTCAGCCTCCCAAAGCACTGGGATTACAGGCATGAGCCACCGCGCCCAGCCAAAAAATTACTTCTTAAATGAATGAATGAATGCTATGTATGTATCCTTCCCTGCAGCCTCTACTTCCTCGGCTCAAGCAATCCTCCTGCCTTAGCCTCCTGAGTAGCTGGGACCACAGGCACACACCACCAGGCCTGGCTCCAAACTTTTTTTTTTTTTTTTTTTTTTTTAGATGGAGGCTTACTCTCTCGCCCAGGCTGGAGTACAATGGTGCAGTCTCGGCTCACTGCAACCTCCGCCTCCCGAGTTCAAGAGATTTTCCTACCTCAGCCTCCCGAGTAGCTGGGATTACAGGCGCCTGCCACCATGCCCGGCTAATTTTTTGTATTTTTAGTAGAGACGGGGTTTCACCGTGTTGGCCAGGCTGGTCTCGACCTCCTGACCTCGTGATTTGCCCACCTCAGCCTCCCAAAGTGCTGGGATTACAGGCGTGAGCCACTGCGCCCAGCTCAAACTTTTTTTTAAACTCACAAGGTCTCTTAAAAATATTGGAATTGATTGTCATCCCGAGAAGAATGAGCAGATTTCTAAAAATCTAGATCTCTGGCTTCTATTGAAAAATGAGTGGAAGTGGCGCCCGGCTCCCTTGCCATATTCTGTTAATCTCATAGTCCAACCCTGGGACAGTGTTGGAAGGACTGCTCAAGACTGCAAATACCAGGATGTTGGGTCCTTGAGGACCATCTAGAAGGCTATTTATTTATTGAGATGGGGTTTCGCTCTTGTTGCCCAGGCTGGAGTGCAATGGTGCGATCTTTGCTCACTGCAACCTCTGCCTCCCGGATTCAAGCGATTCTCCTGCCTCAGCCTCCTGAGTAGCTGGGACTACAGGCGCGGACCACCACACCCAGCTAATTTTTTTGTATTTTTAGTAGAGATGGGGTTTCTCCATGTTGGCCAGGCTGGTCTTGAACTCCTGACCTCAGGTGAGCCGCCCTCCTCGGGCTCCCAAAGTGCTGGGATTACAAGTGTGAGCTGCCATGCCCAGCCGAGGCTGACTACTTTATTTAGCAAGCATGTATTGAGCACCTACTGGCTTTCAGTCATCAAGCTCAGAAGTATCTCTGTGTGAATGCAACTCAATTCCCCAAAACAAGTCTATAAGTGTATGCCATTAGGCACACAGCGTCCACAGCTAGACTGCCTGGCTTGAAATCCGTTCTCTGCCATCCACTGATAGTGTGACTTTGGGCAAGTGACATCACCTCTGTGTGTCTCACTTTCTTCATCTGTAAATGGGGAAAATAGTGTAATAGTGTTTACCTCTCAGGTAACACCAGGTAAGTCTCAGATGATAGCATTTTTTATTTTTTTTGAGACTGGGTCTCGCTCTGTTGCCCAGGCTGGAGTGCAGTGGCACCATCATAGCTCACTGCAGCCTCAACCTCCTGGGCTTAAACGATCTTCCCATCTCAGCCTCTGGAGTAGCTGGAACAACAGGCACGTGCCACCACGCCCAGCTACTTTTTTTGTTTTTTGAGCCGGAGTTTCACTCTGCTGCCCAGGCTGGAGTGCAGTGGCATGATCTTGGCTCACTGCAGCCACCACCTCCTGTGTTCAAGCGATTCTCCTGCCTCAGTTTCCCGAATAGCTGGGATTACAAGAGTGCACCACCACACCTGGCTAATTCTTTGTATTTTTAGTAGAAACGGGGTTTCACCATGTTGGCCAGGCTGGTCTCGAACTCCTGACCTCAGGTGATCTCCCCGCCTCGGCCTCCAAAAGTGCTGGGATTACAGGCGTGAGCCCCCTCACCCAGCCCAGCTAATTTTTAAATTCTTAGTGGAGACGGAGTCTGGCTATGTTGCCCAGGCTGGTCTCGAGGTCCTGGGCTTAAGTGACCCTCCAGCTTCAGCCTCCCAAAGTGCTGAGATCACAGGCCTGAGCCAGCCACCACACTGGCCTCATAGCATTTTGCAGAGGAAGAAATGGAAGTTGGAAGTTGAAGGAGGCGACGTGTTGCCGAAGGTCACCTGGCTAGGTCTGGGTGGCAGGCGGGGAAAGCAGGTGGTGGTGTGTGGGCCGCCTTCCCGTGCTGACCTTTCTTGGGGGTAAGTGTGTTTGTTTCTCCTGTTTCCTACAGATCTGCTTGGGCAGCTCCTGCGGAACCTGGAACAGTGAATGGGTAGGGGACGCCGGGCGTGCAGAAGGCGGGCAGTGTGGAACATGCCTTCACCACCCCCAGCTTCTGCTGCTGGAGGCTGCACCCACCTGTGCCCATGGCCTGCACGGGCCCGTCACTTCCTAGCGCCTTCGACGTTCTAGGTGCAGCAGGCCAGGACAAGCTCTTGTATCTGAAGCACAAACTGAAGACCCCACGCCCAGGCTGCCAGGGGCAGGACCTCCTACATGCCATGGTTCTCCTGAAGCTGGGCCAGGAAACTGAGGCCAGGATCTCTCTAGAGGCATTGAAGGCCGATGCGGTGGCCCGGCTGGTGGCCCGCCAGTGGGCTGGCGTGGACAGCACCGAGGACCCAGAGGAGCCCCCAGACGTGTCCTGGGCCGTGGCCCGCTTGTACCACCTGCTGGCTGAGGAGAAGCTGTGCCCGGCCTCGTTGCGGGACGTGGCCTACCAGGAAGCCCTCCGCACCCTCAGCTCCAGGGACGACCACCGGCTGGGGGAACTTCAGGATGAGGCCCGAAACCGGTGTGGGTGGGACATTGCTGGGGATCCAGGGAGCATCCGGACGCTCCAGTCCAATCTGGGCTGCCTCCCACCATCCTCGGCTTTGCCCTCTGGGACCAGGAGCCTCCCACGCCCCATTGACGGTGTTTCGGACTGGAGCCAAGGGTGCTCCCTGCGATCCACTGGCAGCCCCGCCTCCCTGGCCAGCAACTTGGAAATCAGCCAGTCCCCCACCATGCCCTTCCTCAGCCTGCACCGCAGCCCGCATAGGCCCAGCAAGCTCTGTGACGACCCCCAGGCCAGCTTGGTGCCCGAGCCTGTCCCCGGTGGCTGCCAGGAGCCTGAGGAGATGAGCTGGCCGCCATCGGGGGAGATTGCCAGCCCCCCAGAGCTGCCAAGCAGCCCACCTCCTGGGCTTCCCGAAGTGGCCCCAGATGCAACCTCCACTGGCCTCCCTGACACCCCCACAGCTCCAGAAACCAGCACCAACTACCCGGTGGAGTGCACCGAGGGCTCTGCAGGCCCCCAGTCTCTCCCCTTGCCTATTTTGGAGCCGGTCAAAAACCCCTGCCCTGTCAAAGACCAGACACCACTCCAACTTTCTGTAGAAGATACCACCTCTCCAAATACCAAGCCGTGCCCACCTACCCCCACCACCCCAGAAACATTCCCTCCTCCTCCTCCTCCTCCTTCATCAGCCCCTTGTTCAGCTCACCTGACCCCCTCCTCCCTGTTCCCTTCCTCCCTGGAATCATCATCGGAACAGAAATTCTATAACTTTGTGATCCTCCACGCCAGGGAGGACGAGCACATCGCCCTGCGGGTCCGGGAGAAGCTGGAGGCCCTTGGCGTGCCCGATGGGGCCACCTTCTGCGAGGATTTCCAGGTGCCGGGGCGCGGGGAGCTGAGCTGCCTACAGGACGCCATAGACCACTCAGCTTTCATCATCCTACTTCTCACCTCCAACTTCGACTGTCGCCTCAGCCTGCACCAGGTGAACCAAGCCATGATGAGCAACCTCACGCGACAGGGGTCGCCAGACTGTGTCATCCCCTTCCTGCCCCTGGAGAGCTCCCCGGCCCAGCTCAGCTCCGACACGGCCAGCCTGCTCTCCGGGCTGGTGCGGCTGGACGAACACTCCCAGATCTTCGCCAGGAAGGTGGCCAACACCTTCAAGCCCCACAGGCTTCAGGCCCGAAAGGCCATGTGGAGGAAGGAACAGGACACCCGAGCCCTGCGGGAACAGAGCCAACACCTGGACGGTGAGCGGATGCAGGCGGCGGCACTGAACGCAGCCTACTCGGCCTACCTCCAGAGCTACTTGTCCTACCAGGCACAGTTGGAGCAGCTCCAGGTGGCTTTTGGGAGCCACATGTCATTTGGGACTGGGGCGCCCTTTGGGGCTCGAATGCCCTTTGGGGGCCAGGTGCCCCTGGGAGCCCCGCCACCCTTTCCCACTTGGCCGGGGTGCCCGCAGCCGCCACCCCTGCACGCATGGCAGGCTGGCACCCCCCCACCGCCCTCCCCACAGCCAGCAGCCTTCCCACAGTCACTGCCCTTCCCGCAGTCCCCAGCCTTCCCTGCGGCCTCACCTGCACCCCCTCAGAGCCCAGGGCTGCAACCCCTCATTATCCACCATGCACAGATGGTACAGCTGGGGCTGAACAACCACATGTGGAAACAGAGAGGGTCCCAGGCGCCCGAGGACAAGACGCAGGAGGCGGAATGACCACGTGTCCTTGCCTGACCACCTGGGGAACACCCCTGGACCCAGGCATCAGCTTTGGGCATGACCCCATAGACCACCCCGGTCTGCCCTGTGCCCTGTGCACAGTGGAAGATGGGGTCATCTGCCACTTTCAGGACATTGTCCCGGAGCCCTTCATTTAGGACAAAACGGGCGCAATGATGCCCTGGCTTTCAGGGTGGTCAGAACTGGATACGGTGTTTACAATTCCAATCTCTCTATTTCTGGGTGAGGGGTCTTGGTGGTGGGGGTATTGCTACGGTCTTTTAATTATAATAAATATTTATTGAATGCTTCCGCAGCGCCATTGTCTTCTGGGACACCTTCTGCCTGCCTATTTGTTATAAAACACGTGGCTCCCGCTCCCGCAAAGGGGAACCGGAAGCGGGAAATGCACGCCTCTTCTTGGAGGGCGTAGACCCGCCTTTGCCCTCATCCCATTGGCCAGAATGTAATCACATGGCTCTGCTCCTGCCGCAAGGAACGCTGGGAAATGTAGTCCTTTCTGAACGGCCATGTGCCTCCCGAGTCTGGGTTCTAATACCAGGAAATGTGGAGGGAAAAGATATTGTTGAGGGCGGGGAGGGTGCAGCCTGGGCAACATGGTGAGACTCCGTCTCTTCAAAAATACAAAAGTTATCTGGGCTTGGTGGTGCACGCCTGTAGTCCCAGGTACTCAGGAGGCTGAAGTGGGAGGATTGCTTGAGCCCAGGAGGCGAAGGCTGCAGTGAGCTATGAATGAATGAATGAATGAGTGAGCGAGTGAGTGAATGAATGAATGAGTGAATGAACGAGTGAGTGAATGAACGAGTGAATAAATGAACGAGTGAATGAATGAACGAGTGAATGAATGAATGAGTGAATGAATGAGTGAATGAATGGATGAGTGAATGAATGAATGGATGAGTGAATGAATGGATGAGTGAGTGAATGAATGGATGAGTGAATGAATGAATGAATGAATTTGAATGAATGCCATTGGGGGACATTGAGCAGTTTTTGCTGCAGCCCTTCCTTTTTCTTTGGGGTCTGCCTTGATGCCCCCACCAAGGTTGGACTCTGATGCCACTGTGTGACACTGGGCAAGTGCCTCCCCTGTCGGAGCCTTTGCTTTTTCATCTGAGAAATGGGTCTGTGGAGGCTGTTGTTTCAAGGCCTCAGCGGATCATATGCAGAACCACATATCAGGTACACCGTACCTGGGTAGCAGGTGCAGCACTCATTAAGTGTGGGGACCCACATGGGAGGGATTAATATTTTTCAGGGTGACAGACCTTCTAAGAATAAGAATGGAGCCAAGGTTTGTTGGACACTTAACATGTATTGATTCTGGAGTGTCTAAATACATAAACAAGACTGGGTGGTGTGGTGGCTCACATCTGTAATTAATCCCAGAACTTTGGGAGGCTGAAGTGGGAGGGTTGCTTGAGGCCAGGAATTCAAGACCAGCTTGGGCAACATAATGAAACCCCATCTCTATTTTTTTTTTTTTTCTTGAGATGGAGTCTGGCTCTCTCACCCAGGCTGGAGTGCAGTGAAGAGATCTCAGCTCACTGCAACCTCCACTTCTCGGGTTCAAGCGATTCTCCTGTCTCAGCCTCCCAAGTAGCTGGGATTACAGGAGCTCGCCACCACACCCGGCTAATTTTTGTATTTTTAGTAGACATGGGGTTTCGCCTTGTTGGCCACGCTGGTCTCAAACTCCTGACCTCAGGTGATCCACCTGCCTTGGGCTCCCAAAGTGCTGGGATTACAGGCACAAGCCACCACACCCAGCCGCATCTTTCTTATTTATGTATTTATTTATCAACTGAATAAGACATCCAACTCTTTTTTAAAAATAAATAAATAAATTGGCCAGGCATGGTGGCTCACATCTGTTATCCCAGCAATTTTGGAGGCCAAGGCAGGGGGATCACTTGAGGTCAGGAGTTCAAGACCAGCCTGGCCAACATGATGAAACCCTGTCTCTACTAAAAATAGAAAAACCAGCTGGGCATGGGGCAGGCACCTGTAGTCTCAGCTACTTGCGAGACTGAGGCAGGAGAATCGCTTGAACCTGGGAGGTGGAGGTTGCAGTGAACTGAGATTGCACCACTGCACTCCAGCCTGGGCAACAGAGCTAGACTCTGTATCAATAAATACATAAATAAATAAATAAATAAATAAAAATAGGCAGGGCATGGTGGCTCATGCCTGTAATCCCAGCACTTTGGGAGGCCGAGGCGGGTGGATCACCTGAGGACAGGAGTTTGAGACCAGCCTGGCCAACATGGTAAAACCCCGTCTCTACTAAAAATACAAAATTAGCTGGGTGTGGTGGTGGGCGCCTGTAATCCCAGCTACTCGGGAGGCTGAGGCAGGAGAATCGCTTGAACTCGGGAGGTGGAGGTTGCAGTGAGCCGAGATTGCGCCACTGCACTCCAGCCTGGGTGACGAGAGTGAAACTCCATCTCAAAAAATAATAATAATAAAATAATAAAATGAAAATAAAAATAAATAGGGAGGCACGGTGGCACCGGCCCATTGTCCTGGCGCATAAGGAGGCAAGGCCAGATGTTCGAGATCAGCCTGGGCAACATAGGAAGCCCTCATCTATATAACAAAAAATTAAATACATAAATAAACAAACACATTTTCATCCTCAAAATGACCCCTCAAGGTAGAAGGTTCTATTATGGACCCACCTTACAGATGGGGAAAACCGAGGCCTAAAGAGATTAATTCTGACTCCAAAAGTCACACAGATCAGAAACGGGGAATCACAATGGAAGGAGCTGAACTGCCAAGGGAGGAAACAAAAGAGGGTCCTTGAAGGTGAAACTGGACTCACTGAGCCGGGAAGCTGAGGGGCCCCTCCCTTCTGACAACCTGATTTGACTTTGCAGGCTCCTTCCTCCATTGCCGGGCCATGTGGAAGCAGGCTGGTGTGAATCACCCAGCAGCCATGCACTACTTGCTATTTTAGTTGCTGACTCAGACTTTGTCAGAGCTCTGGTCCCGGTGGCAGCCGCAGCGGCCCTGAAGTGAAACCTGGGGAGCGGAGTTCTTAGATAAGATTCCAGGGTGCAGTGAGGTTGCTCCCAACAGAGGGTTTGGGACCATCCAGGCCGGAACCAGCTGCAAATACTTGAGCAGGGGCAGTGAACTGGCTATTCCTTCATTTGACCAACATTCATCCAGCGCCTACTGTGTGCTGGGAATTGTCCCAGACAACAGACAGAAGTGATTAGTCATTGGCTGTCATTTCCGTAGGGGAGGAGAGGAAGGAATAGTAAACAAATTATCAAAGAAGAAAGCAAAATAGTTTCAGAAAGTGAAGAGCCTTTAGGCTGGGCGCGGTGGCTCATGCCTGTAATCCCAGCACTTTGGGAGGCTGAGGCGGGCGGATCATGAGGTCAGGAGATCGAGATCATCCTGGCTAACAGGGTGAAACCTCGTCTCTACTAAAAATACAAAAAATTAGCCAGGCGTGGTGGCACACGCCTGTAATTCCAGATACTTGGGAGGCTGAGGCAGAAGAACCATTTGAACCCGGGAGGTAGAGGTTGCCATGAGCTGAGATGGGGCCATTGCACTCCAGCCTGGGCAACAAGAGCAAAATTCTGTCTCAAAAACAAAAAACAGGCCGGGCGCGGTGGCTCACGCCTGTAATCCCAGCACTTTGGGAGCCTGAGGTGGGTGGATCACGAGGTCAGGAGATCGAGACCATCCTGGCTAATACGGTGAAACCCCGTCTCTACTAAAAATACAAAAAATTAGCCGGTCGTGGTGGCGGGCGCCTGTAGTCCCAGCTACTCGGGAGGCTGAGGCAGGAGAATGGCGTGACCCCGGGAGGCGGAGCTTGCAGTGAGCTGAGATTGCGCCACTGCACTCCAGCCTGGGCGACAGAGCGAGATTTCGTCTCAAAAAAAAAAAAAAAAAAGAAGGGGTGGTGGGAGTGTCCCAGGAGAAAAAACTTCAGCAGGGGTGGCCGAAGGGGCTCTCTAGGAGGGGGTGTTGGAGTTGAGACCTGGGGGGAAGAAAAAGAGTCAGTCATGGGAAGAGCTGGAGGGGAAAGTGGGAATGACCTTCTAGGCGGAGGGTACAGCCCATGCAAAGGCCCAGGGGGCAAGATGGCACCTGGTGTGTTGGAGGAACAGCAAGGAGGCTGGAGCAGAGTGAGCGAGGGGGAGAGAGGGAGGAGGGGAGGGTGAAAAGGGGATGGGGCAGGTCAAGCAGGGCCTGGTGGGTCATGGGGAGGTCTTGGGCTTTGACCCCCAGGGAGGTGGGAGCCATGCAGGGCTGTGGGCAGAGGAGGGACGGGACCTGACCCCGGTGCTCACGGGCGCCCTCTGGTGGTCGCCGCAGGGAGGACAGACCTCGGTGGGCAAGGGCTGACGCTGGGGCACCAGGGTAGAGGCCACTGCACTGGTCTGGGTGAGTGATGTTGGCTGGGGCTGGACCAGGTAGATACAAGAGGAGAGGAGATGTGGGCACATTCAGGGCGTGCCCAGTTCAGAGAACCCTTTCCTGTTCCTTAAAGTGACTGAAAAAGAATTCGGCCCAGGAACCTTCACTTGTCCCAGGTCAGCCAGGCTGTGCTGAGAAGCCATGCTGGCCTTGGCAGCAGGAACAGCGGGTTCAAGCCCCTGCTTCTCCCTGAGATACTGTGGCACTTGGGGCAAGACACAGCCTTCTTCCTCTTCCTCTTCTTTCTTCTTCTATTTTGTGACAGAGTTTCACTCTTCTTGCCCAGGCTGGACTGCAATGGTGGAATCTCGGCTCACTGCAACCTCCTGGGTTCAAGCAATTCTCCTGCCTCAGCCTCCCGAGTAGCTGGGATGACAGGCACCCACCACCACGCCCGGCTATTTTTTTTTTTTTTTTTTTTGGATTTTAGTAGAGACAGGGTTTCACCATGTTGGCCAGGCTGGTCTTGAACTCCTGACCTCAGGTGATCCACCTGCTTCGGCCTCCCAAAGTGCTGGGATTACAGGCGTGAGCCATGGCGCCCGGCTGGCAGCCTTTTTCTGGGCCTCATCTTCCTCATTTGTACCATGGACCTCAAGTCTGGAACTCCCATTCCCAGCTGTCTCCACATACCTCCTGTGGATCTGTAAAGCAGGGTCATTTTGAATGCCCTGAGGGTCGGGCACAGTGGCTGACGTCTGTAATCCCAGCAGTTTGGGAGGCCGAAGTGGGAGGATCACATGAGGCCAGGACTTTGAGATCAGCCTGGGCAACATAGTGAGAGTCCTGTCTCAATGAAATGAAATGAAATAATGAAATAAGCCAGGCTTGGGGGCACCCACCTGCTGTCCCAGCTACTCGGGAGGCTGAAGCAGGAGGATCCCTTGAGCCCGGGAAGTCAAGGCTTCAGTGAGATATCATGGCGTCACTGCACTCCAGCCTGGGTGACAAAGCTGGACCTTGTCTCAAAAAAAAAAAAAAAAAAAAAAAAAGCCCGGGCTCCTTGGCTCACGCCTGTAATCCCAGCACTTTGGGAGGCCGAGACAGGAGGATCACTTGAGGTCAGGAGTTCAAGACCAGCCTGACCAACATGGTGAAACCCTGTCTGTACTAAAAATACAAAAATTAGCCGAGTGTGGTGATGCGTGCCTTTAATCCCAGCTACTCAGGAGCCTGAGGCAGGAGAATCGCTTGAACCCGGGAGGCAGAGGTTGCAGTGAGGCGAGATCATGCCATTGCACTCCAGCCTGGGCGACAGAGCGAGACTCTCTCAAAAAAAAAAAAAAAGAAAGAAAGAGGCCGGGAGCAGTGGCTCACACCTGTAATCCCAGCACTTTGGGAGGCCCAGGCAGGTGGATCACGAGGTCAGGAGATCAAGACCATCCTGACCAACATGGTGAAACCCCGTCTCTAACAAAAATACAAAAAAATTAGCAGCGCGTGGTGGCGGGCGCCTGTAGTCCCAGCTACTCAGGAGGCTGAGGCAGGAGAATGGTGTGAACCAGGAAGGCGGAGCTTGCAGTGAGCCGAGATCGCACCACTGCACTCCAGCCTGGGTGACAGAGCGAGACTCCATTTCAAAAAAAAAAAAAAAAAAAAAAAAAAAATCTACGTTGTCCAGTGCTGGAGACAGTATCAGGCAGTTATGGGGTGATGGGGGCTTTGATGGGGAAGCTGTGGGACCCCAAAGGGGACCCTAGACTGGCCTGAGGAGATTAAGGGAAGTTTCTGAAAGAAGGAAGTAAGCTAAGACCTCAGGCCTTCATGGGAATGAACCACGGGTGGGGAGAGAGTTCTAGAAGGTGGTACAGCATGGGTGAAGGTCTGGAAGTTCTGGAAGGCAGCTCCAGGCAGGACCAGGTCCCCAGCGCTAGGGGCTCAGCTGCGATTTGCGCTGCCCCAGCACCCTCTGGTGGCCACGCCCGCCGGCCCCACGTGGCCACAAAGGCCCAGATTCCCTGGGAGCCTAACAGCCTTGAAGAAAAATAGGAAAAAAAAAAGAAAAGAAAATGTCCCATTTATTTCTTTATTTATTTTGAGATGGAATTTTTGCTCTTGTTGCCCAGGCTGGAGTGCAGTGGTGTGATCTTGGCTCACCGCAACTTCCACCTCCCGGTTTCAAGCGATTCTCCTGCCTCAGTCTCCCGAGTAGCTGGGATTACAGGCATGCACCACCATGCCCAGCTAATGTTGTGTTTTTAGTAGAGACAGGGTTTCTCCATGTTGGCCAGGCTAGTCTCGAACTCCCAACCTCAGGTGATCTGCCTGCCTCGGCCTCCCAAAGTGCTGGGATTACAGGCATGAGCCACCGAGCCTGGCCCAATGTCCCCTCTATTTAAAAACAGTGAAATGTGAATAAATAACAGAGGATTTCTTTCTGGAAGTCAGTATACACACAGCCAGACCGGGCTGGGCAGCTATGTGTGCATGCTTGGAATGATCTCTTTCTGATACATATTTTTTTGAGACTGACTCTTACTCTGTCGCCCAGGCTGGAGTGCAGTGGCCTGATCTCAGCTCATTGCAGCCTCCGCCTCACAGGTTTAAGCAATTCACCTGCCTCAGCTTCCTGAGTAGCTGGGATTACAGGCATGCGCCACTACGCCCAGCTAATTTTTGTATTTTTAGTAGAGATGGGGTTTCGCATATGTTGGCCAAGCTGGTCTTGAACTCCTGAGTAGCTGGGATTACAAGCATGCGTCACCATGCCCAGCTAATTTTGTATTTTTAGTAGAGACAGGGTTTATCCATGTTGGTCAGGCTGGTCCTGAACTCTTGACCTCAGGTGATCCACCTGCCTCGGCCTCCCAAAGTGCTGGGATTACAGGCCTGAGCCACTGTGCCTGGCATTTATTATTATTATTGTTTATTTTTTATTTTTTGAGATGGCGTCTCACTCTGGTACCCAGGCTGGAGTGCAGTGGCGTGATCTCCACCTCCTGGTTCAAGCGATGCTTGTGCCTCAGCCTCCCAAGTAGCTGGGATTACAAGGGCCCGCCACCATGCCCAGCTACTTTTTGTATTTTTAGTAGGAGACGGGGTTTTACCATGTTGGCTAGGTTGGTCTCGAACTCCTGACCTCAGGTGATCTGCCCACCTCGGCCTCCCAAAGTGTTGGGATTACAGGTGTGAGCCACTGCGCTTGGTCCTGTTATTTCTTAAGTGGAGACGTCAGTGGTTTTTACTGTATTCACTATATTATGCAACTATTGCCACTATCTAATTTCAGAAACTTTCATCACCCCAAAAAGCAGCACTGGAACCATCAGCTGACACTGCCCACTGCCTCCCCCCAGCCCCGGCACCCATGCGTCCCCTCCCTGTCTCTGTGGGTGAGCCTGTCCTGAACATTTCACAGAAATTGGATCACATGGCTGGGTGCGGCGGCTCACGCCTGTAATCCCAGCACTTTGGGAGACCGAGGCGGGCAGATCACGAGGTCAGGAGATCGAGACCATCCTGGCTAACACAGTGAAACCCCATCTCTACTAAAAATATAAAAAAATTAGCCAGGCGTGGTGGCGGGCGCCTGTAGTCCCAGCTACTCGGGAGGCTAAGGCAGGAGAATGGCATGAACCCGGGAGGCGGAGCTTGCAGTGAGCGGAGACTGCACCACTGCACTCCAGCCTGGGCTACAGAGAGAGACTCCGTCTCAGAAAAAAAAAAAAAGAAAGAAATTGGATCACACACTGTGTGGCGTTTTGTGTCTGCCTTCTCCCACTGAGCAAAACATGAATGTCTTTTCTGATGCCCATCCTGTTTTTTGAGACAGAGTCTCATTCTGTTACCCAGGCTGGAGTGCAGTGGCAAGATCGTGGTTCACTGTAGCCTTGTATTCCTGGGCTCAAGCGATCCTCCCACCTCAGCTTCCCAGGTAGCGGGGACTACAGGCAGGGACCACCACACCTGGCAACTTTTGTATTTTTTTGTAGAGACAAGAATCTCACTATGTTACCCAGGCTGATCTCAAACTCCTGGGTTCAAGCGATCCTACTGCCTTGGCCTCCCAAAGTACTGGGATTACAGGCATGAGCCACTGCGCCCGGCCCTTAGTTTCTTCTAGAAGCATCTGTTGCCCTCCTGGGGCTTGGCATGATGCTGAGCCTTTTCCAGGGGTCACCCTGATGCTGAAGCTAGAGGTTGCATGACCCAGGCCCTGGCCCCGCCCTGCAGGCTCCCTCCAGGAAATGAAAGAGGAAGTTTCTGAGGCTGCACAGCCAGGCCCCGCTTGGCCCCTCTGGCCATGAAAATAAAGGGCCCTTCTGGAAGGCAGGGACCAGGGTGCAGCTTCACTTCCTACAGGCTTTGCACCAGAACAGAATTTCTAGAAGGCCCCTCAGGATCATCTTCCTGTCCTGTCCTTCCTGTGAAACTATTACCGTCCACCACTCACCCCAGCCGCGTGTACCAGAAATTGCTCTGCTCAGCCAGGCTCAGTGGCTCACGTCTGTAATCCCAGCACTTTGGGAGGCTGAGGCTGGTGGATGACTTGAGCCCAGGAGTTGGAAACCAGCCTGGCCAACATGGTGAAACCCCATTTCCACAAAAATTACAACAAATAGCTGAGCGTGGTGGCGCACGCCTGTAATCCCAGCTACTTGAGAGGCTGAGGCAGGAGAATCGCTTGAACCCAGGAGGCAGAGGTTGCAGTAAGCCGAGATCTCACCACTGCACTCCAGCCTGGGTGACAGAAGAAGACTCTGTCTGAAAAAAAAAAAATTAAAAAATAAAATAAAATTGGCCAGGCACTGTGGCTCACACCTGTAATCCCAGCTACTCGGTAGGCTGAGGCAGGAGAATCGATTGAACCTGGGAGGCGGAGGTTGGAGTGAGCCAAGATCTCACCATTACACTGCAGCCTGGGCAACAGAGCGAGATTCTGTCTCAAAAAAATACAATAAAATATAAAATAAAAAGAATAAAAAGAAACTGCTCTGCTCAAGGTCCTTGGTAATCTTGTGTTGTTAAATCCAGGGTCAGTTCTCCATCTGCCTTGACCTCTGGCCTTCATCACTCTGCTCCAGCCATGTGAGCCTTCCCATTGTTCCTCCAACACATTGGGTGAGGTCCTGCCTCAGGGCCTTTGCACAGGCTGTGACTTCTGCCCGGAATGCCCTTCCCCCAGGTACCTACATGGCTCCCTCGTCACTTCCTTCAGATCTTTGCTCAAACGTCACCGTCTGGCTGAGCTGGTGGTGGGCACCTGTTGTCCCAGCTGCTCCAGAGGCTGAGGTGGGAGGGTCGCTTGAGCCTAGGAGTTTGAGGCTGCAGTGAGCTATGATCAATCATGCCACTGCACTCCAGCCTGGGCGACAGAGTGGGATGCTGTCTCTTGAGTCCCTGTGGTATCAAAGGCCTCACCCTCTCAATGGATGCTTCTCTGAGCACCTTATTTAAAATTCATTCAAGGCTGGACAGAGTGGCTTACGTCTGTCATCCCAGCACTTTGGGAAACTGAGGCAAGGGGATGACTTGAGGTCAGGAGTTCAAGACCAACCTGGCCAACATGGTGAAACCCCGTCTCTAACAAAAATACAAAAAATTAGCTGGGCCTGGTGGTGCACACCTGTAATCCCAGCTGCTTAGGAGGCTGAGGCAGGAGGATTGCTTGAACCTGGGAGGCAGAGGTTGCAGTGAGCCAAGATCATACCACTGCATTCCAGCCTGGGTGACAGAGCAAGACCCTGTCTCAAAAAAATAAAACTTAATACAATATAATATAATATAATATAATATAATATAATATAATATAATATAATATAATATAATATAATTCATTCAAAACAGCACCCACCAGATCCCCTGAATATGCTTCCTCTTTCCACAGCACTTTGGAGTTTGAGACAAATACAATCAACTTATCCATGGCCCACATGTCTATGGTCTGCCTGTCCGTGGGCTTTATTGTGGGATCCCAAGGTATGGCCCATAGCAGATGCTCAATAAATGTTTGAATTTGAATTGATCCCCAAGTCTTTTTTTTTTTTTTTTTTTTTTTTTTTTGAGATGGAGTTTCACTCGTTGCCCAGGCTGGAGTTGGAGTGTAGTGGTGCTATCTCAGCTCACTGCAACCTCTGCCTCCTGGGTTCAAGTGATTCTCCTGCCTCAGCCTACCAAGCAGCTGGGATTACAGGCACACGCCACCATGCCCAGCTAATTTTGTATTTTTAGTAGAGACAGTGTTTCACTGTGTTGGTCAGGCTGGTCTGGAGCTCCTGACCTCAAATGATCCACCCGCCTTGGCCTCCCAAAGTGCTGGGATGACAGGCGTGAGCCACCATGCCCGGTGGAGGCCCAAGTCTTTTTAAAAATTTATTTATTTATTTATTTATTTTTGAGACAGGGTCCCACTCTGTCACCCAGGCTGGAATGCAGTGGTCCGATCACAGCTCACTGCAGCCTCAACCCTTCCAGGCCAAGCAATCCTCCCACCTCAGCCTCCTGTGTAGCTGGGACCACAGGTGCACACCATCACACCCACGTAATTTTTGTAAAGATGGGGTTTTGCTGTGTTGCCCAGGCTGGTTTCAAACTCCTGGGTTCAAGCAATCTGTCCAGCTCGGCCTCGCAAAGTGCTGGGATTACAAGCATGCACCACCATGCCCAGCTGCTTTTTTTTTTTTTTTTTTGAGACAGGGTCTCACCGTTGCTCAGGCTGGAGTGCAGTGGTGTGATCACAGCTCACTGCGGCCTGGACCTCCCAGGCTCAAGCAATCCTCCCATCTCAGCCTCCTGAGTAGCTGGGATTACAGGCATGTGCCACCACACGCAGCTAATTTTTTTGTATTTTTAGTAGAGATGGTGTTTCACCATGTTGGCCAGGCTGGTCTCGAACTCCTGACCTCAAATGATTCTCCTGCCTCATCTTCCCAAAGTGCTGGGATTACAGGCGTGAGCCACTGCGCCCGGGCTTACATTTTTTGTAGAGATGGAGTTTCACCACGTTGCCCAGGCTGGTCTCGAACTCCTGGGCTCACGCAATCCTCCTGCCTTGGCCTCCCAGTGTCGGGATTGCAGGCGTGTGCCTCTGTGCCTGGCCTCAAGTCAGTTTTTCCATTTCTTGATTCCACGTTCGCTTCCTGCTAGCTGGTGTATTTTATTCATTCCCCCCATTATCCGTTCATTCCTTCGTTGAGCAGTGTGTATTGAGCATCTACTGTATGCCTGGGATGGCTTTAGATCTGGTGAACGCTGTTTTCTGGGACGGATCCCGCTGCTGCCCTCACAGGGCTCACAGCTCCAAGGGGAGGCAGACACAGGAATGGGTGGTGTCGTGTGGGCTTGCCCTGGGTGTGATGGGGATGCAGAAGGAATAGGGGGTGGGGACACGGGGGCAGGGATCTGAACCCACCAGTAGTACTCAGAGCTCTCTGCAGCCCCCAGGAAGGAAAGGGCACTCCGGGTGGAGGGCATGGCACCCGCAACAACCCTGAGGGGTAGGAGGGAGCGTGGACCCTCCAAGGGACCGAGGGGAGCCAGTGTGGCCCACCGTGGTGCAGGCCTTGTGTCCCCCAAGCCTGGAGGCAGGGGGCACATGAACTATCTGTGGGGACTCAGAAGGTGCCGCAATGAGCAGACAGTGCCACCAGAGGGCACCATCGGACAGCGGTTCCAGCCTCTCCCGACCCCGGCTGAGGAGGAGACGGTCCCTCTTTCCCGGGCCTGCTCCAAAGAGAGAGCCCAAAGGGGGCCCCCTGAAAAGCGCCCAGTTCCGAGCCATGCCAACAGCCCCCTCGTCCCTCTAAATTGCAACAATAGGCCTGGTGCGGTGGCTCACACCTGTAATCCCAGCACTTTGAGAGGTCAAGGCGGGTGGATCACCTGAGGTCGGGAGTTCGAGACCAGCCTGGCCAACATGGTGAAACCCCATCTCTACTAAAAATACAAAAATTAGCCAGACATGGTGGCGGGCACCTGTAGTCCCAGCTGTTCGGGAGGCTGAGGCAGGAGAATCACTTGAACCCGGGAGGTGGAGACTGCAGTGAGCCGAGATGGCACCACTGCACTCCAGCCTGGGTGACAGAGCAAGACTCCACCTCAAAAATAAATAAATAGGCTGGATACAGTGGCTCACGCCTGTAATCCCAGCACTCTGGGAGGCCAAGGCGGGCGGATCACGAGGTCAGGAGATCCAGACCATCCTGACTAACACGGTGAAACCCCGTCTCTACTAAAAACACAAAAAATTAGCCAGGTGTGGTGGCGGGCGCCTGTAGTCCCAGCTACTCAGGAGGCTGAGGCAGGAGAATGACGTGAACCCAGGAGGCGGAGGTTGCAGTGAGCTGAGATTGCGCCACTGCACTCCAGCCTGGGCGACAAAGCGAGACTCCGTCTCAAAAAATAAAAATAAAAATAAATAAATAAATAATACATTGCAACAATAATGACAGCCAAATACCTATCCCCATTGGCAGGTCACCAGGGCTCTCTTTGCCCCATTGTGCAGATGGAGAAACTGAGGCACAGAGCGGTAGTGTCACTTTGCAAAGTCACACAGTGAGACTGCAAGGCCGGGACTAGGATGAGCCATAAAGGCCCCTCAGGGACAAATTAAAGGCAGAGTTAATCCTCAGGGGTTCACAGGTGCAGGATCTTTGGAAATCTCTGTCTAACGGTGTTTCCAGCCCAGCTAGAGCCCAGAGGAGGCAGATGCCAGCCTGAGGCCACACAACAGGCTCTTCTCCAGTCCCCTCCCCCAAGAGTGTCTCCCTGCAGCCCTGGGGTTTGCCTGGGCTCACAAATGCCATCCCCAAGTGCCCCTGGGTGGGGATCTTTTATTTTTAACCTGTTCAGTGGCTGCGGCCTTATTATAGCCCTGGAAGGCTGCCACGGTTTCCAATTTCCAAGGGAAGCTGCAAAACTTTTTATCTTCCCAGGAAAAGGAGTGTCTGGGCGCAGTGGCTCTTTCCTGTAATCCCCGTATTTTGGGAGGCTGAGGTGGATTGCTTAAGCCCAGGAGTTTGGGATCAGCCTGGCCAACACAATGAGACCCCTGTCTCTGTTTTTATTTTTTATTATTTATTTATTTATTTTGAGACAAAGTCTTACTCTGTTGCCCAGGCTAGAGTGCAATGGCACAATCTCGGCTCACTGCAATCACCGCTTCCCAGGTTCAAGCGATTCTCGTGCCTCAGCCTCTGGAGTAGCTGGGATGACAGGCACGCACCACCACACCCGACTAATTTTGTAGTTTTAATAGAGATGGGGTTTCACCCATGTTGGCCAGGCTGGTCTTGAACTCCTGACCTCAAGTGATTCTCCCGCCTCGGCCTCCCAAAGTGCTGGGATTACAGGCGTGAGCCACCACACCTGGCCAAAATCAATGTATTTTCTTTTCTTTTTTCTTTTAAGAGGTGGGGTCTTGCTATGTTGGCTAGTCTTGAACTCTGGGCCTTCAGTGATGATCTCATCTTACCCTCCTGAGTAGCTGGGATTACAGGCATGTGCCATTGTGCCTGGCTCTTTAATGTATTTTCTATTGCTTGAACCAGTTAATATTTTTCTTTAAATAGGCTTTAAAAATCAACCTTTATTTTTTGAGAATTAGATCTTGGTGATGGTTGTACAACCTTGTAAATATACTAAAAGCCCCTGAATTATCCACGTTAAAATGGAGAATTTTATGTTTTGCAAATTATATCTCCATTAAAAAATGTAAAAGCCATTAAAAATGTAAATGCCATTCAACTCGTATTTATTTGTTTGTTTGTTTGTTTAGAGATAGGGTCTCCCTCTGTCACCCAGGCTGAAGTGCAGTGGTGCAATCACAGCTCACTACAGCCTCCACCTCCTGGGCTCAAGCCATCCTCCCACCTCAGCCTCTTGAGCAGCTGGGACCACAGGTGCACACCACCACACCCAGCTAATTTTTATATATTTCTTGTAGAGATGAGGGGGTGGTTCTCACTAAGTTGTCCAGGCTGGTCTCGAACTCCTGGGCTCAACCAACCCTCCCACCTCAGCCTCCCAAAATGCTGGGATTATAGGCATGAGCCACTGTCCCTGGCTGTGGGGCTGCACCTTAGATAATCCAGGAAGACTTCATGGAGGAGATGACATTGGATCAAGATCATTGCTTTAATCGACATCAAATGATTAATAAGTTAATAATTCAAATTAATACATTTGAATTAATATCAATAATTAAATCATGTCTATTAAGTTAACAGACATTCAAAGACAAGCTTTCATAGGAGATATCAAGGCACAGGGCGGAGGGAGGGGGTTGCTCCGGGGAATTCTGAATGTCCCAATTCATGCAGAAGTTCAAGGTGTCTTGTACAACCCACTGGAGAAACAGGATCTGGGACCGGCGCGGGCACATTCTCCCGGCCCAGCACAGGGGCGGTGCCACCCACATTCGGCCCGGGTCTTGCCTAATACATGTTTTGGTAAACACTCGGTCCGAGCACCCTCTGTTTTTTCCAGTCCCGAAGCTCCCCACAGGAATCCACACCCCGCCCCACCCCTCTCTCTCGGGACACGGATTCAATGTCCCGGGTGGGTCATCTGGCCTTTTCGGCCTGTGACGTGATTCGAGCTGTGCTATCTTTAACCTCCGGCAGGGGCGTTCTCCCCTGTCGACGTTGCTCAGATAACAGTCCTGGAATTCCATGGGGGTGGCGGCCCCCGGGGTCTGGCAAAGCCATCGGGGCCTGCTCGTTTCCCCTGCTGCTGCCCCAAGTAGTCAGAGGAGGACGTGAATTCCCAACTCGTTCACTGTTCGCTCGCTTAGCCCATATTTACAGGCCATCTGGCGGGGGACAGACCCTGGCCTGGGTGCTGAGGACCCAGCGGTGACCGAGACCCTCAAAGGGCTGGGGAGGGTCTGAGAAGGTCACTGACTGAGTAGATGAGTGAATGAGCAGAACTCCAGGTCCCGACTTCGTTCTGTGGAATCAGATTGGCAGCAGGCTGGGAAGGGCAGTCGGCAAGCTTGGGGGGGGGCCCACTTCCCCATCTCCCAGGTCAGGCTGGGCTGCCTGGCTCTCGACACCTTCCAGCAGGGGGTTAAGCTTTGACCCCGATGCTTCTGGGCTGGGTAAGCTTAGACAAGCCCCCTCCCCTCTCTGTGAGCCTGTTTCTCTGCGATCTGCTGGATCAGCCCTCACCTGAAGCTGGTAGAGCTTTAAGATGGCCTTCCTCTTAAGAGGGCTGTTTTTCCTACTTTATTATTATTATTATTATTTTTCTTCCATCCATGGGACTCTGATATGTTTTTCCTCCTTTAGAGGGCTGCTGTGTAAACAGGCAGTGCATGTAACCACAAATGACTTGGCTCACCCTCTTGGCTGTGTGGCCTTAGGCACTCCACTTGAGCTCTCTGAGCTTTTTTCCTCACTGATCAATGGCAGGTAGTCATTTTATTATTGTGAACATTTTTTGCTACCCTCCATGGCGTTGATGGCCTCATGTTTTTTTTTTTTCTTTTTTTTTTTTGAGACAGAGTCTCACTCTCTCGCCCAGGCTGGAGTGCTGTGGCGCGATCTCGGCTCACTGCAAGCTCCACCTCCTGGGTTCACGCCATTCTCCTGCCTCAGCCTCCCGAGTACCTGGGACTACAGGCGCCCGCCACCACGCCTGGCTAATTTTTTTATATTTTTAGTAGAGATGGGGTTTCACTGTGTTAGCCAGGATGGTCTCCATCTCCTGACCTCGTGATCCACCTGCCTCAGCCTCCCAAAGTGCTGGGATTACAGGCGTGAGCTACCGCGCCCGGCCAGATGGCCCAATTTTACAGTAACTCCAGTTACACATGGATTACAGACCCTCTGGGGGCCCTCCTCAGGCCAAGCCAATTGGCACATCCCACTCCTGGGCTACTAGGATTGGGTCATGGAAGGACATGGGACCCAGGCTGGTCCCATCAGAGCGAATCTTGGTGTTGTTTTTTTTTGTTTGTTTGTTTGGTTTTTTGAGACAGAGTCTCGCTCTGTTGCCCAGACTGAAGTGCAGTGGTGCAATCTCAGCTCACTGCAACCTCCACCTCCTGGGTTCAAGCGATTCTCCTGCCTCAGCCTCCCAAGTAGCTGGGATTACAGGTGCCTGCCACCGTGCCCGGCTAATTTTTTGTATTTTTAGAATAGATAGGGTTTCACTGTGTTGACAAGGCTGGTCTCGAACTCCTGACCTCATGATCCACCCGCCTCGGTCTCCCAAAGTGCTGGAATTACAGGCGTGAGCCACTGTGCTCGGTCATGAATCTTGGGATGTAACTGGGAGGAAGATGTTCTCTTTTCTCCTGGTCGTCACTTTAGGACACCCACCCCACCCCAGTCTCAGGGTAGCTAGTAACCAGGTCTTTAGGAACAACTGGGATCTGCTGGATCAGCCCTCACCTGAAACTGGTAGAGCTTTAAGATGGCCTTCATTAGAAGGTATGAGGCTAAAGTTACAATCCCCAGGTCTGAGCTTTCAAAGCAAGCATTTAGCTCAGATGATTTTTGTGAGTGATTTTCTTGGGGTTAGGGGGCTGATTCTGGCAGATCCCCGAGGGAAACAGACGCTCAGGATGCAGAGGCAGGATGGCTACCTGCCCCAGGGATGGGAGAGCTTGTGCTAAAACAACACCAGAAAGCAGGGGAAAGGGATCCATGTGTCTGCCGTCCGGGATGGAGAATCAGCACAAGGTATGAACTCTGATGGTCCTGGGTTCCAATCTCAGCCCTTCCTTCATGTGCTGTCTGTGTCCTTAGGCTTTTTTTTTTTTTTTTTTGAGATGGAGTCTCGTGCTCTGTCGCCCAGGCTGGAGTACAGTGGTGCGATCTCGGCTCACTGCAAGCTCCGCCTCCCGGGTTCACGCCATTCTCCTGCCTCAGCCTCCCGAGTAGCTGGGACTACGGGCACCCACCACCACGCCCAGCTAATTTTTTGTACTTTTAGTAGAGACGGGGTTTCACCATGTTAGCCAGGATGGTCTCGGTCTCCTGACCTCGTGATTCACCCGCCTCAGCCTCCCAAAGTGTTGAGATTACAGGCGTGAGCCACCGCGCCCAGCTGTCCTTAGGCATCTTAATGTTTCTTAGTAGCCTCAGCTCCCCCACCTGCCATACAGGACCTGCTTTGTTTTTTTGAAACACGGTCTCACTCTGTTGCCCAGGCTGGAGTGTGGTGGTGCCACTAAGGCTCACTGCGGCCTCAAACTCCTGGGCTCAATCAATCCTCCTGCTTCAGCCTCCCCAGTAGCAGCTGTGACTACATATCACTACGCCTGGCTAATTTTTTTTTTTTTTTTTTTTTTTGGTAGAGACAGGATCTCACTTTGCTGCCCATGATGGTCTCAAACTCCTAGGCTCAAGCAATCCTCCAGCCTCGGCCTCCCAAGGTGCTGGGATTACAGGTGTGAGCCACCGTGCCCTACTAAAGTAGGCCAGGACCTACTTTAGATAGGTCCTACTTTGGCTTTTGACTGGGAGAAAGATGCTCTCTTTTCTGCTGGCGGTCATCTTGGGATACCCACCTCACCCCAGTCTCAAGGGAGCTATCAACCAGGTCTTTAGGAACAATTGGGATCTGCTGGATCAGCCCTCACCTGAAACTGGTAGGGCTTTAAGATGGCCTTCATCTGGCCGGGCGCGGTGGCTCATGCCTGTAATCCCAGCACTTTGGGAGGCCGAGGTGGGCAGATCATGAGTTCAGGAGATCAAGACTATCCTAACACGGTGAAACCCCGTCTCTACTAAAAATACAAAAAATTAGCCGGGTATGGTCACGGGCACCTGTAGTCCCAGCTACTCGGGAGGCTGAGGCAGGAGAATGGCGTGAACCCGGGAGGCTGGGCTTAAAGTGAGCTGAGATCGCGCCACTGCACTCCAGCCTGGGTGACACAGCGAGACTCCGTCTCATAAGAAAAAAAAAAAAAGATGACCTTCATCTTAAGAGGGCTGTTTTTCCTACTTCATTATTTTTCTTCCATCCATGGGACTCTGATATGTTTTTCCTCCTTTAGAGGGCTGTTGTGTAAACAGGCAGTGCATTTAACCACAGAAAATGGTGCCTGGCATACAGTAGGTGCTCAATAAATGCTCACTAGTACTGTGTCTCCCAGGAGACAGCTTTGAGAGCACCTGCTGATTCAAACCCACTCCTTTGATGCAACACCAAACAGTCATACGACAGCCCAACAGCTGTCATCTGTGGCACTGTCCAGTCCCAAATGAAACAAGACAGCAGGTGCGTGAAGGCAAGAGATAAGAGACACCCACCCTCGGGAGAAGAGCCCTCCAACCCAATGCACCATGGAAGCAGCATGTGGCGCCCCACAGCAGGACCTATCCCCACTGCCACGTGAGGCGGGCGCACAGGGATTAACCGGATGTTCGTATCGACAGCTCAATCCTTATCCCCAAGGGGGCCTGAAACCTGCCTGGCATGTGGCAGGGGCTCAGCAGAATCCCACGGACCCAGCTAACGGGGTGGTGCTTTCTGGTGGGGGTTTGACTGTTCTAATATGGAGAAAACCAGAAGTTTAGAATGGAACAAGTTTACACAAGGAGGTGAGATGAGATGGCAGATAAAGGAAAAAAAACAAAGGGCACAGGCGTGGTGCCTCACACCTATAATCCCAGCACTTTGGGAGGCTGAGGTGGGTGGATCACCTGAGGTTAGGAATTCGAGACCAGCCTGGCCAACATGGTGAAACCCTGTCTCTACTAAAAATACAAAAATGAGGCCAGGTGTGGTGGCACATGCCTGTAATCCCAGCTACTCAGGGAGCTGAGGCAGGAGAATCACTTGAACCCGGGAAGCGGAGGTTGCCGAGACTGCACCACTGCACTCCAGCCTGGGCGACAGAGCAAGACTCCATCTCGAAAACAAAAAAAAAAGAAAGAAAAAGAAAAAGGGAAGGGGGATTTCCCCACTAAGCCTGAACCAGCTCTAGGAAATCCAAGTTCACCAAAGATGCTTACTGGCTCCATTGGTGAGTTTTGCTGGAAGGCAGCCTCTGTTCGACCAAAAACACAAACACCAACGCACAGCTCTCCACCATCCCTGTGCCAGCTCCTCAGGGACCAGCCCCTCCTGAGGGAGCCTTCCTGTGAACGTCATTCTCCCCACCTTAAAGGAACCACCCTTCTCTTCTAGGGGTAACCCTACCCCAAAGCAGGGGTTTGGACTGTTAGTGGTTTTCGCTTTTTTTTTTTTTTTTGAGAAAAGGTCCCACTTTGTCACTCAGGTGGGAGTGCAGTGGTGCAATCATGGCCCACTGTGGCCTCAACCTCCTAGGCTCAAGTGATCCTCCCACCTCAGCCTCTGAAGTAGCTGGGATTACAGGTGCACACCACCATTCCCGGTTAATTTTAAAAATTAATTGTAGAGGCTGGCAGTGGCTCACGCCTATAATCCCAGCAATTTGGGAGGCCGAGGTGGGCGGATCACAAGGTCAGGAGTTTGAGACCAGCATGGCCAATATGGCGAAACTCCGTCTCTACTAAAAATACAAAATTAGCCAGGTGTGGTGGTGCATGCCTGTAGTCCCAGCTGCTCAGGAGGCTGAGGCAGGAGAATTGCTTGAACCCGGGAGGCAGCGGTTGCAGTGAGCCGAGATGGCGTCACTGCACTCCAGCCTGGGTGACAGAGCAAGACTCCGTCTCAAAAAAAAAAAAAAAAAAAAAATTGGAGAGACAGAGGTCTTACTATGTTGCCTAGGCTTCCCAAGGTGCTGAGATTACAGATGTGAGCCACCGTACCCCGCCTATTTTTTATTTTTGTAAAGACAAGCTCTCACTATGTTGTCCAGGCTTTTTTTCAAATGGCAACATACTGTTTTTCAAATGAAATTTTACACAAAGCCCCAGTATATAACATAGAGGCCAGGTGCAGTGGTTCATGCTTGTAATTCCAACACTTTGGGAGGCTGAGGTGGGAGGATCGCTTGAGTTCAGGAGTTTGAGACCAGCCTGGCCAACATGGCAAAACCTGCCTCTAGGGAAAATACAAAAATTAGCTAGGCGTGGTGGCAGGTGCCTGTAATCTCAGCTACTCAGGAGGCTGAAGCAGAAGAATCCTTTGAACCCAGGAGGCAGAGGCTGCAGTGAGCCGAGATCGCGCCATTGCACTCCAGCCTAGGTGACAGGGTGAGACTCTGTCTCAAAAAAAAAAAAAAAAAAAAGCCCCAGTATATAACACAGACACCCCTCTGGCTAGGGGAGGTGGCCCTAGGTCTCTCTGTTCACTCACACCAATGCCATGGACTGACCCACCCACCTCCGACTTCCCCAGTTAACCCACGCCAAGGACGCATCAGGCAGGTGATTCTCTTTGAATATCTTTTTAATGACTTAAACACCAGCACGGAGACTCGCGATGTAAACGGCCTCATTTCTGTGCTCTGTGCTTTGGGAGGGACAGAGACGCCATTTCCCACCTTGGCTGAGTTAAAACCTGTCTTGTAAATTAATAAATAATTTCCTAACACGGCAAAAAAAAAAAAAAATCCAAATGAGACCTAGTTTCCATCCAGGGACAGGACGTTTCTGGACACCCCCGGTCACTGCTCCTCCTAAGGTCCTGGCCGTGGCTACTGCAGGGAGGATGTAGTGAGAATGGCTTCCCTTCTGCTGTTTGCTGCTGTCTATGCCGGCCAAGAACCTGCTCCCATCTGCCTGGGCTGATGGAGTCTCGTTCTTGAGAAAAATCTTGCTGGGGCAGGTCCTCTGGCAGCCCCAGCACCTTACCCTGAGTCATGGGAACCTGAGACTTTGTCCAAACCTCAGCTGGAAGGCTGGTCTTGGCACTCAACGTCTTAGCTAGTGGATTTATCACATTAAGACTGTACTTGGGCCTTTTTCATGATGACTTGGGTCTCAATCCTCGGAGTAGCTGAAAAAACAGCTCAGGCCACCTGTGGATGCACCCACAATGAAATCAGAGGCCACGTGAGGTTTGCAAGGCGGACTGGCCTGTAGTTTTAACTCGGGCACTATGGCAATGCAGACCCAAACCAATTTTGCCAGTTCTTTGCTGGGTGGCAAAGTGTTGTCAGGCTTTGTGGTCACTCCTGATTTCTGTTTGGAAGCACAGTTCTTTTTCTAATGAGAATGGAAAATTAGAAAGGCCTGTAAAATCAGAGAGCCTGTAAAAGGCGGTAGAGTGGAGATGTATAAAAATGTACAGTCGCCCATGTTTTAGGGGTTGACACCATGGACTTTTATCTCGCTTACCAAGTTCCTCACACATACAGCTCACTCCCTGCGGCCTCGGCCATCTCAGGCACCACAAAATCCTCACTGCTTGAAATTCACTTATGGAGTCCAACAAACAACTTTCTTTTAAAAAAAAAAAGGCAGTAAAATCTCAGAATTTCTGTGCAACGCTTGCAACCTGCCCACTTATTAAATAAACAGAACACCAAACCAACCGAAAGCTATGCAAGTGGCAGGCTGCCCTGGGCAGAGCCCTGCCTGTCTGCCAGGGACTACGGTGGCACGGGAGCAGGGCGTGATCATGCTGGAAGAAATGAGAGGTGGTCTCATTCCCTGAATTTCAAACTCTCATCTCAGGAGCCCCCAGTCCTAACACTGTATTCAGCAGCTGGAGTTATCCGGCCACGTAAAGGGACAAGGGAAGGCGGACCGTCCTCAACTTCTTCCTGTGTTTCTAGCAGGGAAGGAACACAATGGCTTCAGTCCCTCCGCCTCTAGGTAACAAGGCAAAGGCCTCCGTAACCCAGGCAGACAGGAGGTGGGGAAGGTCTTGTGTCTTTTCCTAACTCAGAATGAGTGAGCGGGCTCCCGGAGAAAGACTGTCCTCTTAGCACGTGACCCTGAAGGCTTCTAGCACCAAAGGCTCGCTAACACCTCCGACCCTGTCTGCAGGTAAAGGGGATGGGAGGCAGAACCCTTCTCCTGATTGGTGCATGAAGGAGGCAAGAACAAGCATCTTTATACCGCAGCCCGATTTCCCCCCTCTCAGCAGGAGAGGGGAGAGGGGAGGGTGCAGGCGTTCTGGGCAGGTCAGTGCAGTTCGATGAATGCCTCCAGATCTTCCGGGATGAAGCCCTTGTAAGGGATCTTGTTCTTATCCAGGGCCCGGGCCGCAAGGCACTGCAGGGTCACGTAGTTGAAGGGCTGCATGGTGCCCCTGGCCAGCAGCTTCTCGTCCAGCAGCTCGTAGGCCGTCTTCTTGAAGGCATTGGTGGCGTCCATGTGGGCCCCTGCTTCGATCAGGGCATTCATGATGGCCGGGCAGTTGTTCTGGGCTGCTATGTGTAGCGGGGTGTTGTTGTCAAAATCCCTGCTGTCCGGGTCCGCCCCGCAGTCGAGCAGCACTTTGACCACGTGCAGGGAGGGGAATCTGCCCACGGGGTAGCGGCCCACGTTTGTGGTGTCCTTGTCCACAGCCATGTGCAGAGGAGTGAAGCCGTTCTTGCCCCTGGGCGCGCACTTGAGCAGGCGGTAGACGGTCTGGTGCTTCAGGTGCTCCTGGCTGGGGGTGCACTCCACTTTCTCCAGCAGGTAGAGCAGGTGGAGGATGATGGCCAGCGCCTTGGTGAACTGGGCTGAGTCTCCGGGCTCCCTGGGCAGCTGCAGGGCCCGTTCCACTTCCCGGACCCCTTTGGTGAGGACCCCCATGAGGTCTGCAAAGCCGATCTGGGTGCCCAGGCTGCCTTTGGCGGCCCGGTCCTGAAGCACGTAGGAGAAGAGTTCCGCGAAGGAGAGGAAGCTGCTGGCGGTCATGGGGCTTAGAGGCTCCAGGTTGCTCTGTTGCATGTCCAGGGCGTACTTCCACAAGCGGATGCAGCGCTCGAAATTGCCCGAGTCGGCGTACACGGCGCCCCTGTAACGGATGTAATAGGAAGTGTCCGGGTGCGAGGGACCGAGGATGCGCTCCCGGATCAACAGGGCCTGCATGCGCATCTCATCCGGGTCGGTGATCAGCGCCTCCAGCTCCTCGGTGGTGTTGACCTCCCTGGAATAGTCATAGGCCAGGACCAGCTGTGGGGGCTCTGGTTTGGGCAGGTACTCGCCCCCCTGGTGACGCAGCTCCATGGCCCGCCTCCAGTGTTTAAGGGCCCCAAGCAGATCTCGTTTCTTATCCACATACGTAGCTCCCAGCAATTCCAAGGCTTCCACTGCAGCTTCCCGGCTGGTGGGACAGCAGCTTTCATAAGATTCCGCGTTCAGTGGTTCCTCCGGGGAGGAGCTGCAGCACGGAGGCCCCTGAGGCTGCGCGCACCTCTGGCTGGTGGAGGGGCCTTCTTGGGGCAGCCCAGGCTGAGCCTCTCCCCCTGCGACCTGCTCCTGGCCAGGTTGCTCCTGGATGAGGTACTCCACGATGTTGGTGTGGCCCGTCACGCTGGCCGCGAGCAGCGGGGTCATGCCGTAGCCGTCACGTTCCATGCGGGCCTTGCACCCCAGCAGCAGCTGCAGGATCTCCAGGCTGCCGGACTCGGCGCAGTCGTGCAAGGCCGTGTTGCCCTTGGCGCTGCGCCGGTTCACCTGGGCGCCCTGCTCCAGCAGGTAGCGGGCGATCTCACGGTGGCCCTTGTAGCACGAGATCATGAGGCACGTGTGGCCGTGCCGGTTGGCCACCTCCAGGTCGGCCTGGTGCTCGCCGACCAGGTAGCGCACCACCTCCAGGTGGCCGTCAAAGCAGGCGGCGCGGAGGGGCGTGGAGTTGGTGCGCGTGGTGCGGTTCACCGAGGCCCCGCGGCGCAGCAGGCTCCGCACCACGTCCAGGTGGCCGGCGGCGGAGGCGGCCCACAGCGGCGGCGCGCCCTCGATGGTCTCGCCATCGAAGTGCACCGAGCCACCGGCCTCCACGCTCGCGCCGCACCGGTCCACCAGGTACTCCACCACGTCCAGGTGGCCGTAGCGGGCGGCGATGAGTAGCGGCGTCCCCCCGCCGGCCACCTCGCCAGTCAGCTCGTCCAGTTCCTCCCGGCTCCGGCCGCTGAGCAGCTTCTGGAGCAGCTGCAGCTTGCCATCACGGGCGGCGTTGTACACGGCGGTGCGGAGGTCCATGGTTCGGGCCTCCGCCAGGCCATGGGCCGGCCGCCGGGGGACGGGGAGACGGAGGATCAGAGCCCGGACGGGCGGGAGGCAACCTTCACCGTCCCCCTCGCCGCCATCTTAGGGTCTCCTCGGGCGGAACAAAATGGCTGCCGCGACCCGACGTGTGGGATTACGCCGGGAAATGGAGTCCTTTGCGCGGGCCCACTCCATAGAACAGAAAAGGAATCTTGGGGGCTCAAGACTACACTTCCCCAAAGGCCAGAGGACAGCCCCTGAGAGCTGTGAGCGCACGGCATGGTGGGAATTGGCGTTCCAGTCTCAGCGCATGGCAGCGGAAGCTAGCAACTTGAGGACTACAATTCCCGTCATGCAGCGCAACACGACCTAGCTTGTGGGAACCGGCGAAATTTGGTGACGTACTTCCCGTGGCTGTCTCTGCGTCAGAGAGTATTGAAAAAGCAAGCGCGATACCCTTAAGAACTACATTTCCCGAAAGGCATCACGAGCGACTCTGAGCCAATCAGGACCGAGACCGAAGGCTAAAAGCGACTAGAGGGGACGCGTCTGTTTTGGGCTTGGAGCATAGGCAAGCGGCCCACAGGCAGGGGGCGCTCGGAGGAGGCCGAAAAGCTGGACGGGGCGAAAACGTTTTGAGCTGGGAGAACGGTAAAAAATGACGCGCTCACTTCTTATTCTCACATTCATATATTCATTTATTCATTTACACACATTTATTTATATTCTAGTATGTGTCAATTTCCTTCTTTTATTTACGTATTTATTTTTATTTATTTCTTATCTTTCAATAACTTTGTGGGGTTTTTTGGTTTTTGTTTTTGTTTTTGAGACAGAGTCTTGCTCTTGTTGCCTAGGCTGGAGTGCAGTGCCGCAATCTCGGCTCACTGCAACCTCCGCCTCCCGGGTTCAAGCGATTCTCGTGCCTCAGCCTCCCGAGTAGCTGGGACTGCAGACGTCCACCACCACGCCCGGCTAATTTTTGTATTTTTGGTAGAGACGGGTTTCGCCATGTTGGCCAGGATGGTCTCGAACTCCTGACCTTAGGAGATCCGCCCTCCTCAGCCTCCCAAAGTGCTAGAATTACAGGCGTGAGCCACTATGCCCGGCCTGACATGCTGACTTCAATTCCCTTGGATAAATACCCAGAAGTGGGATTCCTGGATCACCTGGTAGTTCTATTTTTAAATTTTTCTTTGGAACTTCCATACCATTTTCTATAATGGCTATACTAATTAAAATTACCATCAATAGTGAATAAGTGTTCTCTTCAAATCCTTGCCAACGTTTGTTACCTTTCATCGTTTTGATAATAGCTATTCTAGCAGTTGTAAGGTGATCCCTTTCCTGGCATTTTTTGACAACAATGAATTATATTATGAAAAAGAAATCTTTGGTGACCCGAATTCTTTATTTTTAAAGTTTATTCGAGGTGTAATATGTATACAATAAAATGCATTTTTAATAAAGAGGACAGGTTTGGCCGGGCAAGGTGACTCACACCTGTAATCTCAGCACTTTGGGAGGCTGAGGTGGGTGGGAGGATTGCTTGAACCCAGGAATTCGAGACCAGCCTGGGAAACATAGCACATCTCTACAAAAATACGAAAATTAGCCGGGCGTGGTAGCGTGCACCTGTTGTCTCAGCTACTCGGGAGGCTGAAATGGGAGGATCACTTGAACCTGGGAGGTCAAGGCTGCAGTGAGCCGTGATTGTACCATTGTACTTCAGCCTGGGTGACAGAGGGAGACCCTGTCTCTAAGATAAATAAATAAAAATAAATAAAGAGAACAGGTGTGACAAACATGCAGCTATGTAGCCAGTATCACAACCAAGATGTTCAACAACATCTTCATTCAGAATTGTTATCTCATACCGGCCGGGCGCGGTGGCTCACGCCTGTAATCTCAGCACTTTGGGAGGCCGAAACGGGTGGATCACGAGGTCAGGAGATCGAGACCATCCTGGCTAACACGGTGAAACCCCATCTCTACCAAAAATACAAAAAATTAGCCGGTGTGGTGGCAGGTGCCTGTAGTCCCAGCTACTCGGGAGGCTGAGGCAGGAGAATGGGGTGAACCCGGGAGGCGGAGCTTTCAGTGAGCCGAGATGATGCCACTGCACTCCAGCCTGGGGGACAGAGCGAGACTCCGTCTCAAAAAAAAAAAAAGAATGTTATCTCATGCCCTTTTGATCAACGCCTTTGTCCACCCGCAGCCACTGGTAACTGCTGATCTGTTCTCTGCATTTCACACTAACAGCATAGAAACTGAAAAATGCAGTATGTGGCCTCTGGGGTCTGCTGCTTTCATTCAGCACAATGCATTCAAGATGCAACTATGCTGTTGTGTGTATTAGTAGCTCGTTGCCTTTTATTATGGAGCAATGAGCCACCATTCTTTTATCCATTGTGTGATGGTTCTTTCCAGTTTTAGATGATTACAAATAAAGCTACTATAAACTTCTGCGTACAGGTCTTTGTGTGGAAATATGTTTTCATTTCTCTTGGGTAATGCCTATGAGTGTAAGCATTCTTTTTTGTTGTTGTTTTTTTCTTTTTCTTTTTCTTTTTTTTTTTTTTTTTTTTTGAGACGGAGTTTCACTCTCATTGTCCAGGCTGGAATGCAATGTTGCGATCTTGGCTCACCACAACCTCCACCTCCTGGGTTCAAGCAATTCTCCTGCCTCAGCCTCCCAAGTAGTTGGGATTACAGGCATGTGCTACCACGCCTGGCTAATGTTGTATTTTTAGTAGAGACGGGGTTTCTCCATGTTGGTCAGGCTGGTCTCGAACTCTTGACCTCATGATCCGCCTGCCTCAGCCTCCCAAAGCGCTGGGATTACAGGCGTGAGCCACCTCACCCGGCCACCAATTCTTTTTTGATGCTTTCTCATGTGTGTTGCAACATGAAGAAATGCCTCCAAATAGGATTTCATGGCATATTTGAAATGTTTTTAATGAACAATTCAACCATTTGAAATATACATACACACACCCTGAAGTTGTTTTTTTTTTTGGGCGGGGGGGGGGAGATGGAGTTTCATTCTTGACGCCTGGGCTGGAGTACAGTGGTGTGATCTTGGCTTGCTGCAACCTCCACCTCCCAGGTTCAAGTGATTCTCCTGCCTCAGCTTCCCAAGTAGCTGGGACCACAAGCGCGCGCCACTACACCCAGCTAATTTTTGTATTTTTAGTGGAAATGGGGTTTCACCGTGTTGGCGAGGCTGGTCTGAAACTCCTGGCCTTAAGTGATCCACCCGCCTCGGCCTCCCAAAGTGCTGGGATTACAGGCATGAGCCACCATGCCTGGCCACTTCATTGTATTTTAATGTCCTTCCACAGATGGCAACGTCTTGCAATATAATTGTTCTTTCCACAAAGCAATTACAGGATTTATTTAAAAAAATTAAAGGGAGTGTGGTCCAATAATAGGACAGCAGCTTAAAGTTGCATGTTAAATGTCTACTATTGAGACTTCCACAGTGCACCTGGGACTGGCCATAAGACCATTTAGGGGCATGAGAAGCTCCAGCCAGATGGACTTTGGTCAACCCCCGGGACACTCTTTTTGCCTGTTATAGTATTTGGCACCGTAGGGAGGCTAAGCGTTTTGAGTGAACATACTTTATGAACCATTTGCCTCTCAACACAGACAAGAGGTTAATTCTAAAAGCTGAATTCCTGGATTCAACAACCAAGTCCACAGCCAAATAGCTGCATGGCTTTGGACAGTGGCCCAAGCTCCCTGAACGTAGCTTTCTCATCTATAAAATGAGAATACAGGAGTGTGAGAGAGCAAACATGTCTAAAAGTGCTTTGTGGCCAGGTGCGGTGGCTCACGTCTGTAATCCCAGCACTTTGGGAGGCTGAGGCAGGAGGATCACCTGAGGTCAGAAGTTCGAGACCAGCCTGGCCAACATGGAGAAACGCCATCTCTACTAAAACTATAAAAATTAGCTGGCGTGGTGGCGGGCGCCTGTAATCCCAACTACTCAGGAGGCTGAGGCAGGAGAATTGCTTGCACCTGGGAGACAGAGGTTGCAGTGAGCCGAGATCGCGCCACTGCATGCCAGCCTAGGTGACAGAACGAGACTCTGTCTCAAAAATAATAATAATAAATAAAAATAAAAAATAAAAAAAGTGTTTTGTAGGCCAAGTGTGGTGGCTCAATCCTGCAATCCCAGCACTTTGGGAGCCCAAGGCAGGCGGATCACTTGAGGTCAGGAGTTCAAGACCCACCTTGCCAACATGGTGAAACGCCGTCTCTACTAAAAATAGAAAAATTAGCTGGGCATGGTGGCGGGTGCCTGCATTCCCAGCTACTCGGGAGGCTGAGGCAGGAGAATGGCTGGAACCGGGGAGGCGGAGGTTGTGGTGAGCCAAGATGGCACCACTGCACTCCAGCCTGGGAGACAGAGTGAGACTCTGTCAAAAAACAAAACAAACAAACAAATAAAACTGGGCCGGGTGCGGTGGCTCACGCCTGTAATTCCAGCACTTTGGGAGGCCGAGGCGGGCGGATCACAAGGTCAGGAGATCGAGACCATCCTGGCTAACATGGTGAAACCCTGTCTCTATTAAAAATACAAAAAAATTAGCTGGGGGTTGCGGCGGGTGCCTGTGTCCCAGCTACTCGGGAGGCTGAGGCAGGAGAATGGCATGAACCCGGGAGGCAGAGCTTGCAGTGAGCCGAGATGGCGCCACTGCACTCCAGCCTGGGCAACAGAGTGAGACTCCATCTCAAACAAAACAAAACAAAACAAAACCCAAAACACAACAACAACAAAAACAAAGGTAACAAATAACAAATGCTCACAAATTCACTATTTTTGTTACTATGTCCTACTATGTTCTATGTTTCCTGGTTATTTAAGTAGACCACACCTGCCCAGTGGTACTGGGATACTGTGTGCTGGGGTCCCCCTGCACGTTCCTTCCCACTATCCTGTTCTTTTTTATTTGTTTGTTTTTTGAGACGGGGTCTTGCTGTGTTGCCAGGCTGGAGTGCAGGGGTGTGATCTCGGCTAACTGCAACCTCCGCCTCCTGGGTTCAAACGATTCTCCTGCCTCAGCCTCCCGAGTAACTGGGACTACAGGCACACACCACCACACCCAGTTAATTTTTGTATTTTTAGTAGATGTGGGATTTCACCATGTTGGCCAGGATGGTCTGTATCTCTTGACCTTGTGATCCACCAGCCTCAGCCTCCCAAAGTGCTAGGATTACAGGTGTGAGCCACCGCGTCCGGCCCCCCATGCCCTGTTCTATGGCTCCCTGGTGGTAGCTGGAAATCATTCTTGGCCTGAATATTTACACCATGGGAAATGGGCAAATGTTAAAAATCAGCAAACCTCCCACCTCCAACATCCTCCCTCCAACCTCCTCCCTCCCTCCAACTTCCTCCCTCCCTCCAACCTCCTCCCTCCCTCCAACCTCCTCCCTCCCTCCAACCTCCTCCCTCCCTCCAACCTCCTCCCTCCAACCTCCTCCCTCCAACCTCCTCCCTCCCTCCAACCTCCTCCCTCCAACCTCCTCTCTCCCTCCAACCTCCTCCCTCCAACCTCCTCCCTCCAATCTCCTCCCTCCCTCCAACCTCCTCCCTCCAACCTCCTCCCTCCCTCCAACCTCTTCCCTCCAACCTCCTCCCTCCCTCCAACCTCCTCCCTCCCTCCAACCTCCTCCCTCCCTCCAACCTCCTCCCTGCAACCTCCTCCCTCCAACCTCCTCCCTCCCTCCAACCTCCTCCGTCCAACCTCCTCCCTCCCTCCAACCTCCTCCCTCCCTCCAACCTCCTCCCTCCCTCCAACCTACTCCCTCTCTCCAACCTACTCCTTCCAACCTCCTCCCTCTAACCTCCTCCCTCCAACCTCCTCCCTCCTTCCAACTCCCTGAGAAGTTGCAGTGAGCCAAGATCATGCCACTGAACTCCAGCCTGGGCGACAGAGAGACTCCGTCTGAACAAAACAAAACAAAACAAACAAAACAGAATTTGCCCCTCCAGAGTGTGCAGATGTTGGTGTGTGCAGATGTTGGTGTGTGCAGATGTTGGTGTGTACTGACTCACAAGAGCTGATCATTACATTTTCAGGATTTTTTTTTTCCAACCAGTTGTTAATCATGGCCAATATTGAAACTTAAGGCTGAGCACTGTGGCTCACACCTAGAATCCCACTATTTTGGGAGGCCGAGGTGGAACGATCTTTTCAGCCTATTTTTCCCCCCATAGCATACATCACTTTCCAACCTACCCTGCTGTATAATTTACAAATTTAGAATGTTTGTTCAGGAACTCTTCTCTGTCGTGTTCACTGCTGCGTTCCTGTTTCTAGAACAGAGTAGGTGCTCAACAAATATCTGTGGAAACTGGGTGCGGTGGCTCACGTCTGTAATCCTAGCAATTTGAGAGGCTGAGGTGGGTGGATCCCCTGAGGTCAGGAGTTCGAGACCAGCCTGACCAACATGGAGAAACCCCGTCTCTACTAAAAATACAAAAATTAACCAGGCATGACGGCGCATGCCTGTAATCCCAGCTACTCCGGAGGCTGAGGCACAAGAATCGCTTGAACCCGGGAGGCAGAGGTTGTGGTGGGAGGAGATCGCGCCATTGCACTCCAGTCTGGGCAACAGGAGCAAAACTCCATCTCAAATAATAATAATAATAATAAATATCTGTGGAATGAATAAAGTCATCACCCCAGGAAGCACATTGTAACCACTGCACCACTGCTATTCCGTAGTGCTGGCACATTCTGGAGGTCTCCACTGCTTTATTTTCTTTCATCTGATTTTTAAATTTTTTCCTGCAGCCCCGCCGGTTTCCAAGGATGCAACTATGAAGAGACACAGTGGGGGCTACGAATGGGTCGTGACTGTGGCCCACGCCAGGCGAGCGTCCCCGCCCCAGCCCCTCTGCCATCTGCGTGCCTGTTCTCCCGCTACCTGCCCCCGCGCCAGGATCCAGGCTTGCAAACGTCCCCATGCCATGCACAGGCACATCTCGGGCGGCCAGCCAGGCACACACTGCGGGGTGTCATTAGCTGCAGCGCCGCCTAAACGCGGCGGCCCGTGCAGAACCACGGCCAGGCCACCTGCACGGGCCAGGGAGGTGATGGGGACAGCGAGGGATGTGCCAAACCCCACCGGGGGGTTGGGAGGGGGGGCGCTTTCATCCTAAGGTGACTTCCGTTGTTTTTTAATAAAAACATATTTTAAACATGCGGATAAATAGAGAAAAAGACAAAATAGACCCCATCATAGCAATGCCAAAGATGAGACAGATTTATTTATTCCATAAATATCTACTGAGAGGATATTGCGTGTCTGCACTGATTCCGGAGCTGAGCTAGACCAGGGAGCAAAATAAAACAAAACGGACCCTTAAAAAAACATTTAAGGCTGTGCGCGGTGGCTCACGCCTGTAATCCCAGCACTTTGGCAGGCCAAGGCGGGCGGATCACGAGGTCAGGACATCGAGACCATCCTGGCTAACATGGTGAAACTTCGTCTCTACTAAAAATACAAAAAAAGAAATAGCCGGTCGCGGTGGCGGGCGCCTGTAGTCCCAGCTACTCGGGAGGCTGAGGCAGGAGAATGGCGTGAACCCGGGAGGCGGAGCTTGCAGTGAGCCGAGATCGCACCACTGCACTCCAGACTGGGCAACAGAGTGAGACTCCATCTCAAAAACAAAACAAAACAAAAACAAAAACAAATTTAAAAATTTCAATAGCTTTTGGGGTACAAGTTGTTTTTGGTTACATGGATGAATTGGATAGTGGTGAAGCCTGGGATTTTAGCACACCCATTACTCAAGTAGAGTACATTGTACCCAATACGTAGTTTTCTTGTTTTGCTTTGTTTTTCTTTTCTTTTCTTTTTTCTTTTCTTTCTTTTTTTTTTTTTAAGACAGAGTCTTGCTCTGTTGCCCAGGCTGGAGGGCAGTGGCAAGATCTCAGCTCACTGCAACCTCCAGCTGCTGGGCTAAGTGATTCTCCTGCCTCAGCCTCCCAAGTAGCTGGGATTACAAGCGCCTGCCACCATGCCTTGCTAATGTTTGTATTTTTAGTAGAGACAGGGTTTCACCATGTTGGCCAGGCTGGTCTCAAACTCCTGACCTCAGGCAATCCACCTGCCTCGGCCTCCCAAAGTGCTGGGATTACAAGTGTGAGCCACAGCGTCTGGCCCCAGTATGTAGCTTTTTATCCCTCACTCTCCACTCCCTCCCCACTTCTGAGTCTCCACTGTCCATTATACCATTTTTTTTAATTTAAATTTTTATTTTTTGAGATAAGGTCTTGCTTTGTTGTCCGGGCTGGAGTGCAGTGGTGCAATCATAGCTCACTGCAGGCTTGAACTCCTGAGCTCAAGTGACCCTCCCGCCTCAGCCTCCTGAGTAGCTGGGACTAGAGGCATATACCACAATACCCAGCTAATTTTTTTTAGATGCTTGTGGGGTCTTGCTATATTGCCCAGGCTGGTCTCAAACTCCTGAGCTCAAATGGTCCTCCCTCTTTCTCCTCCCAAAGTGCTGGGATTCCAGGTGTGAGTCACGGTGTCCCACCCATTATATCACTCTGTATGCCTTTGCAAACCCATAGCTTAGCTCCCACTTATAAGTGAGAATACACAGTATTTGCTTTTTCATTACTAGTTACTTCACTTAGAACACTGGTCTCGGCTGGGCACGGTAGCTCGCTCCTGTAATCCCAGCACTTTGGGAGGCTGAGGCGGGCAGATCACCTGAAGTCAGAAGTTCGAGACCAGCCTGGTCAACATGGTGAAACCCCATCTCTATTAAAAATACAAAAATTAGCTGTGCATGGTGGCACACGCCTGTAATCCCAGGTACTCAGGAAGCTGAGGCAGGAGAATCATTTGAACCTGGGAGGTGGAGGCTGCAGTGAGCCGAGATCTTGCCACTGCACTCCAGCCTGGGCAACAGAATGAGACTCCATCTCAAAAAAAAAAAAAAGCAAGACTGGGCTCGGTGGCTCACACCTGTAATCCCAGCACTTTGGGAGGCTGAGGCGGGCAGATCACAAGATCAAGAGATCAAGACCATCCTGGCCAACACGGTGAAACCCTGTGTCTACTCAAAATACAAAAATTATCTGGGTGTGGTGGTGCACGCCTGTAGTTCCAGCTACTCAGGAGGCTGAGGCAGGAGAATTGCTTGAACCCGGGAGGCAGAGGTTGCAGTGAGCCGAGATCGTGCCACTGCACTTCAGCCTGGGCGACAGAGCGAGACCCCGTCTCTATGAAAAATTTAAAAAGTTAGCCAGGTACAGCGATGTATCTTGACCCCAGGAGATGGAGGCTGCAGTGAGCTATGATCGCACCACTGCACTCCAGCCTGGGTGACAGAGCAAGACCCTGACTTAAAAAAAAGATATGGGGAAGATTGATTTATCTTGAGGCCTCTCTCCTTGGCTTGGGCAAATGGCTGCCTTCCCAGTGGAGCCCTGCCCCAAACTCCTGACCTACAGAATCCATAAAATATAAGAAAATCATTAAAAAAAAAAAAAAAAAGACAGGGTCTGTCTCTGTTGCCCAGGCTGGAGTACAGTGGCGCGATCTCAGCTCAGTGCAACCTCTGCCTCCTGGGTTCAAGCAATCCTCCCACCTCAGCCTTCCAAGTACCTGGGACTACAGGCCTGTGCCACCATGCCCAGCTAATTTTTGTATTTTTGTGTAGAGACGGTGTTTCACTATGTTGCCCAGGCTGGTCTCAAACTCCTGAGCTCAAGCGATCCACCCACCTCAGCCTCCCAAAGTGCTAGGATTACAGGCGTGAGCCACTCTGCCCAGCCATGATGATTGTTTTAAGCCTGAACATTTTGGGGTCATCTGTGGTGCAGTAATAGTAACTGGAATTGTGCCATGTGCTAGCTGGTAGCTTTAATTTGCCTGTCTATAATTACTAACCAAATCACACAGTTCCCCAAGAGTTTGTTTACGATGTCTGTTTCCTCTCCGGGGAACTGTCTGTTCATTGGGAAAATATGCCATGGTTTAGTTTCTAAGAAACAGTCTCAGTGTGTCTCCCACTCCCTGAAGGGACTAGATAGATTTATATAATGTAGCACAGCCTGAAGGCATTAGTATGTATCTTTGTTTCATTTCTTCATTCATTTATACATTCAGCCACATTTATTTATATTCTTAGCACCTGCTATGTGCTGGGCTGCATGCTGGATCCTGGTTATATAGCAGTAAACAAGCAGATGTTGTTCTCAAGAGCCCAGAATCTGATGGGAGGAGAATAACTCAAGTTAGACTGTGTGGTTGGGGATGCAGGAGCTCGAGAATGAATGGATTGTATCTGGCTGGGGAGGGAAGGAGGAAGCTGGGAGATACTTCATGAATGAGGCTAGGTCTTCAAGTATGGACAGGGAATTTTTTTTTTTTTTGAGATGGAGTTTTGCTCTGTCACCCAGGCTGGAGTGCAGTGGTGCAATCTTGGCTCACTGCAACCTCCACCTCCCAGGTTCACGCCATTCTCCTGCCTCAGCCTCCCGAGCAGCTGGGACTACAGGCACCTGCCATCACGCCCAGGTAATTTTTTGTATTTTTGGTAGAGACAGGGTTTCACCATGTTAGCCAGGATGGTCTCGATCTCCTGACCATGTGATCCACCCGCCTCAGCCTCCCAAAGTGCTGGGATTACAGGCATGAGCCACTGTGCCCAGCCTGGACAGGGATTTTTTTTTAGGTAGAGCTTTGGAAGAAACAAATGCTCCAGATTGCTCTAGATACCTAAGTTGACTTAACAAATGACCTCAAGGTTAGTGACATAAACAACAACCTATTATTATTACTTGTCATGGTTCTGAGAGTGGACTGTGCTAGACAGTTCTCACTGGGGGCAGTTCTTATGTGGTTCAAGTCAGAAGGAGGCTGGGGTTGGAGTCATCTTGAAGGACCTCAACTGGGACTGCCGGCAGGAACACCTCCATGTAGCTTGAGCTTCCTCACAAGGTGGCTGCTAGGTCCCAGGAGCAAGCCTCCAGAGAGAGAAACAGGCAGCAGCTGTATCGTATCACCTCTTATCATGCAGCCTCAGAAGTCATAGTGTCACCTCCGCCACATCGTATTTGCCAAGTCTAGCCCACTTTCAAGGGGAGAGAATCGGATCTTCACAAGAAAACAGAGTTAGATGTTTGTGGATGGTTTTGTTGTTGTTGTTGTTGTTGTTTTGAGATGAAGTCTTGCTCTCTTGCCCAGGCTGGAGGGCAGTGGCGTGATCTCGGCTCACTGCAAGCTCTGCCTCCCGGGTTCACGTCATTCTCCCGCCTCAGCCTTGTGAGTAGCTGGGACTACAGGCACCCGCCACCACGCCTGGCTAATTTTTTGTATTTTTAGTAGAGACTGGGTTTCACCGTGTTAGCCAGAATGGTCTCGATCTCCTGACCTCGTGATCGGCCCACCTCGGCCTCCCAAAGTGCTGGGATTACAGGTGTGAGCCACCGCGCCCGGCAGCCACCGCGCCCGACTGTGGGTGTTTTAAGAATATCACACAGGTGGAAGGAAGAGACAGCACCAAAAATGCAGAGGATGGACAACCTGGCAGGTATGGTACATTCGATATTGTATTGACATCCCTTGCTCATAAGACAGCATTTTGGCTGGGCGTGGTGGCTCATGCCTGTAATCCCAACACTTTGGGAGGCCAAGGCAGGAGGATCACTTGAGCCTAGGAGTTTGAGACCAGCCTGGGCAACATAGTGATACTCCATTTCTACAAAAAATAACAAAATTAGCTCGGCATGGTGGTGCGTGCCTATAGTTAGCTACTTGGGAGGCTGAGGCAACAGGATCTCTTGAGCCCAGGAAGTCAAGGCTGCAGTGAGCCATGATCATGCCACTGCACTCCAGCCCAAGCTACAGAGTGAGACCCTATTTAAAAAAAGGAGCATTTTAGGGAAATTCTCCATCAAAGATGAGGTCCCTGGCTGGGCACAGTAGCTCACACCTGAAATCCCAGCACTTTTGGTGGACAAAGGTGGGAGGATCACTTGAGCCCAGGAGTTACAGACCAGCCTGGGCAACATAGCAAGACCCTGTCTTTTGGCTGGGCACGGTGGCTCATGCCTGTAATCCCAGCACTTTGGGAGGCCGAGGCGGGTGATCACGAGGTCAGGAGATTGAGCCCATCCTGGCTAACACAGTGAAACCCCGTCTCTACTGAAAATACAAAAAATTAGCCGGGCGTGGTGGCGGGCACCTGTAGTCCCAGCTACTCGGGAGGCTGAGGCAGGAGAATGGCGTGAACCCGGGAGGCGGAGCTTGCAGTGAGCCAAGATCGGCTTGCAGTGAGCCGAGATCCAGCCCAGGCTGGAGTGCAGTGGCACCATCTCGGCTCACTGCAACCTCCGCTTCCCGGGTTCAAGCCATTCTCCTCTCTCAGCCTCCCAAGTAACTGGGACTACAGGCGCCTGCCACCACACTTGGCTAATTTTTTGTATTTTTAGTAGAGACGGGGTTTCACCGTGTTAGCCAGGATGGGCTCAATCTCCTGACCTCGTGATCTGCCTGCCTTGGCCTCCCAAAGTGCTGAGATTACAGGCATGAGCCACCATGCCTAGCCTAATTTCAATTTCTGAAAGATTGTTACTAGTATATATGTTTTATATTGTTCTTGGAGCCTGCAACCTTTTGTAGATTCTGTAATATTTTCTACATAGACAACCATGGCACCCATGAATAAACACAGTTTTACTTCTTTGCGATGTGGATGCCTTTACTTTTTGTTTTTTTCTTATGCACTGGCTAGAACCTCCAATACAATATTGAATAGAAGTGGCAGCTGGATGTGGTGGCTCACGCCTGTAATTCCAGCACTTTGGGAGGCCTAGGCAGGTGGATCACCTGAGGTCAGGAGTTTGAGACTAGCTTGGCCAACATGGTAAAACCCCATCTCTACCAAAATACAAAAATTAGCCAGGCGTGGTGGTGGGTGCCTATAATCCCAGCTGCTAGGGAGGCTGAGGCATGAGAATCACTTGAATCCGGGAGGCGGAGGTTTCAGTGAGCCAAGATAGCGCCACTGTACTCCAGTCTAGGCGACAGAGTGAGATTTTGTCAAAAAAAAAAAAGAAAGGAAGGAAGAGAAAAAGAGAAGGAAGGAAGGAAGAGAAAAAGAAAGAGAAGGAAGGAAGGAAGGAAGGAAAGAAAGAAAGAAAGAAAGGAAGAAAGAAAGAGAAAGAAAGAAAAAAGAAAGAAGGAAATGATGAGAGTCGGCTGGGCATGGTGGCTCACATCTGTAATCCCAGCACTTTGGGAAACTGAGGTGGGCAGATCACTTGAGGCCAGGAGTTTGAGACCAGCCTGACCAACATGTCAAAACCTTGTCTCTACTAAAATTACCCCCCAAAAATTAGCCAGGTGTGGTGGTGCACACCTGTAATCCCAGCTACATGGGAGGCTGGTGCACAATAATTGCTTGAACCCAGGAGGTCGAGGTTTCAGTGAGCTGAGATCACACCCTTGCACTTCAGCCTGGGCTACAGAGCTGGACGTCTCTGTCTTAGTCCCATTCTAGGGGGAAAGCATTCAGTCTTGTACCATTAAGTGTACTGTTAGCTGTAGAGTGTTTTATCTTGTTTTGTTTTGTTTGTTTGTTTTGTTGCTGTTATTTTGAGACAGGGGCTTGTTCTGTTGCCCAGGCTGGAGTGCAGTGGCACAATCATGGCTCACTGCAGCCTCCTTCTCCTGGGCTCAAACAGTCCTCCTTCCTCAGCCTCCCAAGTAGCTGGGACAATAGGCATGTGCCACCACACCCAACTAATTTTTTATTTATTTACTTATTGGTGAGGCATGGTCTTGCCATGTCGCCCAGGCTGATCTTGAACTCCTGGCCTCAAGCAATCATCCCTCCTTGGCTTCCCAAAGTGCTGGGGTTACAGGCATGAGCCACTGCTCCCTTCCTGGCTGTAGCTTTTTTTTTTTTTTCAAGATGGAGTTTTGCTCTTATTGCCCAGGCTGGAGTACAATAGCACGATCTCAGCTCACTGCAACCTCTGCCTCCCGGGTTAAAGAGATTCTCCTGCCTCAGCCTCCCGAGTAGCTGGGATTACAGGTGCATGTCATCATACCTGGCTAGTTTTTGTATTTTTAGTAGAGACGGGGTTTTACCATGTTGGCCAGACTGATCTTGAACTCTGGGCCTCAAGTGATCTGCCTGCCTCGGCCTTCCAAAGTGCGGGATTACAGGCATAAGCCACTGTGCCAGGCCCGGCATACGCTATTTCTGTCCATTCATCTCTTCCTTACCAGCGTGGGGCAGGGCCAGGGGTCCTCTCCCTGCCAGGCCACAGAGAAGGGGCACTGTCCACTGCATGGCTGTCCCCTCTGGTCTTGGGCTGAGCCACAGCTGGATTCCTGCGATTTGGACTGACTGGGATAGAGGGGTAGAGATTCCAGAACCAGCTGTGGGTCGGGGGAGGAGACTCCACTATCTTGCTCTGATGCTGCCGGCTTGTTGTCATGGAAACCAAAGCCACTCTCTTAGGAAGGACCCATTAAGGTGCAGGACATAATCAAGGCTCTCTCTGGCGGGCCCCTGCCCTCCCTGGTGGGAGGCAACTACTGTTTGAGCCCTTGAATGTTGCAGCGTTTAAGTTCTGCCCTCCTCCTTCACTTGCCTCCCTACAAAAAAATCCTCCAAAACATACACAAGGGAGCCGAGCAGGCGTCAGAGAAGACCCTCAAGGTTTCTGAACTGACCCCTCCCCAAGCCTGAGGCTTCAGTTCCAGCCCTAGCTGGGGATGATTCGCTGGGTGACCGCCACAAGCTCCTGTCTGCATCTTGGCATCCTTCCCTGGGAAAATGACAGAGAGATACATTACAATTGCCACATTGTCTCTGAATACCAAACTGTTAGAGGGGTGGATGGTAGGGGTTCGACTTGCAGACTGGATCAAACTGCCTGGATTGGGCTGGGCACGGTGGCTCACGCCCATAATCCCAGCACTTTGGGAGGCCGAGGCAGGCAGATCACTTGAGGTCAGGAGTTCAAGACCAGCCTGGTCAACATGGTGAAACCCCGTCTCTACTAAAAAATACAAAAATTAGCAGAGTGTGGTGATGGGTGCTTGTAACCCAGCTACTCGGGAGGCTGAGGCAGGATAATCGCTTGAACCTGGGAGGCAGAAGTTGCAGTGGACCAAGATTACACCACTGCACTCCAACCTGGGCGACAGAGTGAGACCCCATTTTTTAAAAAATGATAATAATTGCTACATTGTCTCTGAATACTAAACTGTTAGAGGGGTAGAAGGTAGAGGTTCAACTTGCAGACCCTAGATAAAACTGCCTGGATTGAAGTCCTGGCTATGCCACCAGCAGCTGTGCAACCTCAAGCAACTTGCTTGACCTCTCTGGGCCTCAGTTTCCTCTCCTGTAAAATAGGGTGCAAGAAGACCACCAACCTCGCAGGAGATCATGTGTCTAAAGCCATCAAAACAGTGTCTGGATAAGGAAAATGTGGTATATCCATGCAATGGAATATGACTCAGCCATGAAAAGGAATGAGGCTCTGACACAGACTACAAGAACCTTGAGGATGTCAGGCTCAGGTGGGAGAAGCCAGACACAAAAGGCCACACAGTGTGTGATCCCATTTCTGTGGCATGTCCAGAACAGGCCAATCCAGAGAGATAGAAATCAGATAAATGGTTGCTAGGAGCTGGAGTGTGGGAAGAAGAATGAGGAGTGACTGCTTTTGTTTTTTTTTTGAAACGGACTCTCGCTGTTGCTCAGGCCGGGGTGCAGTGGCACAATCTTGGCTCACTGCAACCTCCGCCTTCCTGGTTAAAGGAATCCTCCCACCTCAGCCTCTCAAGTAGCTGGGATTACAGGCGTGTGCCACCATGCTCAGCTAATTTTTGTATTTTTAATAGATTCAGGTTTCACTGTGTTGGCCAGGCTGGTCTCAAACTCCTGACCTCAGGTGATCCACCCGCCTTGGCCTCCCAAAGTGCTGAGATTACAGGCATGAGCCATCGTGCCCAGCCTCCTCTTTCTTTTTTAAGAGAGGGGAGTCTTACTCTGTTGCCCACAACATAGTAAGACTCAAACTGGTCTGAAACTCCTGACCTCAAGCTATCCTCCCACCTCAGCCTCCCGGGTAGCTGGGATGACAGGACATGAGACATTGCACGTGGCTAACCTGTGGATTCTGACACTTAACTCTGGGTGATTAAAATCATAATTTAATTGCTCGTGGCCAGGGTAGAAGGGGGTCTCTCTCACGCTTTTTTTTTTTTTTTTTTTTCTGAGACAGAGTCTCGCTCTATCGCCTAGACTGGAGTGCAGTGGCACGATCTCAGCTCACTGCAACCTCCGCCTCCTGGGTTCAAGCAATTCTCCTGCTTCAGCCTCCCGAGTAGCTGGGACTACAGGCTCATGCCACCATGGCCAGCTAATTTTTTTTGTATTTTTAGTAGAGACGGGGTTTCACCGTGTTAGCCAGGATGGTCTTGATCTCCTGACCTAGTGATCCGCCTGCCTCGGCCTCCCAAAGTGTGCTGGGATTACAGGTATGAGCCATCATGCCCATTTTTTTTGTTTTGTTTTGTTTTGTTTTGAGATGGGGTCTCACTCTGTCACCCAGGCTGGAGTGCAGTGGTGCGATCTCTGCTCACTTAAACCTCCGCCTCCCAAGCTCAGGCGATCCTCTCACTCAGCCTCCTGAGAAGCTGGGACTACAGGCTCGTGACACCATGTTCGACTTTTTTTTTTTTTTTTTCGTAGTTTTGGTAGAGACAGGGTTTCACCATGTTGGCCAGGTTGGTCCTGAACTCCTGAGCTCAAGCAATCCACCTGCCTTGGCCTCCCAAAGTGCTGGGATTACAGGCATGAGCCATCATGCCCGCCCTCTCTCACATATTTTTTAAGAGGGTCTTGCTCTGTTGTTCAGGCTGGAGTGTAGTGAGGCGATCATAGCTCAGTGTAGCCCCCAACTCCTGTGCTCAAGCAATTCTCCTGAGTAGCTGTGACTACAGTGTGCACCACTGCACCCAGCTGTCACTTTTTTTCCAACAAGACAACAGCACGAAATGAAGTATAATGTGTTCTTCTGTCAAGTTAACCAGCCATAACAGCAAAGCCCAGGAGGGCAGTGATGGAAACTCATTCACCTTTTTTAGTTTCTAAAGCCATTGAGCAGGCAGCTGCAAGCTGGGTCCTTGGGGGTGGCTGGGAGAGGGTGGTAAGGTGGTTGGACCTCTGTGGGTAATGGCTCATCTTTGCAGGGTTGTGTGGCCTCCAGGAGTTTGTGTCTGATGAAGATGATAGGCTCAGGCACAAGCATTTATGCCCAAAGTGAATATTGGATGCCAGCACTGAGCTAGGCATGTGTGTGGGGAGGCGGGGGGTACAAAGATGAAACTGCCAGGAAAAACTGAGGGTTCCCAGGGGTCTTTGGGAGGAAATAAAAGGTTAGTGTGGCTTTAATAAGAATCAATGAGAGCTGGCCAGGCGCGGTGGCTCACGTCTGTAATCCCAGCACTTTGGGAGGCTGAGGCAGGCGGATCTGAGGTCAGGAGTTCGCGACCAGCCTGACCAACATAGAGAAACCCCGTCTCTACTAAAAATACAAAATTAGCTGGGCGTGGTGGCACATACCTGTAATCCCAGCTACTTGGGAGGCTGAGGCGGGAGAATCACTTGAAACCGGGAGGCGGAGGTTATGGTGAGCTGAGATCGCGCCATTGCACTCTAGCCTGGGCATCAAGAGCAAAACTCTGTCTCAAAAAAAAAAAAAAAAAAAAGGAAAAGAAAAAAAGAGTCAATAAGGGCCAGGCACAGTGGCTCACGCCTGTAATCCCAGCACTTTGGGAAGCCGAGGTGGGTAGATCACTTGAGGTCAGGAGTTCAAGACCAACTGTGCCAGCATGGTGAGACCCCCATCTCTACTAAAAATACAAAAATTAGCTAAGTGTGGTGGCACGTGCCTGTAATCCCAGCTGCTCAGGAGGCTGAGCCGACAGAATTGCTTGAAAACAGGAGGAAGAGGTTGCAGTGAACCGAGATCATGCCACTGCACTCCAGCCTGGGCAACAGAGTGAGACTCTGAAAAAAATCAGACCGGTTCAGTGACTCATGCCTGTAATCCCAGCACTTTGGGAGGTTGAGGCGAGTGGATCACTTGAGGTCAGCCTGGCCAACATGGTGAAACTCCGTCTCTACTAAAAATATAAAAATTAGCTGGGTGTGGTGGCACACGCCTGTGGTCCTGTGCAAGTGATCCACCCGCCTTGGCCTCCCAAAGTGCTGGGACTGCAGGCGTGAGCCACCACGCCAGACCGGATATTTGAACGTTATTCTGCAGTCAGTGGGGCTCTTGGAAGGGTGACAGGCAGGAGTGGAACTTGGTCAGATGTGTGTTCTGGAAAGTCCCCTCGCTGCATGTAGAGAATGAACAGGCTGCACATGTGTGTATGCTCGGAGGGGAGACAGTGAGGAGATCCGGATGTGCAGGGAGGTGGAGGTCATGGAGGCAGAGGGCTGGAGGAGAGAGGATGGATTTGAGCACAATGACTCATCTTGGGGACCATAGGGAGTGGATGACGAGGGGAGGGTCTTGGGCATGTAGAGGGACTGTCATATTCATGGGCAGGTGGGGGGAGGAAGATAGGGGCTGGGCAGATTGAGTGTTCACTTTGAAATGATTAATTTGGGGTGACTGGGAGACACCCATAGCAGAATGTCCTCCTCCATTGAGGACCCCAAAAGGCAATATCTGTGTGCCTTTTGCTTTCTGAAAGACCTTGCATTCCCAGGGGGCAATTCTAAATAGACCAGGAAACCTCCCACAATTAGACCTAACCCAGACATTGAACCTCCCTCTGCTCAGCCCATTCATAAAGTGCCTCTGGCATTTAGGTGTCTTCTAATCTCATTTTCTCTGCTTGTTAATGGACCCACTGAGGCAGTACTCCTGGGAGAGAGAGAAAGATTTCATTTGTCTGGGGCTGAGGACGGAGACGAGGGTTGCCAGAGCTAATGAGGAATCAATGCCTTGTAATTGCTAATTAAATGAGCCTGGCTCTCTCTCTTGGGGCTACGAGTTGGCTGGCCAGCCCTTAAGTGTCCACAAATTCAATTATGCTTCCCCAATAAACACCTCCAGCAACCATTGCCCTCCGGTGTCTCTCTGGGGGAGACCTAGAAGAAGGATCTTCCTGTGTGTGCTGAGGCCATTCATTCATTTATTGATTGATGTATTGGTTTATTCTTTGATGCCTTTATTGATTCAACACATGCTTATTATATGCCTGCTGTGTGCCGGGCCCCGGACCAGGCACTGGGGACACAGCAGTGAAAATACAAACATTGTTTCTGCCCTCACGGAGCTCACAGTGTAACAGGGAGACAAATAGAGCTGTCAGTAGATAACATGAAAATAATTGGACTATGTGCTGCAGACACAATATCCCAGGTCTATGAGAATGTCAATACAGACTTCATGTGGGAAATGGTGAGGCAATAAGGATCGTTTCCCTTGATGAAATGGAGCTTGCAGAAGAAAGCAGGGTCAGTTGTGGGGAGCTCTGGGTGGAGGTGGAGGGAGTGCATTCCAAGCTGCAGGAACAGCAAAGGCAAAAGCCCTGAGGCTGGAGAACAGGTACCATGTGGAGTTTGTCACTTGATTAGGGTCTTGCAGAGAATTGGGAGTGAGTCTTATTTATTTATTTATTATTTTTTATTGAGATAAGGTCTTGCTATGTTGCCCAGGCTGGTCTTGAACTCCTGAGCTCAAGCTATCCTCCCACTTTCACCTCCCAAAGTGCTGGGATTACAAGTGTGAGCCATCACACCTGGCCAAGGAGGTGAGCCTTTATGATGTCATAAGTCACCACCAGGCACAAGTTCATGCTTGCCTATGATTGACCCATGACACTGATGGGTAGCAGACAGGAAAAGAATCTTTTCTGAAACTTTTTTTTTTTTTGAGACAGGGTGTTGTTCTGTTGCCCAGTCTGGAGTGCGGTGGTGCAGTCATGGCTCACTGCAGCCTTGACCTCCCAGGCTCAAGTGTTCCTCCCACCTCCTAAGTAGTTGGGACTACAGGGATGTGTCACCTCACGGGGTCTCACTATATTGCCCAGTCTGGTTTCAAACTCCTGTGCTCAAGCAATCCTCCCATCTCATCCTCCCAAAATGTTAGGATTATAGGTGTGAGCTCCCACACCCAGCCCACTTCTGGAACTTTTATTGAAAAGTATCCTTAGGCTGGGTTCGGTGGCTCACACCTGTAATCTTGGCACTTTGAGAGGCTGAGGCAGGAGACCATGTCTTTACAAAAAAAAAAAAAAAATTGTTTTTTGAGACAGAATCTCTCTCTGTTGCCCAGGCTGGAGTGCAGTGGTGCAATCTTGGGTCATGCAGCCTCTGCCTCCTGGGTTCAAGGGATTCCCATGCCTCAGCCTCCCGAGTAGTTGGGACTACAGGCGTGCGCCACAATGTCCAGCCAATTTTTGTATTTTTAGGAGAAATGGAGTTTCACCATGTTGTCCAGGCTGGTCTTGAACTCCTGGCCTCAAGTGGTCCACCTGCCTTGGCCTCCCAAAGTGCTGGGATGACAGGTGTGAGCCACCACGCCCAGCCAAAAAAAAAAAATTTTTTTTTTTAATAGAAAAGTACCCTGAGAACTCTGGTCTAGGGAGGGCTTTAAATGTCATTCCCTCATTGGGTATCCCAGGAAAGCGCCATGAGGTGGTTAGAGGTCTTGGGTTTAGAGTCAGGTATGTTCTATCTCCAGGCTTGTGGGGGCGTACGAGTGATGTGACCAACCCCATACATGGTGCATGGCTGTATGAGCACAGGATGTATGTCCTTGTTTGCTTCCCTCCTTTGCCTGTGCCTGTATCCCCTGGAGTGAGCCAGCCCCTACTCCGAGTGGAAGCGATTCCTCCCCGACCTCCCTGGTTCTCCCCCATTGGCCAGCCCATTGAAGGTGAAGGTCGAAGGGAGTCTGCGCTATGAGGCCGGCTGTGACTTGTTGTCATAGTACATCAGAACAACAAAATCACTAGTCTTCCACACAGCACTAGACCACAGCCACTCTAATCTTCTTCACCACCCTCTGCCCCATGTCTGAGACCCCGGCCCAGCTCCTCCTTCTCACCTGAGCCAAGCTGTGACACCTGAGTTTCCTGCCTCTGTACTGCCTCCCTGTTTTCCATTCCCGGTTCTCCTGGAGAGAGACAGGGTCTGATCTCCAAGGGCCCACCTCCCACCCAGGCACGTCAGAGACATGGGATTTGGAGTTGGACTGGTGGGGTTGACTTACAGCTTCATTTGTGGGCTGAGAGCCCCTGCGTGGGTTATTTTTCTGCCTTTCTCAGGGCCTTGGGTTCCCCAAATGTCACGTGGGCACAGTGACACCCATGTCCTAGGGTTGAAGATGGCATGATATGATGTGTGTAAAATGCTTGGCACAAGGTTTCTCACCGAAGTCTGGAAGGGACACCATAATGTCATCTTAGCAGGCACCTGTTACCCCAGTGAGGCATCTTACCTGTTGAAAATTCCAGACTTGGGCCAGGCGCAGTGACTCACGCCTGTAATCCTAGCGCTTTGGGAGGCTGAGGCAGGCGGATGAAGAGGTCAAGAGTTTGAGACCAGCCTGGCCAACATGGTGAAACCCCGTCTCTACTAAGAATACAAAAATTAGCCGGGAATGGTGGCATGTGCCTGTAATCCCAGATACTCGGGAGGCTGAGGCAGGAGAATCCCTTGAATCCAGGAGGCAGAGGTTGCAGTGAGCCGAGATCGCGCCACTGCACTCCAGCCTGGGCGACAGAGCAAGACTCCGTCTCGAAAAAAAAAGAAAATTGCAGACTTCTGTGTGTGCTTATCTGGAAAATACTTTGTTTAAAAATCCATTACATGAGGGGCAGGTCTCCAGAAATGCCAGGCACCTCAGACCACCCTCTGTCGTCCTTCCCCTGCAAAATCAGGGTCAAAGGGCTCTCCCGTTACCTGGGGGAGCTGTCCAGGGTTCTGGAGCCGAAACGGAGCCCTCTGGGAACTGTCCTGAGCCCCGGTGCTGAAACAGACCGCGGTTCTCTTCTCGGACCTCCCGAGAGGCGCTGTCCGGATACTTGGTGCTGAAATAAATAGCATTCTCCTCCTTCGGTCAGTGGAGAGCTGTCCCTCGTGCTGAAGGAAACTTGATTTTCCTCTCTCTCTTTCCCGGTTCCTCCACCCCTCTTCGTTCTCGGTTCCTCCGATTCTTGGGAAACCCCACCCCCACTCAATTTATTTCCCCTCCTAGCTTCTTCCTGGGGAGTTTCAGAATGGCAATGGGGTGGCGGGGGGGAGACACAGAGGGGTCGCAACTAGCACTGATACCTGCTCCTCACCCTGTACCATGTCCCCAGAACTTACCTCCCAAGCAGTCAGCCCTGCTGGTCTCTGCTTTCCAGACCGTCAAACTTCGCCGTCTCTGTCCCTCTCTGGGAAAATGTCCATGCGCCAACCTGCAAACCAGCCTCATTCCCGGCATCCCACGTCCCTCAGACCACCCCTCCTCCCACGCAGCTGCGGGCCTCCCCCTCTGTGTGCCTCACCTGCTTCCAGTCTTGTTGGCAGATGCAGGTGTCCCGCGGCTGCCGAGGCGGGGACCTGCGCTTTTATAGGCTTCGGGGAAGGCGGAGCGCCAGGAATCCTGGGAGGAGCTTCCCCAACTGGCCAATGGGATTCCGCCTCAGAATGAAGCTCCAAAGATTACCTCATAGGTTGTGGCCCACGCTTCAGAATAAAAGTCTGGCACCTGCCCAAAAACTGGGCTAGGGGATTTTTTTGGATGGGGAAGGAGCATTCATTGTGGACCACGGAGTCTCCCCACTCTTTCCAGTCCCCTCCTGGGTTCCTGAGCTCCAAGTTGGTTCAGGTGTCCTGGCTGGTACCTGTTTCTTCCCATTCCCAATTTTTGCTATTGCTCCTGGTTCAGGAAAGAAAAAGCTGGTAAACTGTTTTGGGAAAAAATAAGGGATGTGGAGAATATTAAAGTCCAGTTCCACCTAGGGCAACTGACGTCTGTGAAAATGGACAGCTCAGAAGACTCTGGGGCAGAGGTGGGACTTAAGCCAGAAGCTTTTGATTCCTTAACTCAAA